>NW_024881772.1:0-729305 GCF_019059575.1 Amphibalanus amphitrite | reverse complement strand
GAGAGAGGAGAGAGAGAGCGAGGAGAGAGAGAGAGAGAGAGAGAGAGATGCGGTATATTTCATAGACATGGCCAGAGGTGCACAAACCTTCCTACTTGCCTACAATGTAGGAGACAGGAAAGAGCCGAAGAGGGTATCCGCGAGACAGATTTCAGTTTGTGTTTTCTGTACAAAAATGACTATAAAAACAGGTAACTGGTAGCAATTAGTCGGTACAATCAGCTGTCAACGGGATTTGGTCATTACATTTCTTAACGTGTCTTCAAAAACAGTTCCTACAAACCTCCTCCATGAGACACCCACGAGACAGTTCCCATTGGATTAACATTGTGTCTCATGAGACACCGTGTAGGTAAAATGTAGGAAGAAAAACTGCGAAAGTGGTGGGCATGTTTCGAAAAACGGCGCACAAATTCTTTGGGCGCCTATCAGTTAAAACAAAACTCCTGTTCGAAAATGGGTTCTGTTAAGTTTCGTCAGCTGGTTTCCATAGCAACCGCCATTCGTGGGACAAGCTGACGCCATTTGCTAGCGCGTTGCGTGGTAACCAGCTATCGGTGTCAGTTGAATTTGAAAGATAATTGTAACAGTGAACAGCTCGCTTCAGTTGCTTGTACTGTGCTGTGGATGTGTGTCTTGTGCAGTGTAAGGAGTGTAAGCAAAGTGAAAGGACTTCACTTTATATTTTGTGATTGTGTGGTAATATGAGGCTGTGAGCTCCAAGTGGAGTTAAAGAATTGCCAAAGAAATGAAAACTCTGCATGGGCCGGAAATCTGCAGCCTGCACTTTTAAACTCTTCATAAGAGGTTCGTGGCATTTTGGGGGCATTTTGGGGAGCGATTATGTGGAGGTGCTGGTAAGTAGGTCGGTACCCAACCTAATTGGCTTGGTGAGAACTGAAAACTGGGTACCCATGCTAAAATCGTGTGTCCTTATGTCACATATTCCTGTAGATATTAGATAAGCCAATTGATTCATTTATCTGCAGTTATATTGGAAAAAATGGTGTGGCAAGCAATTGAAGTGGCTTTCAGAAACAACTACAAAGGTGTGAAGGATGATAGACTGAATTGTGAAATTGCTTTACCTATCCTATCTGATCACTTCAACTTTTTTTTAAGTTTCCATTCATTTTGATGATAAAGGACAACATTGAAAGATGCTAGCATGCAGGTAACTACCTATCTAGCTTTAATGTAAATAGGTAATAATTTCCTTCAAAAGAATGTTGGCTCTTCAATGTACTGGAGTTTTAGTAATTGAAGGCATCTCACTTCATTTTGAACATTACCTAGGTATAACTTCTCTAAGCTGCATGACAAATTTTCAATTTCCTTGATGTAACACCAATACCACAAACATTCATCTGGGCACAAGGCTCACAACATCAAATTATTCATGTTTTATAGACAGGTACCTACAGGGTGTTTCACTAAAAGTGTCAAAAAGTAAATGCTTATTATAGATATATAAAATACGCAAAGCACGTGGTTGCCCACGTGGCTTTGTTGCAAATTTTTGGACATTTATGCTTTGGCCACTTAAGATATATTTTACGCTCATACGGAGCGAGGGCAGGAGGCCAAAGTTACTAGTCGTTTTTTTTTTCCTTATACAGAACAGGAACAGGTTATTTACACCGCAACAGGAGCGGTGGATTACACTTACATTTGGTGCTATCAGAAACATTGAAACCGTACGCCGACTTTTCAGGAAACGTTTCACTCTCTCACCTCGCTACGACCCAGATTATAAAAGTTTCAAAGGGCTTCTTGAGAGGTTTAAAAGGGAATTCCTTTGATGCCGGTTCCAGTCAAAAAAAAGGCGGGTCGCCCCCACCTCTCGGCGGAAATCATTGAAAAGGTCAGGGTCTTTTTTAGGGCCTTTAAAGATAACAAGAAGCTTATTTCAACATCAGAAATAGCCAAGCCCCCAATTTATCAGAAACAACCACTGTAACGGCTGTAGCCACCAAGAACTGGCTGGACCAGAAGTTCCGTTCCCGGGCCGAATAATCAGCTGCCTCACCGCCCGCCCCTGGCCAGCGCGAGGCCCCGATCTGTCACCGCTAGCCTTCTGGTTTTGGTCAGTAGCTCTCGCAGAGCTGAGGAAGACTTACGTCGCATCACTTTTGGAGCTGAAGAGCAAAATGCAAGGCTATGCCGACAGTCTGGACGCTGAAGATGAAAACGGGCTGTGAGGCACCTCCGGACACGTGCCGAAACGGTGCATCAAAAGAAGCGGCGGATATGTGGATTATGTTTGAGTGACGGTGATATCATTTTTATATATTCAAATGTCCAACAATCGCGGATGGAATGATGTGCAAATGTCCATAGAAAACATTGTTATTATGTGCATTAGGGCCTTTTACTTTTTGACACTTTTAGTGAAACACCCTGTATATAGCAAAAAGGCAACAGAGATATGTGATTATTTTCAGCATATGCTTTGTGTTCAGTTGTGTATATAATAATTTTGTGGGTGGAAAATGTGTCATGAATTGTCTACAGGTCTGTGTAGAATTGTGAATGATATGATTATAGAAAAAGGTAAATGGTCAGTTAAGTAGTCAACATGTTTACTCAATATCAAGATATGATGGCATGGAGTTTGCTCATGAGTTTGCTCAAAGGCCTTTCAGTTAGTGTGGGAAGCAGCAATTTGAAGCACAAGCTTATAAAACTGATTTGTAATGGGGTTTGTGAAGTTCTCCATAAATTTCACACAGAGCAATGTACCAGTACCTAATGCATTGCATTATGTTAAAATGAGGGAGACCATACTAAGTTGTCAGTTAGGCTTTGACATTGATTTCAAGATAAGACAAATAGGTGCTTTTTGCTTATAACTTGTCCTCATTCTCTGACTAAAGGAGTGGCAATACAATCTGAGTTGTTCTATTTTCCTCTTGCCTTGCCATTTTTGACATAATCCTTGCCCAGGCTATATGTAGGCATGATGAAGGTCAATCAGATGACATATTTCAAATATCACAGTCATAATTTCAGTTGAATTTGCCTAACTTTATTTAAACAATATAAGATTAGACATTGCATAGCTATAACAGGATATTTGAGCCACCACTGGCATAGAAATTAAAAGATTACAAAACATTACTCAGGAAAACATTTATCAGTCATTGAGAGTGGAGCAAACACATCTAGACTTGACAACAAATTCTACCATTCATGTTGGCATAAGTAATAATTCAAAGGATACTTAGTGCATTTTTCTAAAGATTTTAAGCACTACATGAGATCTATCCAAAGGCACAGACCCAGAACAAAGGCTGTGTTATGAACAAGGGCAATGCACCTTTTTTGGTATTTCAACATGTTGCTATAGTTCCGACATCCTAAGAAAAATAATATGGCCATCTGCCCTGCTTCATTTGATACGTATCGATGAGAATGTAGGAGGGCTCCTTCTCCCGTGCCGCCGCCTATTGCTCGGGCGGCTATATGTTGGCAATGAATGAACTGCCGCCAATGAATGGACTGCCGCTCCGAGACCGACTGAGTCAGAGTCGGAAGTGGAACTCTGCCGCTGCGAGCGCCCGCGGCTACAGCTCACGCGCCGTGGGCTATTTGCCGTGCTCCGCGGCGACGGCTGTGGCAGTGATGGCGGCTGCTGATTGGCTGGCGCTGCGACGCCAGGGCAGCCACCGATTGGGTTTTCTCCTGGAACCTTCTCGGACGAAAGGTCGTCTGAAGGTCATTGTCATTGACGGGGGGATTCGGTCTGGAGCGGGGGGCTACGCTTGGAATGGGAACTTGAGCTGAACTTGGACTGGACTTTGGCTTGGAACTGGTCTTGGGTTAACAATACACTTTGACTATGTTTTACGTTTAACCTCTCACGGCCATGTCTACATTTGGTGGCAGCGGTGAACGAGCTTCGCTCTTTCGTAACAAGTCTTAATTATGACTTGAAGAGTCGTACTTACCAAGAGTCAAGAACGAACTGAGGATGAAGACGTTCTCGACTGGTCCGCTCGGCGCTCGGCCTTGGGCCTGGCCTACTTCGCGAGTGCATCCGGTGAACTCGGAACTGTGAGTTTTCGTGTCTGGTCCCGCCTCGGCCATGATTTTGTGCCTGAGTCGAGACTGTCAGTGACTTGTGCCGCCCAGAACTATGGTGAAGCAGTGCAGTCTGGTGTCTCAGTGTGCAGCCTCTGCCGCTGTTTGTTGGAGCGGCTTGTCGGTGAGCTCCGCTGGCTCGACGAGAGGTGAGCGGCCGTTCCATTAGCCATGCGCTGGCTCAACGATTTGAACTGTTGAAGTGAGTGGCCAGCTGGCCCTCTTCAGTCTTCGGTGTTAGCGGGCAGTGGCTGGCTTGATCTGTTGCCGCCACCTGCTGTCGCAGACGCTGCAGATTCAAGATTTTTCAAGATCTTCGTTCGTCGCCGCTGTCAGCCGTGGCGACCCGTGGCGACTGAAGTGACCGTTTGAAGTTCGGTCGTCGCCGCCGTCCATCGTAGCGGTCCTTGTGATTGCGATGATCGCCTCCGAGTGCGTCCGCCGTCGCCGTCGCTCGTGGCGACCGCTGTCGCAGTCTTCTTCGTCGCCTTCAAGTTGCAGCCGCCGCTCCTCGGCCGCCGGCTTCGGGCCAGAGCTGCTGTGACGTCAGCAGTCACGTGACGCTGCTCGTCGCTCGGCCGGCTGCGCGTCAGCTGATCGCCGCGGCCGCTTCTGCCGGCTGCCTGACGGCCTGACGGCCTGGCAGGCCAATGGATGGGCAGACGGCGAGGATCTTCATCGACAGACGGCTATAAGATAAGTGCATTAATCGATTGTGTTGTGTCTATTGTGTAGTGTATGTATTTTGTTTGTGATGTGTAGATAGGTGTGTCATTTTGGCAAAATGAATCCCAGGGACGGGGAGCAGAGTGGGTCTGGGGACGTGCGCCGCGGGGCGATCGGTGGATTTTCGTTTGAGGCGCCAAAGTTCGCCGGGGAGAGTGGCTCAGCCTGTGACAGATTTTTGGCGGATCTGGACACTTTCTACACTTTTCACAATTTGGATGATGAGTTCAAGCTGCGCTTCCTGCCGCTGTGCTTGACCGGGTTCGCACGGGATGCTTTTGAGGCCCTCCCACGGGAGGAGAGGGACACGTTCAGCCGGGCTGCTAGTGCTCTCCGCCACTTGTTCATCAAACCGTGCGCGCTGGATGCTCATAGCCAGCTTCAGCAGTTAAAGTTTGACCCGTCGACCTCTCTTGACGCGTTTGTCATTCGATTGCGTGCGCTAGTGGCTGAAGCGTTCCCAGGGAGTGTGTGCGATCAGGTGCTCTTCCACTCTTTCCTCACGGCTCTGCCGAGAGAGTATAGGCAGCAGATAATTTCGACCGGTATCGCGACTTTCCCAAAAGCTGTAGAGAAAGTGGCCAACATCATTCGTAGTGAGCGCGTCCCGGTTCAGGATCGGGCCTTGGTGCGTCAGGTTAGCCAAGCTGGTGGGAATGAGATGCTGGAAAAGGTGCTTCAGCGGCTGGAGCAGCTGGAGCTTCAGGTCGCGCGGGCGGCTCAGCCCGCCGCTCGGGAGCGGGGACCAGGGCGAGCGGGGACGGCACGCGCACGGAACGGTCGGTCGGACGCGGGCCGGCCGGGCGGGGGCCGCCAGGGGTGCGGCCGGCGCGCATGTTTTGCCTGCGGCAGCGAGCAGCATCTGTGCGCGACGTGTCCCCACCGGCGTGCACGGTGCTATACGTGCGGCCGAGACGGGCACATTTCCCGTGTCTGTGACCGGGGAAACGACGCCGGGGTCACGGTAAGTTGCAGCGCCCACCAGTGCCCCCAGTCCCAAAACCCGCCGCAGTGAGGCCGGAGAGGGCCAAGTGCGCTCCCGATGCTGCAGGTGAGGCGCTGAAGGTTGATGATGTGGGATGTCAGACGGAGAGCTGCCAGCACATTTCTGCGTTCAATTGGCCCCTCAGTTTCATTCAGAGTGAGCAGGGTAAGGATGAGGTGCTGGCCGAGCTGGCACGGTTACTTGCGACCGGCTCGTGCCCCTCTCGCCACAGCGTCTCGAGCGCTGTGAGGCCGTGGCTGAGACACTGGTCCCGGCTACGCCTCCTCGACGGCGTGATTTTCAAAGTGTACCGCAGCCGTCCGCAGGCCCCTGAGGCGCTGCAGGTGGTAATTCCGTCTGAGCTTGTGGCAGGTGTGCTCACTTCTCTGCATGCAGGCCCGTGTGGAGGACACTTCGGTCATGAGAAGTTGTTTAAGCAGGCTCAGAGACGATTCTTTTGGCTGGGGATGTATACAGATGTGGAGAAGTTCTGTCAGCAGTGCGACCGCTGTGCCGGCCGCAGCTCCCCCAACCCGCCACCCCGAGCGTCTATGGGCGAGTTGTACGCAACTGAGCCCTGGGAGGTGGTATCCATTGACTTTTTGACCGATCTTCCCACTACAGCGCGCGGCAACAGACACCTGCTGGTGGTCTGTGATCACTTCACCCGCTGGGTGGAGGTGTTCCCGCTTCCTGACATGCTGGCTGTGACGGTCGCGGAGACTCTGGCGTCACAAGTGTTTTCCCGCTTTGGGTGTCCCAAGCGTCTTCACTCTGACTGTGCCGCTAATTTCAGAAGCCAGGTGATGTCGGAGCTGTGCCGAATCATGGGCATACAGAAAACGAGCACCACTGCTTTCCATCCACAGGGAAACAGCCGCTGCGAGCGGGTCAATCGGACCATCCTAGGGATGCTGGCGAAGTACCTGACGGATAATCACAGCGAGTGGGACCGTCACCTGCCGCTGCTGATGCTCGGTTACCGTGCCCAGATTCACAGGTCGTTGGGGTACAGTCCCTTCTTTTTGATGTTCGGCCGGGAGCCGAACCTGCCCATTGACGCTGAGATAGACTCCCCTACCACGGCCCGTGCTCGGTCCGCCGCGGAGTATGTAGACGAGCTGTGTAGCGGTCTCCGTAGCGCGTACCGAGAGGCCCTCAGCGTGTCTGATAGGAGGCACACTCAGAACAAGCGTTTGTATGAGCGGAAAATGAATGAATTTCATTACAGTGTGGGTGATCGGGCCATGCTGTTTCGTGGTGTTGCCAAGCGTGGTGAATATCACAAGTTCATGAGGCCCTGGAAACCCGTGGTAATTGTCGCCAAGCGAGGGGATCTTAACTATCGTGTCAGACTGGAGGACGGGAAAATGTTGTGTGTGCACCACAATAGGTTAAAGCCATGTACCGTGCCCTCTGGTAACACGACAGAGCCAGATCCAGCCGCCAGTGGCGCGGCAGACCCGGTAAGTGGCCGCTCAGACTCTGCTGAGCAGGCCGGTCAGTCGGCGAGTGTGACAGAGACGGAGACCGCTGGGTCACCGCCTGTCGCCGGGACGAGTCTCTGTGCTGTCCCAGGGAGCGCAACTGAAGCGCCGACGCGTTCCACAGCTGAGCCTTCAGCTGAGGCTGCCGTTTCACAGGGTGCAGAGCAGTCGGTTGGTCTCCGTGTGACCTTCCGGCCGATACCGCTGCCTCGCAGTGCGGTACCCCCGGTGGCTCCGAGACGCTCTACGCGTGAGCGTCGGCCCCCTGACCGATATGTAGCCGTAATGTAAGACACCTGATCGCAACACTGCCCAGCCGCAGCTGCCTTTAGCGCGCTTTATCTTGTGCTTTGACTGGCCAGCAGAGCCTAGATGGACGCGATCTGAACGCGTCGAGCGACTAGCGCGTGGCGTAAGTGGCGGAAAGTACGGCAGTGGGTCTCGTCTTACCCTTACCGGCTGATGTGTGTCCTGTCTCGTGCCCCGATGACCCGAGCTGACCTTTTATGTCGTTTGTATATATCGCGTTGTTGGCGTCACTCGTTGTGACGCATTTTTATTCTGGTTCCCAGGGGACGCGCGCTGGAGCCGGCGCGCCTCATGCGGTTGGCGCCTCTTTGTAAGCGGGGAGGAGTGTAGGAGGGCTCCTTCTCCCGTGCCGCCGCCTATTGCTCGGGCGGCTATATGTTGGCAATGAATGAACTGCCGCCAATGAATGGACTGCCGCTCCGAGACCGACTGAGTCAGAGTCGGAAGTGGAACTCTGCCGCTGCGAGCGCCCGCGGCTACAGCTCACGCGCCGTGGGCTATTTGCCGTGCTCCGCGGCGACGGCTGTGGCAGTGATGGCGGCTGCTGATTGGCTGGCGCTGCGACGCCAGGGCAGCCACCGATTGGGTTTTCTCCTGGAACCTTCTCGGACGAAAGGTCGTCTGAAGGTCATTGTCATTGACGGGGGGATTCGGTCTGGAGCGGGGGGCTACGCTTGGAATGGGAACTTGAGCTGAACTTGGACTGGACTTTGGCTTGGAACTGGTCTTGGGTTAACAATACACTTTGACTATGTTTTACGTTTAACCTCTCACGGCCATGTCTACAAGAAATTGGATGTTGCGGGAATGCAGCTAGCTTTCCGGCAGTTGTCTCCAGCAGCGACAAAATGGCCGCTTACTTTCTGTCAAACATTTACTTTCATATGGCTAAGTACATTAATTTCACTCAGTCTAACTTTGTCTAGCAAATCTCCAGTTTTACTTTGGAAAAACCGGCAGCGTGTTCCACATTGGTGTCCCCGCCAGGCGAGGCATTTCCGTCGGCCGTCGATGTCCTTCGGTCATATAACCCCTAATAAAACTAGCGCGTCGAACGATCGGCAGCATGGATGGTCTCACACCATCCATGGCAGGAACCGACCTCACAGATCCGCGCAGAAAACAGCAATATCGGATTTATCTGCCTCTAAACTGTAATGTATGAATGCGTCGTGAAAATTTTACATGACAGCTGAGGTTTGCTAAGTAAAAAAATTATACCAGGATCTGTATTAGCGAAGAGATTAGCGATGCACGTGAAATGTGTATACATTGCACTATTTATGTAGTCAGCGATGGATTATAAAAGGATGCTTCTTAAAGCCTACAGTCAAAACGTTTTCTGAAAGTTTGTGGTCCTTCTCAATATGATAGGTATTCCATCGCAATTTAACCCTCGCCCGCACATGGGGGGGTGGTTGCCACCCCCCCAGGCAGTCTTTCTGCTCTGCACTCAACATTTTTAAAGCTAGAAGGCTGATTTTTCGTATAGCTGCTCGTCTATCCTTTCTTGATGTCCACTGAAAATTTCAAGTTTCTGTGATTTTAGGTTTCGGAGATATGACCTTGTTTTTCAGGTCATGTCATGACCCAAATGGCCAATTCTCAACATCTTGCGTTTGCCATGGGCCTTGTGAGCTTTTGACACCCTGATTTCGGCCTTTTTTGCCAGTTTTACCTCCCACTTATCATGGAACATGTTGTTCGACGATGTACAGGGGTCAAGGTCAGGGTCAAGGTCAACCTAGGTCATCTAAGATAATTGCGTTTTAGGCAAGCTGAATTTATTTTTTGTGAAGTTTTTGACTGCATTTTTGGTAAAAGCTTCTCAGATCATGATTTCATGTGATATGGACCCAAAAACAATCGGTGCACACATCAGTATACACACAGACACACACAGACATACAAACACATACAATTGACCTTGACCTAACTTGACCTGAAATGACCTCAGCAGCAAAATTCTGGTCGGATAGTGTGACAAAGAGGTTCTATCTGGCTTGGCACCAGAAAAGAGCATCGTCATCGGTATTTGATAAGCAGCGCACTTGATATCCAACGGTGACCCAAAACAGCAACATTTTTTAGTTTGACCTGACCTGGAAGGTCAATGACTGACCTGAGAAGGTAAAACTGGGTATCATTGGATTCGTCTCTTCCCAAAGAATCTTTTTGGTCTTACTGCTAAGCTATATCTCCAACAGGAACGAAATGGCGCGGGGGGGGTGGCAACCCCCCCCCCCATGTGCGTTCTAGGATGGGAAAATGGCATGTGCGGGCGAGGGTTAATGGGCTTCGTTCCATTAGCAAATATTGCAAAATCGTCCTCACATGTTTTCTTACCTAAATGAAGTAATGTTGATCCAGGAAAAAAAACTTGTTACACACTCCTTAAAGTTTCAGATTCCTAAACAGAAACACTGATGTGCACTGCACACTGCAGCGTTAGGTCACTTCACCTTCAGCCCGCCAAGTAGTAACTGCCCCACTAAACGGGAAAGGGACGCTATGGGACGGCAGATGGACGCCCGTCTGGTCCATGTGGAACTGAACCCTCATTGGATGAGAGGAATTAATTGGGCGTCCCTATGGTTTTATGAGGGTAGTTCTTGACTTTCCAAGTGTTTCCAGACACAGTCAACAACTAGACCGCCTCACTCTAGTCTATTTATACACCACCAGTATGCATTTCAGGTGGAGGTGTACTAAGTCCTGCCTCGCACTTTGCACAAAGCAATGCATAACCGTATGTCTCGGCTTCTTAAAAAATGACGATGTATCTGCGGATAGCTTCAGAAAGAAACACACTTCAGGAATAGCGTTTACGTCCTGTAAGTATGAATAACTGTAATGTAATATAACCAGCTTTACTTGAAAGCATAGATATGCTTGGATATACCTAAAGATGATCAGTGAGACAAACCAGAGCCATCGGAGACCGTGTAGGAGACAGGCTGGGCTATTTGTGCACCTCTATGGCTTTGAGTGTTAACTCACACAGCACATGGGATATGCAATGCAGTGCTCAGACACCAGTAGCACTTTGAAAGTAAGCAGCGAAATCACTGCAGGCGTTTATCCGCGTTGAGCAACGACGTCATATGCGGAACTGCAGATTTCCGCAGTCGCACACTGCAGCAGAAAGGTTGCAGCGTCTTCATGTTGCGGGTGTTTCTTCCGCTGATTGATTCTCTTGTTGGCGGTAATATTTTCCTGTGTGTCGCATTTTTTAACATTTGCTTTCCAAGATTAAGACACATCTTTTCCCGTCTATCAACGAGGCTTTCAAGTTCAAATTTATGTAACAAATCTTGATAGGTGTTATCATACCCAGCGATCACTTTTAACGCCCGCTTTTGCACTCGCTCAATCTGCTGAGCCTGATTGGCGGTGAGGCCAGCATGGAATACTGGCTCGCAGTATTCCAGCAGTGGTCTAATGTAAGTAACATACACTTTTAGTAGCTGTCCTTGGGGAGGGTTGAATCTTCTCAGCACATAAAGCAAGTATAAAGCTCTAGAACTTCTTGCTGCCACGTCGTTGACATGTTCCTGCCACGTGAAGTTGTTTGATATTTTTACGCCCAGAAGCTTACTTGAGGTAACCACTGGGATACTTTTACCGTCGATAGTGATATCCGGCAACACTAGAGGCTTTTTCGCTGTCTGAAAATGCATCACTTGACTTTTGCTGGCGTTAATTACCATCTTGTTTCTGTTCGCCCATTCCTGTATATCATTTGTCAAGTCAGCAAGTGTGCTTGTGTCATTTACACTGTCAACTGGGCATGACTGATACACTGTCAGGTCATCGACATATTTCAGCCTGTTTTCTGTGCTTCTAGCTGCATCATTGATCATTGCTAAGAACGCAATGGGCCCGAGCAACGTACCTTGAGGAGTGCCACATGTGATTTTTCGCCATTCACTAAGAGAGCCATCCGGCATTTTGACACGCTGCTGTCTGTTTTGCAGGAATGAAGAGACCCATTTAGTGTATTTTGCACTCAGTCCTATATGAATCATTTTCTGAATCAATATCGTATGGTCGACAAGGTCAAAACCTTTCTTGAAGTCGAACATTATCATAGTGAAAAGTTTTCCAGGTTTCTCGATTTCCGTCAACAGGCTGTGGGTCAGGCGGATCAGGTAGTGTGTTGTAGAGGACCCTTTGATGTTACCGTACTGGTAAGAATCCAAGGTAGGCCTTATATCTGCTATTATCAATGGAATCACAAATTGTTCTAAGACTTTACTAAATGTGGGCGTGAGGCTGATCGGCCTCAGATCCCCGGGCGTCTCAGGTGATGGCTTTTTCGGCACGGGCGTGATGGTGGCGCTTCTCCACACCAATGGGACATGACCCTCTTGTATGGAGCGGTTATAGATATGAGCCAGGGGAGTTGCCAGCCCAATGGAAAACTCCTTAATGAGTCGCACTGGTAGTTGATTTGGAGCTACCGCCATACTTTCCCGGAGATGTGCCGGACGGTGTGCCACTTGCCAGGGCTGTATGTCAAACGGAATTGTGTTTGCAGGTAGGTATGCTGGCAGCTGAGAAGTTTCCAGTGGTCCATACGTGGTGCATATGTCTGTAAAGTAGTCATTAACCATATCTGCCTTGGAAATGTCAGATTCTGGGACTTCAAGTTTCCATGGTTTGCGCTGACGGTTTGTAAGGGCTGCGACCTGACGGAACCAGGACCGGTCACCATATTCAGTCATTGACGTCACACGCTTCTTGTACCATCGAGCTTTAGCAGCAGTTATCTCTTCCCTCACTTTCTTTCTCAAAATTTCTAACTTATCAACTTGGCCACGACTTTGGGCACGATCTCTCTGCTTCATGAGATTTTTTATATGCTGTGACATCCAAGGAGGCTCGTCTGCCTTACATTTGTACTTGATTTCCGGGAAAAACTTTGTGTAGGCTTTCCACAGCTTATTCTCAAACTCTTCAGCAGCATTATCGATGCTACTGAGGGTGATAATGTCCTGCCAGTCCTGCTCACATATCCAACTTCCAAACGCCCTGATACTTGAATCCCTTAGTGGTCGGACAGAACGAAACGTTAAACATTTGCTCCGGCTCCGCTCACTGTACGTCTTCCACAGCACCGCTTTGTGGTCAGATGTCCCCAGGGCAGAGGTGATTGCCGGAACATCGGGCGATGCAATATCCGTGAGAATCTTGTCCAGCACGGCAGTACCTCTCGTCGGTTCATGAACGACATTCATTATGCCTAGCGGTACTTCCAATGCCTTAGTATTGAACACTTTGTTAAAATCGCCCAAAAGGACGGTTTTTGATCTGGGTCTGGTTGATCGGAGATGGTCCACCGTTTCTATGATATGCTCAGCGAATAGTTGCCGTGTCGATACAGAAGCGTCCGGTGGTAGGTAGATCCCCGCTACAACAATACTCTGTGGTCGAGAGGGCCAAAGAATGCACCACATTATTTCTAATTCACGTGGAACTTCTATCTGAGGCAATGTATACGTCACTCCTTTCTTTACGTATACAACGATACCTCCACCTTTAGTCTTACCGACAACCGAGAAATTCCTATCTCTACGCAGAGCGCGATACCCTGGTAAAGAGATGCGCTTATCGTCCACGCTCGGCATCAAGTGCGTTTCGCTTATTACCGCGACGTCCACGTTATGCATTTGCAGAGTAACGTGGAGCTCGTCCAGCTTCGTGTTTGTACAAATACCATTCGTGTTCGTAGTAAGAAAAACCATTTCACCTTCAGCGGCTTTATGGCTACAACTGTTTAATCTAAAAAAAACGGGGACTTCACTTAGGATGTCATCAGAGATGTTTCTTGTTGCCTCGAATGTATACAGCCGTCCCGTTTTATTCATACCAGAGAACCTGCATTCTGACATTCTTGGGCGAAGGTCAAGGTACTTGGCACCATATTCTAAGCAAAGATTGACGAGTTCTTGGTTCACTGTTTTGGCCGTTTCAAAAGCTAGTACGCCAGCGTCTTGTCTTTGTTCAACCGAACACACGAACACCTGACTGGTTTTGCGCTTTTGCTTGACGTGGGTGATCTGATTCGCTATGTTTTCCAGGATAAAATCGGCAGTTTTTCCTCTTAATTGGTCAGCCCCTGTATGCAGTACAATGTCAATTTCCTGCGCTTTTGACTTGGTCATGGCGGTTGAGATAGTCTTCATGGCGTTCTCACTTTTGACCACAACGAAAGACACGTTTGAGTCTAGCATAACTTTTGTTTTCATCGCTGCTCCAATCCTCTTCACATTCTCTGACCCTATCATAATTGCCCCACTTTTCCGCGACTGTATCTTTGTGGTCGTTTCAGTCTTTCTGCCTGCGATCTTTTCTTCTCCCGTCCTTCCTGCCTTCCTGTCAGCGCTTAACTTCCTGTCATTCACCATGTGATTGTACCTAACATTTACAACGCCCTGATCACGATCACTCTGGCTGATACGCATGTCGTTCGGTAGTTCCTTACGTTCACTTTGGCACTGAGTTGCTTGCTGAGTTCCGGCTAACCCCTTCACAACCTTGGTAAGATCATGGACCTGCCGGGACAGCTGATCTATCTGAATCTGTGTGAGGTGAATGGCTTGCATGACGTCCATTAGAGTGGCGTTGACGAACGACGGACCCGCGGCTGGTTGACTTTCATCCGTTGACGTGGACGGGCCAGGGTTTAACTCAAGACCTCCAATCACCAGCAACGTACAAATAAGCGCAATGCCCATGGCATTAGCATCGTGGTGACATTTAAAAAAGTTCAGCTTCGGCTTGGCTTTAAACCTTCTACAAAACATTCCTATTCTCAAGCGGTACGTTTGCAAGTCAATCATTGTAATATTATGTTTCAGTTTAAAGATATTTCAATTTAATTATTTCAAAATGCATTGATCAGCTGCTGTCATACACACTGGCGGTCCCAGGGGGGGGGGCACGGGGGCCATGGCCCCCCTTTGGTGCTGAAAGGTGGGGCCATACTATCTTTTGGCCCCACCTTTCAGATCGAACACAAGTCCTAGAAAAGCTTTTTGTATGTTTCATTTTCTTTCTTGTGCCATCAAAGGACGTAAATTTCACTCATGAGTGGGCTCAGTTTCGTATTGTCAATTTGGTGGTCAGCGTCGCTGGCACCGGTTCACGAGTATGGCCGCATCTTACATGGAATATCAGCGTGGGTTTACTTGAGGCTCTCGTAGGCCCAGCAATGGCTGGCATGAGACCTCTTCGGCAGTGGCGGGTGGCCCTGCCAAAGGAGCGTGGCTCTAAGACACTAAAGTAAGACCTCATGGGTTGGTGCTGTGCACCTCAGAAGCCCGGTGGTGACGCCGTATGCCGGCTTGGTTTCTGAAGGATTAGCGTGGGATCTCCGGGGCCTGCATAGAGTTTGCATTAGCTAGTATGTAATTTCAGAGGCCTGTATGTAATGTGTACTGTAGCACGCTACATCTTGACCATCTAACGTAATATCTTGTCGGCACGGCCGGCCCGGTGACGCGCAGCTGAGCAGAGCGCTGCCGCACGCTTCCCTCCCTTGTCATTATTCCTTCCCTCCTCCCACTAGTCCCCAGGTCCGCCCTCCCCAATCATTTCTCACTGTCCGCACAGAATGGGCCGCCATTAAACTCCAATTAAGACAAGCACCTCTGAAGACAGTCACATCAGGATGAGTCATTGGTAGTCATTACAAAGCAGCTAAAGCTACAAGCAAACGTCGGCACACTGTGAGACCACGCGCAGGCGTAAGGCACGTAGCACATTGGGTCTCACGTAGCCATGGTAGCACAACAGTGCGTCTCACTGCAACGGAATCTGCTAAACTTAGCAAACAGTTGTCCGGAACAAACGTAGTTCAGGACGTCTCCACTGCGGACAGAAAGAGCTGTTGTCCGAAACAAACGTAGTTCAGGACGTCCCCACCGCGGACAGAAGGCGCTGTTCTACCGACCTTCCCAACCAAGATGACGTCAGTGGGCGGAGCAAGAGTGACGTCACAAGGGGCGTTGCCGGCAGACGAAACGGAAGGAAACAAAAGTTTGAATAAAATGAAATTGAAGAATCAAAATTAAAACTCGAAAATCACCAACCTTTCGGGGATTGGTTTATGCCAGCGACTACTAAGATGATAAAGCACTCAACAGGAAGACGATTCGACGGCCAAAAATTGCAGACACAGAGGAGCAAGGTGACTAAACAGGACAGAGGGCGCCATCTTACGGGCCCACCCACAAGAGGAAGGCAGAGGAAGATGACGGCGCAAGGGCGTGGCAGTCACCCCCTCCCCCCAAGCTATAAAAGGGTGCACCACCCAACCAGAGAGGGACACAGTCGAGCAGCCGAGAGTCACAGTCTGCAGCCGGAGCCGGAGACGCCATCTGGGAGCCGCCGTCAGTCCGGGGTCACCCGCGAGAAGTCTCTTCAGTTCGAGCGCAGAGGAACTCCAGAATGTGAGTGCTGCTGAAAAGTCTGCTCAATCCCAATCCTTGACCCCCCCCCCTCTGCCCAGCCTGCCGTGCCGTGACGACTGCCAAACATTTTCGGTTGCCATAAAATGCACTCTCAATTGGAATTGGAAAACTTAAATTACTTTGAACTTATTGGTCCAGACACCCTAGTAGCATATTAGGATCTGAATTGGGAAAGCCATGTCAGAGTCGCCAGCAAACCGTTATGGTCCGTCGGAATTCACGATTAGGCCGGGAGCGAGATGCTAAAATTTGAATAAGCAGCTCATTGTCACGAACGTTGAGATTGATGACATGATGCATGTCAGCATTGGATAATGAATATGTCTTTGTGTTTGGCCAAGCTGGTTCGTTCGATTTATTATCGGCGGTAGTCAGGTGCGTTTTGAGGTTGGAACGTTTGTGAAATTAAGGGTTTAGATTCGTGCTGTACTCACTAAAAGTTGCATTGCGAAATCATTGGTAATATTGCTATAGGAATTAATTGCGAAGTCGAAGTCAATTATAGAACAGGTAAATACGTTTGGAAAGGGATGAAATGTTTTAAGGTGGCGACTGATTCATGCAATCGATCTATGAATATGGCTATGAGTTATGATTTTCGACAGATACGAATGCTTGAGCTTACGGCGGAATTTCTTCTGTTACTTAGGTGCAGAGTTGAGAGTAGTGGTTTGAGGTCGACGGTCTGACACTTTGCGACTTGAGATGGTCCTTATACTTTGCGTCATTGTAGTTGCGAAATGTCGAGTAATAGGTAGATGTAGAATTGTTTGTGGTTAGAACTAATATGCGACTAATATAGGTACCGATCGTTGTGCTTTTGTAGAATAAATACTAGTAAAATCATATCTTTTGGGAAAGATCGAAGGGGATACGGAGCTAGAAAAAAACTTACGTGGAATGAAGCTGATGAGATGTCGAACAGGGAGATATTGCAGCGATATTTTACCAGATTCACACTCACTGACACATTCGTTGAATCTACCCGGCCCGGAGAGACCGCACACACCAGTACTGCACCGCGAGTGATGACGCGCCCATCGCGGCGCGGCCTTGACAACTGTCGCCGGTCGACGCGGCGCCGGCCGGCAGCCGTGGTAATCGTCGTTCGCGACGCGGGACCGTGCGCCGCTAGATGGCACATGAGAGCAGCGTCGGGAGTGGAGCAGCGGCCACAGTAGGGCAGTGGGCTAACCGTAATTGGGGCGCGTGCGGTAGGTGAAGGTCATTGTATAGGAGCATGGTTAGTTGTGGAAAGTTGCAACAGGATAAGAACGTAAACAGTTAATGCATAATTTTAAAATATGACAGGCTATTTGATATTTAGGACTGCACTTCGTTTGATGTGCATTGTTTACTGCTAATAGGATGATTTAAATTATATTTTCTATGAAAGGCTAGGGACCCTTATGACAATATTCTGGCGCTCTATAAAGATAATTTGTATAGGCAACTAGTAGTCCATCAGAAGCTTATCGAACGAGTTTTCAAGGAGTCATTTCCGTTTGAGCATTCAGTAATTTAATATGATACGGTGGATCACAACCAGACGATTGATCGGTAAATACTAATTGGTTCTAGATCATCTGATTAAATCAAGAGCAGTTCAAGGCCTGCTAGGATTGTATACGAGAACTGATGATTAGGTTCACGCGTGCAGCAGCAATTAGGACTTGAGATTACGATTAGGTTTGGATCAATAATGCGTTTCTGTTATTCGCGTTCTTGCGAGTTAGCGCCAATAATTACTCCACCAATATTGGCACAGGGCATTGTGAGGCGCAGACGGCTTGTTTGCCCGTCTCCTATGGCGTAATGTTTACCAGCATGACCGTATGAGAACAGATGCACTTCTCTAAACACACGTCCAGACCGGAATAATAAGAGGGACACACCGTCACGTACGCAGGGCATATGCACGTTTTCCGCCAGTGGTACCGGCTACTGTTAGATTTCCCGCTTAGGTAATACTGGGTAACGAGGCAGTGAGAGGTTTCTACGGCAGGGGAAAGGGGAAGATTGGCACAGTGCAGTGGAGAGTAAGCTATGCCAAAGGTAAGAAGCCGAAGGTCAGGGGTGAGTCACCCAAAGGGCGGATAAGGCAAGCTGTAGTGTCCCGAATAAGTCCTCATACTTATTTTGTAAGGGTACCTTAATCGGTACTGGACAGCCTCAGGGGAGGTAACGATGTACTCCAGGACACGTAAGGCCTTGAAAGTAAATCCCAGGGTTTAAGGAGAGTTCCTGAGGAGAGTTCCAGGATATGAACGGTGGTCCCTGGGTCGTGAACGGAGGTGTTACACGCGGACCGGAAGAGGGCATAGGTAATCTCTCCCGGATAGAGAGATAAGTCGGATGTAAATCGCGTATATGTGTACCATAAGTCTATCGGACGTGTAGTGAATCCCATAAATTAGCAGGGTGGATATTTGTGCAATTATTCTGGACGGCCCTGCGATAAGTATCTTAGTCGCCGGTTAGCGGAGCATGCATATGGATTTCGGAAAGAGACATTTATCTCGCCGGGGAGACCCTGGTTTGTAAGACGCCTAACACTATCGGAGGGAATTTCGGGGGCTATCAATTAAATTTGGGTGAATATATGAAATGCAAACGTAATGCGAGCAAGGGTGTGAGAATGACGACGCATGAATCTTAGAATAAGGCCGATAGGAATTTGATAGAATTCGGTTACGGCAGTCGAACAAATGATTCTCGAGGGCAGTTAAAACTAGCAACGCTAATACGAATTAAGTGGGCAATTTTCGTAATGGGGAGGCCAGTGATATAGGAATGGGTGACTGGACGAATGATCACATTCAATTAATCAATGTAATTACCACCCATAAGTTTGGCAGTGGTCATCGGGACTTCGAATGCCCTATCCTTCACCTGCCCAACTGTGCCGCAAACCCAGCTGATCGGATCCCTCTATCCCTAATCCGAGCAGTGAAGAAGCATCTCGTGCATCATGGTCTATACAATGAACAGAATCATCAAGCCTCTAAATCAAAAAGCATCTTCCATCAGATGTATTTGTATGCAAGGAGGATAGATACCTACATCTCTATCAGGTGGATCTCATCTATCTCAGGATCTCATCTCTATCAGGTGGATGTCATCTCTCCCAGGTGGACGTCATCTCAGATCTCTATCAAGATCCCTTTCTAACTCTATCTCATGATGTCATCACTATCTGGATCTCTCTCTAGATCTCTCTCGGGATCTTTTCCAAGACGCTCAAGCTCCCCTGTTCTACCAGCTCTACTATCGAGTTCCTTCCAGCAGCGAATCTCTCTTCTGCTACACCGCCGAACAGCAGTGGAACGCGCTGTTTGATGACCCGCAAGATGCAGTACTTTTCTTTCCTCTATTCATGCCTTCTTTATAATTCCCCTCGCTACAAATGGCGCCCAACGTGGGGCTTTGATAATTCTCAAATTGTGAAGCTGGTAGACTGGCACAAGCCGCCGAACCCTAAGTTGATGAACTGGTGAACTGGAAGTCAACGGTACGGAGAAGAAGAAGAAGTTGAAGAATAGAGCAGGTGTTCGAAATACTGGCAGCAGTGGAAATGAGCGTGCTGCAGGGGTCGACGTGAAGGTAAAGGAGGAGCTAAAGAAAACTGTGTGAAGATGAAGCTTATGATGGTGGCTGATGAGAGGAAGCGGTCTTACGAATACTGAAAAGGACATAGAAGAAGTTGTTGAAGATAAGATAGGGAAATGAAGCCGTCTCATGAAACGAAGGATCAGACTAATATAGAAGTCAGGCCGGAAACGAAACTTGAAAATTGTTTGCATCAGCATATCAATTCTTCTACGTTCGGCTGTACAACAAGTACAAGTCAAGGTCAGCTGCTGTATTGCAAAGGAGAGCTCAAACTGTCTAGAGTAATGATGATAAGAGAACAGGCAATATTAGAAACAGAGGAGGAAGAAGAACATGCGGAATGCTCGTGTTGTACTGAATCAAAAACAAACACGGTCGTCTTCACAACACAGCCGAGGCGATTATCATGTTGGTGAACGAGGAGAGGGTGCCAGGATGCTGCAAGACCAACTGCCAAACGATCCATTGAGATGGGCTGCTGCAGAGATCACCCACCTGAGCTGCTGCAACGGCTGTCACCTGGTCCGCCGAAAGGTCGCTACCTTGGCTGCCACGGAGGTCACCTGGGCTGCCACGGGGGATGCATTGTCATCCCGTGCTGCCTCGGATGTCACCCACCTGAGCTGCCGCAGAAGTTGCCTACCTGAGCTACCACGGAGGCTGTCACGGGTCTGCCACGGAGGTCACCCAACCGGGCTGCCACGGGGGATGCATTGCCCTCGCGTGCTGCCTCGGGGACCACTCACCTGAGCCGCCGCGGAAGTCACCTACATGAGCTGCCACGGAAGATGCATTGCCATCGCGTGCTGCCTCGGGGGTCACTCACCTGAGCTGCCGCGGAAGTCGCCTACCTGAGCTACCACGGAGGCTGTCACGGCTGCCACGGGGGATGCATTGCCCTCGCGTGCTGCCTCGGGGACCACTCACCTGAGCCGCCGCGGAAGTCACCTACATGAGCTGCCACGGAAGATGCATTGCCATCGCGTGCTGCCTCGGGGGTCACTCACCTGAGCTGCCGCGGAAGTCGCCTACCTGAGCTACCACGGAGGCTGTCACGGGTCTGCCACGGCGGTCACCCAACCGGGCTGCCACGGGGGATGCATTGCCCTCGCGTGCTGCCTCGGGGACCACTCACCTGAGCTGCCGCGGAAGTCACCTACATGAGCTACCACGGAAGATGCATTGCCATCGCGTGCTGCCTCGGGGGTCACTCACCTGAGCTGCCGCGGAAGTCGCCTACCTGAGCTACCACGGAGACTGTCACCGGGTCTGCCACGGAGGTCGCGGCAGGGCCGGCCATGGAGGTCACCTACCCGGACTGCCACGGAGGTCATCCACCTGGGCTGCCACGTAGGCTGCCCACACGGGCCGCCGTGCAAGCTGCCCACCCGGGCTGCCATAGTGGCCGCCACCCGGGCTGCTGCGGAAGCTCCCCACCCTGGCTGCTGTGGAGGCCGCCCCACCTGGGCTGCCATGGCAGGCTGCCACCCGGGCTGCCGTGAAGGCTGCCCACCCGGGCTGCCATGGAGCCTGCCATCCGGGCTGCTGTGGAGGCCGCCCACCTGGGCTGCTATAGAGGCCTTCACCCTCCTGAGAAGCCACTTACCGGAGGGCCACCGACGACATCGGGCTAACGAAAGTGGTTGGTGCCCGTGACCTGGATCTGGTGAACGACAAACTGAGGTGGGGACGAGGAACAACAGGTGCGGGTGTGTACTGTACTAGGTATACGATGTCATGTTGTAGGCGTTGCTGAACATCAGATGATTGTGTAGATTTAGATGAGTAAGGGATGTGACTTTTTGTAGGAGTTGCGAGGACGCAACTAGGGTTGTTTGGACTGAAGATGTAGCACGCTACATCTTGACCATCTAACGTAATATCTTGTCGGCACGGCCGGCCCGGTGACGCGCAGCTGAGCAGAGCGCTGCCGCACGCTTCCCTCCCTTGTCATTATTCCTTCCCTCCTCCCACTAGTCCCCAGGTCCGCCCTCCCCAATCATTTCTCACTGTCCGCACAGAATGGGCCGCCATTAAACTCCAATTAAGACAAGCACCTCTGAAGACAGTCACATCAGGATGAGTCATTGGTAGTCATTACAAAGCAGCTAAAGCTACAAGCAAACGTCGGCACACTGTGAGACCACGCGCAGGCGTAAGGCACGTAGCACATTGGGTCTCACGTAGCCATGGTAGCACAACAGTGCGTCTCACTGCAACGGAATCTGCTAAACTTAGCAAACAGTTGTCCGGAACAAACGTAGTTCAGGACGTCTCCACTGCGGACAGAAAGAGCTGTTGTCCGAAACAAACGTAGTTCAGGACGTCCCCACCGCGGACAGAAGGCGCTGTTCTACCGACCTTCCCAACCAAGATGACGTCAGTGGGCGGAGCAAGAGTGACGTCACAAGGGGCGTTGCCGGCAGACGAAACGGAAGGAAACAAAAGTTTGAATAAAATGAAATTGAAGAATCAAAATTAAAACTCGAAAATCACCAACCTTTCGGGGATTGGTTTATGCCAGCGACTACTAAGATGATAAAGCACTCAACAGGAAGACGATTCGACGGCCAAAAATTGCAGACACAGAGGAGCAAGGCGACTAAACAGGACAGAGGGCGCCATCTTACGGGCCCACCCACAAGAGGAAGGCAGAGGAAGATGACGGTGCAAGGGCGTGGCAGTCACCCCCTCCCCCCAAGCTATAAAAGGGTGCACCACCCAACCAGAAGGGACACAGTCGAGCAGCCGAGAGTCACAGTCTGCAGCCGGAGCCGGAGACGCCATCTGGGAGCCGCCGTCAGTCCGGGGTCACCCGCGAGAAGTCTCTTCAGTTCGAGCGCAGAGGAACTCCAGAATGTGAGTGCTGCTGAAAAGTCTGCTCAATCCCAATCCTTGACCCCCCCCCCCTCTGCCCAGCCTGCCGTGCCGTGACGACTGCCAAACATTTTCGGTTGCCATAAAATGCACTCTCAATTGGAATTGGAAAACTTAAATTACTTTGAACTTATTGGTCCAGACACCCTAGTAGCATATTAGGATCTGAATTGGGAAAGCCATGTCAGAGTCGCCAGCAAACCGTTATGGTCCGTCGGAATTCACGATTAGGCCGGGAGCGAGATGCTAAAATTTGAATAAGCAGCTCATTGTCACGAACGTTGAGATTGATGACATGATGCATGTCAGCATTGGATAATGAATATGTCTTTGTGTTTGGCCAAGCTGGTTCGTTCGATTTATTATCGGCGGTAGTCAGGTGCGTTTTGAGGTTGGAACGTTTGTGAAATTAAGGGTTTAGATTCGTGCTGTACTCACTAAAAGTTGCATTGCGAAATCATTGGTAATATTGCTATAGGAATTAATTGCGAAGTCGAAGTCAATTATAGAACAGGTAAATACGTTTGGAAAGGGATGAAATGTTTTAAGGTGGCGACTGATTCATGCAATCGATCTATGAATATGGCTATGAGTTATGATTTTCGACAGATACGAATGCTTGAGCTTACGGCGGAATTTCTTCTGTTACTTAGGTGCAGAGTTGAGAGTAGTGGTTTGAGGTCGACGGTCTGACACTTTGCGACTTGAGATGGTCCTTATACTTTGCGTCATTGTAGTTGCGAAATGTCGAGTAATAGGTAGATGTAGAATTGTTTGTGGTTAGAACTAATATGCGACTAATATAGGTACCGATCGTTGTGCTTTTGTAGAATAAATACTAGTAAAATCATATCTTTTGGGAAAGATCGAAGGGGATACGGAGCTAGAAAAAAACTTACGTGGAATGAAGCTGATGAGATGTCGAACAGGGAGATATTGCAGCGATATTTTACCAGATTCACACTCACTGACACATTCGTTGAATCTACCCGGCCCGGAGAGACCGCACACACCAGTACTGCACCGCGAGTGATGACGCGCCCATCGCGGCGCGGCCTTGACAACTGTCGCCGGTCGACGCGGCGCCGGCCGGCAGCCGTGGTAATCGTCGTTCGCGACGCGGGACCGTGCGCCGCTAGATGGCACATGAGAGCAGCGTCGGGAGTGGAGCAGCGGCCACAGTAGGGCAGTGGGCTAACCGTAATTGGGGCGCGTGCGGTAGGTGAAGGTCATTGTATAGGAGCATGGTTAGTTGTGGAAAGTTGCAACAGGATAAGAACGTAAACAGTTAATGCATAATTTTAAAATATGACAGGCTATTTGATATTTAGGACTGCACTTCGTTTGATGTGCATTGTTTACTGCTAATAGGATGATTTAAATTATATTTTCTATGAAAGGCTAGGGACCCTTATGACAATATTCTGGCGCTCTATAAAGATAATTTGTATAGGCAACTAGTAGTCCATCAGAAGCTTATCGAACGAGTTTTCAAGGAGTCATTTCCGTTTGAGCATTCAGTAATTTAATATGATACGGTGGATCACAACCAGACGATTGATCGGTAAATACTAATTGGTTCTAGATCATCTGATTAAATCAAGAGCAGTTCAAGGCCTGCTAGGATTGTATACGAGAACTGATGATTAGGTTCACGCGTGCAGCAGCAATTAGGACTTGAGATTACGATTAGGTTTGGATCAATAATGCGTTTCTGTTATTCGCGTTCTTGCGAGTTAGCGCCAATAATTACTCCACCAATATTGGCACAGGGCATTGTGAGGCGCAGACGGCTTGTTTGCCCGTCTCCTATGGCGTAATGTTTACCAGCATGACCGTATGAGAACAGATGCACTTCTCTAAACACACGTCCAGACCGGAATAATAAGAGGGACACACCGTCACGTACGCAGGGCATATGCACGTTTTCCGCCAGTGGTACCGGCTACTGTTAGATTTCCCGCTTAGGTAATACTGGGTAACGAGGCAGTGAGAGGTTTCTACGGCAGGGGAAAGGGGAAGATTGGCACAGTGCAGTGGAGAGTAAGCTATGCCAAAGGTAAGAAGCCGAAGGTCAGGGGTGAGTCACCCAAAGGGCGGATAAGGCAAGCTGTAGTGTCCCGAATAAGTCCTCATACTTATTTTGTAAGGGTACCTTAATCGGTACTGGACAGCCTCAGGGGAGGTAACGATGTACTCCAGGACACGTAAGGCCTTGAAAGTAAATCCCAGGGTTTAAGGAGAGTTCCTGAGGAGAGTTCCAGGATATGAACGGTGGTCCCTGGGTCGTGAACGGAGGTGTTACACGCGGACCGGAAGAGGGCATAGGTAATCTCTCCCGGATAGAGAGATAAGTCGGATGTAAATCGCGTATATGTGTACCATAAGTCTATCGGACGTGTAGTGAATCCCATAAATTAGCAGGGTGGATATTTGTGCAATTATTCTGGACGGCCCTGCGATAAGTATCTTAGTCGCCGGTTAGCGGAGCATGCATATGGATTTCGGAAAGAGACATTTATCTCGCCGGGGAGACCCTGGTTTGTAAGACGCCTAACACTATCGGAGGGAATTTCGGGGGCTATCAATTAAATTTGGGTGAATATATGAAATGCAAACGTAATGCGAGCAAGGGTGTGAGAATGACGACGCATGAATCTTAGAATAAGGCCGATAGGAATTTGATAGAATTCGGTTACGGCAGTCGAACAAATGATTCTCGAGGGCAGTTAAAACTAGCAACGCTAATACGAATTAAGTGGGCAATTTTCGTAATGGGGAGGCCAGTGATATAGGAATGGGTGACTGGACGAATGATCACATTCAATTAATCAATGTAATTACCACCCATAAGTTTGGCAGTGGTCATCGGGACTTCGAATGCCCTGTCCTTCACCTGCCCAACTGTGCCGCAAACCCAGCTGATCGGATCCCTCTATCCCTAATCCGAGCAGTGAAGAAGCATCTCGTGCATCATGGTCTATACAATGAACAGAATCATCAAGCCTCTAAATCAAAAAGCATCTTCCATCAGATGTATTTGTATGCAAGGAGGATAGATACCTACATCTCTATCAGGTGGATCTCATCTATCTCAGGATCTCATCTCTATCAGGTGGATGTCATCTCTCCCAGGTGGACGTCATCTCAGATCTCTATCAAGATCCCTTTCTAACTCTATCTCATGATGTCATCACTATCTGGATCTCTCTCTAGATCTCTCTCGGGATCTTTTCCAAGACGCTCAAGCTCCCCTGTTCTACCAGCTCTACTATCGAGTTCCTTCCAGCAGCGAATCTCTCTTCTGCTACACCGCCGAACAGCAGTGGAACGCGCTGTTTGATGACCCGCAAGATGCAGTACTTTTCTTTCCTCTATTCATGCCTTCTTTATAATTCCCCTCGCTACAGTACACAGTGGCGGTCGCGGGAGGCATCAGGGCCATGCCCCCCCCCCAAGGCACATAAAGGGGGCCATCATATCATTTGCCCCCCCCCCCTCAAGCAACCGATGGGCCCCCATAGGTGTATGGGACCCTGGCCCCGATTCGATCGTCACGAGGCTAAAAAAACACGCCCACACCGGTCTTTGAGCGTCCAACACTGACCTCTGAGGGAACTTCAGTGGCGGTCAAGCGCCCACGTTGACCGCTAAGAGCCCACATCGACCTCTGAGGCCCCACATCTGACCTATGAGGACCCCTTACCGGCATCAGGGGCCCCAACCGGCGTCTGAGGGTCTCACACCGGTCTCTAGTGGCCTTATTGCTGTCTCTGGTGTCCCAAGACGAACATTTAGGTGCCAATGAGGGCCCCGCATTGGCTGCTGAAGACCCGATGCTGGCCTCTAAGGGCCTGCATTGGCCTCTGAGGAGGGCTCATCTTGGCCTTTGAGGGCCCTCTGCTGGCCTCTGCCTCTGGGTTCCAACGACGGCTCGTTCCGGTCTTTTAGGGCCCCACGCTGACCTCTGAGGGCCCCATGTTGGCCTGTAATGAGTAGGACCCACATAAGCCTCCGAGAGCCCAACTCGGTCTCGATGGTCTCAAACTACTGGCCTTTGCAGTTTGCAGGCCCTGTACTGGTCTCCGAGGGCCCTAAACTGGCCTCTAAGTGAAAACATACATGGGTGGGCTTCTGAAGATCACAGGGCTCACGCAGACTCCTGCACAGCCGTACGTTGGTCCTGATCGAGATTACTTTACGTCCTGATGGTCCCACGCAGATTCCCTCATATTTCGACGTCGGGACCCCATGAGCCGGTGTGGGTCCTGGGGCTGGCAGAGACTGATGAAGTCCTTAGGGCTCCGCTCAGGGCCATTCTTTTTAGCAGTAGGACTATAAGGCAGGTTGAGTGAGCCCCAATAGAGCCGTTGCGAGGCCCCGCGCGAGTCGTGCGCGGCCCTTAGATGCCAATTTTGAAAACCAGGAAGTAGGAACCTGTGGGGCCGGGGGTCTCCAGAGGTCGGTGTACCTATTCTCTCCCGCCGCCAAACAGCTATATGGGTAAATGTCATAGTCTGAAAATGATCTCTGGGTTTCACATGCTTGTTCAAAGCAAGAGGTATCCGTACTTTTCCGAATTGTTTTATTGTGGTAAGGTCATGAATCCGCGTGCCCGACCTTCCAGTATATGCTACACCGATCCGTCGCCATGGTGCAGTGGCCCGACCGGTGGAAACACCGTGGGACGGGAAATGGAACTGGTGCTTTTGCCTTAAATTGAGCTTAAAGATTTCACGCAAGAATGGGGTGGATGAAGCATAAGTAATGCCAACTGCGCGGCGCCTTGTGGACGTAAAAAAGTAGCCGATCACCCCCCCCCCCCCGTGACTGATCAATGTTATGTCCCGCGAGTGTGACTTTGGCCCCCCCTTTTGCGAGCGGCTGCGACCGCCAGTGGTCATACACAAGAGTCAACTAACTATGTAAGCACAGCGCCGTAGTTAGCCGTAGTACGACTTCTAGACTTCGCGGCTTCAGATCTTCTAATCACGAGACTTCAGACAGTTCGAAGCGAAATTCAAGAGGGCACCGAACTACTCAGCTAACCTAATTTTACGAATATTTTCGAAATTTTATACTTTTTGGAATGTCTATATCTTCATTAATTCTATTCAACTAACTTCACAAATTATATCAAAACAATCTACGTTAAATTAGGAACACATTAGGAACACGAGCGTATTCCACGCCGCGTAGTAGCGTGGGGAGGGGAGGGTTAGAGTGGTGGCATGTGTAGAGGCTAGAACCGGTTTCCACCGCCACTCCAACGCCCAGCGACATGGAGCGGGGTCAGTGGGGTCGGTGACCAGGGCACGAGGAAAGGTCAGAGGTCAGATACAGCGTGAAGTGTTGTGCCTCCCTGCCCTCTGCGTGTCACGACCGCACGGCAGCGGCCGGCGGCCGATCAGGCTTGACAGGTCAAGGTCACCCTCAGTCATCGGGCTCAGAGGGTTGGTCGAGTGCGCACCCGTGGCTGACAGCAGTCTCGACCACGTGCTATGATGCCGAGAGACGAGCGTGGGTTTTTGTTCAATTCATGTGGTTGCTCGTTTGCATCGTCTGTTATAGCTGTACAATGTGCATAATGCGTAATTATGCAGCATTAGAACCTCGCCGGCCGAGCTGGAGAGGTGGGTACCGCCCCAATACGTTTTTTTTTCTTTTTCGCGCTAGCTCGGAACGTGCTGGCGATAGAGAGCTGACAGTTGGCACACCTATAAATATTTAACCCTCGCCCCCGCGCTGGGGGGGGGGGGGGCAATTTGGCCCCCTTGTGGTTTTTCCTGAATAGCAAGAAAACGGCGGCACGCAGCGCCGCCAAATTTTCAGCACCTTCCCGGACATTAATTTGACACATTCACACAAAATTTCATGTCTCAGGGCACTTAAGGTCAGGAGTTCTTGAGGTCAAACTGAGGTCATGTTCGAGCAAAAATAAGCAAAAAAGATGAAATTTGAAACGCTCACATAAGCTACAGTTACCAAACAATTTCAAAGTTCTTTATATGGTCATGTCGAAAAAAGACGGCGCTACAAAAGTGCTATCTCGGATTTTCAAAATTTTGGGATTTTGACCTTAAAAATTTAAAACGCTTGACTTGTTTAGAAAAACGCAAAAAATCCCATAAGTTTTTCGAATTTCGAAAAATCGGAATACATGTGATAGTCCCTGCGCTCTTCTATCTACATACCTACCAAATTTTAGATCGACACCTCCTTTTTTGGCCAAGTTAGAGCGAAAAAAAACTGTTCAAAATTGATGACGTCAAGTTTATGAACTAAATTTTTATCAATTTTAGACCACGTAGCGCACAACAAAGAGCACTATTGAACTCCCCTTGACGAGCTGCATCGAATCGATACCCATTTTATACAAATATATCAACTTTGAAATTTGACATAATTTGACCTGAGGCCAGTTTTACCAACAGAAAAATAGCAGCCCGGCGCAATTTTTCTGTCAAAAACCAGCCGACGAGTTTCACCAACCAGGCGAAAAAATATCCGCCGGCGTGAAAAAATATCAGCCAGAAAAATAGCCAATGAGTTTCACCAACGGCAAATGCGGTATTAACCCGCGCCCCACTGGGGGGGGGGCTATTTATAGCCCCCCCTCCCGTTTTTCTGCAATAACTTCCAAACCGCTTGACGGATCGACGCCAAACTTTCAGTACCTTCGGCTGCATCAATTTGACACCTTGTGTCAAAATTTGAACTTCGTAGCTACCATAGGTCGGCCGGAAATGACGTCAGAGTGACGTCATGTTCGTCCGATTTCGACGCAAAACATTGAACCACGGCAATCGCTCCCAAGAGCTCAGTTTTTAAGCTAGATCCAATTTCTTTGCATGAAAGAACTCAGAATTGACCGCGCTATCAAACTGCTATCTCGGATTTTCAAAATTTTGAAATTTCGAAAATTTTATATAATAATATTCAAAATTTATATTTTTATATTTTTTTCAAAAAGTTTTTGACTTTTCGAAAAAACCGGAATATATGTGACAGAACGCATGATTATGACTAACTCTAGCAAGTTTTAGCTAAATATCTTCAAAAATGGCCAAGTTATACGCATTATTGCAAAAAATTCACAATTATTAATTTTTCAAATCAATTTTTCAGTACGTATTTGGCATCGTACACCAATATAAATGGCACCATCGTGTTCCTGAGCTCAAACTGCATCCAATAGACACCTTTTTTGTTGACAAATTTCAACTTCAAAATTTGACCTTTTTTGACCTGAAAGTGACCTGACCTAAGCTAAATTCGACTCAAAGTGACCTCGAATGACATAAACGACATCAAATTCGAAATCTATGGCCTAAATGGACCATAAAACATGTGTCACGTGACCGACGCATGATATAATATTTTCGTGACCTGTGATGACCTGACCCTGACCTGAAAAGCAAAGTACAAGTTTGGTACCCTCAAGGTATCTAGAGCATCTGTTCACGAGTGTGGAAACCAAAAATGAGCCTGATCTGACTTGTAAGACGGCGGCCAGAGCCCAAAATGTGAACAAGCCAAAGTGCTAATAATTTTTTCTTTGACCTGACCTGTGACGTCATCGGTGACCTCGAGGTCAATGAAATTAGGTTTCGCTCGACAGTTTTTCCGGCGCTGTCAGACGCCGTTTGAATTTTGACGATCGGCCCAGTAGTTTCGGAGTTAGGAGGGGGGGCTATGAATAGCCCCCCCCCCCCCAGTAGGGCGTGTTATACACAGACCCCAGTGGGGCGCGGGTTAATGGAGTGTTATTTTGCGCCATTATTTGTAGAAAAACAGCCCAAAAAATAGACGGGCGACCCCGTCTATTTTTTTGATGTCGTGTTGGAACAATTGGCCTCATTTGTTACTAATTAGGGGAGAGCGGGGAGAGTTGTATCATGTCCAAGTTGTATCAGGGCGAATTGTGCCAAACTTATCCAATGGATGGCGCTCGCGACACGACCAGCCGACGAGGTTTTCCGGGCGCCATCTTTCCCTGTTCTGTCTTGTGGCTGAGTGGACGCGTCTCGAGGTGAGAGCCGATTTTATGTTTTTTTAATGTCATTCTAAAAAAATAAGTTGCAAGAAAATGTGTGTTTTGGGCATTTAGATGTGCACGAATTTGAAAGAGCTCCGTAGCGGTGGTGAGGGTAGGTTCTAAGGCTGCGTGAGTGAAAACGGATTTCTCCAGCTGTCCGCTGTTTTTTTAGCACGAGGATGTTTTTCCAAGATGGCGGCTAGGTACATGTTGTATCAGAGCCGGGTGGGGTATGTTGTAACATGTATGTATGTATGTAGGGGAGAGTGGTGCAGGAGGCCCCCCCTTAAGCTCAGTTGCTATTCTTAGACAACTGATAATATTTAAGAGCTAACGTGTGCATGCGCTGTGAGCATGCATCATTTTCCCATACATATTTGCATTCAAAATGAATCTAGGAGCTACACAAACCGTAAACTTTAACATTTTGGAAAAAGTTGCAAAAGGGCCTCTTACACTATGGGTATGGTAAGACGCCCCCCCCCCCTCGGGCGTTTTACAAGTCAAGTCGACTTGTAAAAGACGCTTTGCGAACACAGCTGCAAGGCCTTTTATTTCGAAAAGCTAAGCAAATACGGTGTTATCGAAACCAATAACACTTCCAAAGCGCTCGAACAATGCGAAAACTAGCACAACCAAACGCTGATGACCAACGAAAATTGTACCTATTACCTCTAAGAAAGGAACCAGAAAAAAGAAACAAAAACAAACTCCTTGAAAAAAAGAATGCCACGCCTGCCGCAGGTGCAGGCGTTTTAGCATCGGGGGCGTTTTTTATCGGGGGGCGTTTTATCATCCTCGAAGGGAGGGCCTCTTAAAAAAATGCAGTGTTTTAACGTCACAATATTTATGGTTTATGAGACATTTGCAGCGCACCAGAACATGGTCTATTCTGAAGCTAACATGTGACAATTTCGATGAGATAAGATTGCATTTGATAGCCATTGTTTTTTCAGATATATAAGGGTGATAAAGATGCGTATATCTAGCAACTAAAGGGGCAAAAACAGAAACAGGCTTACCAAAAGTCGCTGCGACGCACCTGATACCTCAGGTTTCGTGAGTTGTTGTTTCAAGAGGGCTTCTGCTTTACAAGAACATTAAAAAATAAATAACATTTTTGGTTTGGTAAAAAAAGCGATGGGGCCTCTTACCGACCCTGGGCGTCTTACACGGATCTCCCCTATGTATGGGTATGTTGCTTTTGATCGCGAAAGCTAAGCCCTGGCTCGCGTTTGTAGGTAGCTAGTCAATGCTCGTTCCATTTCGGCACAATGTGTTGGCTTCTTTGCTCTTAACGGGCCACTTTTGCGTCTAGTCTGTTGATGTTTCGTTCGGATTGCATTGACCTAAGTTTTGTCTTATAAAGTGAAGCCTTTGAGCATACCTATACATTGTATTAACCCCATTTAATGTTGCTGTTATGTTCAAAACCAGTAGCAAGCACACTCCCTGAAACGTGAAATAGTGATACAAATTACCCCACCATGTGATACAACTCACCCAAGCCATGGGGCAAGTTGTATCAAAAATATTGTTCTATTCGGCAGACCGTAGAAGAAAAACTGGTAGAGGTAGCGGAAAAGTTACTTTGCACAAAAAAGCAGAAGAATCAAGGAAGGGGATAGTATGGAAATAATGAGTTTATCACGGATAGTTACGAGGTTATGGGTATCGGAGTAAAAACTGATACAACCCACCCCACTCTCCCCTATCGTGATTTGCGCTTCCCAGTTGATATAATAATTTAGTATCATTCATGGCCAATTTGTAAAGCATCTGGGCTTCAAGATTAGAAGAGGAATACTGATGATATTGCGTAAAGAAAGAGCCTTTGTCACCAGGCAGGACCAAAAGGAACCAACAAGGCTGGTGTTTGGTGTTGTGGTGCTGGTTTTTTCGTTTATATTATCTTTTTGCTACAAGCACCCAACAGCAAGTTGATAGCACATTATTAACTAGTGGTCAGCTTACAAGATCATTGCTCGTGCGAGTCGCACGGAAGTGGAAAATAATGATGGAAGATCATTTTCGAAAATTGAAGGTGCTTGAACAAATGCTGGAAGGAGAGGCAGAGAGGGTAGGCTCATTGGACTCAAGATTTTAAATAAATATGTCACTGTTTTCACATATTCAGCTACATTTGACAATGCAAGGCGCCAACTACTGATACCACTACTACTTTTGGGTGGAACTTACCTACTTGAGCTGTGCAGAATAGGGAAGGTGCAATTGACATGGCTAAGACTAAAATGGCAAGATTTTCAAGATCAATGACAGTAAATTTAAAAAAAGAAATTGAATAGCATGAAAGAAATGTATAAAGGCTTGTTTTTGAAGCCAAATGTGCAAAGTTTGCATGGTTGCGAACCCGAACAAACTTGCTGTCATAAGATTGTGCCACTGAGCTCAGCAAGTCATGCTGCCAATATTGAAGGAAAAGAAAATAATAGTAATGTTGTAAAATGTAAATGAATCCATAACTGTTGTGTGTGCACTGTGCTGATATTGAATGCATGTGTATCTTGCATGCATGAGTCATGCAGGGATCATGTTAAAACTGGCTGTAAGTATTGTGAGTTAGTTTTGTAAATTGTGAAGGCACCAGGCAAATTGCGGCCGAAATGTTATTTGTTCACCTCAGCGCAGAAATTTCTGCTCACAGAGTTTTCAGATCATGCGCCGAAATGTTCATGCAGCCCATCCGTTACACTGGTCATGTTGACAGTGACAAGGATTTTTTCCCAGTCTCATGTTGAAATACAATAATAATTCACTTGGCTTGATTTTAGCTTATGTTTTTCATGCCAGTTCCTAGAATAAAGCAGCCAATATTTTCTGTCATGTGAGAAATATAATAACAATATGCACAATTGCAGGCTGTGGCATGTTGTGAGTTTTTCCTTGTTTATTGCTGAGGTTTTTCCAGTCTCTGCTGCAAAAACGGTGATGGATCCACCATCGTCCGATGGTTTCGATGACGCCAATCATCGGCGAGTGTTGCTGTGATGGCCGACCTGACTGAGCGCACAGCGGCAGCCGCCGTCGCCAATAACGACAGTGAGGACACCTCCGAGTCGGACGGAGACGCCGCCGCTGACGACTTCACCGTGCTGGACGAGGTGGAGCACTCGAGCCGACAGACCGTGCACCGCGTGCGCTGCCCGACTGGCTGGCGCACCTGCAGCCGATTGGCGACCGGCGGCCGGCGCCGGCCAATCTGCCGGCGCTCTGCCCCGAGCTGCGCGCCCGGCTGGCCGCCGAGGGCATCGAACAGGTGTTCCTGGTGCAGGTGACCGTGCTGCCCGAGCTGCTGGCGGCCGCAGAGTCGCCACTGCACAGTGATGCAAATGGGGTTCACGAGTGGCCATAAATACGAAAAAGGCCCAAAATTCAAGTTCACTTAATCGAATAAATCGTAATATGGTCAGTCAGGCAAATGTTTGGGGTGTCTGAAAAAGTATGATTTTAATGTTTTTGTCAAAGCCGGCCTCGTGTAGGATTGTCAGAAGTCGAGACATTTTCGATGTCGTAAAAATGACTGTCAGGTACTTGAAATTCAAGTGCCGCTAGCGTGCGTGCATGTCATACACAGTGGCGGATCCAGGGGGGGGCAAAATGGGCATTTGCCCCCCCCAAACGGCATGATTTTAACATTGCGCCTATGGACGATGCATGGAAAGAATCGATAAATTTTTATGGTTTGCCCCCCCCAAACCTCTGAGCTGGATCCGCCTCTGGTCATACAAACTGCAAAAATTATACATGAAAATGATCCCCGAAACCTGCTGCTTCTAATGCCACGTCATAAAAAGCCGTATCTATTTTGGTTTGACGGTGAGCTAACTATTTATAATCATGTTGCAACCACAGTTTTTTTACCAAAAATATTTGCTTTCAATTCACCTACAGCACTTCACACAGTGTGTGCCCGTTAGTGCACCATATCATAGCATTCCCTAATCATTTCTGAGTCGCATCGTGAAAGAATTAAAGGTAGTGTGCCACCTTTGAAAGATTTCCCATTTTATTTTTCCTAGGATAAGAAGCTTCTGTTTTTACCTAATATCGCAAAAAAATCAAAAATGGGCCTGGAATAGTGCCTTTTTCGCCTAAAAGTTTATCGGTTTTTAGATATGTATAACAACTGTAGTGGGCTCACCTGCAAACAGGCGTCGGGCAACAATCGCGAATGCGGCGCACTTGTGACAATAAGCAAAGGTCATTATAGTGTTACGACCATACGACGTACGGGAATGAGTTATCAGCTGTCTAATCGTAGACAACACAATGTCGAGCCTTAAACTGTAAGCCCGTATTGGTATTGTTTCTTTTATTTGGCTGTCGAACATTATTTATGGTTTGAAATATGATTTTATGTAAAATAATTGATATGAAAAAGCCGTCTTATAAGTTATGACCCCATTTCACCACACGCAAGTGGCAGAAATGACAATGATCAGCTGACGCATTTTTCTTGGCCGAAGTCAGAGCGCGCGGCCCGACGCACCACGCGTATTTGGAAATTCCGACCTCGACGAGCATCAGAAGCCAACTAACAGGCGTGTTCGAAACCGCAGGAGCTGATGATGAACGGGTTTATCGAAACTTGATTGGATGGGCATATCGGTAATAGCGATTTCAGTGTGTGCATTTATTGTTCATAGTGGTGTGAAATGTGGTTGGGGTACGACCGACAACCCGTCGGGGCGAATTTCGCACTGGGGTACTCAAAATTTGAAGAATTTAAGACGTTTCCATGAGTTTTGAAGGTATGGATAAGTTCTAAAAATCCGGTTCTCCTTATCTGGGCCATTAACTCCATACGGTCCAAGAAAGCTGGCACACTACCTTTAAGGCGCTAGCACAGGGCTGACCGGCGCTACAGAAGTTTTCGTCCGACACAGTCGGGTGCCGCGGCGCAGCGGGCAGCCCGGGCGGCCGCGCCGCCGCGCCGCCCGGACGCCGCGCGGCGGCACCCACTCGCCCACTGCGCGCCCACTGCGGCACCCGACCGCCCGGACAAAAACCTCTGTAGCGCCGGTCAGCCCTGTGCTAGCGCCTTAATTCTTTCACGATGCGACTCAGAAATGATTAGGGAAGGCTATGTTATGGTGGACTAACGGGCACACACTGTGTTAAGTGCTGTAGGTGAAACGAAAGCATTTTTTTCTTAGTAAAAAACTGCGATTGCAACACGATGATAAATAGTCAGATTACCGCCAAAGCGAATGAGATACGGCTTTTTGTGACCCGGCATTAGAAGCAGAAGGCTTTGGGGATCATTCTCATTGCATAATTTTTTCAATTTGTACGAAATGAACGCAAACCAGCGGCGTTTGAACTTGCGAGTGTCTGACCGTCATTTTACGACCTAGAAAATGTCACAACTTCTGACGATTATACACGAGGCAGGTTTTGACAAAAACATGAAAACCATGTGATTTCAGATGCCCCAAACATTTGTCTACTCGGCCATATCGCAATTAACTCAATTTGGTAAACTTGACTTTTGGGTATTTATGGCCACTCGTGAACCCCATTTGCATCACTGTGCACTGCCACCGGCCGACCTCTGAGTCTCGGCGCCGGCCGGCCTCTCGGTGCCCGCCGTGTTCCGCCAGTACGACGCCGACACGCCGCTCTGCGTCCAGCTGCTGGGTGGAGACACAGTGGCACGAGGGGGCGCCAACTGGTGGCGGTGGGGCCGCGCGGCCCGGCCTCCCTGGCTGATCGTGGTGAACACTCCCGGCTGGCTGATGGATCACACAACCAGCGCCGAGGGCTTCTCGCTACCGCACCTGCGCTACCTGGTGATCGACGAAGCCGACCGGGTGATCGAGATGGCCGAGACGGGCTGGCTGAAAGCGGTGGAGCGGGTGGCGGCGGCCACGGCCCGCCGCCCTGCATCGCTGGCCGGCTGACGGCCGCCGCCGTCTGCGCGCCTCACCTGCCGCTTCAGAAGCTGCCATTCTTGGCCACCCTGTCACAGAACCCGGAGGCCGGAGAAGCTGGAGCGAATGTCGCTGTTCCAGCCGCGACTGCTGGTGGTCGGCACGGCGGCCGCCGCCGTCGCACTGCCCGGTCAGTTCGTCGGCAGGTTCACCACGCCGGCCGAGCTGAGCGAGTCGTTCAACGTGGTGGCGCCGCAGCCGCTGAAGCCGCTGCTGATGCACCATTTGCTCCGACAGCCCGACTGGCGACGCTCGCTCGTGTTGGTCAACTGGAACGAGGTGGCGCACCAGCTGGAGCTACCGCTGTCTGTGCTGGGCGCGCGCGTGGCTGAGTTCTGTGGGGTAGTGCCGGCGTGCCGGCGGCGGCGCGCGCTAGCTGAGATGGCCGCACTGGTGTGCTCGAGGCTATAGCGCGCGGTATTGACGTGGACGCCGTGGACGCGGTCGTGTCGTACGACATCCCGGCGCTGTTGAAGACGTACACTGCGTGCGTCGGACGGCGCGCATCCGCCGGGCCGGCCAGGCGGTCAAGCTAATGTTGGTGCGGCAGCGCAGCAATTTCCAGCGGCTGATGGTGCAGGCGGGCGGCCGGGTGCGGGAGACGCTGGCGCTGCTGGACGAGCTACGAGCTGCGCCAGTACGAGGCGACCTACGTCAGTGGATTTCCACACTAGCTTCTAGTGGATCGCTGTTGTTTTTTATGCTCATTGCTCATGATTTATTTACATTTTAGAAATATTGCAATGAAATAGATGTATGCCTTGTCATCAGCCTAGAAAAGTTAAAGTAAGTAAAGCGTTTTAGTTGCATAATGTATGTTTGTTCATGAACACGGATTTAACATGTCCTAACTCCCAAACATTTCGATATTAGACCCGAGTTACAAACCAATCGAAAGGCTTAGACGATCATTTGGGGCGTAGCCAGACGGCTCGGCTGGGTGTGAAAGCCGGCGACCAAGGCGGTGACCACCCGATCATAATGCACAGCGGTCTCCGTCGGACGATTGTGTCCGCGCGCAACGAATGATCTGGGCACACGCAGAGGAGTTCGGCATGACTCTCCACTGAGCGGTCTCCTACTGGGCGCAGTCGAACGACGGTCGACGACGCTAGCGCAGGTATTGTTAATTTGTTACGACTTACGAGCCGGACCAGTGTAGCGGGCCCGGAGCAAATATTCTTTGCTGTGTGGCGTTCCTTCCTCTCGACCGGGCCCGGCAAACGGGGCCTGCATATCGGCTAAAACCACCTAGCCGGGCAGTCTGACCTCCACCTCGCCGAAGCGGAGCGAACGACGTACCCTCAGCCCTGCAATGACCGCGGTGCAGCAGTTAACCTGGGTAGGTATTTTCCTAAGGTAAGACACTCGCCTTTGCACAATGCTTTACATATGTATATAGGCCTTGGCGAGTTCGTTAGCCCTCTTACTCCCGCTAGAAGGTGCTAATGCAGTGCACGCGAAGCCGCCTCGTAGCACCGCAGTTCAACTTCAATCGCTCGGCAGCGGAACTGTCCGTCGTCCGTCCAGCTTCAGGTGGCGTCTCTGGGAGCAATGCTGACCGCTTATTTGCCGCTCTTTTGAAAGCTAGGAAAGAGGTGCGGCTCCCGGATCTGTCGGGAGCGGGACTCATAGGCGGCGGAACGGGTAGGGCACCGGGGCACCGTGCCCCCCTTTGATTTTGACATTTTAATATTAGCCCTATGGGCGTTGCATGGAAAGAATGGGACCAAAAGTCGGCAGTGCCCCCTTAATTGAAGGTGTTCCGCTGCCACTGGAGTGGGTCTCATCTACACCTTTTTACGGCCAAATATAGAAATAGTGCACACAGTTCAGAAATAGTGCAACCATTTCGACAGTTCGGCATAGTGCACCGCTTCTTAGGCCGAGTGCATGAAATTCAGTAATAGTGCACACGGCTCCGAAACAGTGCAAGCAATTTAAAAGAGAATGCATTCATTTTCAGTAGTTGCGATTTCAGTTTCGCCAGAGTGCATTGCTTCGTCATATGCATTGGTATTCGGCGTACCGCAAAGCAATTTAGTTAACCTTCAAGCGAATTCGGTGCCCCATCTAGAAAATATTTTTGACAACGCTCTTGCTGTTCATCAAGTGTAGCGTGGTGCCGTTCAAACAAGCTGCTAATGAAATTTTACTAAATTATTGAAATTTTACTGCTAATAAAAATTAACGAGATTTTAATGAATGTAATGAAAAGGCCCAATTTAGGCGGCAGTGCACACATTTCAAAAATAGTGCAGGCGATTTCGACAGCACGGCATAGTGCATTGATATATTGAATCGCGGCACGATATTCGCCATATTGCAGCCATTTCGTCATAGTGCAGGTTTAAAGTGACCCAGGTTCAGGCATATTAGACATAGCGCACACTATTCGTCAGATCGTTTCAGTTTCGGGGTCCCGCATGTAATTTAGGCACTGTTCAGTAACACGGCATTGCATAAATAAGTAATGACAATTTTTATTTTACATTTCACGCTACCTGAGCCTCCAATGACACTCGTAGTCAGTCAGCAACGCAAAAAAAGTCAAGTAGCCAGCTGCACTGCTCTGGATGCAAAAGGTAGAGGGTATTTAATGTTTCATCTGGGTGCCTTAGCTTCAATCATATAAGACATAGTGCACATAATTCGTCGGGTGCTTATATATTCGGCATGAGCAATATTTTTTCGGCTTTGTTCAATCAAATTCGCCATGATGCTGAAAGGCGATAACAAGAATCCATAGCATTTCTGATCTTTTTGAACCAGCAACGAAGTTATGCACCCGATTCAGAAGCCCTGAATGCCACGTGACCGCCACTCGACCGTGTCACCGAGTTCTTAGAGCGAGACTAATGATAAGTTAATTCCTGAGAGCTGAAACTGCATTTGAGCACATGGGTGGAGAATGTTTGAAAAAGTTACCCCGGCCGGCGACCGATAGTCGCGGGAAGACGATATACTCACGTTGTTCTCAACGGTCATCATCAAACCCCTATTCTGACGCATGGAATAGGATGCTGTGTTTGCTCAAGGATGAGCGTTGTATCCGACGCCGTATTATTCATAACATTTTTGGAATGATCGAAAAGGCAATTTCCTTTTAAATTATTATTTCTTTTTACTTAAACTTCCAATTTCACACCGAACCCAAACCAAACCATATGCCATTTTGAGTACCTAAATGTTGCGTTTTCAGCTTTTTATTGTGTCTCAAAATAGCTACAAAAAGACAACTCGCCATAGTAGAAGCTATACAGAGAAATTGACAGATCGAACCAAGCAAAGCACTAAAATAGGTCACTGACATCCACGGGCGTAGCCTTTTTCAATGTTGGGCGGCTCTTATAATACAAACAGGGAGTCGATCCAGGAATATCGACCGGTCCCGGTCTCGTAGCTCAGTTGCTAGAGCGTTGGATTCCGCTTGGCGAGAGCACGCGGCCCGGTTACAACAGTCCGAGTTCGAAGCATGATGGCCGCTCGGTGTTTATGAGCACCCTGACGGGTACGCTCATAAACGGGTGTGGTTGCGGTTGGTGGCAGGTCAGTTGAAGGCAATGAGGTCAAGCAGTAGTTTTGAAAAAGTGCGCCGAAGGCGCGCCAAAATTTCGAAACTGAACAGGATTTGAGAGCAATCTTGGCATTGGCGACCAGTGACCACACGCGGGTCTTAGGGTTGGAGATTATGGCAAGTTAAGTAAATGGTAAATACCTACCTGATTTGCAATATTACGCCCATGGAAGTCAACATTCGAAGAGCGTGAGTTTTCTTTTCTCGTATGGAGACAGCTTTTAGGATTTACAAGAGTAGAAAAGTTACCCCGGCCGCGCCGGGGTAGGCTGAAAGTTACCCCGGCCACGGCCGGGGTGGCCGGGGCAGGTTCTCCACCCATGTTTGAGCAGGTTTTTGACCAAGATTCACGCTACTCTTGACAGGCAGATAGGGGCTTTCAAAAATATTTTCCCAATCCAGCAGCGAATTCACTTGATCATCGCCTAAATCGCTTTGCTGGACGCCGACTATCAGGCCACATGACGAAACCGTGCACTATGACGAAATTGAACCTACGGCTCATTGAATTTGAACGCACCATCTTCTAAATTGATTGCTCTTCATTTGAAACGTGTGCACTATTACCGAATATCATGCACTTGGCCGAACTAGAGGTGCACTATGCCGAACTGTCGAAATCGGTTGCACTATTATACTGAACTGTGTGCACTATTTCTATATTTGGCCGTAAAAAGGTGTAGCGCATTTCACGTTCACGTGACATCCCACATTCTTCATTAGCTCCAGAGCTTTGCTGAGGGCTTAAGTTGCGTAGGAAGGTGAGATTTGTTTACATAATCGCTTATTTATACCGTGCTGGATTTATTTGAACGTTGCCGTAAGCACATGCCGTATGTCGAAATTGAATTAAACTGACGAATTATTATTTGCACTAAGTCCAATATGTCTGAACCTGGTCCACTTTTAACTGCACTATGACGGAGTGGGGTGCACAATGACGAATATCGTGCCGCAATTCAATATATGAAGGCACTATGCCGAACCATCGAAATCACCTGCACTATTAATGAAATGTGTGCACTTCCGCCTAAATTGGGCGTAAAAAGGTGTACATAGTCCCCACCTCATAGCTGGAGGTCCACACATTGCGTTCTGGGTCTACACGATGATTTTCTACAAGGTGCGACTAAAAAACAGACAAAAAGGTACATAACAAGTTGAAGGTATTGTAAAAATTAATATAATAGGCTGACAGGAAAAAATATTCATCTTAAAATTGCCTTAAATGGAAGCTTCCTTACGTCACCTTTATGAATGACGTGCCTATGTTTACAATTTGGTAGTTTTGTATTGTATTGGCTCTTGCTGGGCACCAGAATGTTAATATAGATATGAAAGTTTATAATGCTCTACTTTGTTGTTATTACTCTTGAAAATAATGTAATAATTTACGATTATAATATTTCGAAATGTATATAGCATTTGCATCAGAAATCACGCTTCAATTTGATTGAAAACATGCTTTAAATGATTTTTTAATCTCCTTGACATATCGTAATTTGATATCGTAACAGAATATCAGCTGACTACCGGCGACAAATAATTTCCGTCCGAAGTCGGCTGGAATTTTTTGTTGGTGAAACTCGTGGCTGTGTGGCGTCTATTTTTTCGGCTGGATATTTTATTTCGGCGGCCGGCTGGTATTTTTTGGTAAAACTGGCCTCTGACCTTTTTTTATTTTTTTTCTAAGCCGCCGCCCATGATCAGACGACCAGGAGTGTCCACCCACTGACCCACGCGACAACAGCACCTTACGTTAACACCTCCCAAGACAAAAATATGAAGAAAGTCGCGACACTCCCTGCTAAGAAAAAGGAAAGCAAACAAAAACAAAGCTAAATACAATACTTAGTAAGTTAGTAAAATGTCATAAGAAGAGGCAAAGAAGTCAAGACTAAATGTAGCTTGACTGGCCGCTACACCATTCCCAAAGAAGATAGTGAGGAGAGAGTGATCCAGAGGTTAGTGGTAATAAGCGCATGCAAAGCTTGCATTATAGAAGAGGGACAGAGCCTAGTCACACTCGGAGGAGTCAGATCCTCACCGAAAAGGGATACCGAGCTAAGCAAGCTTGTTGCTCGGTAAACCCAGGTCGGTGGGAAGTATCGTAGGGCTGATTTACGTATTGTTACGTATCCAGGAGAACTTAAGTGTGACTTGTAAGTACACAAAACAAGACGAGACGACCGGTATACAAATAGCAAGTAATGTAAATAGCAAGAAAGCTAGGTCATTGAGCGATGGCGATGATTCAAAGACATACAGTTAGTACTGTACGTACTGTATGATGTTTATAGGGAGAAAAAGCAAAGCTTAACAAAAAGAAAAGGGCAAAACAAAAATGTGGGATAAAAGTTCGAGAAGAAGTAAAAGACAAACAGGGAAAAGACATAAGACCACTAAATACCACCACCTCTTGTGGCGATCTAGGTACCCAGTTAGAACATACCTACCCAGTTACAGAGATGTACAATGTTCCAAAGTTAGGTATGCATAAGTGATATGCATTTATTATAGACAAATTATGTAATTGTGTACACATAACTATGTACTGTGCAAGTATGTACCTGTGAGAGAGCGGGTAAAAAATACATTATCAGGTAAATGTACGTACATACCCACAATAAATAAAATGGGGGATCATTTCATTGGCAGGTATTCGTATGTTTACGAACGCAAGTGGAACACAAGAACAATAATGTCAGTGTTGGCAATGGTATCAGTATTGATCGATAAAAAACTGCTTTGAGAAATCCTTGATTTCTCTCTTTGTTAGTGGAACTGCTTCCATATCTGTGAACTTAGGACCAATTATTGAGTTCCACATTCTAGGTGCAGACCACCTAGTAGTGTAGCTGCGATAGTTTTTTTCTGAGAAGAACTCGTGGAAATGATGGGTTGAGCGAGTATCTCGAAGCGGTTCGAGTATCGTAAAAAGTCTGTCAATAGATGAAGGCAAAGTTCCTTTCAACTTTCTATGCATTAGCAGAAGCATCTGCTGCTTACCAATGTCTCTCAACTTAAGTATTTTCAGTTTCTTAAAAATTGGTGCTGTGTGTGCGAGTCTATGTTCGCCATCAATCATTCTGACCACACGCTTTTGTAATTTCTCGAGCTTATCTACGTTTGTAATATAAGTGTTGCTGTAAAGCATACAGCAGTAGTTGATATACGGAAGGAAAAGTGCGTTATATAAAAGAAGCAGCTGTTTAGGTACCAATGTATACCTAGCTCTGCTTATGAGTCCAACGTTACGAGTCAGCGTTGTAGAAAGGTGTGAAATGTGTGATTTCCATTTCAGATCGTCATCTACGTACATGCCCAAGTACTTAACTGTTTTAACAAATTTAATATGTGCACCAGAGAGAAAAACAGACACATTGACAGCGCGTTTAGAATTATTGTAGAGCTGACAAAAAGTTTTGTCTGTATTTAAAGATAATTGGTTTGCTTGAAACCAAACAGCTATCTTGGGCATTGTGGCGTCGATGACTCTTTGCAAATGGGCTTCATCATTGCCTTCAATGAAAATGGCTGTGTCATCTGCATACAGATATGCAGTTATATCATCAGAAATGGAGGGAAAGTCATTGATGTAAATTAAAAACAGAAGTGGCCCAAGGATGGAGCCCTGGGGAACACCGATATCAACCGAAGCAAGGCTGGAGCGAACATGCTCTACCTCAACACACTGTGTGCGGCCTTCTAAATATGATTTCAGCATCATAAGTGCATTGTCACGTATACCGTAAGCATACAGTTTCTTAAGTAAAATGGTTTGGTTCACAGTGTCAAATGCTTTTCGGAGGTCAAGGTATAAGCCGCAGACAACTTTGCCTGCTTCAAATGCTTGGTTTACCTTTTCTTGAACCAAAAGAAGGGGCATGTAAGTGTGGTGTCGTGATACCGGCCCTCCCCCCCCCCCCGGAAGCGGAGCTGAGCGCGCCCTTGCGGCGGCCAGCCGCCGCCGATCAGCCAGCTGGCCTTGAGAGGCAGTCGCCGGCCGCCGGCCGCGGAAGCAGGTGTGCGCGTACGACCACGCGTTGATAGAATACAGACTGCCCGTTGAGTCCCTAGTGTCGCACCGGGTTCGCGAGCGGACGACCGAGGCCGCCACTGAAACGAAGGGGTGGCGATAGAACAAACTTGGCGACAAGGATGAGATGGGAGGCTGGAAGCGAAGTGTGGATTTCAAGACCGGAAAATGGCGGCGGCTCGGGGAGTTCTACGGGCCGGAGTTCGCGGTGAGTCGGCAGCGCTCGGGTAAACGAGTGGCGGTGATCCGGCAAGCGAACTGGACAGTCAGTGACGGAGCTGAGGCGTGTGGTGTAAGCACGGGGATGCCGGCGGTCACGGTGATTGATGGGCGCCGGGCGGGTCGGCGGCGGCCATGTTGTAACGTTGTGTACGTCGCGGGGGCGTGCTAACGGAGTCGGAGGGAAGTGTTTTGTAACGGAGTGCTTAGTGCTTAGTGTAGTAGCTAGTACTTTTTGTTTCTGCCTGCATTGCATTTCGCTCGCCAGTAGGGCCGTTATTTTTATTTCTCCCGATTTTGTGCGGCGAATTCGGCGCAGAAGTGAGCCTGGCGATAGCGGCTGACACTGAAGTCTCTGATTGGTCGACCGGATCAGCTGGCCGTGTCGGGCCCGCTGATTGGCTCAGGTGAGCGGAAGTAAGCCGTCCGGAGGTGCTGGCTGCGACGAGTCCGCTGGTTGGCCGGGGAAGCGCGCGGTAACCGCTCAGGCTCGGTTCGTTGGGCCTGGTCCGGCGGCCGCGGCGGACGATCAGCTGTTCAGCGCCCGGCAGCGGGATGGAGCTGCTGGGAATGCAGCCGATGGCGGCGGCACCGTACAAGCCGGGCAGCGATTTTGAAAAATGGTTGCGAGGGCTGGAACGTTAGGTACATGGTGGCTGTCAACGTACAAGGAACGGCACGACAATGCGCAATGTTGCTGCATCTGGTTGGCCCAGATATAGCGGACATAAGTGAGTCCCTGCCCGACGAGACGGAGGATGGTCAGGTCGACGAGTTCGTCCGTCTGAAAGGGAAACTGACTCGATACCTGGTTCCAGTAAGAAATGTTGTGGCAGAGCGGGGAAAATTTGAGAAAATGACAATGGAGGCTGATGAGAACCTGGAGGGTTTACTGGGCAGGCTGCGCACTCAGGTGATGCGTTGCGGATATACGACAGCGGAAATCGACCAGCAGCTGCGAGACCGCTGCGTTCTGGGCAGCAGTGGCGAGCTGCAGCGGAGGCTGGTCCGGGAGGCAGCTCTGAAGGGAACCGACCTGACCCTTCAGGACATCAGGAAGACGGCTCGCGCGCATCAGGACGTGCTGGATTTGACGGCTCAGCTGGGGGGAGTGCCAGCGCCGGCAGCGATGGCCGCGGACACAGTTCAGGCGCTGCGGCTGTCGCAGCGACCGGAGACCGGCCGGCCGGCTGGGCACCCAGGCGCCTGTTTCCGGTGCGGGTCGACCGGACATTGGCAGCGCGACTGTCCAGCGGCCGGAGCCGCGCCGCGTGCACGCGACAGCCACCGTGCGCGCGACAGCCACCGTCCAGCTGGCCAAGCGGTCAGCGGCGGGCGCGTGGGAACGACCGGCGCACGAGGTCAGGCTGGCGCGCCGGACAGGACGAGCAGTGACGGCCCGGTCAGGCAGCGGCGGTGCTTTAAGTGTGGCTCCACCGGGCACCTGAAGGCGGCATGTCCGCAGCGGCGGGTGCGGCTGGTGGCTGCGGAGGAGGAGCAGACGGACGGCGACGGCGACGCGTGGCTGGTGAACACAGTCGAAGCCAGCGCCGCGGAGCCGGAAATGAAGACGGTGACGGTGAACGGCCAGCAGCTGGCCATGGTCGTGGACACGGGGAGCCCGGTGTCGCTGGTGAGCGCGGAGACAGCGCGGCAGCTGGGACTTCTGCAGCTGCTGGACCCATGTGACCTGCGCCTGACCTCGTTCACAGGTCAGGTCATTCCCTTGAGAGGGGAGGCGCTGGTTAGTGTCACGGTGTCGGACAGATCCGCGACCCGTCTGCGGCTGGTGGTGACCGGTTTTGGACCCCACCGCCCGCTGATGGGACGCGAGTGGCTGCAGGCGCTTGATCTAATGACGTCACCGGCTCGGGTATGCCGCGTGCAGCCGGCGCGGACGCTCGAAGGCGTGCTGGAGAGGCACTCGGCGGTCTTCAACGAGGAGCTGGGACGCATCCCGATCAAGGTGGGACTGCGGCTGAAGTCAGACGCCAAGCCGGTGTACCGACGGGCGCGTCCGGTGCCGTTCGCCCTGCAGGAGGCGGTGGACCGCGAACTGGACCGGTGGGAGGAGCAGGGCGTGGCAGAGAAGGTGCCACCAGGGAGCGGCTGGGGGACACCGCTGGTGGTCATCCCGACGCAGAATGGCGTCCGCATCTGCGCAGACTACAGGCTGACTGTCAACCCTCAGCTGGAGCAGACCAAGTACCCGATGCGGACGGCCGATGAGCTGTTCTCCGGCGTCCGGGGGAAACGGTTTGCAAAGCTGGACTGCAGGAGCGCCTATCTGCAGGTGGAATTGGACGAGAACAGCAAGAATGCGACCACGGTGACGACACACAGAGGTGATTACAGGATGAACAGACTGCCGTATGGCATCTCTGTCTGTGGGGCACTGTACCAGTCCGTGATGGATCAGATCACGGCGGGACTGCCCGGCACTGTCAGCTACATGGACGATGTGCTGGTGTGGGCTGACACGGAGGAGGAGCTGCTGGAACGGCTGGACGCGACCCTGACTAGGATGGAGGAGAACGGCATCCGCCTGAGGCGAGAGAAGTGCAGCTTCAATGTGCCGGAGGTGACCTACCTCGGGTGGCGTCTGTCGGCGGACGCGCTCCGTCCGCTGGCAGGGAAGACGGAGTCGATCCTGCAGGCGCCAGACCCGGTGAACCAGCAGGCGCTGAAGTCGCTGATCGGCACGGTGAGCTACTATCAGCGGATCCTGCCGGGACTGGCTACCGTACTGACACCTCTGTATGCGCTGCTAAAGAAAGGAGTGAAGTGGCAGTGGACGGAGCAGTGCGCGGCGGCAGTGAAGAAGGTGAAGACAATGCTGTCATCAGCCCCAGTGCTGGTGCGGTTCGATCCTGACCGACCGGTGCGGCTGGTGACGGACGCCAGTGAGACGGGACTCGGCGCGGTACTGATGCAGGTGACGGCTGATGGAATGGAGAAGCCGGTACAGTACGCGTCTCGTACTCTAACGCAGACTGAGCGGAAGTACGCGCAGGTAGAGAAGGAAGCTGCGGCCGTGTCATTCGGAATACGGCGCTTCCACCAGTACCTGATGGGCAGGCGGTTCACCCTGGTAGTGGACAACCGCACGCTGTCGCGGATCGTCAGCCCGGACAGGGATCTGCCCACCCTCGCGGCAGCTCGTATGCAGCGGTACGCGCTTCAACTGGCGGCGTATCAGTATGACGTGGAGCTGCGGCGCTCCGGAAACATGAGAGCGGCGGACACGCTGTCCCGTCTGCCGGTGAGCAGTCCGGCGGAGGAGCGGGAGGCGGCGGAGGAAGAGGCTGAGTACGGCGGAGGAGGCGTCATGTTCGTCGTGCAGGAGCAGGGACCATGCCTCTCGGCCAGGGCTATCGCAGCGGCCACGCGCACGGATCCGGTGCTGGGTCGCGTACTGGCTGCGGTGCGGTCCGGCTGGCCGGGGATGATGGACGCCGAGCTGACGCCGTACAAGCATCGAGCGGACGAGCTGTCGACGGACGCAGACTGCGTGCTCTGGGGCGGCCGTGTGGTGGTGCCGAGGGCTTTGCAAGATCGTGTGAAGCAGCAGCTACACGAGGGACACAGCGGCTGCACGAAGATGAAGCAACTTGCTCGTCGGTTTGTCTGGTGGCCGGGGCTGGACGCTGAACTGGAGGCGCTCGCTCGGGGCTGTCCAGCCTGCGAGTCGAAGCGAGCGGCGCCGCCGCACGCGGAGCGGCACCCCTGGGAACCCGCTCAGGGACCCTGGCAGCGGGTGCATGCCGATTTTGCCGGACCTCTGAAGGGCACCTGGTTCCTGGTGATGGTGGATAGTTTCTCCAAGTGGGCTGAAATGATCCCAATGAAGACGACCACGTCCGAGCGGACCGTAGCGGTGATGAGGACGGTTTTTGCTCGTCTCGGACTACCGCTGGTGCTGGTAACGGACAATGGCCCACAGTTCACGAGCCAGGAATTCGCCCAGTTCGCCAGCTCTAACGGGATCCGACATGTCAGAGTGGCGCCCCATCACCCATCGTCTAATGGGATGGCGGAGCGAGCGGTCGGCTCGCTAAAAAACTCACTGAAGGCGACTCTGGCAGCAGACGACAGCGGAGGCATGGAACTGGCGCTCGCCCGAGTTCTGATGGCGTACAGGGCCACACCGCATGCCAGCACGGGACGGACCCCAGCGGAGGTGCTGTTGGGCCGCAACATCCGCACGCGGCTGAATCTGCTCGTTCCGACCGCCGAGGACGCGCTGCGGGACAGCGCGGAGCGACAGCAGACGGCAGCCGGCGGACGCGCCAGAGCGTTTGCGGTCGGCGCCGACGTCTGGGTTCGCTGCTACTCCGGGCCACAGAAGTGGGTGCGCGGTCGGATCGTCACACGCACTGGGCCCGTTTCCTACGAAGTCGACGTCGGTAGAGGCGGGTCGTGGTCACGGCACTGTGATCAGCTGTTGTCGGCCGCCGCTGACAGCACGGCGCCTGCCGAGGACCGCGGCAGAGCGGACGCGGCAGCACTCGCGTCCGATCGCTACTGGCCGCCCTCCGTCGGTCGAGACGGAGGGGAGGGCAGCGGCGTCAGCAGCAGCGGCGCGATCAGCCGGAGCAACGGTGCTTCTCAGCCGGAGCGGGCTCGCGTGATCGGCGCTGGAGCGGAGCGGCCTTCCGGCACAGCAGCCGAAAGGCCGGCGGGAGCCGCAGCGTCGGACTCACCTGAGGCCAGAGCTGCAGCGGGCACGGACGGCGCCGCAGCCGGGAGGTCAGCCGGCGCCGGGGCGGCACACTGGACCGGTGCCGCGCCCGCAGCGGACAGCGCCGGTGGGTCCCGGGACGGAACGGCGGCAGAGGAGCCCAGCCGCGGACCGACCCGAGATGGGACGACAGCAGAGCGCGCGGCGCTGAACGAGTCGGCCGCGGCGCGGCCTGGAGTGACGGCGGGACCAGCGGGTCGAGCGGATCGCCACGCTGAGTTAACTGTGCCGCGTCACTCGACGCGCCGAGCGGCTCCTCCGAGGCGCTACATTGAAGAACTATAGCGTGTGTTCGATTCGATTCGATTCGATTCTCGATTGTTCGATTCGCGTCTTTGTTCGATTCGCGTCTTTCTGTCCTGTCCTGTTAGACTGGAGATCGCCGGAGATCACGCGTTCATTGTGTTTATGTTTCATATCTTTGGCGGTTAGATCGGTGTCTGTGATCTAGTGACGGGGGGTGAGGTGTGGTGTCGTGATACCGGCCCTCCCCCCCCCCCGGAAGCGGAGCTGAGCGCGCCCTTGCGGCGGCCAGCCGCCGCCGATCAGCCAGCTGGCCTTGAGAGGCAGTCGCCGGCCGCCGGCCGCGGAAGCAGGTGTGCGCGTACGACCACGCGTTGATAGAATACAGACTGCCCGTTGAGTCCCTAGTGTCGCACCGGGTTCGCGAGCGGACGACCGAGGCCGCCACTGAAACGAAGGGGTGGCGATAGAACAGTAAGTGCTCATGCTTTTTCTAAAACCAAACTGAAATTCGGTGATGATTTTGTTATGTTCAAAGAAATGCTCAAGTCGGGTATGTACTAGTTTTTCTAGTATTTTCGATATAAAAGGCAGTATGCTTATTGGTCTATAGTTTGTAAAACGTTGCTTATTCCCTGCTTTAACCCGGCAGTTGCTGGGGTATTTCGCCACCCACCGTTTGCTGGGGGGGGGGGGGGGCGTTAAACGCCCCCAGCCGATAACTCGAGAACCAATAGGCGCAGCGAAACGCATGAGGCGGCAAACGAAAGAGCGCGACGAGACGCTTCAGATGAGTACTTTAAAGTTGAATTTTGAGGTCACAGGTCGGGTCAAGGTCAGGTCAAACACCTGAAATCGGGCTTTCAGTAGCATGGACTTCAGGACCTCGCAATGGGCGCCTCTCGCCATAAACTCTGTCAAAACGGTGCACAATCCATCTTATAAGGCCTACACAAGAGTGTTAGCTTCATGTAGGGGTCAGTCAAGCATAGGTCAGGGTCAAGGTCAGGTCAACCGGGTAGGCACATATCCCCGAAAATCAAAACTGATATTCGCAGCCTGAGACACATGTTTTATAGGTAAATTTGGGGCGTAAAACACGATGGTGACATTCATTTTATCATATGTGTACGTGTTTGGCTCAAAAAGTTCAATTTAAGAAATTCATGTATCATGGTCGTGAAGTAGTCACGAAAAATTGCCAAGATTCAGTTCAAGATTATGGAAAATGCGGAATGATAATTAATAATCGAAGATAGCCATTTGATTGACCATGGTATTGGCAGTCTAATGGCGTTTACGGTATGTCTGTATGTCTATTCTGTGATTTTATATGATTTTTTGAACATATGCCGTTTTTGGTCGAAAACTCAGAAATCATGACGTCACTAAAACCTCGATATCTCAAAAATTTTCCGACCGATTTTTTTGAAACTTTGTCACAATAACCTTCAATCAATTCCCTACAGGTACCCAAAATTTGGCGCGCCTGCGGCGCGCCGTTTTTATGCTATGGCCCGGCGAAAAAAGTGGGGGCGTTTAACGCCCCCCCCAGCAACTCGCGGGTTAAAAATTGGTTTTATAACCGCCGTTTTCAAAGGGCGAGGGAACACGTTTTGGCGTAAGCATAAATTCAAGAGAAAGACAAGCTCTCTTAGGACAGTCTGGTAAGTTGCTTTAAAAATACGTGCATTAATGCCGTCTATTCCACCACCAACTTTTTTGGTGCTATTTACTATCTCAGTAACTTCAATATCATTAGTTTCGGTGAATGATGATAGTGAGTTTCCTAGTCCTCTAGGAAGATTTTCAATAGGGTCGGTGGAACAAGGAGGTATCCGCTCTTTTAAGTCATTGCCAACACTAGCAAAGTATGAGTTAAAAGATTCGGCGATTATTTTTGGGTCATTTTCAACATCATCACCAATCTTAAAAGAAGGTGGACTTTCTTGTTTAATTATGTTTCCTTTCGTTATCTCGTTCAGTAGCCGCCAGGTTTCCCTCGGGCCACAATCTTTTAGTGCATTCTGATAGTAAGTTTGTTTGGCTTTCCTCAGTATATGAGTGAACAAATTCTTATAACGTTTGTAGTTGTTGATATTGAAGGGAGACGGGTGTCTATTCTTTATACGAAAAAGCTCGTTTTTTCTGTTAATGGAAACCAATAAGCCAGGGGTAATCCATGGTTTAATAGGTGTCTTTTTCCGAGTGGGAGTATAGGTGTGGCTGCACCTAGATATCTCGGAAGTGTAGGCTTCTATGAATGTTGTACATGCGTGTTCCGCATCAGTTTCATTACAGAAGTCTCTTAGTTTCAACTGCAAACGAGTTTGCAAGTGAGGAATCATGTTATAGTTAAAAGAAGTGATGGTTTGCCTCATATGTTTATGAGAATTGTCTGTTCTGAGAGTAAGATCGACAAACACTGGGAAATGGTCTGATAAGTCACTTAAAATAAGACCTGGGTCATTCAAGATTGAAAGGTTATTAGAGAATATATTGTCAAGCAGTGATGCACTGTCGACACCAAGTCGTGTAGGTCTAAAAATACATGGAAAGAAACCATTCGTGGTAAACATGTGCAGAAAGTTTTCAACAGAGCTATCTGTTGCAACTTGGAAAAGGTCAAAGTTAAAGTCACCGGTGATAATAACATCCTTATGACATATACTTGTGTGTTCAAGTACCTCAGTCATTTGGTCAATAAACTGGGAAGAACAGAGACGTGGGGGCCTGTAGACAACACCAAGTACAATTTGTTTGGATTGTACAGTACTTTCAACAAATAAAGATTCTGTCCCATCAACCTTATTGATTTTTAGAGGCGATGTTGAGCTTATGCACTTATTGCATATATACATCGCAACACCTCCACCTGTTTTATTAGGACGACTACTAAAAATTGAAGTATAGCCTGGGAGATGCCTGTACTGCTCTGTGAAAGGATCTAGCCAGGTTTCTGTTAAGCAAATAACACTCCAGTGTTTGCAGGTTGAGTAAATGAAAGTTTGAAAATCATCAAACTTTTCATTGGTGAGAATGGATCTAACATTGATGTGTATAATAGAAAGCCCATCACTATGCTCATGGGAAAACAGTTCCGGTTGAAAAGGAGTATAATATTTGCAGTTACGTTTCAGGTGTTCGTATTGCTCATGTAAAAAGGAAAGGTTCGTAGGGCCAACACTTTGAAACGGGTTAAATATTTTGTTATTAAGGAGAGGTGGAAGGGTTTCATGTGGTTGCGCTTGCATATAGTATTATGCAAAGAAGGTTGAGTAAAAGGTGATGAAAGGTACTGGAAGGAAACCCTATCAGGTGTTTAGGGATTGGGTGTAACTAAAATAAGCTATAACAAATTTACCAAACAATGCCTGATATAATTACCAGGACACATTTGATACATATATCAAAACGTTGATGCATGTAAGCTAGCACATATTACGAAGTGGTATGTGCAGTACATAGTAAGCTGGTGACATGAAATAATTTCCATGAAGGGAGCTAACCATGTTACCAAGTAACACCAGAAGGCGTTTAGCACTCCTCAGTATAGATAAATGCAAACCAAGGTAAGTAGTGGGCGTAGGCAAGTATGCAGTCATTAACGCCGGTTACACACAGGCCTCAACAGGATTCCACACGAATGGGAGACAATCCGCGAGGCCGAGAGGACAGCGACATCTAGGGAGTTTCAGGTAGATGGCGCTGAGGCAGGTCAGATGCCTATTAGGGTCGGAGGACGGAGGACGGGCCAGTCCGGACTCAAGCCACCGCGACCGAAACCAGCCACGGCAGCGAGTCCAGAAACAAAGGGCAAAGGCGCCACTTTTGTTCGCGATCATAGCCAGTCAAAGGCTGCTGCCCACGCGTGTCTGTGGGAGTGACATGTCACAATGCGTGTCACAACTTACATAGTTATTGCAATCTATGTATCAGATCTAAGGGCGGGCCGACAGGGATGTGGGGAGGGGGGGGGTGCAGGATGAGAGCATAGTGGCTATGAATGTAGAAGTTTATAAGAAAATAATTCGAGGATACAGAACACAAAACGAAAAATGAGATTATGAATGTTGAAGAAAGTAAACAATGGCTGTGTGACTTGCTTTCAAGCTTATTATATGTAATTTGCAATAGGTAAATATTGCATGATTGTAGGCAACCCAGAACATGGATTTTAATTTTATCATTAGGTTTGATGTGAACCTATCCAATTAAGAGAAGCAAGTTGAACACACAGCCCAAACAGAACACCATAGTCAGATAACGCATCAAGGTGCCAGTAAGCAAGGAATAGTGCCCACTCACACAGAACACAAGTTAAAACATGGTAAAATGACCCATCTGCCAGGTCAAGCACTTGGGCAGCATGCACCCAGTGCTCACACACACTTCATACAGATTAAAACAGTAAAATGACCTTTTTGCCAGGTCAAGCACAAGGAGCTCCAAGGCACCTAGTGCTCACACACACAATCATACAGAGGTTAAAACTGGGTAAAACAGCCTTTCTGCCAGGCCAGGCACATGGAGCTCACAAGCGCCAGGTGCTCACACACACAATTGTGAAGGTTAAAACTGATTAAAATGACCTTATGGAGGCCAGGCACAATAGTTCACCGGCACCAGACGCAATAACTGACCACTGTCAGCTGCCAATTATAAGCCAATTGGGTCCAGGCTGACAATAATGTGGTCAAACATAGCAGTCCATTCATGACTGCACAGAAAGCATTAGCATGAAGAATGATTTTCATCATTTGCACATGTCATGTCAGCACATCAGTCGTATCAGCACATTAGTAGGATAAGTGGTATCAGGGTGAAGCATCAAGCAACTAATAATGACAAAAAAGGAAGTCAACACAAAAAGGGATTAACCCAATTACCAGGAATAAATAATGGAACCATCATGGCAGGAAGGAACTAAGGTGCAAACATGGAAAGTTCCCCACACCCCCGTCAGCCCACTACCTAAGAAAAAAAAACAGCAAAAAAAAAAACAGTATACAATATACATTTTTTATCTTTTTTATATTTTTAACTTTTTATAATTTTTTACTTTGAAGTTTGTCTCTGGTGCTTCTGACGTTTGTCCACCACAAACTCACTCAGGTCAGCAGCCCGTCCAGCGACATGACCAGGGGGAATATTGGCCAGGGTCTGTGATCTCAGGAGCCTGTCGGTTTCACCGTTGGTTGCCTGCCGAGGTCCCCTTGTCTGCTTCAAGGGGGCCGATTCCATTGCACTGACTACCTGGTTTTGGGAAAACCACGGCTCAATGACTGCATACTTTTTGTCCCTGGTGTCCCTGGCAAATATGGTCCCATTTTTGGTGTGGTAGTTAACCACTATGTTTTTCTCTTTCATGTCACTCAGCATCCTGATCATGTTTGCTCTTGGCTCTGTAAGGTTTTCATGGATGATAATGCGGTCAGCACTATCTTCCTGCTCAAACCTGGCCTGGTACACTGCATCTCGGTCAGAGAGATCCTGAAACTTGACAATAATCCTCTTTTTGTTTTTTAGGCGATGACAAGCGACAATAGATCCTTGCATGTTTACTTTGAGTTTCTCTTTGATAGCCTCAGCTGCGATAGCTCTGGTCTCATGTGGGGATTCAGTCTGGTCAGGTGATGGAGCAAGGATGGACTTACCAGTTACCACTGAGGATAAGTGACGCCTTTCTGCTGTACTGCTCATTTTTCTCAATATTCCTCTCCAGGTTTATCATCCTTTCTTTCAGTTTGGCATTCTCCTCCCTTACCTCCCTGAGCTCAGTGCGTAGAGACTCAGTCGCAGCCTTAACAGCCTTCTCAACCAGTTCTTGGACATTTTCCATAGTGACACCCATCCCTCAACTCACAGAACACACACACTAAATCAAATAACAGAAAAAGAAAGCTTGAGCAGCCAGAAATTTACGTTGATGCCAATACAAAATGAGGAAAGTGGGTAGACAAGTGACAATCTTACCAACAACCTAAACAACACTCACTCAAGAAATAGGGACAGACACACTAGTATTGATATTCAGAGATAGAAAAGAAAACTTTAATGAAAAATCAGTCAAGAGAATGAATTAGTCCACACAAGACGGAAACAATAGATTTTCAGACCACGAAGACAAAAGCGCAAGAGCGCAGGGATTGTCACCAAGGAACAATGGCACAGTTGTACCAAAATGAAGACAGAGGCACAGACAAATTTATCAGCAGAAAGAAGACGAGAAAATTTAAAGAATTACTACAGAAATCAACAAAATCACTCTAGCACCGGACCAAGGTCACCGGACACAGGGAACAGGAAAAGACTCCACAATTCCACAGCGTCACGATCGCCTCAAAAGGACCACAACCGGCCGCCTCCAGCTCCCGCGACCGAATGGCTTGGAAGACCTTGACCTGATCTTCACCAGAACATATACCGGGGTTACATGAGCGATCCGTTCCAAATACGCACTACGCTAATGCGCATCAGCTCCCCACAAACGTATCTACGGCACCGGTTACATGAGACTAATTCGTTTTATCTACGTCAAACGGATCTTGTTTGGCTCACCCGCGCTGATTCCTCGACGGCCGGTAATTCGCATCACAAACGGAATAGGATTAGCGTACAGTCATGGCGCAGTTGTGGCATTTACCGGGACGACTGAGCTAAATTTTAAATACTTATATCATTTGATAGGCTCAAAAACATTTAAAATTAACATGAAATCAAAAAATGAAAACAAAGTTTTATTGCTTTAAGTCAGTGGGCACTGATTCGCCATGCAGCGACAGCAGGGTGGTCAGAAAAAATTATCTATTAAAATATTTCATTCGTTTTATTTCATATGCAAAGACTAAACCAAAATACCAACATTTTTTTTGCTATTTTCTACGAGGCAGCCAATAAAAAAATGCTTAGTATTTTGCATTTTGACGCTTCCAGTCAGCAAAGAATAGTTCTTGTGAAATACGGCCCGAATCGTGTGCCTCGGACGTTTCGGTTACATGAGCGATCCCTTCCAAATACGCACTACGCTAATTCGCATCAGCTCCCCAAGAACGCATTCAGTGCACCGACTACATGAGCAAATTCGTATCAGTGACGTCAAATGGATCTAGTTTGGCTCTCGGCCCGATGCGCATTACAAACGGAATAGCATACAAATGTGGCGCACTTCCGTAGCAATAGAGGTGACTAAATTAAAAATTTATTATCTTATGTCTTTTTTGCATTTAATCTGCTCAAAACATTCTCAATTAACTTAACAAAAAAAAAGTTGAACATAAAGTTGTCTTGCTTTGACTCATTGGGCAATTGCCTCTCTTGATTCGTCTGTAGTGCTGTCAGAAAAATGTTTCAACTGAAATTATGTGAATATTTACTATTTGGTTTTCACTATATTTATTGTTGAAAACTTGACAAAATACCGACATATTTTTTTAAATATTATTTCAAAAGAAGAAAATGAAAAAAAATACCTATTATTTTGCATTTTAATGTTTCTTTTTGCGAAGAAATAGTTCCTGTAATACGTATCTTGGTCCTATTCGCTTCTAAGCCTCTTTCCCAGCGGATTTTGTTCGGACCGCCGATTCGTATTAGCAGTTGGATACATGAGTCGGTAGTGCGCTCCTGATTCGCATTAGCGGTGAATCCGATCGTGATACGTATTTGCTTTGCTCATGTAACCGCGGATCGGATCGCCGATTCGTACTAGCAGGTGGCTACATGAGTCGGTAATGCGTTCCTAATTCGAATTAGCGGCTAAATACGTATTTACTGTGCTCATGTAACCCCGATAATAATCTAAACTGGCCCCAAAGGCTGCCTGATCCACATAATCGCATTTGGCATATAAAATGGACCATAAAACATGCATCACATGATATTTTCATATTGTGACCCTCAGTGACGTGACCTCTGTGACCTAACCTGGTAGGTATCAGTGACCTCAAATATCAAACTATGTGTTTGACAAATAATTCCCCATCGATGATTTTCATTGAAATGCATTTTACTAGATTTTGCAACGCATTTCTTGAAATGCCTGTAAACGGTGAAAATTCGATATTTAACCTGACCTGTGACGTCATCAGCTTGACCTTGGTCAATGAAATTGGGTCTGTTGAGACGCCAGGCAGTCGGTGATCGTCTGTATTGGACACCAGCCAAACGCACGCGACCTCTGTCCGGCTCCAACTCACGCGCCCCGCCAGCGGCTAACCGGCGGCCGGCGCACACATATAGCCCGGGGCATAGTGGGCCGCTAGTAGGGATGCAAACTCATGGCGGCATCACACCACCACATCTACCCCCTTACGTCCCACCTGGCCCACTACAGCAATGACAAACGATGACACACGACTGGACAAACGTCATTCACATTTCCTCGATCAGCCTACGGACCGGCCTCCGCACACGGGTAGAGCGACGGACGGTCGGCGCAGAGTCTGAGCGCGGCACCACACGGCTCGTACCGCGATCGTCGCTCTGGTGTGGCTTGGCGCACCGTGTCACCGGCGACTCGGTCGAGGGCACGGGGACAGCGCATAACGCCGGCGCAGGTGACATCTATTCCTGTCCACTTCCCCCCCCCCCCCATCCTCGAAGCGCACGCGATAACGTCGATAGGGGCCGGCAGATATGATGCTACCACACCGGTCCCACCTTTTGGTCCTCACATCCTGTACCCGCACGCGCGTTCCGACAGGGAACTCCGGCAAGTCCCGTGCGTGCCGGTCAAACCACCGCTTCGCAGTTCGACGGCGAGAGTCGCGGCGGTCGTCGTCACGGTGGTCGCCATGGACGGGAGTCTGACTCTGTTCCCCGGCGTCGTCTGTAGGTCGGGGGTGGTGAGTCGGCTTGAAGTGCGACGGGTGCGTTGGCAGGTCGTCCCTCAGCGGCCGGCCGTAGACGATTTCTGCCGGTGACTTTCCGCTGACGCCTGGTGTGTTCCGCTGCTGGATCAGTCCTCTTGTCCACTCCTCCTCGTTCAGTCGTCCTCTGCTGTCGTCCCAGCATCGCCTGAGGAGTTTTTTGACGGACTTAAAGGAAGACTGCCACCTTCAAAAAGTTTTCTCAGATCGGCCTATGATTTATTCCCTGGACAAAACAAAATTTTAGAATTCACCTGACAAAGTATCATCACGTGAATCGCGAAAAAAAATTGTCGATTTTCATACAATTATCAATCGGTTAATGTCTAGCGACAATGTTTACACATCACTAGACTTCAAGGTCATAAGATTATTACATTTTATTTGAAAAAGTAAGGTATTTTATGATTTACTAAGATATGATTTCATGAGAAATTGGCCATGTTTAATTTATTTTGCATTTAAGTTCGTAAAACATTAAAAAAAAATCATGGCTCATTTGGAATGGGTCTGGCCCATGTTAAACCCCATTTCCCACACTTTTTTGGAAAAAATGAACTACTGAATATATAAGTTTAACTTTTATTTTGACACTTCAAAATTCTTCTCTGATCTCGAAACAATCAAAGTTTTGACATATATTTACCAAAAGATAAGAAAATTCATGTTTCAAAGTTATCGATAAACAGTAGAGATGTCGGTTTTCTTGGACTAAAAAAAATGGCATCAAACTGAACTTTGGTCTCCGATTTCTCGCAAACGGGTTCGAATTTCGGAAAACCGACTTCAGTCTGGGACATAGGTGGCTCAGCTCTAGTGAAAACCGTTTTGTGGAAAAAAGGTGGCAGTCTACCTTTAACGGCGGACTCGGCAAGGCCGTTTGATCGTGGATAGTGCGGGGACGATGTTACGTGTTTAACACCCCACGTAGCCAAAAACTCGCTGAACTGACGAGACGTAAAAGAGAGGGCGCCGTCAGACCTGAGTAACTGTGGCACACCAACATCCCTGAAGATCCTCAATAAGGCATTGACGACGGCATTGGTGTCCATACGGGTGCCCGTGCATTGTACAAATTTCCACCCCGAGTAACCGTCTACAACAATGAGGTACTTGCCTCCTGCGTGGTCCGCGAAATCAATGTCCAGGATCTGGAACGGGCGGTCAGCAGGTTCGTGTTGCAGCATGGTCTCCCTGGGGTGCGAGGGAAGCTCGCGCTGATACCGGCTGCATCCTTTGATGACAGCCTCGATGCTGGCATCCATTCCTGGCCAGAAGACCACACGGCGAGCGCGTTCTTTTGTTTTTTCCTTGCCGAGGTGACCCGCGTGGAGTGACGTCATCGTCGATCGGCGCAGCGATGCTGGAACGACGACGCGCGTGCCGCACAGGATGAGGCCGTCGTCCACCGACAGCCGGTCGTGCACCGGCCAGTACTTTCGCAACGGCTCGGCGAGGTCTGCCTTTGAGGACGGGAATCCAGCAAAGACAGCGTCCTTGAGCATTTGCAGTTCTGGATCCTCTGCAGTAGCACTCCTCACGCGGTCTAGTAGGAGATCCGTGTGGCTCGCCTGGAGTTCAGCAACCAGGACGGTCCGCGCAGCATGGACGTCGGCGTCTTCTCCGCATTCATCGTCTGTTGTGGCTGGTTGAATCGGACTCCTGGAGAGTGCGTCCGCTGCCTTGTGCCGTGAACCAGGCACCCAGCTGGCAACGAACGGCCCCACCTCTCCCATCTTCATCTTCAGGCGCTGAAGTCTCGGGTTCTCAATCTCGTCCAACGTTTTGCCGTTGATGATGGGTATCAGCGGCTTATGGTCGGTGAGGATCTGGAAGCTCGGAAGCCCAGCGAGAAAGATGCGACATTTCTTCAAGGCCCACACAACAGCGGTGGCTTCCAACTCGATGGTGGCGTATCGGGATTCTGTCGTTGATAAGAACCGTGACCCCGCCTGAATGACACGCCAGTTGCCGTCCTGCTGCTGTTGCCGGAGAACGAACCCGATCCCTTTGAGGCGGCTAGCGTCGGTCGAGAGCGAAGTCGGCCGACGGGGGTCGAAGTACGCCAGAGTCGGGATTGACGTCAGCGCCGCCCTGGCAGACGCGAACGCCCGCTCATGCTGCTCGTTCCAGATGAATTCGTTCCTGGGGCTCAGGAGTGGTCGAAGTGGCGCGAGAAGCTCCGACAGGCTGTCCACAAACGGGGCGACCTGGTTCACAAGGCCAAAGAAGCTCCTCAGCTCGGAGATGTTTTGCGGCGTCGGAAACGACGAGATGGTGGAGGTCATCTGCGGGTCCGGCCGGTATCCTTCTTGAGGTGGATCTTGAACTGTTCCCCCGGCATCACTCGGATGTGGCCGTCGAACACGGTGGGAAACTCCGATGGGATGTCCGGGAACGGCGGGTCCGGTCCCCAGGCGGGGCGGAGTCACCACCCGACGGCGGGTTCGGTCCTCCAGATGTGGACTCGCCGCCCGATGCCAACGAGGAGCCTCCAGACCGCGCAGAGGTCACATAGGCGACTCGGTCCGTGCTGTCACTGTCACGGTCACCAGACGTGGCATCGGGGTCCGCTATCAGGACATCAGACGTTCGGGAGTGGTGGAGCCCATCAGAAGAAGACGCATCAGTAGACGTCTGCACTCCGTCAGATGCTGCAGAGCGGGAGTGGTGCCGCCGCTCCACTCGCTGTGCTTCACTGATCTGCTGCGGGTAGTCGTCCGGGACGATGTGGAGGTTCCTGACGGCCTTCCAGGAGAGCAGCAGACCGTTGACGCCTTTGAGGATGTGGACAACTTCATCTGTAGAGACCCGTCCGAGAGATAGGGATACTGGCAGGATTCCGAGCGACGTGACGGTCTCGCCATTTGCAGTGCGCGGGTGTTGCTCGGGCGGTAGCAGGTTCTCTGGATATTCGTCCATCTCTTCCAAGAAGTCGAGCCCTCCAACGCAGATGTCGGCCCCGGTGTCGGGGAGCGCGAGAACAGAAACGTTCCGCTGTGCCGTGACGTTCAGGCGAATCCTAGGAGCGCTCTGCACTGAAGCGACCGCGATGATGGTCGATGCACACGGCCGCCGCGCGCCACGGTCCGGGCTTCGGTCAACCCTGCCCTCAGGGGAACGGAAGCGGACTCGCGGGCTGCGCGGGGACCGACGGGCCGGGTGGTGAGGTCCCGAGTCCCGACGGCGACGGAGACCGAGGCGGCGACTGGTTCCCCTCCGACTCACAGTCTCGTCGTGGGGATGAGTCCCATTGTCGACGCCGGTCCAGGTAGTACGCGCGCTCGCGTCGTTGTCCGGCCGGGCTGGTGCACACGGCGGAGAAGTGGTCCAGCTGTTGGCAGTTACGACAGCGCTGGCCCCGCGCGGGGCACGTCCGTCCCGCCGGGTGGCGCCGCCGGCCGCATGCACCACACCAGCTGTTGTTGCGGCACCGCCGCGAGGCGCTGCGGCCGCGCTCGGCGGCATCCACGCGGTGCGCGGAAGCCTGGGCGCCCCCGCTGGAGCGCAGCTCCGCCGCGTCTCGGGAAGCCGCCTCGTCCGCCCTGCAAACAGCGATTGCATGAGCCAGAGACAAGCCCTGGACGGAACAGAGACACTTGACAGTCTCTGCGGATCTCCGACCCATGACAATTCTATCCCTTATCAGCGAATCGTTACACGCATGGCAAAAATTGCAAGCACGGGATAATTCGCGAAGGGAAGTGAGAAAATCATCAAAGACCTCCCCTTCAGCCTGAAACCTTTCGTTGAATTTCTTTCTCTCGATGACCTCGTTCACTTGTCCGACCGCGAAACGCTCCAGAGCGGTCAGGACGGCTCCTGGGTCCGCTCGTTGGGCGTCAGTTAGCTCGAGGTTCCTCAGCACGCGTCTGCTCTCCGGCGTCATAGAGTTTTTCAATGCCGCGAGCTGAATGCTAGACGGTGCGTCTATGAGGCCCGTCAGAAGAACGTTATCATCCCAGGCCTCTCTCCACACATGGAACGACTCACCGCGGTCTGTTGAGAGGTCCAAACTGTCAGGTGCTCGAACTCGGCCAGCCCAGGGCGCCGGAGCACTGCGCGGCACGACCGGCGCGCTAACGACGCCGTCTTCCCGCTCCGTCATTCTTGCTTCTTGTATAGCCCACCGCTAAAGTAATGTAGGGTTTTACCAATTTCAACGGTTGGCTTTGACTGGCGATTGTTTAATGCGGAGTGATCGAAAAGAAGATGCCAATAGCTAAAGTTGCAGCTGCAAGGGTGACGATACATATACGCTACATTCAAAGTTTCATTGTAGTCTGGCTAATCGTTCCTAAGCTTCAGAAGCAGAACATACCCATGACTGAAACCCCACATTACTTCTGCTGTGGACTGTACACTCGTGTTATGGCCAGGTTTTCACGACCCTGCCGGCTGCGCCATGTTGAGACGCCAGGCAGTCGGTGATCGTCTGTATTGGACACCAGCCAAACGCACGCGACCTCTGTCCGGCTCCGACTCACGCGCCCCGTCAGCGGCTGACCGGCGGCCGGCGCACACATATAGCCCGGGGCATAGTGGGCCGCCAGTAGGGATGCAAACTCATGGCGGCATCACACCACCACAGGGTCACAAGGTAGTTCCTTGTTGGGACTATCCGACACCGTTTGCGGCTTGTCGCTATGTTGCGTGGTTCTCGAGATCTTAGGGGGGGGGGGCAAATTCCCCCCCCCCAACAAGGCGCGTTGCTCGGCAGGCCCCAACGGGGCGTGGGTTAATTCAAGCCGTATCTTATGACACCAACTGCATTTTCATCATGTCAGGTTACTGACCTTTGACTCCAAAAGTGAATCTCTGCAGGGTCATAAAATGTCACAACTGCTCTCGGTGCCAGATGAGTTTTCACAGGAGAGTAAAACTCACAGGACTTCGCATCTTCCAGAGGCCTAACTGCTTGTATATATTCAAAGTAGGTACGTTTTTCGGCTACTAGTCGTTTATTGTTTTCGTTTCGAATTTTCAACCTTTGCATCGAGGTCGTTGTCAAGAAACATATAACAATGACAATGACATGCATCGTGAACACGTTTGAAAAATACGTTTTAAAAAAATACGTTTTTAGATATGATGACCGTACTATTTTTCAAACGTGTTCACGATGCATGTCATTGTCATTGTTAAATGTTTCTTGACAACGACCTCGATGCGAAGGTCGAAAATTCGAAACGAAAACAATAAACGACTAGTAGCCGAAAAACGTACCTACCTTGAATTAAGATGTCTAGTCGTAAAAGCTTGTAATCATATTTATCCTGCGACTCGCTGCTTCCATAACAATAAAAGCTGGTATGTGGAAACGGGACTGTATTTTCTGGTACACACGTCACATTTTTACAGATACGTGATCCGACGTTGGTGAGGTGCAACGCCCAAAATACAGTCCATAAGACTTATGTCAACCTTCCAGACAAGGTGTAGTGAACAGCTATCAATGAAAACAAAATAGGTACACATACATTCCTAAACCGGGTTTTTAAACAGCATTCACGAGTCACGAGTCATACCATGTACAGTACCATTTTCACCGATTTTCTCACGCACAGATAATACGTAGGAGGCAGCAGGGGTGGCGGTGGGGATGCGCGCGCTCCGTCCACCACTGTGACCGGTCACCGAATAGGCAGTCTGCCGCGCTCCGACCCGCGAGGTCGGGCGCGTGACCTCATAGCACAATCCCGCGCAGCGGGCCGCCCGATAAAGCCATTTTGTGCGAGGCCCATGGCCTCAAACGAAATAAGCATTTATCCTGCGACTCGCTGCTTCCATAACAATAAAAGCTGGTATGTGGAAACGGGACTGTATTTTCTGGTACACACGTCACATTTTTACAGATACGTGATCCGACGTTGGTGAGGTGTGTATCGATATGTTGAGTCGCCTATATCGATATGTTGTGGGTCGCCTTTTGTATCGATATCAACGTGTGGGCCAATAAAGGCGTGACGTGTCACTTGCTGGCACGGCACGGAGCACGAAACATGGCGCAGCCTGTGGTGAACTTGTGGTTTTGATTTCTTATTTTTGGTGGGGTAAAAGCAACTTGAAGAAGTGTAAGAAAGCGAGAAGAAGCAAGACAACATCAAGCAGTGATGTCTGGATTTACCCCACCAGAACAGTTTGATTTTACTTCACCAGAGCATTGGCCTCTGTGGCGCGACCGCTTCAGACGATATCGCCAGGCGTCAAAGCTAAATCTCGATGAGGAGGAAACCCAGGTCAGTGCACTTGTTTATGCAATGGGGCCAGAGGCTGAACATATTATTTTGAGCATAGCAGCTTTCCCTCACAACAATTTTGAAGCTGCTGTGCGCTGTTTTGATGGGTACTTTACCCCAAAGAGAAATGTGATTGCTGAGAGGCATGCTTTTGAGATTAGAACACAAGGCGCTTCCGAGTCGAACGAAAGCTACATTAGAGCAGTGCATTGCCTTGCCGAACACTGCCAGTTTGCTGACAAAAATGAAAGGATCAGAGACCGTCTGATAGCAGGAATGAAAGATAAAAATATGTCCAAGCAGATTCAGTTACGAGCTCTGGATTCAGATGTGACTCTTGAAGTTGTGGTGCAGATGCTTCGTAATCATGAACTCGTGCATGACCCGAGTACCACAGACAATGTGAACAGGATTGAAAGCAGAGCGAGATACAAGCCAGCACCACATCAAGCAAGACGCCCAAGCCAGCCTGGACCAGCTGTTGGACGAAGCCAGAGCCAGCCAGATCCAGCCTCGTCCAGACCAAGATCAGGTCGTGGACGAGCAGGCAGAGGATCAGTACTCTCCACAACATGCAGGTATTGTGGAAGGAGGAGGCATACCAGTCCGCAGCAATGTCCAGCCCTGGGGAAAACCTGTTTCAAGTGTGGTGGCAGGGACCACTTTGCAAATGTTTGCTCGGGTTCAAGCCATAGAGTTCAGAGTGTCCAATGTGCCCCAGATACTGAACATGATGAGGACCAGGAGGAAGGTTATTTTCTTGGGGTGGTTGAAGGGCACAAGAGCAAGGACTGGACAGTTTCTGTTGAGGTTGGTCAAAGCCAAGTCAGTTTCAAAGTGGACTCTGGTGCAGATGTTAACGTCATGTCTCTCCAGCAGTATGAGCAGATGGTGCAGAAGCCAGACCTGCTGCCCACCTCAAGACAGCTGACCAGTGTTGGTGGTGCCCTTGATGTCCTGGGAGTATTCAGTGCAACCATCAAGTACAAGCAGGTGAGCCTTGAGAATGAACATTTCTATGTTCTGGACACTTCTCAGAATCTGTTGTCACGCTCCACTGGAGAGAGGCTCGGAGTGATTGAATTCACTGGAGAGGTGAGACTGTCTCAGAATGTGTTTGGTCCAACTGGTTTGATGAACACATCACCAATCAAAATCAGGCTTGTTGATGATGCCGTACCCTCTGCTGTGCATACTGCTCGTAATGTGCCATTCCCACTGCTGAAGTCGGTGAAACAGGAACTGGAGAGAATGGAAGATGCTGGAATCATCAGGTCAGTCTCAGAACCCACTGACTGGTGTGCACCTATGGTGCCCGTTCCCAAGGGTGGTGGTTCAGTCCGCATCACGGTCGATTACAAGAACCTGAACAAGTGTGTGAAGAGAGAGATCCACCCTATCCCCACCGTGGAACAATTGACAGCTGAACTTGCAGGTTCGAGCATCTACAGCAAGCTGGATGCCAGCTCGGGGTTCTACCAGCTCCCACTGGACAGGGAGTCACAGCTACTGACCACTTTCCTCACCCCATTTGGCAGGAAGGCATTCCAGCGGCTTCCAATGGGGATAAACCTGGCGCCTGAATGTTTTCAGAAAAAAATGCAGGAAATGCTGGCTGGTCTCGATGGTGTACTGATATACATGGATGACATTGTTGTGTACGGTGACAGTGTGACGCACGACGAGCGTCTGCAGGCAGTTCTCCAGCGGATCGAGTCATCCGGGCTGAAGCTGAACAAAGCGAAGTGCGAGTTCAAGAAGGACAGCATCATCTTCTTGGGCCAGAAGATCAGCAGCAGAGGAGTGGAACCGGATCCTGCCAAGCTCGCAGCAGTGAGGGAACTGCAGGCGCCACAGAACGAGCAGGAACTGAGGAGCCTACTTGGAACCGTCAACTATCTGGGTAAGTTTGTGCCCCAGATTCAAAGCAAGCTGAAACCCCTAAACGACTTGTTGAAAAAGGATGTAGCCTGGGTGTGGTCCCATGTTCAGCAAAAGGCTCTTGACGAAGTAAAGCAGATGCTAACTGGTGCTCCTGTGTTAGCTTTCTATGACCCAACCAGAGAGACCATTGTGAGTGCTGATGCGAGCAGCTATGGCATCGGTGGCTGTGTGTTGCAGCGACAACCCGACTCCCAGCTGAGACCCGTTGCGTTTTGTAGCAGAACGCTGACCCCATGCGAGCAACGATATGCTCAAATTGAAAAAGAGTTATTGGCTGCTGTCTGGACGTGTGAACGAATGCACATGCTACTGTCTGGTCTACCACAGTTTCGACTTGAGAGTTAGATCATAAACCGTTGATTCCGTTGATCAACTCAAAGAGCCTAGTCGACACACCTGTTCGATGCCAGAGACTTTTGATGCGTTTGACAAGGTACAATCCAGTCGCCACCTATGTGCCTGGAAAGCAGCATGTTGTACCAGATTACCTATCCCGGCATCCCTGCAAAGAGACCGACAATCTCGCCACTGTCTTGCAGAATGACGTCAGCGATTACGTGTCCGGCGTGATCGGCAGCCTGCCCGTGAGTGATCACCGCCTGGAGGAGATTCGGGTGCTGCAGGAGAGGGATGATGACATGTGTCGTGTCACCCAGCAGACTCTTCATGGCTGGATGGAGGGTCCAAGGGCCCTGCAGGACTACTTCAGCGTCCGGCATGACCTGAGTGTGGTGCACCTGTCGTCAGGCCCTCTGCTCCTGTACCGCAACCGTCTCGTCATCCCTTCGAGTATCAGGTCAGAGATTTTGAATAAGTTGCACAATGATGGCCACTTTGGTCTATCCAAATGCCGACAACGAGCTGACCAATCAGTCTGGTGGCCCGGGATCTCTGAGGATCTGAAGAGACATGTCAGCCAGTGTCAGTTTTGTCAGATAAACAGTCCACAACAGCATCGTGAGACACTCATACCGACTCCCGTCCCAGTGTCTGTGTGGAGTCACATTGCCTGTGACATCTGTCATCACAGCGGTCACGATTACCTGATTACAGTGGATGTGCTCAGCAGATACCTTGAGATTCAACGTCTTCCCCGTCTCACGAGTTCGGCGGTAGTAGAACGACTCAAAACGCTATTCGCCCGCCATGGAATCCCCGACATGGTAACATCCGATGGTGGAACTCAGTTCACGTCACATGTGTTCCAGAACCTGTCCACCGAGTACGGTTTCCGGCATCGGATAACCGACCCTCACACGCCGTCTTCGAACGGCGCCGCTGAGCGCGCCGTAAGGACGGCTAAGTGGCTCCTCCGCCAGCGGGACCCGCATCTGGCGCTGCTCAACTACCGCGCTACGCCGGTGGAGGCGACAGGCCAGTCGCCTGCTCGTCTGCTCTTTGGACGCGAGATCCAGACTCGGCTTCCGCGTCCGCGGGTCGTCGAGTGTCAGGACTCTACACTCGACGCCGCGAGGAGGAGAGATGGCGAGAGGAAGGAGCTTCAACGAAGGAGCTTCAACAAGCATCACGGAGCTCGCGACTTGCCGCCGTTGCGGCCTGGGGATGTAGTGCGAATGCGAACAAGGATCGAACCGGACTGGAGCGAGCGAGTGACAGTGCGTGAGCGGATCGGGCGACGAAGTTATGTGGTAGATAACAATCGTCATACAGTGAGGCGCAATCGAGGCGCCCTGCGCCTGTCACCGGGGATCGAGCCTCCCACGGGCTCGTCGGACCTCCCGGTGCCCTTGTCGGTGCGGCCGTCGCCGGGCGTGCCTGTTGGTGTTTCAGTGCGGCCGAGCCCGACTGTCTCGATGCCGCGGCCGGCTATCTCTCCGCCGGGTCAGACGCCGGAGCCCTGTCCTTCCGCAGCGGCGAGTCCGAGCAGGACCCGCAGCGGCCGGCTGTACGGGTCGCGTTCGTGATCCCCTGTACGAGTAGGTCGTAGTCTGTCTGTTGTACCGTTTTGCTTTTTTGGGGGGAGATGTATCGATATGTTGAGTCGCCTATATCGATATGTTGTGGGTCGCCTTTTGTATCGATATCAACGTGTGGGCCAATAAAGGCGTGACGTGTCACTTGCTGGCACGGCACGGAGCACGAAACAAGGTGCAACGCCCAACCCCCCACACCGAAACACCGAAGGAGCACAAAATAAATCGCAGCACCTGCGTCGAAAACGCTGACAAATATATGAACACAAAGCACGCTGCTATATGCGGAAAAGGGGAATCACACCTGTTACAGGCTGGCATTGCGACGTGTCGGAAAGCACCCCGAGTCGGGAGAAGAAACTCCGCGGCTGCTGGAATACTGTCAGCAGCCGTGTCGAGAGCTCTGCCCGTCGGCGGTGTTGCCGCGCCGCACAGCCGAAAAAAAAACGAAACTTCGAAATAGCTCGCCATCATAGTAGCCCTGCTAGCCAATCTACTGGCGGTCACCCATGCTAATGGCGAGTAAGGAAGTCGGCCGTCGAAGGTAGTTATTAATGGCAGAGGACCGCCACCGGCCTGCTTCCCGGAGCTGCATCTCAGACATGCCCTGTTGCGCGGCATGAGACGCACCTCCTATCCGAAAACAGTGCCCCCCCCCCAGCTTGTTGTTGGGGATACCAGCGAGGTGGCCGGCACGTTTGAGCAAAACGGACATGCGTCGTGATGTCAGCGGACGCTGGCAGCTGGACAAAAATAAACAATCGCTGGAGGCTCCAGCCGGGCGCAGCTGCAGATATTCAAACATCGCTCTGACTGGGCATGCCACGACGTCTGGGCGTGCCTGCAGAACAACGTCGAATGGTACGTACGAAGTTTTCGACGTTGGAATGGTGACGGTCATACGATCGCCCTGGATTTGCACGTTCCTGCGCTTAATGGTGTGCGATGGATTTCCACCAACGGACACCTCGCCTGGCCTAAGCATGGCAAAAAAACGCGAGGGGAAATGCTGCTCGTAGCGCTGCTCTTTCTATGGGATGAACAGGGAGCGTGTTGAGTGCTTCGCACAGGCCCCGGAGCTCCGTGAGCGCTAGCGCCGCGCGGAGATCGCAGCTGGGGCGCAAGCGCCGAGCGCCCGCCAGCATCTTGCGCACGCGGAAGTCTGACGTCGGGTCGGCCAGACCCCTAATGCGATGGGCATAAGCAATTGCTGAGCAGTGAGCAGCGAGCGCTGCAGAGCCGCAGCCGCCGTGAAACCTGTCAGCCAGAAAGTCGGCCACCTCCGAAACAGTGATGGGCAGCAGCCGAGCAGGATACGGCCGTCGGAGGAATTGCCCAACTGCGCGCCACGTACCCTCATATGCCCGGAGCGTGGTCGTAGCGAGGGCTGCATTTGCCAGTGTAGTTACTGTCGCAGCATTGCGAAGTCCTGCCAGTCCCATGTCGTGGCACTGTCGTCGGCATGCGGTCGCAATCTCCGGAACACCTGTGTGCACCCACGGGACAGCGCGTCAGGCGCATCGTTCCGCCGTCCGGCAACATGTTCAGCACGAATCAGGATATCATGCGTGACGGCAGTGACAAACAGGTGACGGAGCCACACCATACTCTGAACTGAACGTGACGATTGGGTATTCAGTGCTGTAACCACGCTACTATTATCAGACCGAACCAAAATGCATTTGTGCTTTAGAGAATCTGACCAAACATGGACCGGGACCACTACTGCCACTAATTCTTTGACGCCAATGTCGGCGTCCTGTAGCCAATCAGGCCAGCGGCCCACGAGCCAGCGATTGCCACAGATGGCTCCCAGCCCAATTGTCCCTGCCGCGTCTGTCTCCAGCAGAAGCGCAGGATCACTGAGCCAGCGACGTCGGTCCAGCAGGGAGCGCCCATTGAACTCAGACAGAAACGTCAGCCATGCCCGCAAATCAAGACGGGCAGCTTTGGTGATCGTGACCCTGTGGAATGGCCGGCGAGCCCCGCGGCAGAGATCAAACATGCGACGCAAGAAAGGCCGTCCCAGCGGCACTACCAGGCAGGCAAACTGCAGCAGGCCGACACAGGACTGCACCTCGCGCAGTGTAGCCTTCCTGCGTTGCAGCAGATCGGAGACAGCAGCACGAGCCCTCAGTAGCTTGTCCTGCGGAAGACGCAGTTCGTTGGAGGCCACGTCGACCTCGACACCGAGGAAGGTCAAGGACCGGCAGGGTCGCACTGTCTTGTGCGGGTGCAGAGGTATATGTAGCTGCTGGCACATAGCAATGAATCCATCCAGAGAAGCAGCACATGCTGCGTGCGAGTTACCGATGAACAAAAAATCATCAAGGACCGAAATAATGTGACCAGCCCCAAATCTGTTCTGCGCTATCCATACCAGGCTATCGCTAATGCATTGAAAAATCTGAGAGCTACTCGCGCATCCCATGGGAAGTGCGCAGTCTTTGTAGATACGACCACGCCATTGGAACCCGAGAAATGCAGTATCGGAGTCCGCAATCGGAACTAGTCTAAATGCGTTGACAATGTCGGTTTTTGCCAAAAAAGGAGAGTCACAAGTTGTGAGAATATCCAGGGCATCGTCAAGGGAGCCATATTGAACACACTTATAGGCTGCCGAGATGTGATCATTCACAGAGTCCCCGGCGGGGAAGGACAGGTGGTGGATTACTCGATATTCACCTGGAGACCTTTTGGGCACAAGTCCGATGGGTGAAACCCTGACCACGCCGCTCCCCAGCGCTGAGAACGGTCCGGCCACCCTACCGGCTGATAGCTCCGCTGCGATGTACCTATCGACCACGGTTGGGGCAGCGCTGCACGAGGGCAGATTGCGAGCTACCACACCGGGGACAAGCTCTTCACTGCCAATCGAAAAACCATTTTTAAAGCCGGTAACAAGGTAAGATTTTAGTTCAGCATCGTAGCCCGACAGAAGCTGCTCAAGAATGTCTGGTGGTACTGCTGGGCTGAAACTGCGTTTCGTGACCGAAGCATTCAGCTTACTTCGTGGCGCCGGGCTCCGCACGTGCGTGTGCTTGTCCAGGGCGTTTTGAGCACCTGAGGACGGAATGCTGTCCCTGACACGTTCGGCACACATGCCGGAACCGGCAGTTCCGGTTGCGACAGCCCCTGATGCCGTTAAAGGCAAAGCAGTAGCGAAAATTGTCTGAAGCAGACGCCCTGTTGTGTGGCGGCTGGCCTCTGGCCGCTCCACCCATGCCGCGGGCTATGGCCTGAAGCCACATCTGCGAGGCTGGAGCTGTCTCCCCCCATCGATGCCCCGCCGGGTCGACCTCGCGAGCTTGGCGGAAGCTTTGGTCAAATTCCCGCCATGCAAACCCCAGCCCTGGTGTCGCCAGCTGGCTCACCTGTTGCATGTGTTTCATGAGCCCCAGGGCATCGGCGGGATGCGCGTCAAGGTATACGGCTGCAAACCTTATAAAAGCCGCACACCACGCTCCAAACGAGCTGATAGTGCGCCGGGCGCGAGGCTCGGCACGGAGGATCCCGTTGATGAGCTGAAACTTGTTTCCCAGCTCACCTTGGGCGTTTTCCTGAGAGTCTAGCATGCTGCCTAGCTCTACGAACTTATGATCTATTATTTTTTGCCTGATGGAGGCCGCCACCGCCGCAACAAGTGAGACACTATCACCATTGAAGCCCACTGTACCTGTCCCCATATCCACTCCTGTATCGATGGGCGCGCCAGGGTCCAGTGCCCCCGACGTGTCGTCCAGCGAAACAGAGTTGGCTCCAGCAGGGGCAGCTCCTGGCAGCGACTCTTGCACCACTTGTCTGACGATCTCACGCAGCTGCCCGGCGTCGATGGTGAGGGTTGGCGGTGCGGTGGAGGTACCCGAGCAGCCGGGCTCGGCGGCTGGTTCGCGTCTAGGAGGGTCGCCGGCCGCCGAGCGGCGGCCGGCTGAGGCGGCAGCAGACGGGCGGCGCCGCGCTGGCGTGCTGATCGCTGCGCGGCGACCGGCCGAGAGCGCCGTGTGCAGCGAACTTCCCCCGCCTGCCGCACTGTGCGTCCGACGACGAACCAGGCTGGCGCCAGCCGCCTCCCTCGCTGCGGAGGACGCCGCCCTGGTACGTGCTGCCGTCCTCGGCATCTCCCGATCCGCATGAAAAGAAACGAAAACACACGTTTAGCGGTTGGGGCTCCATGGGGCCTGTATTAGCACAACCATCCACCCACAACACACCTACCTACACACATATCACATTGTAACGATAAACACCTCTCCTACTCGGCGGGAACAAAATAAAAACCTGAACGCCCCATGGGCCGCGCAGTTTAGGCAGCAGCGATGCTGTTAAACAGCTGCTGGAGCTGCCTCCAGCCTGCTGGTGAGGGGTGGACACCATCCCTGCCTAAGAAGGAGTCAGCCATCGGGAGGGTACACATCTTGAATTGGGGCGCCGCCACTGGCCTGCGGAACAGCCGTCGTAGGACCTGGTTAAGAATCCGCCGCCGCCGTCGATAAATCGACGCGGACACACTGCCGGCACGCGCTGCCACCCGCGGAGGTATGGGCAGGATATGCACCGTCTCAGCACCGGCGGCAGCTATGCCGAGGACCAGCTCCTCGAAATACAGGCTGAGAAGCCTAGGGCTGAACTGTGGGCTGGCCACATCATTGCCTCCGACAATGACCAGGACATCCGAAGGCTGCCTTGTTCTGATCGCCCAGCGTCGAAAGTCCTCGTTGCTAAGCCGCGCACCTCTCCAGCCAATGGCCTGGACGTCAGAGTCCAGGTCGCACCGATATCGCGCCCAGTGCGCATAACTGTCGCCGAGTACCAGTAGCATGCTCCTGAAAATAGCATTGTTGTAAGGAAAAATGTTTACGTTAATACTTGGCCGCAAAGATCGGATCATTGAAATAAGCGGTATCACCAATGTGGGCACCGCCAGCCTGGGTGAGGTGCCACCGATATTAAAACCGGAGTGAGCAACTGGGTGTCGCAGACCTCGTCGCGACGGTGAATACCGACTGGGCGCACAACCACAGACGACACTATCTTAGTGTACAACAGTCCGGGTAAAAGCAAAGCACCAGCCAACCCCCCGTATAAGGGAAGCACACTCGGTACGTACAAATGCCAGACGACACTAGTATAGTGAACAACAGTCTGGATAAAATGTAATACCATCATCGGAGAGGTGAAGGGCCAGTGGGATATACCAATGCCAGACGACACTATTATCGTGAACACCAGTCTGGGCAAAATCCCCGGCCATAACCGTAGAAGTGAAACACCGGTCATTACAGACCAATGCCAGACAACACTAGTATAGTGAACAACAGTCTGGGTAAACTGTAATACCATCATCGGAGAGGTGAAGGGCCAGTTGGGATATACCAATGCCAGACGACACTATTATCGTGAACAACAGTCTGGGCAAAATCCCCGACCATTACCGTAGAAGTGAAATACCGGTCAGTACAGACAATGCCAGACCGACGACACTATCATAGCGAACAACAGTCTGGTTAACCCTCGCATGTGTGCGGCGTTTTCCAGCTTCTAATGTGTAGGGGGGGGGGTCGGTTGGACCCCCCTTGCCGTTTGGCCCCTGATCGAGCTAGAGCTTCGCGGAAAAAACGAGCATGTTGCCCGTGACGAGAGGAAGCCGATGATACCCAATTTTAAGGTCCTAGGTCATTGGTTGACCTTCCAGGTCAGGTCAATGACCCAAGGTCGGGAAAATCGGGACCTGTTAGAAAGTCGTAAAGTGTGGCTGCTAAGGGGTTTTTCGGGGTGCTGATCACGAATATCGTGTTAGTTTTGATCACAGATGATGTCTTTAAGCATTTAGACCAGGTCGGGTCAGGTCAGGTCAGGTCAACCAGTAGGCGTCGTGACGGGTATTAGTATTACGTGTCAACCGCCTCTGACAGCTTCGTAACATGTTACGAAGTCACCAAAACTACTTCGTAAATGTTCAAATGGTTGCTAAATTCGAATTCAGCTCCAAAAACTAGCCTAGAAACATGTAAAACTCGAAAAAGTGAACCGAGGTCACCAAAGGTCAATGACCTGACCTGACCTTCAGGTGACCTTGACACCCACCCTAATGCATGGGAGCAACATCAAATCACATGTTTGAACGTTTGAAACCACGAAAAGCTTGCAAACGCGCGGCTAATGCGAGCCGACATACGCGGAATCGCGATTCCGGCCAAACATGGTCTCGGAAAAGAGGTCACAGGTCAAAGGTCATTGGGGTCAGGGTCATGAAATTTTCAGGGTAGGTGTAAAATTGATCAATGCGAGGGTACTGAAAGTTTCGTCGCGATCGGCCGCTTTTTACGCGAGTTATTCGCGAAAAACCATGGGGGGGTCCATCCGACCCCCCCCCTACACATGCGAGGGTTAAAATCCCACAGGCATTATAGGGGAAGTGACGCACCCACCTGCCTGGATATAAACTAAGTCCAGACGGCACAGTTATTGAACAACGGTCATGGTAAAATCTCAAAGACATTACCGTAAAAGCGAAGCTACTATCGGCAGAGAATTGCCACCGATATTAGGTATCGTACTTCAATTCATATAATGAATATGTCTGGTAGGTATATATGGGTATCATTATCACATATTAACAATTATCAAGATTACCTATTACTTTAAAATTATTGCTAATAGCATCGCAATTGCTTAAACATTCATTGGATATGGGCACGCTGTGGCCTAACCGCCTGGACTCTGCGCCACCCGCCCCACACCAGCCGCCGGCCCACCGCTGGGCCTGGGCCGGCTGGGCCCTCCGGCGATGTCTGGGCGGTGGCTATCAGCCGATGCGCCCGAGGGCAAACAGCCTGGGCGTCTGGCGGGAAGTGCGCATGGTCCATGGACCATGCACCGTTTGTGAAAACAATATATCACTTAAACCATGGAGTGTGAATTGGATTAGCAGCTCTGTAGCTTGAGCTGATACCAGCACACAGCAGCATTTCATGAAACTGCATTAAAACTATGGCAAAATAAACCTGATATTAGGAAATCGAAACTTTTCGTTTACAGTTACGCTATGTAATACCATTCGAGGCGGTGGAAAAAAACTCATGATATTAATCCGTACCCCGCTATTCTGACAGCCATATATCCGTGGTCATGGGAAAACAGCTAACGATGAAATGCCTGCTGTATGTATGGGCTAGCCATGGCCACGGCATGCACAAAATTTGGTTGATTGAAAGCTTGGGTGACCTAGGAGGGACGAAAAATTGACCGAACAGGAATATCTATTAAAAAATACCGCGTGTCGCGCACAAATTATTTCCCTGCGCTATGATGAGCCGGTAATTGCTTCAAGCCATTAAAACACCACTCTGGCTCTCACCTTGGCTCGTCGGACGCGAGGTCGTCCTGCTCCGATGCGCGCGCTCCGTCCGGATGCGCGCGCTCCGTCCGGATGCGCGCGCTCCGTCCACCACTGTGACCGGTCACCGAGTAGGCAGTCTGCCGCGCTCCGACCCGCGAGGTCGGGCGCGTGACGTCATAGCACAATCCCGCGCAGCGGGCCGCCCGATAAAGCCATTTTGTGCGAGGCCCATGGCCTCACACGAAATAAGCATATAGCTTGTATATATCTCCGATTTGTTTCTAAGGGTCGTCTGACGTCAGGTCGGTCACGCGACATAACGATTTGAAGTCAACGGGTAAGGGGATATAGGAACGGTTTCTTTGACGCCGGGAATAGGTAATATAAAACTACCTCAAACGCATTGGGTCGTGATATTTTACAATAATTGTAAAGTCCTATATTCACTTTTGCATCGTTTACCATGTGTGACGTCTTTTACGACGTCACTAACGTCATAAGCGTGGCAGCCCGCGGCCGGCCACGCTGCCGGAGCTATCGGCAGCGCTTCAGAGAATGGGGGCGTCAAAGGCCAGCGGAGCTGACGGCATAACCATCGCGATGCTCCGAATGACTTTTAGTGTTACCGGACCGCACATACTGCATGTTGTGAACAGCTGCATCACGCGCTGTGAGCTGCCACTGGCATGGCAGACCGCTGTAGTTGTTCCTCTGCATAAGGGTGGTGACGTGGATGTGCCGAGCAACTACCGACCTGTGTCAATACTGCCTGTCGTTTCTAAGCTCTGTGAGCGTGTTGTATGCACGCAGCTCACTGATTACCTCGTGAGCCATAACATTCTGTGCCACCAACAGTATGGCTTCCGCCCCGGACTCTCCACGGAGGCGGCCCTGCTCGATGCTGTCACGTTCGCCGTCGATAACGTGGACAATGGACGCGTGACGTCATTGGTGACGGCAGACACATCCAAGGCATTTGACAGCGTCGAGCATGGCCGTCTCCTGGAGAAGCTGGGATGGTATGGGGTGGACGAGCGTTGGTTTCGCGCGTGGCTCTCTGGTCGCTGTCAGACGGTGAGGAGGAACAGGCGAGACACTACCGGTGACGCACGGGGTGGTACAGGGGTCGATCCTGGGCCCCGTACTGTTCCTCCTGTTCACCAACGACCTGCCGCAGCACGTGCCGTACGGCAAGCTTGTCATGTACGCCGATGATGTACAGTTCTTGGACACCGACCTGTCGGAGAACTTACCTCTGCTGAAGTGTCGCGTGGAGAACATGCTGTCTGTCGCCTTGCGGTGGTTCACCCAAAATAGGCTTAAGGTCAACCCTACGAAAACCGACATGCTTCTTCTCAAATCAGCTCGAAAAATTGTCACCGGTGACTTCACAGTGAAATTTGGCAGCTCTTCTATTAACTCTGTACGATCGTCCAAGATTCTGGGTGTGACTCTTGACTCGTGTCTGTCGTGGGAGCAGCATGTAACGGCGGTTGTCAAGCGATGCTACTCGATTCTGATTGGTCTCGCGAGAATGCAGCGCCGTATACCTCGAGAGACGAGGCAGCTGCTGGTGGAGACGCTGGTGTTTCCCCACCTGCGGTACTGTAGCTCTGTGTGGGGAAGCTGTTCCGTCACACAGAAACGCAGACTGCAGAAGTGCATCAACTTTGGCGCTCGCGTTGTAACCGGCCTAGGATACCGAGAACATGTCACGGAAACGCTGCGAGAGCTAGGGTGGAAACGGATCGAGCAGATGGTAACTGAGCACGACAGCTGTGTCATGTACCGACTGTTACACGATACCAGGGCCTCGGAGGTGTTACGCACACGGATTACCAGTCGTTCCGATGTAGCTGCACGTGAGACGAGGGCCACTGTCGACGGCCAACTCGAGGTGCCGCGCACGCGCACCGAATTCGCCAGACGGTCGTTCTACGCCCGAGCCGTAAGGGCGTGGAATGAGCTTCCACGATGTGTGAGGAGCTCCGCCACCTACGCTTCTTTCAAGAGGCAGGTGACCGGTGCCGGTTGATCTAGTGATCTCGCTTGAGACCTTGTAGGTATTTTAACCATTTTAAGGATTTTAGTCGGGTACATGTCCTTCTTTTGTGTGATATATTGTAGGAATTATGTTGGGTACTTGTATGACGTGGATAACTGAAAACCCACCCGATGGATGTTTTCCGAAATACATGATTATGATTATGATTATGATATAAGAGGCTTCCACCAATAACTCCCGGTCAATTTGAGCTAGCGAGTCTCCAGTCGGTAAGCCACCAGTGGACTTCAAAAGATCTACCGAATCGACTGATATTCGGTATTACTTCCTGAGACCAGCTTCGTGACCTGAATGGTTCTGCCCTGATCTTGACCTGAGGTCGACACCTCAAATTGACCTCCATCAACCAAAACGTTAACAGTTCGACACGCCTGGGCATGACGGCCTCACGGCTGCCAAAATCGCGACTCTGCGACCATTTATGGTGAGGCTATTTAGGGTGCGTTCTTTGCACGGAAATTTCACGTGAAATTTCACGGCTCAGTCAGCTGATGCGTTATTTGCCGACAGTCCGGGAATTTCACGGCGCAATTGTCGCAGAGGCTTCATAAATGTAATATGCCCAGATTTGTGAAACATGCAATGAACTTAGCGTTGCTTGTATTGTCGGTAATTGTCACATGATGCATCTTAAGTGATGAGAGGCAGATGGAGTTTTTATAGAAGTCTCTGGTGTGCATACAGCTTGTAGGAATACCTACCGGTTAATATTTCAACACCAGTTTGCTGGTTAGTAACAGCGGAAACAATCGCTAAAAAAAGTTTTTTTTTTTTTTTGTGAAATTTCGTGAAATTTCACGTGAAATCTGTTCAAAGAACGCACCCTTAGTTAGACCCCACAGTCATCGGATTATCTGAGATCTTCAACTCGGGTACCAGTCACTGCGTTTCAAAGCGATGCACATGCTCGTTTTTTCCGCAACGCTCTAGCTTTATTAGGCGCGAAAAGACGAGGAGGTCGCACTCGCCCCCCCCCCCCCCGTCTGGTAAAAGGAAGCATTAATACGAGCGGATGTGTTGATATGAATTACCTTATTATCTATGCTTTTCTTGCTGCAGATTTCATTCACTATATTTCTTTGTTTGGATCTAAGAACCAAGCTTATACAAAATGCATCTATACTAGATAGAGCACTCCTGAAGAAAAACTGACGCACTCAACTGGTACTCGAATTTAAGGTCTTAAGTCAACCGGGGACCTCTGAGGTCAGGTGAAGTGCTCCAAGGTTGGGATGAAAAATGGTTGCAGCGTCCCAATTTTGGTATCATCGTGTTCGTCATGCTTAGACCGCCGTATGAGATACTTTTTGTTTAGTTGGGGTCAACTAAGATTGCTCACCTTCGGTCAAGGGCAGGTCGAACCCACTTAGGTCACCAAATTTGTCGATTTACGCCCTAATGAATATCTTTTGATTCGGCAAATATTCCCGGAGCCAAAATTACAGTTCCCTTATTTCCCCATTGACTTATAACGTTGAGGTTACGTGATCGACCTGATCTCAGTTGACCTTTAACCCGCGAGTTGCTGGGGGGGGGGGGGCGTTAAACGCCCCCACTTTTTTTCGCCGGGCCATAGCATAAAAACGGCGGCCGCAGGCGCGCCAAATTTTAGGTACCTTTAGGGAATTGATCGAAGTTGATTGTGACAAAGTTTAAAAAAAAAATCGGTTGGGAAATTTTTGAGATATCGAGGTTTTAGTGACGTCATGATTTCTGAGTTTTCGACCAAAAACGGCATATGTTAAAAAAATCATATGAAATCACAGAATAGACATACAGACATGCCGTAAACGCCATTAGACTGCCAATACCATGAACAATCAAATGGCTATCTTCGATTATTGATTATCGTTCCGTATTTTCCAAAATCTTGAACTGAATCTCGGCAATTTCTCGTGACTACTTCACATGCATGATACATGCATTTCTTAAATTGAACTTTTTGAGCCAAACACGTACACATATGATAAAATGAATGTCACCATCGTGTTCTACGCCCCAAATTACCTATAAAACATGTGTCACAGGCTGCGAATATCAGTTTTGATTTTCGGGGATATGAGCCTACCCGGTTGACCTGACCTTGACCCTGACCTATGCTTGACTGACCCCTACATAGAGCTGATACTCTTGTAGGCCTTATATGATGGATTGTGCACCGTTTTGACAGAGTTTATGACGAGAGGCGCCCATTGCGAAGTCCTGAAGTCTATGCTACTGAAAGCCCCATTTCAGGTGTTTGACCTGACCTTGACCCGACCTGTGACCTCAAAATTCAACTTTAAAGTACTCATATGAAGCGTCTCGTCGCGTTCTTTTGTTTGCCGCCTCGTGCGTTTCGCTGCGCCTATTGGTTCTCGAGTTATCGGCGGGGGGCGTTTAACGCCCCCCCCCCAGCAAACGTTGGGTGGCGAAATACCCCAGCAACTGCCGGGTTAAGCAGGGCCTATTTTAGCATGTTAACTGGGGGGGGGGGGCAAATGCCCCCGCACTCAACAGAATTGCCCCCCCCCCAGTAATCGAGATTTGCCCACTATAAAAATGGGCATAAAGGAACAGGGTGACAAACATACTACTGTGACTTGTTTTGCAATGGATGTCAAATGAGTCAGTCTGCAAGTAATGACCAGTGGTGGATCCAAGGGTGGGTCATATGGGTCATGAACCCCCGCCCCCTTGGGGCCCGGGGATACCACAGGCCTGCCAGGGGCACCACAGGCCTGTTGGGAGCACCATCGACCTAGCAAGAGCACCATAGGTCTGCCAGGGGCCCCACTGACCTCGCAGGGGCACCTTGGGCCTGTCAGGGGCACCACGGGCCTGTGGGAGGGGGGCACCACAAGTTTGTCAGGGGCACCACAGGCCTGTCAGGAGCACCATCGGCCTAGCAAGAGCACCATAGGTCTGCCAGGGGCACCACAGACCTGCCAGGGGCCCCACCGGCCTCGCAGGGGTACCATCTTGAGCCTGTCAGTGGTACCACCAAAGGCCCGCCAGGGGCACCACAGGCCTGCCAGAGGCACCATAGGCCTAGCAAGGGCACCACGGACCTGTCAGCGACACCACGGGCCTGTCGGGGGGCACCTCAGGCTTGTCAGGGCCAAGGGACACCACAGTCCTTTCAGGGGCACCGCAGGCCTGTCAGGGGCACCAGAGGCCTAGCAGGGACACCACATGCCTGGCAGGGGCACCATCGGCCTCGCGGGGACACCTTGGGCCTGTTAGTGGCACCACGTGCCTGTCGGGGACACTCCAGGCTTGTCAGGAGCACCACAGTCCTGTCAGGGCCCAGGGGCACCAGCGGCCTAGCAGAGGCACCACCGGCCTAGCAGGGACACCACCGGCCTCGCAAGAGCATCATGGGCCTGTCAGGGGCACCACGGGCCTCTCGTTGGAACTTCAGGCTTGTCAGGGCCACCACAGTTCTTTCAGATGCACCGGCGCGGCGGCCTAGCACCATGGCACCATGCTTGGCCGGGATCGCGATTCGGCGTATGTCGCCTCGCATTAGCCGCGCGTTTGCAGTCTTTTCGTGGTTTCAAACGTTCAAACATGGGATATGATGTTGCTCCCATGCATTAGGGTGGGTGTCAAGGTCACCGGAAGGTCAGGTCAGGTCATTTATCTTTCATGACCTCGGTTCACATTTTCAAGTTTTATATGTTTCTAGGCAAGCTTTTGGAGCTGAATTCGAATTTAGTAACCATTTGACCGTTTACGAAGTAGCTTTGGTGCCTTCGTAACATGTTACGAAGCTGTCAGAGGGGTGTTCACGGGCACCGCACACTGCTGGGTGCGGTGTGTGCGGTGCGTCCAGCAGGCGTGGGGGTAGGGGATGAGTAGGCGGCTCTGACGTCACGGCTGCGTGCGGTGGACGGTCCGCTGTGGCCAGTCCCGACCGGCCACAGCGATCGCTGTGTGCGGTGACGGAAGGCTGACGTAGGGACGCAGTGGGCGGAGCTTGGAGGCTGTGTGCGGTCCGACCGCACACAGGTGCGCCCGGCTCACCTACGTACTGCCCGGCTGCCACTCCCGTCCCAGCACGGGCGCGGAGGCGGGGTCGGAGGGGAGGACAGAAGAGGACTCGACCGCGGCGGAGGAGGGGAGGAGTGACCTGGCACCGAAACGGTGACTACATCGCAAGCTCTGTGATGGTGGGGCAGCTCAACGTTCAATCACTTAAACCTAAGCTACCCGACTTGCGCACTGACATATGTGACGTGTATGGTTTTGATGTGCTTGTCCTATGTGAAACCTGGCTGTCCCCTAACGTTCCGAACCGTCTCCTGACGGTCAGTGGCTACCGGCTGTATAGGAGTGACCGACAGGACGGTCGCGGTCTAGCCAGCGGCCGCGGTGGTGTAGCTCTGTTGGTCCGTGAAACGCACAAAGTGGAGGTTTTACCTACGCCAGTGACCGGAGTGCCGAACTCTAATATCGAGATACTGTGGGCCAAAGTGTTCGTAGGAAACCACCGTGGTATTTTGTTCGCAAGCGTGTACCGTGTGCCGCGGAATTCAGCAGCCCAAGTGACGTCAGACCTAGAGGACTTAGAAGGTCAGGTGCAGCATATGGTTGCGAGTCACCCCGGCGCTACACTGGTGTTAGCCGGTGACCTGAACTGCTGCCTGCTGAAGCCTGCTGCTGACTCGCCCGGCCACCGGCTGACTCGCCTGCTGACCACGTACGGCCTGCGGATCGCCAACACCGAGCACCCGACTTACCGACCAGCCAACTCACTACTTGACGTCATCGCAACCAGCCGGCCCGACCTGGTGACACGTGCTGGGGTGACCCGCTGCCAGTACGGCACCCCGCACGACTTCACACGGCTGATGCTGCGCTGCGGTGGAGCGGGGCGACCGTCCCGACCGACTGTCCAGCGGAGATGCCTGCAGAAAGTCGACTCTGAGCAGCTTAATCTGCAGCTCTCCGAAGCGGACTGGAGTCCTGTGCTCTTGCGCGAGCGACCTGCCGACAAGTGGGAGGAATTTCGCGCGATATTCCTCTCGCAGCTCGACGGGGTGGCCCCGGTCACCCGAGTGCGGCTGTCGCCACCCGGCGCGCCGCCCCTGACGGCTGACACCCGCCAGCTGCTAGCCGAGCGGAGACAGGCGCTCCAGGCAGGCGGACAGCGCGACCGCTACAAGGAGCTGAACCGCCAGTGCCGCGGAGCGATACGGCGAGACCAGACTGCCCACTATCAGCGCGAACTGGACAAGGCGGGGCCGGGCAGCGTCTGGCGCGTGCTGCGGCCTATCATTGGCAGTAAGAAGGAAACTGCCGTGCCCAGTGCTACCCCTGATGCACTCAACGACTATTATGTCAGCATTGGCCCTGCCACTGCCGCCAGCGTCCCGAGACCTGCTGCACCGGTGCCCGTCCGCCTGCCACGAGTGACGACAAGTGGGTTCCGGCCACAGCCCATCGATCTTGACACGCTGTGTCTGGTCCTGTGGTCCATGAAGCCGTCTAGAGCAACCGGACTTGACGGGATCAGTGTCGACATGTTCAGGAGATACTTCTGGGGTACTGGACAGATTCTGCTCGACATGATCAACACGAGCCTGGTGACCTGTCAGGTGCCGGCGGCGTGGAAACACGCGCTTGTCACGCCAATCCCGAAGGGGAAAGGACCTTCAGCTCCAGCCAACACCCGCCCAATCTCGATTCTGCCGGGAGTGATGAAGATTACTGAGAGAGTAGTGCAGCTCCAGCTCACTCAGTACCTGGAGACCAACAAGCTGCTCTCCAGCGCCCAGCACGGATACCGGAAGGGTCACAGCACGGAGACCGCTCTCAGCGTCATCACCGAACACGTCCTCTGCGCTATGGACTGTCGCGAGATATCTGTGCTCGTGCTACTTGACCTATCGAAGTGCTTCGATGTGGTACCGCACGCCAGACTACTCGATAAGCTGGCGCTGTATGGTGTAGACACAGAGTGGTTCGGAGACTATTTGCGCGGCCACACTCAGCAAGTGCAAGTGATCGGTGGTGACGGCACTCCCATGTGTTCCGCTGCTAAGCCCAACTCCATCGGGGTCTTCCAGGGCGGCTCGCTCAGCTGTGTCTTGTACACCATCTTCACGAACGAGCTCAGTTTGTTTGTGCCCGACGGGGTCCGAGTGGTACAATACGCGGACGACACACAGTTGCTTGTCAGCGGCAAGAAAAGTGAGCTGCCTGCTTTAATTGTCCGCATGGAGCAGGCCCTTGTCAATGTGTACGACTGGTTTTGTTCAAACGGGATGAAACTAAACGCGTCCAAAACCCAGGCACTTGTGCTCGGTACACCTGCTATGCTGAGAGGTTTACCGCCAGTGGCACTAGACTTCCTAGGAACCACCATACCCGACTCTAGAGTAGTGAAGAACTTGGGTGTCATCATGGACAATTATCTGAGCTTCCAGTCGCATGTGGACCATGTAACATCAAAGTGCACGGGTATTCTTCTTGGTATGATGCATGCCAAACATGTAGTTCCGAAAAGTGCTGTCGTGACGATCGTGCAGGCTCTTGTGACATCAATCATTAGATACTGCATCTCGGTTTACGGTACATGTAATGCAACGCAGCTACATAGAGTACAGAAGCTCCTAAACTTTGGTGCCAGAGTGGTTAGCGGCCGGCGTAAGCACGACCATGTAGCGGACGTTCTCCGTGACCTGAACTGGTTAGACGCGCGTGGCCTTGTCACGTATCACCGACTGTGTCTCACCCATGCTGCCATCACGACCGGTAGTCCCGAATGCATCGCTATGTGCATCGGCCCCAGTAGAGACCACGTGTATCAGACGAGAGGCTCCTCTCAGCGCACGCTACCGAGGATACACTCTGAGTCGGGTCGCAGGCGTCTCAGCTACGGTGCTGTCCAGCAGTACAACCAGCTGCCATTCGACACAAACACTCGCCACTTCAAATCCACCCTGAGACGCTACCTACTCAGAGAACTGTATGGCTGACCTGATCAAGTATCGCGGTGTATTGTATTGGCCTGAATGTATTTTACCTCGCATGTTTTCAACCTTTGACGTGTGACGATGAAAAACCATATTCGATGGATTCGTTATGAAATATATTCTGATTCTGATTCTGATTCAGGGCCCGTGAACAGCCCTCAGAGGCGGTTGACACCTACTAGGAATACCCGGCAAAACCCTTGCTGGTTGACCTGACCTGACCTGACCCGACCTGGCCTAAATGCATGAAGACATCATCTATGATCATAACTAGCATGATATTCGTGATCAGCACAAAAAAAAACATAGCAGCCACCCTTTACGACGCTATCAGGTCCCGATTTTCCGGACTTTTGGGTCGTTGACCTGACCTGGAAGGTCAACCGATAACCTAGGATCTTAAAGTTGGGTATCATCGGCTTCTTTTCATCACGGGCAACACGGTCGTTTTTTCCGCGAAGCTCTAGCTCGGTCAGGGGCCAAACGGCAAGGGGGGAGGGTCCAACGGACCCCCCCCCCCCGTATACATTCGCAGCTGGAAAACACCAATACGGGCGAGGGTTAATGGATGGATTATTTAAGACAATTTTCCAGGTTGCCCCCCCCCCAGTCAAATTCCCTTAAAATAGGCTCTGCCTTTAAGGAAAATACAAGAATTAAAGGTTTTGAGACCTTAGATACCTACTAAATCCTGTAAGAATTATTTCCTTGTAAATGATCCTCTAGTATAGGAGGCTTGCAAAGCTGCGGCATTTTAAGATCTTGCTAAGTCTAACTTATGTCGGCCAGTGACCTGGTCTGGCCTGAAAATAGGGCTTTGTGTCATAAGATTTAAAATATTACATATATCACAGGTTGTGAAGGTAATGCATCCGGTCCGCTATACGCACTATCCACCATCCCGTTCTGTGCTCGCCTTCCGCTCCACACACATCAGCCGAGCTACAAGTCAGTCGGGCTAGCGCTATCCTCCCCTCCCTTCCTGGCTTCACAGCGCTAAGACCCAGAGCCGAGACTACCCGAGCGCGACCTCTGACCCCACGCGGTCCGAAGGGTCAGCTGGTGCCTGAGGGCGCGCCACGCGCCGGCCACCCGGATAGCCGCTGCTGAGTCTCCCTTTCATGCTCCGTTTACTACGCGCTCGATTGATTCATGATTCTGTGTTTCCGCGTCCGTCTCGGTAGGTGACACCACGGATGTCATAGGCGATCCCAGGAAGACTGCGGCTGCGGCCAGAATGCCCCAAACGGCAGAAAATGAGGCTTTTGCTAAATATCTCAGAAAGTATTTGTCTTACGACGATGCAATTTCACAGTATCGTGGCAAATGTGCATACGCACAAATCGGGTTAATACTTATGCATATGCACTTGATATAAGACCAGATATAGCCTAAAAAGCAAAACCAACCACTGTTGTACTGGAGAGCCGTACTTTGAGGCTTATATATCATTGTTTAACGATATGTGTAAGTGTTATTGTGTGTTTGCCGACCCCCACCGGACACGATTTGGTAGCCGAGATCTGTGACGTCAGCTGGGCGTGAAGTTTTCCCTTCACCATAGGCTTTACACACAAACTGGCCAAAGTTCATACCTGGATAGCCCAGCCTGAAGGGCAACAAATAATTAGATTTTGCCCTTATTAGATTCAGTGCTTCATTTTATAACTGAAAACGTCCGTTATTAGGCCTCTATGGAGGTACAAAGTACTCAAAATCGGAGTTAAAGAAGATGCTGTCCGAGCACAATCTGGTAGCATCACGTGACTTCTTTTCAACAGATTATATATAATTTAAGGATATATTTACACGATTTCTGCCTAAAACATCATAAATAATACACTTCTAACATTTATTACTTCTGTTTAAGTCCTAACATTGCAAAACGCAAAGTTGATCATTTCAGTCACGTGACCAAAGGTATAGCAGGGGGTTGGGACAAACACTCGAAGGATTTCAAGTTTTGTAATAATTAAATTATATAAGTTTCATAATGAAATTGAAAGATTTAATTTTTGCTTATAAAATAGAAATTTTCGTATGCAAATTTTCGTACTTTCCTTATAGGCGAAATTCTCCAAATAAGAAATGTCAGTGACGTCACCAGGGTTTTAATCAAAACATCCAACCTACTTGTTTCTTATAGGCATCTTGGTATTTGCATCATTCCAACCAGGCGAGCACTTTAACTATTTCCGCGTGAAAATGAGATTGTATTTTTCAAATGTGTATTGTCTTGTTGTGTTAGAACATATACCTATATGGCTGACGAAGAAGGCAGTAGCCTTCGAAAGCTACCACTTAGGTATATAAACGTTACTGGTGTGGAATAACTCTTTTTGCTATAAACAATATGTCCCAGTACAATAATTCCATTTTAATGCTACTTTTTAGTTTTTCCTCTCTGGAGGCTAAACCATTGACCTGATGTCCAATCTGAGAGCAACACTCAGGTCTATAAAAGGGCTATCGAATGCGCTTTTCCGCGACGCTGTAGCTCGATTGGTTCCCGAGTTAGCCGTTGGAAGTTTCCAAAATTGCTGAAATGGACTAAATTTCACCTTTGATGACCTCTGGTGACCTGACCTTTGACCTGATCTAAAAAATGAGCGAAATGCTTCTGTCATTATTATTTTTGACGCTCCTTTGATTGCCACTTACCGTGTGTCGCTACGTGGCCCAGGAGCCGAGTTAGAGGGGGGCGTGAAAACGTCCCCCCCAGGCACGACACGAAAAACACAGGCCACCAGCACGGCGCGGGTTAACTAATAGGTAATGGAGAGGTCGCAAAATTGACCTGACCATCAATGTAGATATTTGCCTGAGGGTTACGCAAGGCGAATGTTCAGTGAGATCAGCAGGTTTCTATGGCGGTTATTCAAAGTCGATCATGCACACTCACATCATCAAAGGTCGTCTTCTATAGGCTACGTCGGCCGAAGAAATTCGCATGGATGCGTATTTTGAGAATAAAATGTCTGTAGCCTGAGCTCGTTTCCTATATCGTGCTAAATATTCATCAAGACCAAGGTTTTTTTATGAAAAAACACTGGGCTGCAATGGCACTAATTGGATTTTATGAAAAAAAACAGCGAAACTTGGTTCTTATACTCGTATTTTGCAACACCTAGTAAATCATGCATAAGCATGACGTTACATTTTAGACTGACGCCCCTGTCACTAGCTGACAATGGCGTCCGAAAAAGTCGCCCCCTCGAGCACCATGCCATCAGCCTTTCGCTGATGTCTGGCTACGCCACTGTGTCCAGATCATCAATGGCTATACTATACTGGAATGCACAGCAATGACTCGCACAGCAATGACTCTTCATGCACGCGCGTAGGTTCACAACTCTGCCCAGTGGCGGTCACAGAGACTCTGGGGTGCGTCAAGGTGGGTAGATATTACAGTTGTTCGATGATAGCGAGTATGCTGTGGCAGGCAGAATTGTGACACATTTAAGAAAGTTGTCTAATTGAAATACGAAGCTGTGCGATGCTCGCCTTTGACGATACATCTCACTATTACTGAATGGTGCCGGCTTTTGTTCGATTACGTACATCCTCACATTAGGTACTGATCGGCGGTGACCTGTATAAGTACAACGTGTTTGCGCAGGTCCCTGTCCGAGTAGCTGCGAGTGCAGCACCGACGCACTGCAGCTGACCAGTGGTGCTGGCAGGCGCGCCTCAGACGAACGAGTAGGCGTTGTCGACGGCCCGCTGAGCCGACTGGAGGCCGCCGGCCTGCTGCTCCAGCCGCTCCAGTGACTCGGTGCGCAGTCGGACAGAGCCACCGTATGTACGAACCTGAGGCATACGTGGAGAATTGTATGCAGCTGTCAGCTGGGGGTGTCCAAACACCCACGTGATCCTGTCAATACCCACGCCATATAAATGAGCACCAAATCCTGTAACACAGCCATAACACAAAAATGAAAATTAAAAACCTGGCCCTCGCCCCAGTTTTTTTTATATTCGCGATAGCTCGAACACGCCGGGGATAGAGAGCTGAAAGCATGAACGACCTTTAATTCAAGCTGGATCTTTTGACAGCAACTGCATTTTTGGGTCAGGTCAGGTCACTGAGCTACGACGATATAAATGAATCTCTGCACGGTCCTCAGATGCCGCAACTTCGTAACACCCTCCGTGCCAGACGAACTTTCACAGGGAGATGAAAGTTACAGAACGTAGTATCCTCAAGAGGTCTCAAAACCTGTTTAACTCGGATTTTTCCTAAAGATCACATGAGGTCAGGGCGATCACGTGACCTCACCATTATAAGTCAATGCAGAAATATGGAAACTGTTATTTTGGCGCCAGGAATAATATACAACTATCTCAAGCACATGGACTCGTGATTTCATGCACTCTTTGCAAGGTCCGATGCTTCACTTTTGCATTGTTGACCTTGCGTGACGTCATTTATGATGTCACTAGGGTCATAAGTTTTTCGTCAATAACTCCCGACCAAACTCAAAATCTCAATCAACTCCCGATCAAAAATCTTTCGAACAGCTTCGTGACCTGACTGGCTCTGACATGACCTTGACCCAAGGTCAACATCTTATGTTGACCTCATCCGAACAAAACATATCCTATTCGACGCGCCTGAGCTAGGTGACCACTGACCACGATGATGCCAAAATCGCGGCTCTGTGATCATTTATTCGAAGCTATTTACCAAAAAACCAAACCATGACTTGGGCCACTTGACCTGACCACAGAGGTCACCAGTTACCTTGAGACCTGACCTTAAAATCAGGTACCAATCGCTGCATTTCGTAACGGCGTCCAAGTGCGTTTTTTTCCCACGAGGTTCTACGTTAGGCGGCACGGGCGGACATCGATAGCAGCGCCTCTATCGGTCACTAGGGAAAGCTGGGCTGTAGGCGACGAAATACCGGCTGAGTTGTCACACGTTGAATAGGTTTATAGCCATCCGTCTTGTGAAAAAGTTGAACTTTTGCCTTTAATATTTCTAAAGGCAATTTTAGAAGTGCCTTCACATGGATTACAAAAACCGTTTAGATTATTGTATTCACTTCAAGCCTTCCCTATTGTTCTTGATGATGCGGGAACTATTTCTAATTAGTGTTTCTAGCTTAGTAAAAGAACATACTGTGCAAACGATGAAAAAAGCATAAATGGAAGATTTTAAATGCAATTTTCTCTAACAATTAATGGTAAATTCTCTACATAGCAAGGAAAAGGTGCATGCTAACTGATAATTTAAAGTTCTTGGGGCCAGTTGTTTTCTTCTTTTCTTACGTCGCCCCAATGGCCGCGAATACACTTATGATAACGCCTATCGAGCTCCATCAACGGCGAGGGGGATCGCACAGTCGTGTACAGGTTGATGGTCCTCTACTCTTTATCCACCGGTTTCCTATGGCTCAGCATTGGCAGCAGCCGCCTGGTACCGGTAGGCTGTGCCGCATGACCCGAAAGTTATGCGGCACAGTCTACCCACGCCGTTTGACATCGGCTCGGGTCGCCGGGTGGAGCGCTTTGTAGACCAGCTGTTGCGTCAGACCAGCGCGGGGGGGGGGGAGGGGCTCGTCTCAGTGGTTGGCGTGGGCTGGCGAGTGGTGTGGGGCGTGTTGGTGGACCATGGGGGCTGGTCGGGTGTGTGTGATCACTTGCTGCATTGCACATTTTGCGTCGCTTAAAAATTGCACTCCTGTTTTTGCTAAGCACAATGCACGGAAGACCCATCGAATATAATTTACTTTACTTGTCCATTGTGCAATACGTGATTTGGCACGGTATCGAGGCAACGGTCTTGTGCCTATGCATGATATTTAGGCAATACGTTTATGGATTGATGCTGGATGTCAATTCGTATGCTAAATTCGGCACGTATTAAATGAATGAATGAGTCAATCAATCAATCAATCAAACAATCAATCGCCATGTATAAAACCGTATAAATGGCTCGCAACCACTAATGGCAATCAATCTAAATGAATTCAAAATGAATTCAAAAGTTTAGGCCATACATGCACTATAATACATTTGTCACATCTGTCTATTGATAATCCTCAATAGCAATCAAACCATCCTAACTCGGAAAAGCAGCCGGAGCCCTGACGAGGCTCGAACCGGGACTCCACGCTGTAAGTTTTTTTTCCAATGATACACCATCATTCCACCAAGCTAGAGTGACCGGCACCCGAACCCACAAAACATTAATTGACTTTGCCGCCGACCTCCCGGCCCCGCCGCCCGCCCGGCCAGACTTTGCCCCGGCCGTAGCCACCATCCGGTGTAGCTCAGCGTAGGAGTGGAGTGCTTGGCTGTCAGACTGACCGGTAGTGAGGGCCCGGCTCGAAGCGCTTGACGTGCTGGATATTTATTTCTCGGTGGGAGGCTTTGCGTTTAGTCCACTTTTCAGAAAGATTATTTGGTGACTGATCTGTTTTCTTTCTTTCCTGCAATTCATGAGAGACCGTACAGTCCACAGCAGAAGTAATGTGTGGTTTCAGTCATGGGTATGTTCTGCTTCTGAAGCTTAGGAACGCTTAGCCAGACTACAATGAAACTTTGAATGTAGCTTATATGTATCGTCACCCTTGCAGCTGCAACTTTAGCTACTGACATCTTCTTTTCGATCACTCCGCATTAAACAATCGCCAGTCAAAGCCAACCGTTGAGATTGGTAAACCCCTACATTACTTTAGCGGTGGGCTGTACATGCATCCTTACCTGTCCTTCCGCACCCCACTTGGGAGATGGGTGGTTGACCCCCCATGGGTTTTGTGAATATCTCTAAAACGAATTTTTGGAGGAGGGATACGATCGGTTCTATGCGACAAGTGACCACACACGCCCAGCCCCAGGTCCGCTCACATCCTCCCCGCATCACCCCCTCCCCACACCACACTCCAGCCCGCCTCTCCACTGCACCGAGCCGAGCCAAATCGACAGGCCTGACCCTTCTTCCCCCCCCCCCCTCCCAGCCGGTGTGACGCAGCGTCCGGTCAAATCGCTCTACCAGGCGACCCGAGCCGGTGTCATACAGTGTGGGTAGGCTGTGCCGTTTCACTCTCGGGTCATGCGGCACAGCCTACCGGTACCAGGCGGCTGCTGCCAATGCTGAGCCATAGGAACCCGGTAGATAAAGAGTGGTGGACCATCAACCTGTACACGACTGTACCCACGTTTACCGACCCCACTCGGCCAGAAGGTATGTAGGTCCTGTGAGTGCTTTAACCCTCGCCCTGGCAGGGCATTTTTCATAACACGGCCTGGCAGGGGGGGGGGGTATTGTATTGTATTGTACTTATCGTGGCAAGCCGATCCATCCGAAAATGGCTATTATTGGCTGCCGAGTCAGGTGAAACGAATGAGGTGGGCACAACATTACATACAACACACACGCATCACATTTGCACACATATTCACATTTGCGCCACCGCGCCGCTACACACTGGCCGGGTCGCCGTGTTGCTCACGCAGTAGGAGCTTCCGATACTCCCTCCGAAAGAGCCTGTGACCGAGATTGCGCAGCGCCTGAGGCAGAGCGTTATACTGCGATACAGTGGCGTATAGGAACCGGCGGCGCCCGGATTCCGTTCTAATCACGGGTAAATCGAGCAGGTCGGCCTGACGCGTATCACGCCCATGCACGCTACCTCGCGACACAATCGCGTTGGATAGGGCTTCGGGCTCTCCTGTCTCGAGGATTTTCTTTAATAGCGTGACAGACCGTAGACGCCACATATTCTCGGCCGAGAGCCACCGCAACTCTTTCAGCACTTCGCTTACATGGTCATACTTCCGCTTGCCCGACACAACACGAGCACCGAAATTGATAAGCCGCTGGAGCCGAGACATCTGGGTGACACCACATCCACCATAGACAACAATGGCGTACCGGATCGATGAGACTACTAGAGCCTGAACCAGAGTGGCCAGCGTACTTTTCGGTAGGTAGTGCCTACTGTGACTCAGGCCGCTCAGAATACCGGTGCATCGGCGGGCTACATCAGTCACATGATTTGAGAAGGTCATGCTCTCGTCAAAAGTGACGCCGAGGTTTTTAGCTGAGGACGTTCCCACAGTAGTGGTACCCATGAACCTGATTTCTATCGGGGCTAGTTGACGAATTTGCTGCCTTGTGCCCAAAACAATGATCTGAGTTTTATCTGCGTTAATCTTTAGCCCATTTTTTCGGAACCAGAGTGACAGAGCTGCAAGGTCCCGCTCCAACTGGGTTACCATAGCTCCGACATCGCTTGGACTCCCCAGTACAGCTAGCTGCGTGTCATCACAGTATTGTACAAGACAACGATCGTACAAGGCACCTTCCGGCAAAAACAGTGACATATCGGTGGTGTACACGTTGAACAACAACGGCCCGAGCGCGGATCCCTGATAGGTGCCGATGGGGTTGTCCAAAGGCCGTGACAGAGTACCACGACCGTCCGGTGTACGAATCTGGACTTGTTGTTGGTGATCGGCAAGATAACTGGAGAACCAGCGGACGTCGACGCCGTACTGCTCAAGTTTGACGAGCAATCGGTCGTGGGGTATCACGTCAAAGGCCTTAGACAAGTCCAGCATACAAAGTAGCGCCACCTGTCGTCGATCCATCGCCTCAAAAACCCTGTCAGTTAAGGTCAGAAGTGCAGTTTCGGTAGAATGGTTGTTTCGGAAACCATGCTGGCTGGGGGAAAAGAGATGATGGGCTGAGAGGTAGGAAAAAAGTTGCTCATATACTACTCGTTCAGTGATTTTGGCGATCGTTGGAAGGATGGATATTGGTCTGAAGTTTGATGTCTCTGTAGATTTAGGATTTTTCTGGATGGGATGGATCACTGCGAGCTTCCATGACCGAGGGACTGTGTGAGACGTTAAACAAGAATTAATAATGTGCGTGATGACGTGGCAAATTGGTTCAAAACACAGTTTGATGAAACGCATGCTGAGTCCGTCGGCGCCGCATGCTGAGCTGTTGTTCATTTGGGCCATAATACTGACTAATCGTTCCGGCGTAACGGGATGAACCTGAAAGCGTCCCGAGGTAACCCGAGGCAGACGCACAGGCAGCTCGGGACCTGAGGTGTCTAATTGTCTCGCAATCTGGGTGCCAACATCAGCGAAGTAGCGATTCATGCTATCGGCATCAGCACTCGGCATTTGTTTCGATGTCCGTTTCCCCGCCAGAACTGGACCAATAGCACGCCACATGCCGCCCCGGCCGCTCTCCTGAATGCGCTGCTGCAGGGCGTTACGGGTGTCACGGCGGATAGCAGCCTTAACCTGCCGATTCAGGTCCCTGTATCGCTCTCGGTCTCCGAGTTGTAAGCACGCGCGCCGTTGAGACATCAGCTGTTTGGTCTCAGCAGTGATCGGCGGGGCTGTCGGGTTTCGTACCTTTAAGCGTTTGAGGGGAGCGAGCGAATCTAGAATGGGCGTGACTTGGCTAATGAAATAGTCCCATTGTGAGGCGGGGTCGGCGCTCGAAAAAACAGGCATCCAGTCAACACATCGCAGTCGGTGATTCGCCTCAGAAGCATCAAATCTGCTCCAGCACCGGGCTGTGACGCTACACTGCGGTGGGCGATGCTCGGGAACTGTCACGAGGGCGCGCAACCACCGGTGGGGGCTGTAATGACAGCTGAGTGATCCCGCACGGGCACAGCTGCTGGTGGAACACAGAATGTCAATGGCGGATCCAGACGGCTCGTACGTGGGACCGCGGACGTGCTGCTCCAGCGAATATGCGTCCAGCAGTTCTTGCAAACGTCTGGCCGCAGTGGTGTCTCCTCTGCCGGCTGAGTTGATGTTGATGTCTCCCGCCAGTAGTACGGGACCAGCGCAGTCGGTCAACACGTGCTGGTACTGACGTTCCAACTCGTCAATACCGGCGGCGACGCGAGCGGATGTCTGCACCGGTGGCCGGTAGAGCGAACAAACGGTCACTCGCCGCGAGCCGATACGGACTCGGACCCAGAGGCATTCCAGCTTGGTTCCCTCCACAGCTCGGCCCGGGATGTCAAGCACTGTGACCTCAAAACCGTCCCGCACCATCACGGCGACACCGCCGTAGCCTCGGCCATCGGCACGATCCCTCCGAAACAGCTGATATCCGGGCACCGGAATAAGTCGGTTTGGGGTTGTGGGGCGAAGCCACGTCTCACTTAAGGCGATCAAATCATATGAGTGTTCGCTGATATCATGTCGAAAGTCTAGTAGGTGTGGTTTCAACGATTGCACGTTTAGTGAAGCTACGTATAGCTGTCGGTGATCTGGGTGCCCCCGCCACTTTTGTCCAGCGGCGGAGCCGCGCGGCCGCGGCCGGCCCCGTCTCCCCCGCCGGGTTTGGCTGGGCTCGCCCCTGTCACCGACCTCCGCGGCCGACCGGGTAACCGGCCGGGGTCCCACGGGAGCGCGGCGGCCGGCCGCCACGGTCCGGGGGCGGGGCGGGCGCGCTACCGCGCACACTGGTCGGAAACGCTCCAGCGAGAGGCCAGCGGCCTTTCCGCAAAAGTTTTTTGCTTGTTATTCCACAACTAGTGAAGCAAACTTCATAAAACTTTGCATACCTTCTCTGTCATATGTAAGCTATCATTTGGATGTCAAGCACTAAATATATGACGTGAATCTGTTAACTTATGACGTCATAATTGAGTATAGTACAGGATCTAGCACCACTTTAAGTGAACAAGGGAAATTGGAAGCTGCTATTCGGGCACCGGGAATGGTTTCATGCACTCCTTGCAAGGTCCGGTGCTTCACTTTAGCATTGTTGACTTTGCGTGACGTCATTTATGACGTCACTAAGGCCATATAAGTTTTTCGTCAATAACTCCTGATCAGATGGAGCTAGAGAGTCGGGAAAGCCACCATTGGACTCGGGAAGACCTGCCGAATCGAGTGATATGCGATATGTCCCCCTTCAACCATTTTCGTGACCTGAGGGGCTCCGACCTGACCTTGACCCGAGGTTAACGCCTTAAGTTGACTTCACCCGAACACCAAGTATAGCATTCGACGCTCCTGAGCTAGACAAGCACGATGATGCCAAAATCGCGGCAGTGCGACCATTTTTGGCAAAGTAATTAACCAAAAACCGAGCCCGTGCCTTGTGGCACTTACCTGACCTAAGAGGTCACTGGCTGACCTAAGACCTTAAATCGGGTAGTACTTGCTGCGTCTTATAACGACACACAAGCTCGTTTTTTTTTCCGCGAGGCTCTAGCTCAATTAGAGGCGAAACGGCGAGGGAGTTGTATCAGCCCTCCCCGGTCAATATAGAAAACCAATCGGTCCGGCCAGGGCTAAATACCGGAATTGTGATCTAATGTAAAAAGACGGCCCAACGTAACCTGACGCCAGTGACAGGTGTCCTATATTCGCAGCGTCTTATATTCACGAAGGTCTCAATTTCCACTTTCTTCAGCCGAGTGATGGTCACTAACAGCAAGGCTCTCTAAATGCAAGCCGTAATCGCCACGCAATATGTGGAAGGCTTTTGATGTCAATACATACATAAATGCAATAATAAAACCATATTGTATGCGCTTTCCACAAAATTCATAAACTCAAGCGCGTCTGTTTTTAATGACCAGTCAACTACGCATGGATGCGTGCGCCGTGCAGGCCACACAGGTCAGCGTAAGCCGGGCGCGGCGGCCGAGCCGAAACTGGGGCGGGGCGGGCGGTAGTTGGGTAGGAATAGCGGCTCCTGCAAATTTTGCGCAAATATGCGCAGTTAGCTTTTATGTTGCCCTGGTGTAAATTTAAATCCTGCTTCATCTTACAAAAAATCAGAGTGGGACTAGATGGGACTACCTGTTGTTTCCTTACCTAAACTTTGCAGTTATATTCCAGAATCACTCTAGGAGAGCCCTCATAAAAAAGCTACAGTAGATCTTAGTTGGGGAAAAAGTATACCAAAAAATTTGCACTGAACAGTCGGCAACTTCATAACAAACATTTTGATGCATAATATGTGGGATTTCAATTTGGTGTCTATCAGCAATAAGACTCTGAATATCCGGCTCAAGAAACCTCTTGCTCCGCGTCAGTTTCCGAGTTCTGGGATACCCCATCTTCGGGGGCTGATTACAGTTATTTTTGGTCACCCGGATTAGTTTTTTTTGGCCTAATTATAATAATTTGATCAATTTCAAATCGATCTATATAAAAAATAATCCGAAACTCCGGAATCGCCCGTGGCCTCTCGTGAGGGCGTTTCCGACCAGTGTGCCGCGGGCCGGTCAATCAGCTGACCGCCAGCTGTCCGCGCGCCCCGGCGCGCGCCGGAGCGTGGGTAGAGGGCCGGAGCAGGTGCCGCCAACAGCAGCACCAGCCGCACCAGGACGAGCAGCACCAGGCACCGCTGAATGTCGGGATTCATAGTGTCCGTAGTTTCGTTCGATCAGACTCGGTAAGTCACCTCGTGCTCACTTCTCCCAATCCTCTCTTCATCAGCGACTGGGACCACCAGAGCCAGGTTTAAACGATCACGGTAAAGTCAACCACGGAAAGCTGTTCAAACAAAGGTCCTCTGGCTCATAGCCTCACTCGCACGCTCACTCTCACGCTCACTCGCACTAATTATCACCACTCTCACGGAAGATTCACACAAGGGGTAGGGGTATCACTATCACGCGAGGGAGAGGAGCGAGCCCGCGCGCGTCCGGCCGCTGGCGCCGCGCGGGGGTGATGCGACCCCCCTCGCGATTGGCTCCTATGGCACCTAGAAACACCAAATTTGGTAGGTAACCGCAGGTTGTTTGAAAAGACAAACACTATTCGTTAGAATTGTGTTTTTCTATTGAAAAACAACCGGAGCGGTCCTCATCCGGGCTATGTTTTGCAAAGTTGGCCGCGAATCAGTACAACTTGACCGGGGCCTAGACGAATCGCTCAATCTTCGTAAAAAGTTCAGGGTATGGGCTCCAGCAGGCGATCTACCTGATGGCACCGGTCGCTACTCGCTTAAAACCTCGTGGCACGTGGCACGTGCGTTTCAATTTTCGCCCATGTTAAGTCAACGGGGTTTTGGACACTTTTTGCGCGATCGCGAATGGCGGGAAAACGAGCCAAGAAGGAGGTGGTTTTCTTCCCAGCATTTTATGGCAAACACGTTCTGGTACACGCCAGTGTGCGCCGTATACCCGTCAGAATTCGTTAACTTGAGTTGCACGAGTTTGAAGTTGAACTTTTTTCGCTCCCCATGTTAAGTCAATGGGCGTTTTTGCAGAGGCATTTTCATTCGCTCATTGTACAAAATTATATGATACGATTTTGTTTAAACTTTCAGGACCTGTTGAGAAACGACCATAGAACATGTTGTTATGCTTCGTTATGAAATATAATGGCCCGTTTTGGGGTAATCGGCACGTGCATTTTCCCATAGGGTTAACATGGGAAAAAATTAAAATGCAATTTGCGAAAAATTTCGTCAATTATATTTGCTGATATTTTTAGGGTCGAATCTCGGGCTGGCACCCCAACTGACGGTGGTAATTACTTAAAATATAATTGACAAAATTTCGGGTAATCGTCACAAACAGTTACCCCATGTTGAGCCTATGGCGAATTCGAAAAATTATTTTCAAATCGATTTTGCAAAAAATTTCCACGTTAGATTTTGAAAATGTTCCAATATGTTGTGCCCCGTGGTGTTGGCTACCACATGGTATGGGTCAGATATGGGGCGATTGAAAAGCACGTGCCACGTGCAAGCGTGTTTGTTGGGGGAACCTCCGGGAAAATACGACATTGGCCAACTGGGGGTCCTATTGCGTGGAAACCACTCCACCTAGCGACACCAAATCAGTGCAGCCGATGAGCAGATGAGTCCAGCTTGTTGCACCAGTGGTCGCGTGGCGCACGTGCTATTGCACGTGCCGTGGCACGGGGTCAAATTTGGTGCTTAAATACACCAACAATGTGAAATGCAAGGAATGGGGGAAATGGCCGTCAGGCCGTCAGTTTTTATGATAGTGTCAATCTGAAAACTGGAATAGGCATAGAATGAAGGGGGCTAAAAAACTGCTATCTCGGATTTTTTTTGTAAAATAATAAATTAAAATTCTGGGGAAATTATATATTCGAAAGGTGATATTTCCCTAAATTTTCCCGTTTTTCGAGTTTAGCCGTCCACTGTTCAGGGACGGTGACACCGGCCGGGATCATTTTTTACATGCTGATGGCCACGTCGATGAGTCATCACGTGGCGTGAACGGTGAAACTATCAGAGGTCCGGCACGTGCCACGTGGCCACGTGTTTGAGTCGCGTACCTCCCATATTATCGTGTGTTTGCCGATTTGTGGCCTTATAGCACGAAAACAGCACAAGCCAGGAACACTGAAATGGTGCAATCAGTGAGGGGACAAGTCCTGCTTACACCACCGGCGGTCACGTGGCACACGTGCAAATTTGGGCACCTCCGTTGCGGATACATTTTTTAGTGAAATATTCAAATGTACATAACTTTGTCAGTTTAAGTCCGATTGGACTAGAATTTGGTGGGTTGATGAATTGTTAAGCGACATGAACGAATGCGGCACGTTTGTTGCAGTGCGCCACGTTTGTCTCAAAGCGCCATTTTTGCCACAAAGTGCAGAATGTGCGTAACTTTGTCGAACATTGGACGATTAGGATGCGCTGTAATTAAGGGATGGCTGCTTAAACGGTAGATATGAATGCACCACATTTGCCGCAGGGCGCCATATTTGTCTTAATGCGTCAGTGTTTGCGTTTTGCCTACGGCGGGCGTTTTTGCGGCGGTGTTTGCGTTTGGCGGCGGGCGGCCGTTTTTGCGTTTTTTGCGGTGTTTTCGTTTGGCGGCGGGCGGCCGTTTTTTGCGGCATTTTACGGTTGGCGGCGGGCGGGCGTGCGTTGCGTGCGTTTTTTTGCGGCGGTGTTTGCGTTTTTTGCGTTTTTTTGTGTTTGGCGGCGGGCGGGCGGGCGATGCGGGTGTTTTGCAGTGTTTGCGTTTGGTGGCGGGCGGCCGTTTTAGCGGCGGTTTGCGGCGGGCGGCCGTTTTTTGCGGCGTTTTGTAGTTTGCGGCGGGCGGCCGTTTTTTTGCTGCGTTTTGCTGTCGCCGGCGGCCGGGCGTTATTTGCGGTGTTGCGGTTTTAGGCGGGCGGCCATGTTTTGCGGCGTTTTGCCTTTGGCGGCGGGCGATGCGGGCGATTTTTTGTGGCGGTGGTATTTGCGTTTTTTGCGGTGTTTGCGTTTTGCGGCGGACGGGCGTTTTGCGGCTTTTTTGCGTTTTTTTCTGCGGTTTTGTGCCTGCGGGCGATTGTTTTTTGGTTTTGTTTTTGCGGCTTTTGCGTTTGCGTTTTGAGCGTGCGTTTTGCGAGTTTTTCGGTTTTGCGTTTTGCGGCGGGCGGGCGGTTTTTCACAATTAAAGTCCCAACCTTCGGATCCGCAGTGCTATTCGACAAGCGCTACCCGGGCCTGGAGTGCAGTGCATGTCAGTTCGTAGCACACCCATTCCGGTCTGCACGTGCAAGGCTCATCCTCTCGTTTGGCGGCGGGCTTTTTTGCGGCGTTACAGAGGTGCTTGCTCAAACAACCTGCGGTCCCGCGATGCGGAGCCCAGCATCGCAGATGCTGGGTCTAACCGCAGGTTGTAACCGCAGGTTGTTTGAAAAGACAAACACTATTCGTTAGAATTGTGTTTTTCTATTGAAAAACAACCGGAGCGGTCCTTCTCCGGGCTATGTTTTGCAAGTCTGGCCGCGAATTGGGGCAACTTGACGGGGGCCTAGACGAATCGCTCGATTTCCGTAAAAAGTTCAGGGTATGGGCTCCCGGAGGCGATCTACCTGATGGCACCGGTCGCTACTCGCTTAAAACCTCGTGGCACATGGCACGTGCGATTCCATTTTCCCCATGTTAAGTCAACGGGGTTTCGGACACTTTTTGCGCGATCGCCAATAGCGGGAAAACGAGCCAAGGAAGAGGTGATTTTCTTCCACGCATTTTATGGCAAACACGTTCTGGTACACGCCAGTGTGCGCCGTATACCCGTCAGAATTCGTTAACTTGAGTTGCACGAGTTTGAAGTTGAACTTTTTTCGCTCCCCATGTTAAGTCAATGGGCGTTTTTGCAGAGACATTTTCATTCGCTCATTGTACAAAATTATATGATATGATTTTGCTTTAACTTTCAGGACTTGTTGAGAAAAGACCACAGAACATGTTGTTATGCTTCGTTAAGCTGTCAGAATTCGTTTGCTCTTTTGAAGCTCGTTTAAAAATGAAAAATTTTAACATGGAAAGTCAATGGGAGCGTCTTTGCTGCTTAATAACTTTTTACGTTTAAGATATGTTTAAGTCAAAAGTTGATATTGTATACAACTTTTGATGCTCTTTCCAATGATATATACAAAGTTATTGCACGTGCTGCCGTTTTTGAGAAATATAGTAAAAAAGCACGACATTACCGAGATTTGAGCTCAGACCTATATCGTTACGGTGTCAGGCGGACACGAGGACAGGTGGCGCCGCCGCCGCCCGCATAGCGGCGGGAATGTGAACTAACCTGTTTACCATCTATGGTATGGTACCATCGGGGGACCGGCCGCCGTCGGCACCATTTCCGGACTTTGCATCGCAATAAAAGGCTTATTTACAATTGAAAATGGACTAGCGAGAGTCGTTATGGAATCAGAATTTGATGCTCTACAAAACTAGGCTATTTTCATTGTGATGGCATCACAGACTACACCGCTAACCCCAATAAAGCAGATTTATGTCGCGTCATCGATGATTACATATAATGTTTCTTTGATATATATGTAGTCGGGTCTTTCAGCTGCGTCCCTCCCCTCCCTCGCCGCGCTGGCGGGTCGGCCATCCGCGGCTTGCCGCCCGCCGGCTGCTGGCCGGTCAGCTGGCCGGTCAGCTGGTCGCCCGCGGCTGTCGGTGCAGTGCGGGATGCCTACTTGCGGGGGGCCGTCGTGGCGGCGGCCCGGGTGGACTGGGCGAGCAGTGAGTTGGGGAGCGCTGCGCTGTCTGGTGCTCTAGTTTGTATTGCGCTCGCATGATACGGCTTGAGCCAATACAGAGTGAACTGATTGAGCTGAGCAAGTCTTTATATACATTGAAAAGTAAAGCACTTTTTACTGCATCTACGGTGAGATGCTAGAGAAAATTTATGGCGTACCTAATGGTACCGATTACTTAACAATTAAGTGAATCATTTCGTCGCTAAACTCTCGTAAATTCGTATGTCCGCCTCACTATGGAGTTTGGACCGTAACGTACGGCCTTTGCTCAGACAGTATACGAACAGGTGACGGGGATACCTCCCATAGAAGGATGCGACACGATTTTACTGCTAAATAGCGGCCGGCCGCCGTGGGGAGTCTGGGGACGTTTTTGTACGACTTATATCTCGGCAACCACTGGGCTGATACACTTACGTTTTTTTGTGTGGGGTAGTTTTTTCCCTTCTTTCATATAGTGTGCTACTCTCGATGCATATGGGTGACCCCTAACGCACGTTCCACGTGCAAAGCCAAGAGGTGCCTGTTTTGTAATAAGCGCAATAGCTCGGCAATTACTGGGTTTGCGGCGGGCGGCCGTTTTTTGCGGCGTTTTGTAGTTTGCGGCGGGCGGCCGTTTTTGCGGGGTTTTGCGGTCGCCGGCGGCCGGGCGTTATTGGCGGTGTTGCGGTTTTAGGCGGGCGGCCGCGTTTCGCGGCGTTTTGCCTTTGGCGGCGGGCGATGCGGGCGATTTTTTGTGGCGGCGGTATTTGCGTTTTTTGCGGTGTTTGCGTTTTGCGGCGGATGGGCGTTTTTGCGGCTTTTTTTGCGTTTTTTTTCTGCGGTTTTGTGCCTGCGGGCGATTGTTTTTTTGCGGCTTTTGCGTTGCGTTTTGAGCGTGCGTTTTGCGAGTTTTGCAGTTTTGCGTTTTGCGGCGGGCGGTATTTACAAAGGTGCTTGCTCAAACAACCTGCGGTCCCGCGATGCGGAGCCCGGCATCGCAGATGCCGCGTTTGAAAAGACAAACACTATTCGTTAGAATTGTGTTTTTCTATTGAAAAACAACCGGAGCGGTCCTTCTCCGGGCTATGTTTAGCATGGCTGGCCGCGAATTGGGGCAACTTGGTAGGGGCCTAAACTTGTGGCTCGATTTTCGTAAAAATTTCAGGGTATGGGCTCCCGCAGGCGATCTAACTGTTGGCACCGGTCGCTACTCGCTTAAAACCTCGTGGCACGTGGCACGTGCGATTCCATTTTCCCCATGTTAAGTCAACGGGGTTTTGGACACTTTTTGCGCGATCGCGAATAGCGGAAAAAATCGCCGATCAAGGTATGGTTTGCTGCATACCATTTTATGGCCGACACATTCAGGTACACGCCCGTGTGCGCCGTATACCCGTCATAATTCGTTAACTTGAGTTGCACGAGTTTGAAGTTGAACTTTTTTTGCTCCCCATGCTAAGTCAATGGACGTTTTTGCAGAGACATTTTCATTCGTTCATTGCACAAAATTATATGATACGATTTTGTTTAAACTTTCAGGACCTGTTGAGAAACGACCATAGAACATGTTGTTATGCTTCGTTATGAAATATAATGGCCCGTTTTGGGGTAATCGGCACGTGCATTTTCCCATAGGGTTAACATGGGGAAAAATTAAAATGCGATTTGCGAAAAATTTCGTCAATTATATTTGCTGATATTTTTAGGGTCGGATCTCGGGCTGGCACCCCAACTGACGGTGGTAATTACTTAAAATATAATTGACAAAATTTCGGGTAATCGTCACAAACAATTACCCCATGTTGAGCCTATGGCGATTTCGAAAAATTATTTTCAAATCGATTTTGTCAAAAATTTCTACGTTAGATTTTGAAAATGTTCCAATATGTTGTGCCCCAGGGTGTCGGCTACCACATGGTATGGGTCAGATATGGGGCGATTGAAAAGCACGTGCCACGTGCAAACGTGTTCGATGGGGTAACCTCCGGGAAAATCCGACATTGGCCTACTCGGGGTCATCTGGCGTGGAAACGACTTCAACTAGCGACACCAAATCAGTGCAGCCGGTGAGCAGATGAGTCCAGCTTGTCGCACTAGTGGTCACGTGTCGCACGTGCTATTGCACGTGCCGTGGCACGGGGTCAATTTTGGTGCTTAAATATACTAGCATTGTGAAATGCAAGGAGTGGGGGAAACAGCCGTCAGGCCGTCAGTTTTTATGATAGGGTCGATCTGAAAACGGGTTTAGGCACAGAATGAAGGGGTCTAAAAAACTGCTATCTCGGATTTTTTGTAAAATGAAAAATTTAAAATTCTGGGGAAGTTATATATTCGAAAGGTGAAATTTCCCTAAATTTTCCCGTTTTTCGAGTTTAGCCGTCCACTGTTCAGAGACGGTGACACCGGCCGGGGTCATCTTTTACATGCTGATGGCCACGTCGATGGGTCATCACGTGGCGTGAACGGTGAAGCTATCAGAGGTCCGGCACGTGCCACGTGGCCACGTGTTTGAGTCCCGTACCTCCCAGATTATCGTTTGTTTGCCGATTTGTGGCCTTATAGCACGAAAACAGCACAAGCCAGGAACACTGAAATGGTGCAATCAGTGAGCGGACAAGTCCTGCTTACACCACCGGCGGTCACGTGGCACACGTGCAAACTTGGGCACCTCCGTTGCGGAGATATTTTATAGTGAAATATTCAAATGAACATAACTTTGTCAAGTCCAATTGGGCTAGATTTTGGTGGGTGGATAAAATTGTTAAGCGACAGGAACGAATGCGCCACGTTTGTCGCAGTGCGCCACGTTTGTCTCAAAGCGCCATTTTTGCCGCAAATCACAGAATGTGCCTAACTTTATCGAACATGGGACGATTAGGATGCGCTTTGATTGAGGGATGGCTGCTTAAACGGCAGATATGAATGCACCACACTTGCCGCAAGGCGCCATATTTGTCTTAATGCGTCAGTGTTTAGTTTAACGGACGGCGTGCGTTTTTTTTGCGGCAGTGTTTGTAGCACACTGACTCCCGTGTGCACGTGCAAGGCTCATCCCCTCGTTTGGCGGCGGGCGTTTTTGCTGCGTTTTCAAAGGTGCTTGCTCAAACAACCTGCGGTCCCGCGATGCGGAGCCCAGCATCGCAGATGCTGGTAGGTGGGTCCCTGGAGTTCTCGCCCTGTGCAAATTTGGTTGCTCTAGGTCAATATTTAGGGGGGTTTTGGGGGGTATAAATGTATAAATTTCGCTAAAAACAGGCTAAAAGTTTTTTTCGCTTATAACTTTTGATCTAATTAAGATAGAGAAAAACGAAAAGCACCAGTGAACTCAGCACGTCAAGGCGCGTCGAATCATATACTTTTTGTTCGCTTTAGTGTACTTAAAGTTTTTCTCAATTTTTTAGTAAACTTTAATTAACAAATTAAGTTCAAGTTAACCAAATTGCATCATATTGCATATCATTCCATTCAGCTGATCACCAGGAACACAATGCCACCATTTTCTAAGCTCTAGCGTCATTATCTGCCAAGTTATTAGCAAAAACGTCATTTGACCTCAGTTGACCTCATTTGACCTGACCCATGGATAAGTACACCAAACAAAGAAGCACCAAGTGACCTGCTGTTAATTACAATGGTTTCAAAGCACAAGAGTGATGGAACGAAGCGGATATCTCCAGTATTTTCCGAATTTAGTATTTTCCCATAGGCTTACATTACGACGTAATGACCTCTAACTGACCTCAGGTGAGTGACCTCAAAAAACGGAACTATATGTTATACAACTCGGTGAACTTAGCACATCCTGAAAGTTTGAAGGAAATCAGTCCAAAACTGTGGGTTGGACACGTGCAAAAGAAAATTGAAATTTAACCATGACCTTGTACCGGTTTTTCTGACCTGGTGACCTGACCCAAGGTCACCCGGACTTAAAATTTTCAGGTCATATGTAAAGAAGTTGCCTCATAGGCTGTGCCAAATTTGGCGGCCCGTTTTTACGCTATTATCGAAAAACCTTAGGGGGGGTTGCATCAACCCCCCCCCTGCCAGGGCGAGGGTTAAGCCTCATAATGAAGTTGAATATATTGCAAAATACCACAATATATTCAAGATATTGTGTATATTGATATATTACATTATTCAATATTGTGTATAACAAGCGTCGTTAGAGCATTGAACACTTACGAAGTAGTTTTGGTGCCTTCGTAACATGTTTCCAAGCTGTAGGTAGTGATTGACACCTACTATAGCTGGCAGGACGCCCACTGGTTGACCTGACCTGACCTGACCCGACCTGGCTTAAATGCATAGACATCATCGTTGATCAAAACTCATCTAAAATTCGTGATCATCACTCCGAAAAAAACCTATAACAAACTCAATTTATGAAGTTCTACCAGGCCTCGATTTTCCCGGCTTTTGGGTCATTGACATGACCTGGAAGGTCAGCCACTGACCTAGGACCTTAAAATTGCATGTCATCGGCTTCTCCTCGTTACGGGAAACACGTTAGTTTTTCTGTGAAGCCCCTAGCTTGATCAGAGACCGAACAGCAAGACGGTCCAACGGACCCCTCCCCTGTATATACGTTAGACGTAGACATAACACCAATACGGCCAAGGGTGAAGACTCCTAGGTGAAGTCAGATTTTCAGATTGATTTGGTGGACATTTTTAGGATGGCACTTGAAATGATTAGTGATAACAAAAGATATTTTGACCTAAGAATAATTCTAAATAACTTGTAATTAGGCGCCATTAACGATCAAATTCATGAAATTTAGCTAACTTAACCCGCGCCCCTAGGGCTATCGGCCAACCCTACCACCCGTAGGGGGGGGGGAGTCCGCCCTAAGATCTCGGAAATTTACCGGCTGATTTTCAAAATTCAAACAACGTTCGATAGCCCCACCGGGGAACTACCTGGTGACTAAGTTCCATTGACCTTAGCCAAACCGATGACGTCACAGGTCAGGTCAAAGGTCGGATTTTCACCGGTCACAGGCATTTCAAGAAATGTGTTGTGAAATCGAGTAAATTGGTAAGGTATTGAAAATCTTCGATGGTTAATTGTTCGTCAAACACACACTTTGCTATCTGAGGTCACTGATGGCAGGTCAGGTCACAGAGGTCAGGTCACTGGGGGGTCGCAATATGTAAGTGTCGTGTGATACATGTTTTATGGTCTATTTTACATGAAAAATGCGATTATGTGGGTCAGGCAGCCTTTGGGGTCAGCTAAGGTTACGTTCTGGTGAAGGGCAGGTCAAGGTCAGGTCAAATTAGGTCAAATTTCAAAGTTGATATTTTTGCATAAAATGGGTATCGATAAAATGGGCAGCTCGCCACGGGGAGTCTTATGGTGGTCTTTGCTTTGCCCTACGTGGTCTAGAGTTGCCATAAAAAATGAGTTTAAAAATTTGACGTCATCATTTTTGAACAGTTTTTTTTCGCTGTAGCTCGGCCAAAAAAGAGATATCGATCTGAAATTCGGTATGAAGATAGAAGACGATAGGCACTATCATATATATTCCGTTTTTCGAGCCTCAAAGAATTGATTTTTTGGCTAATATATCCAAAAAATTACTTTCTTTATTTTTGGGGGTCAAAATTCAAAAATTTCAAAAATCCGAGCAGGCATTTCTGTAGTCCTGTCAATTCTACACCTTTTATGTCATGATCATTTTTCTGTATCTTCAAAGCTGTAGGCCTGACAGCTCTTCTCGCGAAGCTCTTTTTTGCGGTCGAAAATGGCAGAACATTACGTCATTCTGAAGTCATTTGCGGCCAACCTATCATAGCCTCTGGAATTTTTTGGTCACAATGTGTAAAATTAATGCACAGAAGGGTCCTGAAAGTTTGTTGGCGATATCTGCAGACGTTTAGGAGCTATCCACGAAAAAGGACAGGGAAAAGGGCAGGTTTCGCCTCCCCCTACGGGGCGCGGGTTAACCCGCGCCCTGGTGGGGTCTGTTTATAACGCGACCTGGGCCTCGTTTCATAAAACTCTGCCGTAACTTACACCTTTCCGTAATTCACACCCTTTCAAACTACGGAGCGCAAATGAACCCGTTTCACAAAGCCACAACTGGAATTGTTTACACCTCCGTAACTAAGCACATTTGCGTAGTTACCGTAATTTATCAAGCGTCCTACAAATTACAATTTCATGTCAACACTTATTTTTTACGAGAAATTATAAAACAATTATGTTGAATTTAAATCTTAAAAAATTATTGATGAAAAAACAAAATTGTATTGATGACTATCCTTTATTAAATCAATATATTGAAAACAGCAGAAAGCCAGCTAAGCAGAAGTGCCTAACTACGAAAGTGGCGCGGCGCGGCGAATAAACAAAATTCCGATAGCGGCCACAAAAAGTGACTGGTAGAGAAGATTTGCAGTTTCTTTTTCTCATTTTGGCTGTTCTTTCTTCCACACCGGGCTCAACATTATAAAATATATTAAAAATTAGCTTCGAATCTTCACATTATTTCAAATTCACGCAACATTTTTGTGCGTAGTTTACACCACTGATATCAAGAGCTTGATAAAATATTTGGCGTTAATTACGTCGTTTTATGAAACCCAAATGGCATCAATTGGTCCGGAATCGAGCATTTGCCGTAAATGAAGCTCCGTAATTTCGATGGCGTGAATTACTCCGGTCTCCGGCTTTATGAAACCGAATTGGCATCAAATACGCCAAATCTGGCATAATTGACGGAACGCCGTAAGTAATTCCTTTTATGAAACGAGGCCCAGGTGGGGGGGGGCTATTTTTTGCCCCCCTCGTATCTCCGAAACTACTGGACGGATCCGCAAAATTCAAACGGCGTTCCGGTCAAATTTGTCGAAAGAAACCAAATTTCATAGACCTCGGGGTCACCGATGACGTCACAGGTCAGGTGTGCTCAGTTTTTGCAGCGAGCTTCTTCTCTTAGGGCGTGCGAGATAGCCGCGGAACCACATATCTCTTAAAGGAAATAGTTCACTTTCACGAAATTATTTTTTTTTTGCAACGGATTTATGATTTTTTATGTTCAAAATAATCAGCAAAGAAAATAAAACCTTTTAATAACAAAAGATTATTTTCTATATTTTGATATAGGAAGAACTTTTCAGTTTCTGTAAGGCACACGCGATCCAGTATGAAAAGAGCATGGGTCCCGAAAATTCTTCAGAAACAGAGAAATTATCGCAGCCACCGGCATTTGGGCGATCTGCTCGATCTGATAATGTTCCCCTGAATGTCCTAATTGATCAGTACGATAATTTCTCTAGAGTTCTCGTAGATAATTTCTCTACTTTCTGAAGAATTTTCGGGACCCATGCTCTTTTCATACTGGATAGAAATATATGCAAGGCACACATCCTCAACGCAAAACACCTTTTTCGGGACGAGAAACAGAATACCTTTGCCTAGGGTGATCGTTGGGCTGTAAAAGCTCCTGATTTATGCTCGTCTCAGCCCAAGCTACGGAACTGCTATTCCAGTTCAAAACCCATGTTAACCCGCGCCCTGCTGGGGGGGGGGGGGTGTTTGAACACCCCCCCTTGTGGTTTTTCGCGAATATCTCAAAAACGGCGGCGCGGAGCGCCGCCGTTTTTGGTACACCTTATCATACATCAATTCTACACATGTTGTGAAAATTTCAGACCAAGGTCATTCAAGGTCAGGTCACCAGGTCACTTGAAGTGACCTCACCTCATAAAAAGTTTCAATGTCTGTCATAGCTACACCGAGTGACCGATCGCTTTGAAACTTTCAGCGATTGCTAAGAGCAATAGCATGTACAAAATGTATATCTCAGAATTTTGATATCGATGACCTAAGGTCAGGTCAATTTTGCGACCTCCCCATTATAAGTCAATGGGAGAAAATTGAAATGCGCCTGTTTTGGATGAAAGACATTATAAACACTCCCAAACACCGAATTACAAGTGGTTTAGACACACTGAACATGAAAATGGTGTCCGTGACCCTTGTTTATGCCCTGAGGTCATCTTAGGTCACGAATGGTATCTAACAGTTTTTCGCAAATAACTTTTAATAGAGGCATGCTAGAGCGATGAAAACGCCTTAGATGTGTTCAGCTCGACGATACGGATCGACTGATATGCAACATGACCCTTTCCGGTCAGGTCATGACCTTGACCTGAGGTCAAATTTTCAAGTTGACCTTTCAAGGTCAAGTTATAGTTCATTCGATGCGTCTTGACAAGAGGAACACGATGCCGGTGAAAGTAAGCTCGTACAAGGCTTGGGTCAAAAGTTATTGCAGAAAAACTGTTTCCGAAAAAAATCGGCTATTTTTGCAGTTTTTGCCCCCTGCAGGCAAAACCGTTGACGTTAGGTCAAATCTGAGAGAATTACTCAGAAAGGGCGTTAATAGGGCTATCGAATGCGCTTTTCCGCGGCGCTGTAGCTCTATTGGTTCCCGAGTTATGCGTTGGCTTCTTGGAAATTTTCGACATACGACCTGAAAATCGGCGAAATTTTGCCTTCAATGACCTCTGGTGACCTGACCTTTGACCTGACCAAAAAATTGACCGAAATGATTTCGTCATTATTTTTAACGCTCTTTCGAACGCCGCCTTCCGCGTATCGCTACATGGCCCAGGAGCCGAGTTACAAGGGGGGGTGTTCATACACCCCCCCCCCAGCAGGGCGTGGAAATCCAGGACCCCCAGCCGGGCGCGGGTTAACCCGCGCCCAGATGGGGTCTGCCGAGCAGCACGGTCTGATGGGGGGGGGGGCATTTTGGCCCCCCTCAGATCTCGAGAACCACGCAACATAGCGACAAGCGGTAAACGGTGTTGGATAGCCCCAACGGGGAACTACCTTGTGACCCAATTTCATTGACCTCGGTCAAACCGATGACGTCACAGGTCAGGTCAAAGGTCGAATTTTCACCGTTTACAGGCATTTCAAGAAATGCGTTGTAAAATCGTGTAAAATGCATTTCATTGAAAATCATCGATGGGGAAATGTTCTTCAAACACATATTTTGCTATTTGAGGTCACTGATACCAGGTCAGGTCACAGAGGTCAGGTCACTGGGGGGTCACAATATGAAAGTGTCGTGTGATACATGTTTTATGGTCCATTTTACATGACAAATGCGATTATGTGGGTCAGACAGACTTTAGGGCCAGCTTAGGTCACGTTTTGGTCAAGGTCAGGTCAAGGTCAGGTCAAGGTCAGGTCAAATTAGGTCAAATTTCAAAGTTGATATTTTTGCATAAAATGGGTATCGATTCGATGCAGCTCGTCACGGGGAGTTCAATGGTGGTCTCCGTTTTGCGCTACGAGGTCTAGATTCGCTAAAAATTGAGTTCAAAAATTTGACGTCATCAATTTTTAACAGTTTTTTCGCTATAACTTGGCCAAAAAAAGAGGTATCGATCTAAAATTTGGTATGTATATCGAAGATCGCAGGGACTATCACATATATTCCGGTTTTTTCGAAATTCGAAAAAATGTTGGAAATTTTTTGAGTTTTTCTAAAAAAATCAATTTTTTTGATTTTTGGGGGTCAAAATCCAAAAATTTCGAAAATCCGAGATAGCAGTTTTGTAGCGCCGTCTTTTCTCTACACAACCACATAAAAAACTTTAAAATTGCTTGTTAACTGTAGAATTGGTGAGCGTTTCAAGATGTCATGTTTTTTGCTCATTTTTACTCGAACATGACCTCAGTTTGACCTCAATAACTCCTGACCTGAGGTGACCTGTGACTTGAAATTTTGTGTGAACGTGTCAAATTGATGTCCGGTAAGGTACCCAAAATTTGGCGCCGCCGTTTTCTCGCTATTTAAGAAAAACCACAGGGGGGGGGGGGCAAAATGCCCCCCCCCCCCATCAGGGCGCGGGTTAAAAAGTGAACTATTTCCTTTAACCTTCCAGGCGGTGGGGGGGGGCAATTTTTTGCCCCCCCCCCTTTAGTTTTTTCGATATATCTCGAGAACCGCTGCGCCGATCGTCACCAAACTTTCAGTACCCTCCCGGGAGCAGCTAGCGCACATGGTGACCAAAAATTTTTCCAATGGCTATGATAGGTTGGCCGCTAATGACGTCAGAGTGACGTCATTTTTGCCATTTTCGACCCAAAAAAAGGTTTCGCGGGAAGAGCTGTCAGGCCTACAGCTTTAGAGATACATAAAAATGTTTCAGACATAAAAGGTGTGGAATCAAAAGGGCTACAAAACTGCTATTTCGGTTTTTCGATTTTTTTGGATTTTCACCCCCAAAAATCAAAAAATAGATTTTTCGAATATAATAGCCGAAAAATCCAAAAAGTTTTTTGAATTTCGAAAAAACCGGAATATATGTGATAGTCCCTACCGCCTTCTATCTACATACCAAATTTGAGATCGATACCTCTTTTTTTGGCCAAGTTATAGCGAAAAAACTGTTCAAAATTGATGACGTCAAATTTTCAAACTCAATTTTTAGCAATTCTAGACCTCGTAGCGCAAAAAAAAGACCACCATTAGACTCCCCGTGACGAGCTGCATCGATTCGATACCCATTTTATGCAAAAATATCAACTTTGAAATTTGACCTTTTTTGACCTGACCTTGACCTGACCTCCACCAGAAAGTGACCTTAACCGTACCTGATGGTCTTATAACCAACACCATTGAGTTGGAAATGAAAAACTGGCCATAAAACATGCATCGCATAACCTTAGTAAAGTTGAGCTCATGTGGTGACCCAGGGTGACCTTTGGTGACCTGACCTGTGACCTGACCTGGTATGACCGGTGACCTCTAATAGCAACATATGTACTAGAAAACTGACGCCTCATCGCTGATTTTCGACAAAATGCGTTTTACTCGGTGTTATAGCGCTTTCCCTAGAAGCCCCGTGAACGGTGAAACATTTTGTCTTTGACCTGACCTGTGACGTCATCGGTGACCCCGAGGTCAATGAAATTTGGTTTCCCTCGACAAATTTGACAGGGCTATCGAACGCCGTTTGAATTTTCCGGATCCGTTCAGTAGTTTCGGAGATACGGGGGGGGGGCAAAAAAATGCCCCCCCCCCCACCGCGCGGAAGGTGGCTGGTAGGCCCACCGCCTGCCGGGTTAAGCATTGGCTTCAGACACAGGAATGCGGCTGATTCACGTGCTTTTGTGAGCGCTGCCCTCCGGGAGAAATTCGCCGTCCCCATAAACACAGCTCGCCGAGCGGCGGCTGACAGGTGGCCGGCTCTCGGGAGATCGGCAGCCGACACTCGAAAAATCGACAAGCCGCCGCTGAATGCGCGTGCGAAGATGAGCGGGCTACCGCCATTCCGGAGATCCCGGCAGCCGGCGGCCGGCCGGGGCCGCCGTAAATGCATAGTCGGGGCGCGAGTTACCTAAGTGTGGAACTACAAGTCGATTCTAGGGCTCTGATTGGTGACTTTGGTCGGGGGATGACGCTTATAGCATGACGTCACTCGCGTACTTGGCCGGACCAACGGCGCGGCGCAGGCGCGCCGAGCCAACCCAGAGGCTCTCAAACTCAATTGTACAGATCCTGCGCATTGAAGGGCGAAACTTCGGCGAGTTCGCTTGAGTTTGGAAGCCCCTGCCAGAGAACTGGAGACGGCCGGATTATTTGCTGGACAGTGGGCAGCGCAGATGGCGATTGACGGTGCCAAAAAGATGATAGGGAAAAAGGGGTTGAGACTTGAGCAGTGATTTATAAGCCTGTTGCATAGCTGAGTGGTAAATTGTGAAATGCTTAAGGTTTGAAGAGATGCAGTGTAGTTTAGCCGACTCAGGGGCATTCTGCCGAGTTATGTAAGGCGGAAGGGTCGCAACTCGCAAGTCGTTTGTTTACATGATTGCCTGATTAAAATGTAAAGCGTACCTAATGTTTAGTTGATAATACAGCGAGGTTGGGCATCTGCTCAATCCATTTCTTCTCTGCAATAGTGCATTCGCCACTGCAATTCATTGTAAGAGGCACTGGGCTGCGCCGCCTGTTAATTATTCCGAAACCACCAGTGAATTGTCACAGTCACTCACAACAATACGAATCGTTCAGTCGTGCGCTGGGGGTCCGCCAAGTTTGAGTGTGCTGCAGAATGCAGACTGGACCGCCGAGAATATAACACTTCCGTCTCCCTGGGCGATCGGCGCATTGGAGCCGAAGGAAACTGCTTCAGTTTTTTTGTGGGGAAGATACCCGTTTGAAAATTATGTTCTGGAATGATGCGATAAGGAAAAGGACGGTTTCTTGATTTGAGGGCTGTGGAGAAGAAGCAGATTTTCTCATTTGCTACCCGATGCAACGCGAAACGACGCAAATGTTGCACATTGGGCTTAATAAGTCTAATAAAAGATAAGGGACTTCGTGAATCATGCCTAACTGACCGCGACCCAGTTATTTGCCACTGCAGGTAGGTAGGGGTAGGTAGATACTCATTTGTAAACAGAGCGTTCCACCAACCCTCGCCAGAAAACTTTTTGGATCGTCGGTTGACGTCAGATTGGTTGTAGCCCTTAGACTTGTCCGAGCGATATAGTGCGTTTAGAGCGTGTTCGCTGGTAGGCTTGGATCCAGACATTTTCTTCTGACTTTTTCGAACGAAGAACATTGTTTATTTTCATATGAATACCTGAAACGCCTACATAAGACTCACTCGCTCTCACCGGCAAACCCGGCGCGACAAGACGAGGTATGGCGCTGTTCTTTACCTCTATGGTTTGCTGAAGCGAAGTTACTGATCACCCTACTTCCTTCGGCAATTAATAGAGCAATGTCTTATTTGCTATGGGCCGTATAGATGACAATAGAATGTAAGAAAATATTGTAGAATAACCGTTCAAGAATTGCATGTTTTGGGAATATCTGGTCGAAAAAATCACCCTCTCGACCTAGTGAGCAAAACGCACGTGACTTGTTTAGATGTATGCCTCGCCGAGAAGTGCTGAATTACCTCGGCGACACTAGCGACATCTAGTGACTGACTTATAGTTAACTACGGTCTACGGTGTGAATGAAAAACGAAGATGCTTGGAAAAGTCCATCAGTGGGCACTGCTCGCCGTAGTATTTTGGACAGCGGTGACCCGAGTGGAAGACACTGTTGAATACTCACCAGGAAGTAGTTGCAAAGTACCGGCTCAGCTCACAATCATTCTCCCGCGCTCGGCTCCGTGTACAAGACATAGCCGAAAGCACAACAACAAGAGGCTATACCTGGTCCTCCTATTGCTTCTGGCCGGAGATATAGAGATGAACCCGGGGCCTAGTGCAGAGCAGAAGGAGCCCTCAGTCACAGACCTCAGTCACCTTGGGACAGGAGATGACGATGTAATCGGGTCGAGCTGCATGGTGTGCAAGGAGCCAGCCGAACCTCTACTACTGAGATCCCGTGTCGTGACACCCACGCTAGTAGAATGTTCTGTAGCCGACTGCTTGAAGCACGCACACCTCCACTGCCTCAACGAGAGACAAGACAAAAGCAAAACCTCATGGAACTGCGGCTGTCATGGCGATGGACAGCACTGCTCTCTGCCTGCCCAGCCCACCCATCGTAGCTGCATCCCCGCACTACATCCGCCTACGACGGGACCGCTGACGCAGAAGCGCGGCGACCAATCCTCGCCTGAGCGTCGGTCCTCGCCTGATCAGCCTGCACACACTGCCCGTGAGGACACCCCTGCGCAGCACCAGCCTACAGGATCATTGATGCGGACATGCGACAGCTCAGTCAATCAACAAGAGCGCTGCTCTGGCGCTGGATGTTGCTCTGGGCCTGAGCACTGCTCCCTGCCTGATCGCGGCACTCCACCCCAGCGCGGCATTTCACCTGAGAACTGCTCTAAGCCTGAAGACTGTTCTGGGCTTGAACGCTGCTCTGGACCTGAGCGCTGCACACCACCTCAGCGCGGCACTCCGCCCGAGTGTGATATTCCGCCTGAGCGCTGCTCTGGACCTGAGCGCGGAGCTCCACCTCAGCGCGACACTCCGCCAGAGGGTGGTACTCCGCCTGAGCGCTGCTCCGGACCTGAGCGCGGCGCTCCACCTCAGCGCGGCACTCCGCCCGAGTGTGGTACTCCGCCTGAGCGCTGCTCCGGACCTGAGCGCGGCGCTCCACCTCAGCGCGACACTTCGCCCGAGTGTGGTACTCCGCCTGAGCGCTGCTCCGGACCTGAGCGCGGCGCTCCACCTCAGCGCGACACTCCGCCCGAGTGTGGTACTCCGCCTGAGCGCTGCTCCGGACCTGAGCGCGGCGCTCCACCTCAGCGCGGCAATCCGCCCGAGTGTGGCATTTTGCCTGAGCGCTGTTCTGGGCCTGAGCGCCGCTCGACGCCTGGTCAGCCTGGTCAGCCACACACTGCTCGTGATGGTGCCACTGCACGACACTCGTTTTCGGAGCCTGAGGCGACCCCTGGCCCATCATTTATATCAGCCAGCGTGATGGATGTCATGGAAGCACTGCGCCTTACGCAGATGAAGGTCGATAAGATATCAGATGATCTGGTAGACCTGAGACACCTTCTTCATGCGCTGTTAGCCAGAGATGACTGCAGACCATCACCACCACCGCCTCACCGTGAGGATCCCAATCTACGAGATCATCCAATTATCCCCGACGTCGGGACGGAACGGAGAACAGGTCGGACCGGAGATCAATCAAACATCCACGTCCCAAAACGAGCCGTTCACATCGTCGGGGACTCGAACGTCCGCCGATTGAAGGAGACCAATGGTCAGGTAAATGTCTCTTATCACTCAGTGTCTGGTGCCACTACTCAGCAGATAGAACGAGAACTTTCTGATATCCCGGACAGGTCTATCGCACCAGCTATCGTACTGCATGTAGGAACAAATGATTTGACTTTCAAAGGTTCAGAGACGGTAGCTGCCGACATAGTTAGACTGGCTCAGCTTGCCAAAGCTCGATCTGGGGTAAAGCGTGTGTACATTTGCAGTGTAACACAGAGGCGAGATAAAGGTTCCTTTATTTTCAGTAGGTCAGAGAGCATTAACAACCGACTTCATTCCTTTTGCGATAAAAATCCAGGAATTGAGTTCATTGACTTGCGACGACAACTGCAAAAGTGTCGTTTCGATGGCCTAACAAAAGATGGACTGCACTATAACAAAGCCGGTGCGTCTTGTACTATCCGTACGATTGTCAACAACGTCAGTGATTTTTTAGTATAGATTTAGATGTCACTGACAGTCAAACTAGCAAGGACAATTTAAATCGCGCAAGCCAGAATGACAGTTATTGCAAGCTAATGCGAGCTCAGTCAAAAAATAAAAGTGTCATCTACGGTAGTGATGGACATAATCGCAGCATAAGAAAGGATAGCACATTAACAATAGCCGTTTTGAACTGTAGAAGTATTAGATCGGAAGAAAGGTCAAGAGAGTTTCAAATGTTTGTAAGGGAGCATAATCCTGACGTTATTATGGGAACTGAATCCTGGCTGTCATCGGATATTAGTAACGCTGAAGTGTTCCCACAAATATATGTCACTTACAGAAAGGACCGCTTAGAAAAGGGAGGGGGAGGAGTGTTCATATGCATCAGGGATAACATTGCCAGCTACAGGGAAGATTCAATAATGACGACCAGTGCGAAGCACTTTGGTGTCATATAACTGATAAGTTCCAAAAGCATTACTTACTTTGCTGTTTTTATGACCCACCTAGTGATAGTGATTTATCGTTGTCCCAACTTTTGTGTGCCCTTGAAGAAAAGGCCCGAGAACAAAACACGCGAATCATTATTGGAGGCGATTTCAACCTCCCAGATATAAACTGGAGCCAAATGACGTCGAAGAATGGAGGCAGGTATCATGCCAAAAGTAATATTTTACTTGACACTCTCAATAACTGTGGATTGGAGCAGTTAGTTCTAGCACCAACCAGGATATCTGAAAACTGTAACTCCACATTAGATTTAGTAATAACAAACGTACCGCAACTAGTGAGTGACATCACAACCTGTATCGGTATTAGTGATCACTTGGCAGTTCTTTTCCAAGTTGATGATGTTTGTCGAAGGCGAAAGGTTAGGAGAGAGGTCAAGCTGTTTGATAAGGCAAATTTTGATCTGATTAATTATCAGTTATATCAGTTATACCTAGGCTTCTGCGATAATGCACCAGGAAGAACGGTAGACGAAAACTGGCTCGAATTTAAAGCATCTATAAAGCAAGTAGAAAAATGTATTCCAAGTCGTAAAGCCAACACTAGTGCTGACCCCCCGTGGTATAGCCCCGAACTCAGGCGCCTTGATGACAAACAGCGAAAGCTACATCAAAAGGCTAAGGCGTGTAGGCAAGAGGAGGTTTGGCGTAAATACAAAGAACTGAAAAGGGTCGTAAAACGAGCCCATAGGCAAGCAGAAATGAACTATAAAAGGAAGCTTGGTTCCCTGATTAAAGAAAATAGTAAGTGCTTTTGGAAATACGTAAAAACTATGCGCGGTCAAAAAACAGGAATCTCCTCTATTCGGTCTCAAAGTGGTGAACTAGTGGTAGATCCAAGAGGAATAGCCAATGTGTTAAATATGCAGTACAAAAAAGTGTTTTGTGGCTTGAGTGATGCACCTGAAACTGTTCCATCGAACTATCGTGTAACTGAGTCAATGGGGTCTATGCTGCCCGTAGAAATAGACTATAACGGTGTTGTAGGTCTATTAAAGAACATAAACGTAACCAAGGCCCCTGGACCTGACGGCATCTCTGGCGCTATTCTGAAGTATTGTGCCAGGGTTGCTGCAATGTTTTTAAAGATTATATTTGAACAGTCCTTAAGTACGGGGGATGTGCCCCAAGACTGGCGCAGGGCATCAGTTCACCCAGTTTTTAAAGGTGGTAATTCAAAGCAGCCCGAGAATTACCGTCCAATATCCCTTACTTGCATCTGCTGTAAATTGATGGAGCGCATTTTAACTTGTGCAATCACAACTTATTTAGAAGAAACAAACCTATTTTCGCGGTTTCAGTTTGGATTCCGAAAGCACTTATCGTGTGAGTCACAATTAATAATGTTGTGTCAAGATACTTTCTCGTCACTTGACCAAAAACATAGTGTAGATCTTGCATTTATCGACTTCAGCAAAGCTTTTGACAAAGTGTCACATTACCACCTCTTAAAGAAGCTTGAAACGTACAAGTTAGATAAAAAAGTAATTGATTGGATTAAAGCATTCCTATGTAACAGAAAACAAAGTGTTGTGTTAGATAATTGCCATTCTGACGAGATACAGGTAACGTCAGGAGTTCCGCAGGGAAGTGTACTCGGGCCAATTTTGTTTCTCTTATATATAAATGACTTGCCTGATAGAATTGATTGCTCGATACGCATGTACGCTGATGATGTTGTACTATACACAGATGTTGTAAGCAACATAGACTCTACTCATAAGTTGCAGACAAACCTAGATGCATTATTGCAATGGTGTAAGGATTGGAAAATGTCAGTAAATGTAAATAAATGTGCTATAATGAGAATGTCAAGAAACAAGCGTGCGGCAGTCCCAAAGTACTTTTTCAATAACTCAGCAATTCCAGTAGTAGAAGAGTTCAAATACTTAGGAGTGTTCATTTCGAATACTTGTAGCTGGCAAAGACATATACAGTATGTGGCTAGTAGAGGTAACCAAATGTTAAGATTTGTGAAAAGAAATTTTAAAGGCTGTCCACAAGTAGTAAAAGAAACAGTGTATACATCTTTAGTTAGGCCATTAATAGAATATGCAAGTTGTGTTTGGGATCCCAACGCAGAAGGAATGAAACACAATTTAGAGATGATACAGAGGCGTGCAGCTCGTTTTACCTTGAACGATTACAGTAGGGATAGCAGCGTCACAGATATGTTGTCATCAATTGGCTGGGACACGCTGGAAGCACGACGCAAAGTTGCCAGATTGTGTTTTTTGTTCAAATTGTACCATGGCGAGAGTAGACATGACACTGATAATATTATTCTTAGGCCTAACTACATAGGGAGGAACGATCATCCCAAAAAGATAAGGCGGATACAATCGCGACTACTATCATACCACAATTCGTTCTTTCCTAAAACTATCCGAGAATGGAACCAACTTGATGTAAATTTAGCCGCAATAGAGACGCTTTCTGACTTCAAAGCGATGTTGTAATGTGTGTACTTGTAGTGTATAATGTTGTGTTCGATGTGTATTTGAAAGAGGAGACTCATGCTACGACCAATCCAGACGAATCGAATTTAGTACGATCCGCCGACCATCACCAGGACCTACCAATGGTATTTGTGATGTTTTTCTATGAATACAAATGAATACAGAAATTCAATCAGCAGTTGCTTATCTTAAAACGTTTGAGTGCACCTAACAACCTTTAAAAATGACGTCCTCCCTTTCAATGGTTCGTTCGAAGACACAAAGCCAGAATCAGCCAAGCAATATCGGAATCCATTGCGCAGTGTGTCGACTGTCGGATGTGCCCATCCACATAGCATATAGCACACACTGCTAAATGCAGGTACGCTCACCTACACATTAGGTATTCGAAGGACTTGATAGCTCATACACATGGAAGAAACGCATGAAATGTGATTAATAGCTGCAGCAGAAGTTTGGCGTCCAATGCCTCTTCGCCAAGTTAAGACCATGCCAATCTCGGCCAGTCTGCCGCCGCGCCGGCACTGGCCGTGGTGTGACGTCATCCGGCCGGCTCGGCGCTGGGTAGTTCCACACTTAGGTAACTCGCAGTCGGGGCAGGTGCTGCCACCTGCGCAGTCGGCCGGCCAGAGCCGCCGTGCGCGGTAGTTCCACCTGTGGCCACCAGAGGGATATCGCCACGCGCGTCGTCACTAACCATGCGAATCTAAGAAAAGTTAAATAACTTGAATAAGAGTGAGGGTAAAGCCAGAATTTTAGCGGCGAATGAGGGCGAATGCGTATTTGGAAATTCCGACCTCGACGAGCATCTGTGGTAGAAAACCACCACTTTGCTAGGGGAAACTACTGCTGTCTGCTACGATTTCCACTGCATGTGTCGCTATAGCTGCGACATCTACGCATATACATATAAACCGCGACATCGTGCGCTGATTCTAGTTAGCGATTAGCTGGGGCACCAGGGTGGATCCAGACTTTCAGTTTGAGGGTGGGGGGGGGGGACTCATGGGCGGCCCGATCCCCGGCAGTCAAAGTTGCTGAGCGGGGGGGGAGGAAGGTCCAAATGATGCCACAAAAGACATGCCTATTGACTATAAGTATATGCTATACGTAGGTATTTATTGGTATCAGCACTCAGCAGTGTGCCTCCTGAGATGTTAGTGATTTTTATCGATTCATCAAGTTGACGATTTTTTCGCGGATATTTTAAAAAAAGGCAGCGCTTCGCGTCGGTGTTTTTTTTTTTTACTTCTTTTAATAACTTTTAGCTTTAACTTTACTAATACCAATACGTAACAATACATACGTAGGTATATACCTATAGGCATAGGCGTGGCAATAGGACCTTTCTCCCCCCGCATCCCCCCCCCCCCGCTCAGCAACCGGACTGCAGGGGATCGGGCCGGCCATGAATTCCCCCACCCTTTCTTTACCAGGGATGCGGAGCCGTGGAAATTTCAGACGGCTCCGGCTCCGGGTGAAATGCCATGGCGCGGCTCCGGCTCCGGCTCCGGCTCCGAGTAAAATGGTCCGGCTCCGGCGGCTCCGGCGGCTCCGGCGGCTCCGGCTCCAATACTCAGTACATAATAGGTATGGGTGGCAGAAAAAAGACGCCGGATTGGTGCACGTTGCTTCTTCATTTGCATAACAAGGCTAGTTTATATTTTGAATACCGCATGTTTTACTTGTTTTACTTGTTACTTGAATACCGCATGATATAAGCCTCGCAAAAGCCCGGCCGGCCGCTCATACTCAGAAATTTCCGTTAATTTAAGGAAAGACTACGCTCGCTTCGCTCGCTCCGTAACCAGTATAACGCCTTTTGGGGCGATTAACGGAGCGAGCGAGAGGGTGGGCCTTGCACGTGCGAAATTGCGAGGGGGTACCTCCAACTGACTTGTGCACGGCACCCTACTAACCGGTCTCTAGCGATGTGCCAAATTTGAGCACAATCGGCCCGGCCGTTCTCGAGATCTGGAAGTGGTACCCTGCACGTGCGCACGTGCAAAATGGGTCCCAACTGACTTGTGCACGGCACCCTACTAACTACTCCGTAACCATGCATCAAATTTGAGCGCCATCGGTCCAGCCGTTCTCGAGATCTGGAATCGACCCCTGCACGTGCGCACGTGCAGCAGCACCCCAACTCTGGCACATGGATATTAGGGGTACCCATTTTTCCCGATTTTGGAAATTTGAGGGTGGGGGTGGTTTTTCCCATTATTTCGCGGCTCCTGATTCCAATGATGCCAAAAATATTGAAATCAAAGGTGGTTTAGGGGTCGCGAATTGAGATTGAAATTTGCGTATTTACCTAGAAATATGCCTATTTTACGCTGATAGTAAATCGCACCAAAGGCAAACTTTTTGTTTCGAAAGTCGGGTAGAGGGGTCATAGAGCGCTCCTTTTTCATCCAGATCGATGTGCTCCATCACGTGGTTCCGGTTAAATGCCTTACTAGCGATCAATACAAGTCGATATTGCAACATTTGGTGAAAAGCGCCGTGATGTTTTGCTCCTGTTGTTGGTATCATTCTGGTCGGCGTGTAATCATTTTTTTATATCTTCTGCCTTCATGTGACCTTTGGTGACCTTTGGTATTGGTGACCTTTGATGACCTGTGAGGTCAAACTTAAATATGACGTTTCAGTTGCCACATCTCAGTTCATGACAGGCTTTTTGTGTCCATACAATTAAAGTTTCCGCAAATTAGCTCAGGATACATCTCACAGGTTATGGCTCCGAATGGACTTCAAACCATGTAATTCAAAAACGATCAAACCATTTTGACGTATACTTCCACAAGACACGCCGTCCTGATCGCTGACCACAGGCGGCGGAACGGGGAGGGCACCGGAGCACCGTGACCCCCTTTGATTTTGGCATTTTAACATTAGCCCTAGGGGCGTTGCATGGAAAGAATGGGACCAAAAGTCGGCAGTGCCCCCCTTAATTGAAGGTGTTCCACCGCTACTGTCGCTGACGGCTACGATGTAATACACGTATGAGACAAGGTGAAATAACTCTGGGTGTTCTACCCAAAAATATCAACTTCTAATCCAAAAACATAAACTCCAAAGCGTCGATTCTTTCCATGCCTACCAACCATGTACCTACTATTCCATTTCTTCAGTGGGGATACGAGTACACGTCTTAAGTGTAAGAGGTTCCGATACAATGCACATTGCACATCATTTACGACTTTGCATTTTCGACCACGGGCGACTAGCCATGCGCTGATACGTGCATAGCTGATAAGTGACGAAGACCTTTCACTGCTCCTTGCACAGATCACTTGTGTCTGAGGTGATTGGCGTATGAATCTGAAGAACCTAATGAAGCAGAAGATTTTCATCCTGCATGGGCCGTATATGGTGGTAACCAGGATGCGGCGTCATATAAAAGAGTGTGCGTGCAGAGGCTGAAGACGAGGAGAACTAGGTCCGCCACCTAAGGTCCATGGCCCACCCAATGTGTCGGCCCCCAGGCAATGCCAGGAGTCAGTAAACGGATCTGCTTTGGAGTTGGCTGAGTCGTTTAGACTTGGCACCTTCCTTATTTCCAGCTTTAGCCAATGCCATTCGACTTCAGTTCAGCACCATCTGAGGGTTTGGACTGGGCATGTAGAGTGCAGCGTAAGGTCCGTTATCTTGCAAGGACGCTGCTGGCAGCGGCCATCACCAGGCACTAGTTCCATGACATGATATCTGCACCCGTCTCAAGTTAACAATATGTCAACAGTCTAAACAAAAGTCTGTATGTGGGTGTGCCGTGTGGGTGTTTGTGGGAGAGGGGCAAAGCTACACTCATACAACAGTCACCCAACGGCGCGGTGATGTAAAGCTTGCGCCCCTCCCTCAGCCGTGTCTGCAACTCCGGGACTATAGGGGAGGTGGGCTAGCGAATTGGCAAAAGTCATGCATACCGGCATAGCTTCAGTGCTGTTTTCATCTCGTTAAAGATATAAATAGGCCATTAACAACTTATTTATATACTTCATGCCATATTTCCGTTACAATACGACACACGAGTTATATCGTCACATCCGTAACGGCTTTTAATGCCCCTCCCACCCAGATTGTGTCAATATTCATTGTTTACGTCCTGGGGTTCAGTCATTTCTTTTGCTGAATAAGACGACTCATTGAAAACTAAATGGTCCTAATGAGAAAGCTTCGATCACTGATTTGAGCCCTCTGACTACATAGCCAGTCGTTCTAAGAGTTACGGTCTTGTATATATGTATGTAGGTACTAATGACGGTCTAAGTCACAGTGAGTGTAAATGAGCATATGCTGTTCATTGACCAAAATGATATTTTTGGTGCTCTCTTTTACCGCTGCACGTCGAATACCACTGCAACACATTCAGGCTTTGCGCATTTATATCCATTCATATGAAGTCATTTTTCCAAGTAAAATTAAAACTTCCAATGCAAGCTCGCGATCCCTAAAAGTGGTCTGATATCGTTATTTCTGTCACTGCTAGATCCAGAACGGAGCAAATAATGATAAAATCGACCCCAAACCGTTGGCATGGTAACTTTGTCCCAACATAAAATAATGTTAATTTGGTCGATTTTCCGCTAAAATTGACATTTTCATTTTGAATACGTGACCTCTAGAAATAGTTTGGTTTCGTTATTTTTGGCACAGATGGAATCAGAATGGACCAAATAATGGGAAAATTGACTCCCACCTGTTAGCATGGTAACCTTGTTCCAAAATAAAATAGCATTAATTTGGTCGATTTTTCGCTAGAACTGGCATTTTCATTTTGAATTTGCGACCCCTAGAAATCGTTTGATTTCACTATTTTTGGCACAGATGGAATCAGAATAGACCAAATAATGGGAAAATCCACCCCCACCTAAAATTTGAAAAATTGACCCAAAAATGGGTACCCCTAATGGATATGCATTGCCTAGTGGGTGCCTACCTACATGCCAACTTTCAGCGCAATCGGCCGAGTAGTTACCGAGATATTGCAACAATTACAAAAGTGAAACCTCTTCGTTTTGCACGTGGCACGTGCATAAGGGGTCACCCACATGCATCGGGAATAGTCCAATACTTGGTAGAAGGAATGAAGCTACCCTACAAAAATTACCGCGTGTAAATCGGTCAAGTGGTTGCTGAGATAAAGCCTCGCAAAACCGTGACCACGGCCGGCCGGCCGGCCTGCCGGCCGCTCATACTCAGAAATTTCCGTTAATCTAAGGAAAGACTACGCTCGCTTCGCTCGCTCCGTAATCAACGGGGATGGGTGGTTTGGAGGCATGATGTTGGGTGACTATGAAAAGCTTTTACAAACATTATGCCTAAAAAATATTTCAGAAAGCGGCTCCCGCACAAAGCGTTTCATTTTACGGTTTTGCTCTAAGGAGGCTTATCCGTTGACCGCGAACCAAAATAAGGGCAATTTGTTTGTTAATTGGGGCTTTAGGGCGCGCCGACTACTTAGGTCATTTTGGACATTTTGGTCAAAGGGCAATTTGTCTTTGACCTCTGAAAAGTGTCTGGTTTTTTTTTTCTAAGCCGCCACCCATGATCAGGTGACCAGGAGTGCCCCCTCCCTCTATCCCAGCGACACACAGAACCTTACGTTAACACCAGAATAACTTAAAATTTCAAGTCGCGGCACTCCCAGCTAGGAAATGAAAGAAACATAAAAAAGCAGTAAAGAGAGAGTCCATGGTTAATATGAATGAATAAGAAGCAAAGTAGTCGACACTGTAAACAGTGGTGACTGCCCTCTACTGAAAGCCCATCCTCATTCACTCGCTCACATTCGTAACATTCATACACAGCATCCAATACGAGAAAAAGGCATAATCGCTGGGGAAGGTTGGTTAGGGGGTTCTCTCATCAAAGGCAAGATCATCATCATAATACTCTGGTCTAGGCATGCATGTGGGTCCGTTAGCCCAGACACTCGGAGCACCCCACGAAGCAAGGCTTGTTGTCGGGCGCTCCAAGTGCCCGGGCAGGCAGGGTGACATTTAGCAAAACACTAAAAATGAGTAAAATACACATACTGCATATTACACATATACCGGACGGATACATACACTTATGTATGCCTACACAAGCATACATACACATTACACATACAACTGCCACATACAGGCATATCAGCGTTTGGTAGGTACCTATGGTTGAAGTACCTATCTTTGAATTATAAGATGTATCAAGCTAAATTAATCAGTATTGATTGATATAATGATTTTTAACTAGCTTTTTTATTGTGCTTTTGGCAAATGGCACAGACTGAACGTGAGGAAAGATCGAGGTCATGACATTGTTCCACACTCTAGGACCTGTCCATGACAAAGTATGAGTTTTATATTTTTTGAAAGTCAATATTTCTTCGAAGTGTTTTACATTACGAATGTTTCTGAGTGAAGGATGAAATCTAAACAATTGGTCGAATCCATGTGGTAGATTGTTGCATATTTTTCTATGCAGAATAAGTATCATTTGCTGATGTGCCACATCCTTAACCTGATCATCCTGGTTACCTGACCTCTGGGCTCTGCTGGACCAAAAATAATCAAAGCGTAACCTTGCGACCTTCACAACACTGCTGACGTCTTGTAACTATATAGTCCAGGGGACGAGCTAGGTCCTCGTTTAGACCCCCTCGCCATCGTCGGCTTGAAAATTCATGGGCCCCAGCGGGCACTGGCTTACGCGCAGATTCACAGCATAGGCTTTTCGATTTCGGGATTCACATAAGCTTTTAAGAGCTTGTTTTGGAGCCCATATCTCAAAACTCAGGGGTGGAAAACACTAAAAATCAGCCTGACCTCACCTGACCCTAGCTTCTCCAAATGTGTCACGAGACAAATTTCGAAATAAATCCAAAATGCCACAGACTTCGTTTCCAAGAAGTTCTAACAGATTCGGACTTTGTGTTTTGGGTCCTTGACCCACCATTGACGGTCCACGAATGACCTGACCATAATATCAGATACCACTGGCTTCATGTTGTCTAGGCCAGCATCTTAATTTTTCGTGAAGCTCTTATATGCAGGAACCGATCAGCTGTAAGAGTCCGATCGAACCCCTCCCCCTCCCCTCCCCCGGCCTCTAGGTACATTGGCTGCTGTAAATACGCCAATAAGGACAAGGGTGGACCCGAAGAAGAGAAAGTTGAATACTAAACACACTAATATGTCCAAAATAAGCTATGGATTTACTTGGGGTACTCCTATAAGGATATGCGATGGGTAGTCTTGGGATTCGAGACGAGCATCTTGGGAAATTCTGGTCGAGATCTTGGGATGGAGCAAAAATGTGGATGGCATCACTGCCCCGCCCCATTCAAGATTGATAGCCCCCCCCCCCCGAAACCACTGACGCTAGGCAAGTATTGGACAATGGGGCTTTCTCATCGAGACCAAGGGACCTTTTCAAGATGCAGCAGCCGAGCTGGGCTAGGATGTGCCAAGCGTTCCTTATAAGGCTGTCTCGTAAGTGCCACCCCTCGTTGCGATACCGCCCCTCAATGCGACGCTGCCCTTTCACCCTACAATGCCACCCCTCAATGCAAGTGGCGCCCCTCAGCGCTGTGCCGTCCATTATTGCGATGCCGACAGCGGCTAGCAGTGCGGTGCCGCCCCCAGCGTAAGCGTTTTTTTTTTATTGAACCTGCTGGGGGTGTTTGAACACCCACTTCTAACTCAGCTTGTGGGCCACGTCGAGACACGCAGTAGGCGGCGTTCGAAAGAGCGTCAAAAACTATTACAAAACTACTTAGATCATTTTTAAGGTTAGGTCGCACTGGGCGAAGGTCAAGTCACCAGCGACAACCGAAAATCAAATTTCGCCGATGTTGACATTTTTCGACAGAGCGGCGCATGTCAGGATTCAGAAAGAGATTGACCTACAGCGCTTCAGCAAAGCGCATATTCGATAGCTCTTTTTATGCTCTCTCTTATTGATTATCTCAGATTTGACCTAAGGTACACGTTTTAGCCTCAAAATATACTTTTCGCGGAGGACGTTTATCTGTAATACCTCTTGGCTCAGACCTGCACGAGATTAGCTTATCAGAATCAGAATCAGAATCAGAATGTATATTCACGAAGGTCCACTGCTCTCAGGGGCTTTTCACCATCGCACGTCAATAATACAAGCATACGGATATAGGGAGCATTTACACCGATACATTCAAAACAATGGGAAAATAAAATAAAATAAAATCAAACGTCACCACGACTCACTCGTCACGGCACGCAAACAGGTGTTGCTTGGTGGCTGTTTTGATAGACATGCCAGGCTTCCTAGGCACAGAGTTATATAACTTCACGGCACTGAAGCACAGCCGACTGCGTCCCGCTTCTGTGCGAATACGCGGCACTGTGAGGAGATCAGCAGTGCGAGTACTATGGCTGTGCTGCTCACGAGCGGGAGGGCGGATAGTCGCGACTACTGGCCTCGGTACATCATCGGTAAGCAGTCGGCGAATGGTGATGACTCTATGGTAAGTGATCAGTTCATCAGCATTTAGCCACCCGAGCGATCGCACAACATCTGATATGCTCTCATGCTTGCGGCGTCCACTGAGCACTCGTGCGGCAAAGTTAATCACCTTCTGAATGCGGTGGACTTGCGCCTTGTTACATATGCCGTAAACTGACATGCAATAGCGCAGCACGGGGAAGACTAGAGCTGTGATAAGATGTTTCAAGGTCGCGATCGGTATGACATGTTTGACATGGTTTAGGCCGAGGAGCATTCCTATACATTTCGGAACGAGTTGATCGACATGAGGTTGGAAGTCAAGGCTACGGTCGAAAATCACACCGAGGTTACGAACATGGTTTGATGATCTGATTGTTGCCTGGTTGAACTGAACGTTCACATGAGAAATACCTCTCATCATCTGCTTCGTTCCCATGACCATCAGTTCAGTCTTTGCTTCGTTCACTTTCATACGGTGTGCGCAGAACCAGTTAAACATCGATTGGAGAGCTGTCTCGAGCCGGTTTATAAGTAACGAGAGGTCGTGCTTTTTGCCAGTTGTCCAAATCTGGGTATCATCGGCGAACTGAACTATTTTTACATAATCGGGCACATGGAGACAGACGTCGTTCGCAAAAATACACCACAGTATGCAACTTAACGATCCGCCCTGATATACACCGATTGAGTTCGATCTCACGGACGATCGCACCAGCTCACAGTGGGGATTTTTCCGATCTAGCACGTATTTATTCGTAGAGGGCAAACCATAGGTAGAATTGTAGCCAGATTGTGCACAGATGTTGGCTGGTGTGTCCTGGTGAGAATTTTACCTGTAAATGTGCATAATCAACATAGTATAGGGGGTTCAATTGGACCCCCCGCTCAGCCGTTTGGCCCCTGATCAAGCTAGAGCTTCGCGGAAAAGTCAAGCGTGCTGCCTATGACGAAATTAGGCCGAATATATCCAATTTCAAAGTCCAAGGTCATAAGCTGACTTTCCAAGTCAGTTTAATGACCCAACTAAAGTTGGGAAATCGAGACCTCTTGAAACTTCGCAAAGTTAGGGTGTTACGGGGTATTTTGGGGTGCTGATCACGAATTTCATGTTAGTTTTGATCACAGACGATGTCTTATGCATTTAGGCCAGGTCGGGTCAGGTCAGGTTAGATCAATTAGTAGGCGTCCTGCCGGCCATCCATAGAAGTATCACCTACTACTGATAGCTTCGTAACATGGAACGAAGGCACTAGAACTACTTCGTAAATATCCAAATGGCTGCTAAAATCGAAATCAGCACCAAAAACTACCCTAGAAACAAGTAAAACTCGAAAAGTGGACCAAGGTCATCAAAAGGTCAATGACCTTGACTTGACCTTCACGTGACCTTGACACCCACCATTATGCATGGCACCAACATCATTTCACATATTTGAACGTTTAAAACCACAAAAAGACTGGAAACCGCGGATAATGTGAGCTGGCATACGCCGAATCGCGATTCCGGCCAAACATGGTCTCGAGAAATATGCCACAGGTCAAAGGTCAGTTGCGTCAGTCATGAAATTTTTAGGTTAGATGTAAAATTGATGATCTCGAGGGTACCGAAAGTTTCGGCGCGATCGGCCGCTTTTTGCGCGAGTAATTTGCGGAAAACCATGGGGTTTTATCCGACCCCTTCCCCCTCCCCCTCCCCACAAGTGCGATGGTTAATAAGGTTACGGTATGTATAATTTACGCTTGTCATCCTATTCCTAATGAATGTGTCTCAGAAGATATGCATCATATAAATCACGAAGTAAAATTATTCGCCTATGTCCGGAACATACCTATATCGTGCTGTTTGCCCTAGCGCTCCTCGAGTGGGGTGTTAAGATACTCTAATGTGAATATTCCGTGTTCAGGCAAGTTTCGGCAGCCAAACTAGGCGTCGTCTTGTGCAGAAGAAAGTGGCGAATTCGATAGGATATATTTCGGAGTGGAAAAGTGTGGAGAACATTGTTGATTTCCTACATTTATTTAGAATACCATTCCTTCAATATGGTGTCTGTAAGGGTTTTTTGTAAAGGGCATTTTTGTGACCTTAGTAAGGTTGTGGCATACTTTCTGTTTGCCATTCCATTCCTAATAAAGGTGCCTTTCAGACGATATGCAACTTTAAGACCTCGCAAGATTAAAACCAATAGGACAGGACAATGAAATTGAGCTATACTTTCGGGCCTTGCTGAGCCCATTGAGTAATCACGCATGAGTGTGAACTTTGGGCGCATTTTTCCTAGTTTTGCTGTGGACATACAGATAAAACAATGCCATATATGAAAAATTCAGACATTTCTTAGCCCTACTGACACAAAAAATAAACCAAAATCCAAAAAATATTTTTTGAATTAATAGGCGCTAGATCGGAAAAATCCCTACTGTGCAGCTGGCCCTCGTGACTTCTGACCTGGACCTGCTGTGTATGACCTCGGAGGTAGTCGTCAAGCCAGAAGGGATCGATACCATACACCGACAGCTTGTCGATCAGAAAATCGTGCGGCACCATGTCAAAACACTTGGACAAGTCCACCATTGCCCAGAGGGCAATCTCACTACTGTCCATCGCGCGCAATACATCATCTGAGACCACGTGCAGGGCAGTCTCACACGAGTGGCGCTTGCGGTAGCCATGCTGAGTCTCACTAAGCAGATGGTGCCTCTCCAGGTACTCGGTGAGCTGGAGCTGCACAGCTCTCTCGGCGATCTTGGTGATGGCAGGGAGAATGGAGATGGGCCGAGTGCGAGACGGGTCAGATGCAGTGAACTTCCCCTTGGGTATCGGGGTTATGATGGCATGTTTCCATGATGCTGGTACTCTGCCAGTCTCAAGGCTGGCATTCACCACATCCAGCACGATATGTCCAAGTCCATGGAAGAAGTCCTTTATCATGTTGACGCTGAGCCCGTCACTGCACTCTGCCCCAGATGGTTTCAGTCCCTGCACTATCGCCCACAAGGTCTCCATGCTTATCGGCTGGACTCTGAGCCCGTCAGCACAGACCCGAGGCAAACGCACATCGACTGGTCCGGCCGGTGCAGGAACAGCGGCGGCCAGGTCTGGCGCTATCGAGACGTAGTAGTCGTTTAAGGCGTCAGCCGTGATGCCGCTGATTGGAGACGAGCTCTTGTTGGAGCCAATCGTAGGCCGGAGCACTCTCCACATGCTACTGGGGCCTCCCTTGGTCAGCTGCTCCTGAAGGTGCCGTCGGCAGTCAGCGCGGATAGCGGCTCGGGACTGCCGGTTCAGCTTCTTGTATTCCTGGCGGTGACCGGCGGAGAGAGCAGTTCGCCTGCGAGCCAGCAGGTGGCGGGTGTTCTCCGAGGCAGGTGGCGCACCTGGCGGCCGCACCAGGACCCGACGCACCGGAGCAACGGCATCCAGCAGCGGCTTGAAGGTCTGCACGAACGCTGACCACTTCAGCTCTGGCCCAGCAGACCTGTAGACCGGCGTCCAGTCGGCGTTCAGGAGCTGCTGGTTGAAGTCGGTCTTGTCGACGCGCGCCAAGCACCGCCGTTGAGACACAGTGCCGGTGGGTCGCTTGATCCCGGTGACTCGGAGCGCCAAGCGGGTGATGTCGTGTGGGCCGCCATAGTGGCAGCGAGTCACTCCGGCTCGAGTGACGAGGTCACCTCGATTGGTGGCGAGAATATCGAGCAGGCTGCCGGCCGGTCTGTAGGTTGGCAGACGGGTGTTGCAGCTCTGCAGGCCGTGCTGAGTCAGCAGGGCACTGAGCCGCTCACCAGGGGTGTTAGAGCCGGTCTTGAGAAGGCAGCAGTTCAGGTCACCTCCGATGATTATCGTCAGTCCGGGGTGAGTGGCAATGATGTGCTGCAGCTGCGCCTCCAAGTCCTCCAGGTCGGCTGCTACTTGTTGGACTGTGTTCTTTGGCACCCTATAGGCAGCTCCGACGATACATCGCCGATTTTTGTTCACACGAATTGCCGCCCAAACGATTTCAAGATTCGAGTTGGGAATACCGGTCACTGGCGTAGGCAAACGCTCGGTTTCAAACGTCTCGCGAACGCAGATTGCCACGCCACCATGACCACTGGCAAGTCGTCCGCGACACAGCCGATCTTGACGCACAATCTTGTAGCCAGCCACATTCACTAATCGATCGGGGGTATTCGGTTTCAGCCAAGTCTCACTCAGAATAAAAACGTCGAATGAGAACCGCTCGTCGATGTCGGCGCGGATGTCTGGCAGTTTGGGAAGAAGGCTCTGAACATTCAGCTGGCCAATGATGAGATGCTTGTCTCTGATGTCTCCGTGCCTCCGCCACTGCACTCCGCCCCTCCGGCCGCGGCGCCTGGGCGCGCCCCTGCTGCCACCGGCTGGCTGCTGGCCGTGTGACAGGTCGGTCACGTGACCGAGGCCGGGTATCGCGCGGGGCTGGGCCGCCAGTCCAGCCGTGGGAGGGAGCGCGGCCGGCCGGCCATCCCTCGGTGCCGGCGGGCCGCGGTGGGCGCGCCAGGGATTGGGAGCGGGCGGTGCCACTCGTAGGAGTTGCAGAGTGCTGAGCAGAAGTGAGACGGCGAAGACGAGGTCGAACATCGTGATTCTGGAGATTGTCGGACACTCTGGGCTGCACTCAGGTAGGTCACAGTCACGGACTGGGTCATGAAACAATCAGGCGAGTCGCTCGTACGGTTCACATTCGCCCAACTCAGTGGCAATCACTCATCCGCACTCGTCCCATACTGCTTCTCGCTCTCGCACTCGTCTCACTCACTCGTTCTCACACGCGGGGTTACGGCGGTCGGGGAGAAGGAGAGCCGCAGCGCTGCGCACCGTGGCGCTGCGCGAGCAAGCAAGCAAGTTATCCAGCATCGTGTTCCATTTTTTTTTTCGAGACAGACGAGTCAAATGAACTAGAATTTGACATTAAAAGGACATTTGAGAACTTGACCTAAGGTAAATGTCATCACCTAGCCGGGAAAGGTCATACTGCATATTAGTCGATCCATATTTTCGAGAAGGAAAATAATTATATGGGGTGTTCCATTGGTCTATCATATCTCTATCAAAAGTTATTGTCCAAAATCTACTGGAGACCTTTCATGACCTGAGATGACCTCAGTAACATAAAAGTGGTCACATCACGAGTGACATTTACCGATTAAATGTGTCATATTTACCTGAATCCCGATGTTTGAGGTTGTTTTCGTTCAGAAGAAGAGCATTTCAATTGTCTCCCATTAATCTGCGCCGTGCTGGAGGGGGGGGGGGGTTACGCCCCCTTAGGTTATTTTTTCGCAAATATCTCAAAAACGGCGTCGCACAGCGCCGCTGTTTTTGGTATACCTGTTCATACATCTTTTCTACACAGCTTGTGAAAATTTCAGATCAGGGTCGTTTAAGGTCAGGTCACCACATGGCACGTCAAGTGACCTTACCTCAAAAAAAGTTTAAAGGCCCGCTAAAGCTACAACGACTGAACGATCACTTTTGAAACTTTCAGAGATTGATAAGACTAACAATATGTATAAAATGCTCATCTCGGACTTTTTATTTCTGTGATCTAAGGTCAGGTCAGCTTTGGAACCTCAAGTCAGTGGGAATAATGTGAAATGCGCCTCTTTTTGGACGAATGCCGTTTAAAACCTTCTGAAACATCGGTTCATAGGTAAACATAACACACTGAATCGTAAAAATGCATCTGTGAACCTTTTGTGTGCCCTTGAGGTCATCTCAGGTCATGAACGTTCAACAGCAGTTTTTTGGCTATAAATTTTGATAGAGACGTGCTAGAGGCGGCGAAAACACGTCAGATGTGGTCAGCTCGACGATATGGATCGACTGATATGCAGTATGACCCTTTCCGGTCAGGTCATGACCTTGACGTGCGGTCAAATTTTTAAAATGACCTTTCAAGGTCAACGTATAGTTAATTCGACGCGTCTCGACGAGAGGAACACGTTCCGCGGCGCTGTAGCTCTATTGGTTCCCGAGTTAGCCGTTGGCAGTTTACAAATTGTTGAAATGGACTAAATTTTACCTTTGATGACCTCTGGTGACCTGACCTTTGACCTGACCTAAAAATTATAACGAAGTCTTTCCGTCAGTATTTTTGACGCTCTTTCGATTTTCTCTTACTGCGTGTCGCTACGTAGCCCAGGAGCCGAGTTAGAGGGGGGACGTGAAAATGCCCCCCCCCCCCCCCAGCACGACACGGAAAGCGCAGGCCACCAGCACGGCGCGGGCTACCTAATATATAATGGAGAGGTCGCAAAATTGACCTGGCCATCTCAATGTAGATATTTGGTCGTCTGAGGATTACGCAAGGCGAATGTTCGGTGAGATCAGCAGGTTTCTATGGCGCTTATTTAAAGTCGACCATGCAATTCACATCATCAAAAGTCGTCTTCTATACTACGCCGGCCGAAGACATTCTTATCCTTCGTGCCACTATATGGGACAGTCTCACGCATCACCCATCTGGCACTCATGCAGTCATGAGTGTCTGAGATTCTAAACACGGCCACCCCGGTCGACCAGAGGCCCACAGGTCCACAGATCACTTTGGATCAGTGAGTGAACCTGTATGTTTTTTTTTTTGCAAAGAATACAGATTGTGCCTATCGATCCACGTATATTTTACCGTTTCGAATTCGCATGGGTGTGTGTTTTGAGAATAACATGTCCGTAGCCTGAGCTCGTTTCCTAATCCTAATATCGTGCTAAATATGCATAAAGATCAAGGCTTTTGATAAAAAACACCGGGCTGCAAATTGCATTGGATTTTATGAAAAATCAGCGAAACCTGGTTCTTATACTCGTGTTTTGCAACACCTAGTAAATACCTAATGCATGAATATATGACGTTACATTTTAGATTGACCCCCTGTCACTAGCTCACAATGGCGCCCCTCACAAGGGAAAAGTCGCCCCCTCGAGCACCATGGCCCCCCTTTCGCTGATTTCTGGCTACGCCACTGATTGATCTGATGGCTACCTCCCCGGCGCTCCAGGCGGGCCGCCAGCCCCCGCCCGCACCGCCCGGCAAGCAACCCCGGGCGGTGCCCCCTAACCACCGACCGGGCGGTGTATTCGCCAAGTGTATTACACGAATCGGCCTACCAACTAGCGACATCTCTAGTGCGACGTCATAGCCATCCGATGCGACAATGCATGCATTGAGGCTAGATTTGAGTTGAGACTTTTTCTAATCCTATATGGCTAATAGTTTTTCGATGTGTCGTCGTAGCCGAGTGGTTAGAGTCTTGGTCTGGTTAACGAAAGGTCGGTGGATCGATTCCTGCTTTATCGGTTCTTTTCTCTTAAAAAGAAGTCGGTCGTAGACAGTGGCGCGGGAACTTCTTCCAGACTGGGGGGGGCTGAACCATAACAGAAATCAACCTAGGGTACCCCCAAATCTAGTTTTCTCACCGATTTTAGGCCACTTATTTTTCAGACTTTGGCCTTTTCAACAACAACAAAAAAATCACGAAAATATTTTCAAAAAGTGAGGTATTCCGTCTCAGCTGAGTGAAGAAACTACCGTTTTGGCAACCTGGAGTAAAGGTTTTAATCTGCCAAATGAGTAACCGAGCCAGTGAAATAGGTGGATTTTTCACTTACATGCTTTCTTCCTTTGTGACCCACAACCCCTATTTGGGGAAGACAAGCTGCCCAACGGTTCCTGGCCTCATGAAACGTTGTGGGGTACCGCCCCCACGGCCGCAGAGTTGTGGGGGCAAGCTTCCCCCACTGCCCCCTCCTCCGGTTCCCGCGCCCAATGTATGAATCTATGAAATTATGTTGGTAGATTTCCTATTTCGATTCCTCCAGCTGGGGGGGGGGGGGGGGCTCAAATACATTACGAGCCCCCCAGCCGAAAAGCTGGGGGGGCTCAGCCCCCGCTAGCCCCCCCCCCCCCGGTTCCCGCGCCACTGGTCGTAGACACGCATCAACCTGCACATCTCCCATCAAAAAACGCAATGTATTGCCTTTGGCAGATTTGACACCTCGTCCGCCACACCGCTCTGCCTCAATAACACACCGATTCCTTTTAAGACCACTGCAAAGTTCCTTGGCATAACCTTTGACAAACATCTAAGTTTCAAACAACATTTCACAGACATCACAACTCGGGCACTAAGGAGAGCCAACATCCTCAGAGCACTAACGAGCACAGAATGGGGAGGCGACAGGGCCACACTCACACGGCTGTATGAGGCTGTGATCAGGCCCATTCTTGAGTATGGATCACTCACATTCGAGAATGCCTCTCCCTCACAGTTGCGCAGACTCGACACTGTACAGAACCAATGCCTCCGCACAATCACTGGAGCCTTCAGAACAACGCCAATCACAGCACTCCATGTATACAACAACACACCACCACTACACTACAGAAGGACAGAAGCACTATTTCGAAGCACTATTTTTTCAGAATCCAACACATCCCATGCCATCCCTGCATCTACATCATACACCGAAGAGCACATCCACGATACAACTCTAGAAACCGCTCACGACGCAAAATCACACTGGGCGGGCGTCTCACACAACACTCTAACACATTCAATCTAAAACTCCCCACGGCACACCCAAAATTACCCCTACCACCACACTGGACAGGAACAAAGCCCACAATACATTACCTGATCGCCCAACCAAAGCACACACTCACCGACACTGAGATACAGCAAGCATTCTTTCACTACACACACGAACAACAGGCAATCCACATAATATACACAGATGGCTCAAAGCAAAACCAACTGACTGGCGCCGCAGCCATTCTCTGCACAGCTAACAACCAGTATAACGCCTTTTGGGGCGACTAACGGAGCGAGCGAGAGGGTGGGCCTTGCACGTGCGAAATTGCGAGGGGGTACCTCCAACTAACTTGTGCATTGCACCCTACTAACCGGTCTTTAGCGATGTGCCAAATTTCAGCGCAATCGGCCTAGCCGTTCTCGAGATCTGGAAGCGACACACTGCACGTGCGCACGTGCAAGCGGGGTCCAAACTGACTTTTGCACGGCACCCTACTAACTGGTCCCCAACCGTGTACCAAATTTGAGCGCAATCGGCCCAGCCGTTCTCGAGATCTGGGAGCGCCCCCTGCCCGTGCGCACGTGCTGTAGCACCCCACCCTTAACACATGCAGATGAATTATCTGATGGAGACCTAACTGTGTACCGAGTTTCAATTCAATCGGCCCAACCGTTGTGCCGTTATTGAGGTTGCAATTTTGGGGGTTCTTAAAAAAATGTCCAACTTTACCACGCGCCACGTGCGGTGGTTGGGAAGAACGCATGGTGGCCATCACACCACAGAACTTTTACGTCCAAGTGACATTCAGTAAAGAAGACCGCTTGTCAATCGTATGTCCCGTTCCTAAGATATTAGCTTTTGAAGAGCGTCCCCACGGCCGTCCGGCCGGCCGCTCATACTCAGGATTTTCCTTCAATTCAGTATGAGACTCCGCTCGCTTCGCTCGCTCCGTAATCAACCTATAGTCACCTTCAGAGCCCGGCTACCTGACGACACTTCAATATACACAGCCGAACTATTTGCAATTTACACGGCCTACAGTCTACACCACTATTCAAGACAGGGATCTGCAGAACACAATCATTGCCACGGACTCAAAATCTGCTTTGACTGCAATTCAACACACTACAATGACACCGACACATCCAATCATCCACAACATACTCGATATTCACCAACAACTCGACGCTCCACACCAACCAACACTGGTCTGGCTCCCCGGGCACGCTGGCATCATGGGCAACACCAGGGCCGATTATGAAGCGAAACGGTCCCTCAATCAACAACACACACTGCAAATTCCACTATCAAACAATGACTACCACCCAGTTATCACCAAACAACTGCATGCACACTACCAAGAGATATGGAACAACACACGCACGGCACTTCAACACATCCACCCACGCATCGAGCCATGGCAAACAACAAATCTTGACTCACGAGCACATGAAAGGGCACTTACACGACTCAGAACAGGCCACACGTACATCACACATAAAGCCTTGTTTGAGGGCTCGGCCGAGAGCGAATGCAACCACTGCAATACAGTTATCACAATCCAACAGGGCCTCGTCTAAGGAATTTTCACTGGTGGGCCATTTAGCTGATGGCAATAGTGACGACCAGGTGGTCAAAGGTGTACCCCCACCAAAATCCGAAAACTCCCCGGATTTGGCCCACTATTTTTCGAGACCAAGCCAAAATTGTATTAAAAAAAATAAAAATAAAAAATAAAATAAAAAATTGACCTAATCCTCCCCGTCGTCTCTTCCTTAGCTGTCGTCATCGGTTATGGCCTGGTAACGACATCGATTTTGTCCGAAGTGGAAAAAGGTGGACCATTTTGGTGATGATAATAGTGACGACCAAGTGTTCCTAGGTCAGACTGCAATATGAGGTCAAATCCAGATGTCCACTGGAACGTAAACACCATTTACATTCGGCAGAGTCAAATCGACCAGCTGAGCAGCTCAGCCGTATCACTGAGTGCTTGGTAGTTGGGAGCCCCGCCCCGGCTTAAAAGAAAAAAAAACAGCTTATTAAATTCAGACTAACTTTATACTGGATAAGTAAGGCCGATTCGCACTCCTCACGTATCGCTCGCCTGGCTCATCCAGAAAATTACACGGTAGAGCACGCAGAAAATAATACTTATCTCTGCGGTCAAAACAGGTACCTACTTGTTGCGTCTCGAGTTTGCACCACGATCCGGGCATCGAAAGCATTCACTGCGAGCACCGCACGAGATGACAGCAATTTCCTAATGAAGGCTGTGCGAGCGACATCACCGATACGACAAACTGTTATTTAGGGCCTTGGGACAAACTGTTGCTAATGTTGCTAAGGTACAGATGGTACAGATACATTTCTACTGTCCAGTGTCCAGCTTAGGTCAAGGCTGATTCTAGTCCTAGATGTTGACCTAATCGTTAGCAAAAGAGGCAAGATTTTCTGTTCTTGTTGTTCTTCATTGACCAGTTTATGGACAATTGGTCATATTACATCGGAGCGAGTTCGTTTTCCAGGGTAACCTCTACCGTCTGGCGTTTTTGTGTCATCGCCTCCTTACAACGAATGAAGAACCCATGCCTCGCGACTCACGAGACCTTTTCGAATGGAGTAATGCATGTACCCAGTTTTATTTCTGCTCATACCTATCACACGGCATTGTGACCGTGACGCTTGCACATTACGGACTCCACAAAAAACACTTGGAAAGTCAAACAAATTCACGCTTCTCACACGTGTCCTAATCTAGCCCTCACAGGCGCCGTCTCTTGCCTTCCCATCAAGAAATGCACACACAGCTGACCGCGGGTCGAAACGAGTGGTAGGTGCCCACGCCGTTCAAAGCGGCGAATCGCGTGGTACCAGCAGTGTGTCAGGTCATATAGCAGCTGGCGTCGTGGCGTCTACACATTTCCTGCCTCCCGGAAGAACTTTGAGACAAACTCACGCTTCTCATATACCTCCGGATCTGCAGCACGCATACGGCGTCCCTTCCCCTCCAGAAACGCGGTCACAGCCGGCCGCGGATCAAAATGGGCGGTGCCCACGCCGTTCAGAGCGATGATGAGTCGCGCGTTTAGGGTAGAGTTGGACATCCCCAGCCTGTGGTGAGAACGGATATTGTTGTAGTGTGATACTGCTCGCTCAGTCGCCATGCTGTGAGGCGTCAGAGTCACAAAAGAGGCAAGGACTCTTTTGCAGGTACCAGTGGCTTCTCTCAGCAATGCCCGGAGCCTTCCCTCATCGGTTTTCTCCGCATCGCGAGCATTCTCCATTGCTCGCCACCTGTCGGTGACATTCAGGGCAAACTCTGTGAGTTCACCGGGAAAGAGGTCACGGGCGATGCGCTTCCCGGAGCGGATGAATTCCTCCGCTGTCTCAGCCTTTATCATCCTACTCATGTCCTTGACGACTTCTTGCTGCTCAAAGTCGAGACGCTCGCTCAGGAAGTTGCTGGTGCTTTGGACCACTTCTCCTCTCACCGCCTTGAAGTCACGTTCGAATGAGACGTTGGTGTTTGGCACGCGTCTGGCTCGACTTTGTAGCTCAGGCTCCTCCGCTTCCCCCTGCTCCTCTCGGCCGCCGAGGAGAGGGCCGTTGGCCATGACTGTGAGCTGCATCACCGCGCTATCGCGCGCCTCCATTGCCTGTGGGATAATCAGGTCACTCCGTTGCAGAGACTTCTGGAGGTGGCTGATCACTTCGCTGACGTCTCCCATGATGCGGGTTAGTTTGACCAACCTTCCCCCAGCTTCCCATCGGCGCAGATAGCCTTCGGCTTCCGACCTGGTCGCACGACTCTGTTCGCTTCCAGGCTGGCGCATTTCGTCCCACACTCGCCGGCACGCTGGCAGGTTCTTCAAAACAGCGGTTATGAGAGCGAGGAGGTGCTGCGAGAAGCGGACTTCGAAGAAAGCTGGGAATGTGACGTTGCCTCCATGGTCTTTCAGCCGGGCTGTCCTTTTTCCAGATGCGCGAAAGAAGGCTGCTACAGCGCGTAGCTCAATCTTCCAATGGCGAATCTCCGTCACGGTCTTTTCCACGCTTTCCATCGCGAGATCCGAGCGGTGGCATGCGCACCAGAAGGTGAGGAGCTGCCGCTGTGAGTACTCAGCCAAGAGCCTCCATAGGCCCCCGTGTCGGCCAGTATTAGCAGACTCCCCGTCCGTGGTGACACCGATCAGTTTCTCTAGCGGAGCCTCTGATCGCGCCAGACAGTCCTTCACTGCTTCTAGCAGCCCGTTCGCACCAGACGCACTGGGTTCCACCACGCCAAGTATGGCAGTCTGCAGGTTCCCGTCCTCTTCCAGAATTCGCGCTGTCACAAACTTATTGTCGACGGCTTGCCTGTCAACAGAGCCGTCCACTTGTATGCTGTAGACCAAACACTCCGACATTGCGCGGCCCAGCTTCTTCACTTCCAAACCACTGATCACCCCCAACATCTCCCGGTACGTATCCGGCGATCGATGACTGAGCATGGCCTGGGAAGACTGGGTGGGCGTGAACGGGACTGACTCGGTCATCATTGTCATCACCCGCTGGCTGTGCAGCGCTGTCAGCGAGCGCGCCGGCCAAGACCACGCGGTGGGGGTTTCTATCAGGGAGTCATTGTATACATCCGTTGCCAGCTGCACAAGGAAGGACACAAAATCTGACTGATGCTTCTTCAGAAGTTTCGCCCATGGATGGTCTGACTCATGACTTTGCCACTTTTCAGAGAGTTGTTTAGCGTCACTCGCTGCCTTGTGAACCTTCCCACGCAAATGGTCGACTACCGACTTCAGTCGGTCCTTCCCGTCCACTCGGATTCCTTCAGCGACGTATACACGCCCATTGACTGATGCCCTTTCGGCTACATGAAGTTCGTCTCTACACGTCTGACAAATCACTACCGTTCTCTGACGCTTTCCCACGCTTTCCTTTCTAGCTTTCAAACACGGGTACGTTTCGGTGAGCCACTTTACATCTAGTTTACACCCCTGATACCATACACTTCGATTTCCTATGGATGGGCTAGGAGTCTCAGGGCGCGGCGTGGACGGTCCAGGAGCATCACCAGCCTCACTCCGACTGGAGCAAGGAGTATCAGGACGCGGCGTGGACGGTCCAGGAGCATCACCAGCCTCACTCCGACTGGAGCAAGGAGTCTCAGGACGCGGCGTGGACGGTCCAGGAGCATCACCAGCCTCACTCCGACTGGAGCAAGGAGTCTCAGGACGCGGCGTGGACAGTCCAGGAGCATCACCAGCCTCACTCCGACTGGAGCAAGGAGTATCAGGACGCGGCGTGGACAGTCCAGGAGCATCACCAGCCTCACTCCGACTGGAGCAAGGAGTCTCAGGACGCGGCGTGGACAGTCCAGGAGCATCACCAGCCTCACTCCGACTGGAGCAAGGAGTATCAGGACGCGGCGTGGACAGTCCAGGAGCATCACCAGCCTCACTCCGACTGGAGCAAGGAGTCTCAGGACGCGGCGTGGACAGTCCAGGAGCATCACCAGCCTCACTCCGACTGGAGCAAGGAGTATCAGGACGCGGCGTGGACAGTCCAGGAGCATCACCAGGAATTTAAAAGCCGATAAACGTTCCGCAGCTTCAGCTTGCAAGGAAACACCGCCGCCAGCATGCTGATGCAGCGTCCTGCTATGCGAGCTAAAACTCGAGCTGAAATATGTGTCCGTTTCAGCGCGCGAGAAATATCCTGCTTTAGTTTTGCAACCTTCGATTTAGGAACGGTAATGACCGGCGGCCGGTCAGCGGCTGCGCAGCGGATATCAAAACCCAGGTAGGTAACCTGCTCGGAAGGCTCGAGCGACGACTTCTGACTATTTATATGCAGTCCCAGCGCGCGAAAAGTATCCATGCAAATTTGTAAGTGCTGCGATATCTGTGACTTGGGAGCGGCCAGTAAAAAATCGTCAACATACGCCATGATTGACATGTGATGATCGCGCCTCAGGTATTCTATCACGACTCGAATGCACTTGTGAAAATAATACGGAGAATTGGCCCAGCCGAACGGCAAACGATTCCAGACGAACCAGCGCCCTCCGTACGCGAAGCCGAGGTACTTTCTAAACGACGGATGAACGGGAAAATGGTAGAACCCATCTTTTAGATCTATAGTAACTGCGCACTCGTTATCTCGCATAACTTCGGCAAGCACAGACACGTTCTCAGAAGAAAAATGCGGGACATCACAATGCGCATTAATATATCTCAGATCACATATCAGACGATGCTTACCATTCTTTTTCGGAACAACTTTCAGCGCTGAGACACACAACGGCACATCATGAACCTCCGACACAACACCTTTTTGCACCAAATCGGACAGTTCAGCATCGAGAAACCTACGCTGAGCACTATCAAATGAGGGATTCTGAAACAATCGCGGCTCTGGCTCGGACGAGAACGGAATACGCACACCATTTGCAATCCAGTCTGTCACTACACTGTTAGCGCCGATGCGCTCCCACGCTGCTACGTTGAGCCCCATTGTTCACACGCGTAGAACAGACTCCGGTCAGTTATCATATGTCACTCCCGAGCCCCTCCCGGGCTGACCTCGTCCACGAGACGAGTCGAGGTCAAACCGGTCACGTGGCTGACCCCAGTCCGCCGGCTGGAACCCTGGACCGCCACCCCGCCGGGGGCCGTACTGGAAGCCGCGGCCGGGCCCGCGGGCGCCTCGCCACGCCGGGAAAGATCCCCGGCCACGTGATCCACTGACCTGGTGAGATTGCCGAGCCCCGGCGATGGTCACGGCTCGCTGAAGGTTCTCGAGGGAGTTCGGCGTGAAAGCTGCCGGATTTTGCTGTAGCGTAGAAAACAGCTTTGCCGTCCCGTCGTCGAACTGGGCTGATACCAGAAGTTGCGTGTACTCCTCCTGCAGGTAACGCAGGTGTGCCAGGCTGACAGCAGATACCTGGTTGAGCGCCGCGTCCTCCGGATCGCAGGCGGCCAGGAGCTTGAGTACCGTCTCCTGATAGCGCGCCGACTTCTGTATGATGTTGAATCTCGGCAGGTCTGCCCTGCTGACGCCCGCACGACTGTCGCCAACCAACAGGTCTGGCGGTAGCTTCACCTTGGCGACGCTGTCGCGAATGGCCCGAAATTCGGCCTGCACTTCGCTGAATGAACCCAGCACGGCACTTGGCATCACTTGATGCTGCTGCTCGTCAGGGACGACCTGTCGACGACCGACATTGTCGTCTTTATCGCTTTGCTCTGTGCACTGAGAAGCACTTAGCTGTTTCGAGACCTTCTCGACGAGACCCTCGAGCCGGTCAAACCTCTCTGTGATAGAGGCCACCTGACACTTCAGCTCCTCCACTTCCGCCATCCGCACGGATTGGCTCGTAGCCGCCTCGAATACCGGCGGCTACTCACTGCTCACTGCGGACGTGACTCGGCGGAGCACGCGCCCAGACTGACCCGGCGAGCGGTCGGGTCACCGCCGCTCGCCGGCCAGCGCCGCCCGTGGCGGGCGCCGCAACTACGGTCACTCCGACTGGAGCAAGGAGTATCAGGACGCGGCGTGGACAGTCCAGGAGCATCACCAGCCTCACTCCGACTGGAGCAAGGAGTCTCAGGACGCGGCGTGGACAGTCCAGGAGCATCACCAGCCTCACTCCGACTGGAGCAAGGAGTATCAGGACGCGGCGTGGACAGTCCAGGAGCATCACCAGCCTCACTCCGACTGGAGCAAGGAGTATCAGGACGTGGCGTGGACAGTCCAGGAGCATCACCAGCCTCACTCCGACTGGAGCAAGGAGTCTCAGGACGCGGCGTGGATGGTGCAGGTGCCACAGTCTTGTCTGGGACGGATAGTGGGACTGGATGACTGACCCGGACATCTCGCCGATCGTCAGCTTGGCCAGGTGGTCTGTGGAATTTGATTGCATTGTTAATTTAATCCAAGCATATAATTATTACTTTTGATGATAGATAGGCGAGTAAGCTTCGCTTTTTGGGTCTGCATTAATGACTGGCTGTGGCCGTGACAGACAGTTGCCCCCTCAAAAAAAAAAAAACTGGAATAAAAGGTTGCTTTCAATATCACAGAGTTGCATCTATGAAGGGTGTTAACCAGACATATAACATCTAATCTAAGACTGTTTAGACTTATATAGGTATCACAGAGAGCGAACTGGTTACTGAACAGGTCAACCTCAAAGATACATCATACTCAAAAATTATACTTCCACCGCAATGGACTGGTCACAGAGGAATGGACTACCTAAGCAATTCTCACCGCGATTTTTCTGGAAGAAGTCCAGCAAGGATCCTTGCCTCTTTCTGGATGTCATGCCAAGTGGTAGACCACTTAACAGAATGTCACAATGGATAATGGGTGACAGGACAGTCAGGATAACACTGTGAAAGACACACAGATAGATTTCATTAGTAGTGTGACATGAAAGCAGGTGTTGAACAAAACAGTCCTGGACTGGTGGGCAGCAAGGAAACTATAATTTCATGAATAATCACTAGGTGGCTGGTAGAGAACAATAGAAAAGGACAATATTCATCACAAGCAACATGAGCTGGCATGTTCTATCAGAAATTACTCATGTACCAATGGATGGGATGAACCTAAATATACAACAATTGCAACATATATTATGTTCAACAAATTCTAAAATGTTTTTAATTTCCAGCATTATTATCAAAGAACATCATGCAGTTTAGTGGAGAGCAATTCTAGGCAGTGTTCCATGTTTCAGAATTTTAGGTGAATAACCACACATGATGGGGAAAATATTTTCATCCTAAAAATATGACAAGTGGCTTTATTTCATCTTTGCTAAAAAAAATATGTCAAAAGTTTGATTCAACAGCCAGCTGCCAGGTTACGCATGACTTGACAGTTGATGCATCTACTCTACATCATTTCATTTCAGATCCTGTGAAGGTTCTGACAAAATCTGAGGTAAAAAATGGCATTATGCAGTTTTGTGGAAAGACTAAATCTATCTCATTTTGTCTTCAGTTTTTTTTTATTGGGACACCCAATTGAAATCCAATTTTAGAACACTGATTCTAGGTGCACTGCAATGGTTGCACTGCCAGCATGCCTGTTCACTTTGTTCTGCTTTTAATCTTTCAAAGGGTTGGTTATCAAAGTGAAGTGAACACCCCTAAAGATATTTGCATGAATATTAAGTACAAATGACTTAACTTGCAATAGATGACCAAGTAAGCTTATTACTCTCATGCATTTAGATATTAGACATGAGCCAACATATTATCAAGACAAAGCTTATCCAGATGGTGTGATCCATGACAGATATGTTGTACAATAAATGAACATTTTTAGCCATTTACATTCAACAATGAACTCTGAATCACAATTACTCATATACACTGTGGTTCATGGACAAGTCCACTGGCTGCAGCCAGCTCATTAGCATGTTTTTTATGGGAAGACTGAAATATTGCTTCACCAGAATGTCAAATCACCTGTGTGAACTATTTTAAACATAGATGCTGCTCCACACAACAAATTTGCATGGATTCCTAATCCATGCTGAAATAGTACCTAAGTTGATAATTATTTATGATAACTTGATCACAAGGTATCCCTCCATCTCAAGTCAATCCAATGAAGTATCATTAACATTTGTGGGTTCTGTGAGAATAGATGATCAACTGGTGACAAAACTTGAATAATATGCCACAGTAGGTATGAGTAAAACAAACCAATGAGAACTAAGGTAGGTTGGTATCAATGATTGTTGTGTAAATATGATAGCTGGTGGACTGGTGGAAGGAACGTACCTATGTGGTACATAGTAGAAATGTTTGCATTACATGTAGTTGCTCTTATCATTGAAAAAATGCAAGTATTAACATTTGTACCATATATATTAAAGTGCAGGCTCTGGCTGAGGCAAGGTAGGTAGGTAAATATGATTGAGATGTAAAATAGTAGAACTCTGACAAACTGACTGACAAACTGTTTAGCAAGCAGGTAGGCAGATGCAGACAATGTTGCCTATGAATGCACTAGTTTATCAGTAGGTATACACATCTAACAATATTTGAAAATGTAGGTACCTATATATACTTTTTCATGGAATCAATGCCTTTTACGAGCTGACCTACCTACCTACCCATTTACTCTGTTTTGTTGAACTAGGAGCCTATAGCTGCCTGCACTTCACACAGCACAAATTAGGCCAGCACTTAAATTATTTAACCTACAATTACATTGCCTTTCCTCAACAATTGCTGAATTAATTGTGGCCTGTGGCTGTGGAGTGTGGGAAGGTAGGTTGAGGTGCAATACAATAGATTCTCAATGAGAATCAAATGATAACTTTTAACTGATCAGCGAGAATAAAAATGAGATAAACTAACAACAGACAACTACGATGAATTACGCACCGAAGAATGAAGATGATGCTGATATCAAAATGATTTAATTTAACCCGTAAGCATTGACATTCTGATTCATGAAACAGAAAGTTGCACGTCATGCAACGCTGGCTGTGTTCGTAAGCGGTGTTTACAGCATGTCTACACTGTTGATGACTGTTGGTTGTTCTTTGATTGGTTGTTGAATGCTCGGACAGATATCATAGTGCTAGAAACGCGTCGTTAGCGAGAATTAAAAACACGTCGATAGCCACAGAGCGTTTTTCGTTTGAAACATATTCGTCACTTTTGTCGTAGAGGTAAACTGCCATTTGGGATGCCATATGAGGTGCTGACACAAAGGAAAGTTTCAAAGATTCGCTTATGTAGGTATTTTTTTTTTTTTGAAGTTTCCAGTTAATGTACAAAACAAACCCGTCTGAATTGGTCGATATCTGAAAAATGAAAAAAATCTCGCATTTTTTTTTCTCTATGAAGTAAGATTTAACTGGTGGGCCATTTCCCTGTGACTGGTGGGCCAATTCTGAGCACTGGTGGGCCATTTGGCCCACCAGTTAACATGTTAGACGAGGCCCTGCAATCCAACATCTCCTTATCAACTGCCCACTTTATCAACAACAACGAACGCCAATCACAACATACTGCACACAAAACAACATACCACTGACACTCCAAACACTTCTCGGTGACTCACACCCAGAGGCCATCAGCTTGCTCCTAACATACCTGCATCAAACAGGTATTATACATATCTTGTAAATCCTGGTCAGATTGCCGAGGGAAAAAGAGGCAAAAAAGAAAAAAGAAAGAAAAAGAGATAACAAAAATATTTAAAAGAAAAGAAAAGAAAAAGAGAGATTACAAATATATTTAAAAGAAAAGAAAAGAAAAGAACAAAGAAAAAGATCAAATGAGAAAAGAAAAGAAAAGAAAAAAGCCAACAGCCCACAAAAAACGGCAAACAAAGGCACAGGCCAGGATCCCCATTGTTCCCCCCCCCCCCCACCCATCCCAAACCCCACCTAACGACAACTCTGAATGGGCTGTAATCACCTTTCTGTGGAAGCCCAAAAGCCGACAACTACAAGCACAAGTACAAGACACGCATTTTTGGCCCCTACGTTCGCACGCCAATATCGTACGCCCAATAAATCTATGACAAGTATTCATCTGATTAAGGAATAAGTTGCAAAAGAGCTGGCTGCAGTTTGATTGCAGTCTGTACCCGTACTACCAATTTTGTTACGGCTCTGTCGATATTCGTCAAAGTCGGAAGAGCTATTATGAAACACACTCGAATGACAACGGATTCCTGTATTATTTCATCGATCAGATAAGACATGTATATGTAATCGGCAAGCTTTGCGCCGATCGATAGGCGTTACCACAAGTGTATTCGTGGCCATTGGGGCGACGTAAGTAAAGAAGAAAAATAAAATAACTGGCCCCAAGAACGTCAAATTATCAGTTAGCATGCACCTTTTCCTTGATGTGTAGATAATTTACCATTAATTGTTAGAGAAAATTGCATTTAAAATCTTCCGTTTATGCTTTTTTCATCGGTTGCACAATACGTTCTTTTACTAAGCTAGAAACACTAATTAGGAATAGTTCCCGCATCATCATCAAGAACAATAGGGAAGGCTTGAAGTGAATACAATAATCTAAACGGTTTTGTAATCTATGTAAAGACACTTCTAAAATTGCCTGTAGAAATATTGAAGGCAAAAGTTCAACTTTTTCACAAGACTGATGTCTATAAACCTCTTCAACGTGTGACAACTCAGCCGGTATTTCGTCGCCTACAGCCCAGCTTTCCCTAGTGACCGATAGAGGCGCTGCTATCGATGTCCGCCCGTGCCGCCTAACGTTAAAGTTTAACTGTTTCACCGCCGAGAGGAGCCCGGTGACCATATGATGTCTGGACAGGAATTTAATTCAACGGTTTTGCGCGTGATCGTCTGCTAATCAATTGTTGCTTCAGGTATGAACTCGAAGCTGTCCTAGATAATGCAATTAAATGTTTTTCAGTGGCGGTCGCAGGGGGGGGGGGCCATCAGGGCCATGGCCCCCCCCAAAGGCAAATCAGGGGGGGCCATCATATCATTTGGCCCCCCCCCAAACAACCGATGGGCCCCATGGCCGTATGGGGCCCTGGCCCGTATTCGATTGTCACGAGGCTCGAGAAACCCACGCCAGCTATTAACAGCTCCCATACCAGTCTTTGAGGGTCCTACACTGACGTCGGAGGGCCCTTCAGTGGCGGTCAAGCGTCCACATTTACCGCTGAGGACCCAAATTGACCTCTGAGGGCCCTCCACTGGCCTTTGAGGGCCCCTAAACCGGTCTCAGGGGCCCAACCGGCGTCTGAGAGCCTCATTCCGGCCTCTGATGGCCTCATTTCTGTCTCTCGAGTCCCAAGACCAGCCTTTAAGTGTCTCTGAGAGCCCCGCACTGGATTCTGAAGACCCGATGTTGGTCTCTAAGAGCCCGCATCGGCCTCTGGGGGCCCATCTTGGCCTTTGAGGGCCCTCCGCTGGTCTCTGGGGTCCAATGCCGGCCCTTGCCGGCCTTTTAGGGCCCAAAACTGACCTCTAAGGGCCCATGCTGGCCTGTAAGGACCCACATTAGTCTCTGAGGCCCCCCGCACTGGATTCTGAAGACCCAATGCCGGCCGCTCAGGGCCCGCATCGGCGTCTGAGGGCCCACCTTGGCCTTTGAGGGCCCTCCGCTGGCCTCTGGGGTCGAACGCCGGCCCATGCCAGTCTTTTAGGGCCCCACACTGACCTCTGAGGGCCCCATGCTGGCCTGTAAGGACACACATTAGCCTCTATGGGCCCCGCACTGAATTCTGAAGACCCGATGCCGGCCTCTAAGGGCCCGCATCGGCCTCTGAGGGCCCATCTTGACTTTTGAGGGCCCTCTACTGGCCTCTGGGGTATAACGCCGGCAAATGCCAGTCTTTTAGGGTCCCATTCTGACCTTTGAGGGCCCCATGCTGGCCTGTAAGGGCCCACATTAGCCTCTGAGGGCCCCCGCACTGGATTCTGAAGACCCGATGCCGGCCTCTAAGGGTCAGCATCGGCTTCTGAGGACCCATCTTGGCCTTTGAGGGCCTTCTGTTGGCCTCTGGGGTCCAACGCCGGCCCATGCCGGTCTTTTAGGGCCCCACACTGACCTCTGACAGCTCGTGCTGGCCTGTAAGTACCCACCTTAGCCTCTGAGGACCCCGCACGAGCCTCTAAAGACCCGATGCCGGTCTGTAAGGGTCCGCATCGGCCTCTGAGGGCCCATCTTGGCCTTTAAGGGCCCTCTACTGGCCTCTGGGGTCCAACGCCGGCCCATGTCGGTCTTTTAGGGCACCACGCTAACCTCTGAGGGCTCCATGCTGGCCTGTAAGGACCCACATTTGCCTCTGAGTGCCCAATTTGGTCTCTGATGGTCTCAAACTGCCTTTTGCAGGCCCTGTACTGGTCTCTGAGGGCCCTAAACTGGCCCCTAAGGGCCTAAACCAGCCTAGGTCCCACACCGGCCTCTGATGGTCCCATTTCTGTCTCTGGGACCCAAACTGACCCTTATGTGCCTCTGAGGGCCCCGTACTGGCTTCTGAAGGATCGATGCCGGCTTCTGAGGACCCATAACGGTCTTAAAGTGTCTCATGCCGACACCTCAGGCCCCACACTAGCCTCTGAGGGGCCCCAAACTGGCCGCCTATGAGGTCTCTACACCGGCCACTGATGGCCGTATTATGTTCTCTGGGGGGCTCAAGCCTTACCTTCGGGGGTCACGCACTTGCCTCTGAAGGCCCACATCAGCCTCTGGGGTCCTACCGGGGGCCTTTGAGACCCTTCGCTGACCCTTGGGTCCAACGCCGGCCTTTGGGGGGTCTGACACCGTACTCTAAGGGCCCCATTGCAGCCTCTAGGCGATAGGTATCGCCTAAGCGCTATCGATGGGCCCATAAGTGTAGGAACCATGGGTGCAGTGGGCGCAGTTGCACCAAACACAATTCTGCAGTGGGTGCAGACAATGTATTCTGCATCCACAATAATCTAGAACAAAACCCCCTTTTCTCAGCAACACTACTTTCCATGCAGCACGACAAATTTAGGATATTTTGCCCACTATCCATCTTTCGAAGCATTTGATACTGTAATGGTCTTCAAAACTTACATTTGTGCCCAGTAAAAAAAGAAAGAAGATGAAACGGAACACATGTGATTGAACAGTGAACAGATACCGAGGACCCACTGTCAAAAGTTTTAGCACGATGATCTTAGAAAATAGCAAAGTTAGCCGCCTAAGCCGCCTTTACTTTTGCGGTAGTCCATTCACAGTTGCGTGAATTAGACAATATCAATAATTCAAAATGCACTTATCGGTACCTTTTCGACATTGTACACCCTCAAAGCTCGCAATGAGCCTCCGCTCGGGTGCCGCTCCCTACCCCCCCCCCCCCCCCCCCGCTTCACCGGTCATGGCCTGGATTTCTGTACCCGTGCACTACGCCCGTGGGCCCCTTTGAGCTAGCACCGGGCCCCCCGGGTCAGCGCAGGGGCCCCTTTGCCAAGTTGGCCCCCCCAAACTCCAAGTCTGCGACCGCCCCTGATGTTTTTATTATGTACGACATATTATAAGACTGGCAAACACTCTTATTCATGCTTAGCGGCTTTACTGACAATTAGTATAATGTTTTATATAGCGGATGCCGCGATCGGAGCATCTCATGGTGCACTATGTTTTCGCCCATTCAGCTGATCACGGCAGGTGTTCGGCTGACTGTGGGCGGGGAGTCTGGATCGAGAGCTCAAGGAGTGAGGTTGCGCTCCTGGCTCTGTTAAAATGTAACCTAAAGCTAAATACAAGGTTATGTTCTTCACTTTTGATTATGTCGATTCACCTTCAGTAAACACGGGTTTTCATTTGGTGACAGCGGTGGGATCGACTTAGTCGAAATGAAGTTTGGAGCCCGAACCGACGTCCTCGGCTTTCGCGGCCTCAAGATGAAGAATTCAAGAATTCAACTGACTGTTTGAAATCTTCGGAGCAGCTATCGCCCGTTCAAGATGTCTGCTGTTGGTTTTCCGGCTCTGCAACACTCTGACGAGTTGTCAGTTAGCCGGTAAGGTCGGTCGACTTCGCCTTTTGTCCCGACTGAAGACTGCGGTATGTTGGCCGCTGCACGGCGACTGGCCAGCAGTGCCGTCTGTTCCCGCAAGCACTGAGCTCCGCTTCTTGAGCTGTGCTAACTGCTACGGTCGACTGATCCTCGGTCCACTTGGCTTTGCAAGTGTCGACTGAGCGCCGTTGCTACAACACGTTTATTCATCAAGATCATCGCAAGATGGACCAGTTACGAGCCGTCATGGAGATCGACCAGCCAAGGGCTACCGAAGCAAGAGGAGCCTAGTCTTGGGCTGCGCTGTTTTCCCTGCTTCTTCAATCTTCGTGGTACCGGGTACCAGCAGTCTCAGCTGTGATGGAGGTGACGTCCGTAAGGAGGCTGAGAGACAGCGACCAGTGCCCAGTGGCCTGCGGTGATCTCGGCCCAGCCGTCGCGCTGCTGCGGCCTGCGAGCTCAGTGTGCAGTGTTCAGTGATTTGGTGCGCGAGTGGTGAGCGAGTGACGAGTCGGCACCGCCATAGCGATTGGCGTCCGACCTCCTCGCTGCTGGTGATCGGCACCAGCCGGCCGTATCGCCCACCGCGACTCGGCTCGGAGATCTGCCCAGCTCTGCGGCCCGTCGGCGCTGCACTGGACCGCGTCAGCTGATTCGAGGAGCAGCAGGCAAGGCGCCGGATGGGGAGGACTGGCCGTCAATGCACTCACGGTACTGTGCCTGGGGAACTGGGATTTCGGGGTCGGTGAACTGTGTTTTGAGTGTTTGACAATGAACAATTCAGTAGTGGTGTCAGAGCAATGTGCGAAAAATGAAAGTGAATACGCAATGGAGACGATATTAGAGTTCACTGTAAAGCTAGGTCAGGTTTGGCTAACCAGTTAATGTGGTACTTGAGCAGGAATTCAAAATGAGTTCTTTTATTGTACCGGCACCCCGTTTCGGTGGGAAGGGCTCATTGTCCCGTTTCCGTGAGGACTTTCAAACGTTTGGTCGGCTTCAGGGCTGGGATGAGGGACAGCAGCTTTCTTTTCTGCCACTGACCCTAGAAGGCATTGCACGGGATGCTTATGATGCTCTGAGCTCGAGTCAGAAGGGATCCCTGGACAGCGTTTTCAATGGTTTGCGGGAAACGTTCACAGTGGGGACCACAATCGACGCGCACATTCGTCTGACCGAGTTAAAGTATGACCCCGCCGAGTCTCTGGACGAGTTCCTTGTGCGGTTTAAGTCTCTTGTAAGGCGCTCCTTCCCAGATCAGCCGACTGATGGTTTGCTTTTCAACTACTTTCTGTCAGCCGTCCCCGAGAAATATCGCTCAGAGATTGTGATGGCGGGAATTTCTGATTTCCCGGCCGCCGTGCAAAAGGTGAGCAATATCCGCAGCGCTGAGGTGCTGCGAAGCGCGTCAGTGCGTCAGGTAGAGGTGCAGGCGCCGATGTTGCGCCTGATACTCGATCACATCGAGCAGCTCGAGCGGCGTCTGGACGGCCCCGGACGCCCCGAGCGGACCGGACGGCGCCGCGGGTCGCAGCCGTCCCGGTCAAACGAGGCGCCGGCGCGCGCCTGCTGGGCACGTGGGGGCGCTGATCACGTGCGGTCCCGATGCCGTTTTCGTGATAGCACCTGCCACTCGTGTGGTAAGAAGGGACACCTGGCAGCCGTGTGCCAAGCTCCGTCGGGAAACGCCGACTGGGGCCCAGGTCAAAGCCCGAGGCCGGGTCCCGCGGCACCTCCCGAACAGTAAGTGATGCTGGTGACAGCGTACAGTTCAACCCAGATATGACCTTCCCGGCTAGGATCTGTGGGGTTGAGTGTAACTGTTTGTTGGATACGGGCTCGACGATAAGTATCATTAATAAGGCAGTGTTTGATGCTTTACCGAACGCCACTTTGAGCATGACAGCGACACGGGCGCGGACGGCCGCGCAGGAACAGTTGCCTCTCCTTGGGAGAACTGTCCTTTCCGTTCAGATAGGTCGCGTGCAAAAGACTGTCCCCTTTTATGTGTCGGATGTGATTGATGTGCCCTGCCTGTTTGGCATTGATTTCCTTCAGCACGTGCAACCGTGTGTAATAGATCTGCAGCGGAAATGCCTGAGCTTTGTGCCGTCGGAGGCAGTTCGATCTGTTTCAGCGGAGGCAGTGACTGTTGGAACCGTAGTTCTGGGCAAGGATATTACTGTACCACCCGGCAGTGAGACGGTGGTTCGCGGATTTTCTCACAATTGTGACTACAGGGGTTCTGCTCTGATTGAACCTTCTTGGGATAAACCGAGATTAGAGGTTGTGAGAAGAGAAGCATAGTGGAAGTGTCTGGCACGAGCGTTCCATTAGTATTGCGAAACAACTCTGATCGTTTTGTTACTATACCCAAGCACGCTGAGCTGGCTCAGTTAGAGGTAGGATTTTCAGAGGAGCCTAAAGTAAAAGAGTCTGAGCTTAAAGAGTCTGTGAACTTGAAAGAATTAGTGAACTTAGAGGGAGTAGATATAACGTCATCACAGAGAGCTGCCCTGTTTCGCGTCCTTAAAAAGTACGAGTCAATGTTCGATGGTCACGCGGGCCACACCACTCTGGTGGAGCACCGAATCGATACGGGTGACAGCCCTCCGATCAGACAGGCCCCACGTAGAATTCCGCCGCACCTCAAAGAGGAGGTGAAGGCTCAGCTAGACGAGCTAGTCAGACAGGGGATCCTAGAGGAGTCAGAGGGCACGTGGGCGTCGCCAATTTGCGTGGTTCGCAAGAAGGACGGGTCGGCGAGGATAGTAGCCGACTTACGCCGATTGAACTCAGTGTCTCGAGTCCCCGCCTATCCGATCGCCAGAATAGATGATACGCTAGACGCGCTGGCGGGATCGTCGCTATTTTGTACCCTTGCATTGATATGAACTCGGCTTACCATCAGATGTTAATTGCACCGGAGGATAGAGAAAAGGCAACGATCGTGACACCTTTCTCGTGTCTGCAGTACACACGGGTTTGTTTTGGTCTCGCAGGAGCGCCAGCGAGCTGTGCTCGTCTGCTGAACATAGTGCTTGGAGATATTGCACCGGAAAAAATGCGTGAGTTACTTTGATGACATCATTGTGCACGGGTCAACCTTTCAGAGTGTTCTGGAGTCACTGGATTGTGTTTTGAGTCGTCTCATGGATGCAGGGTTGACTTTGAACTTGAAAAAGTGTCAGTTTTTCCGGAAAAAGGTCACTATCTGGGACATGAAGTGTCAGGGGAGGGTATCAAGGCTGATCCTGTCAAGGTAGAGAAGGGGCGTGACTGGCCTGTGCCCAGATCAGCCAAGGAGATGTCCAGTTTTCTAGGGCTAGCTTCGTACTTTAGAAGGTACATTAAGAACTTTGCGGATATTGCAGCGCCGCTGTTCCGCCTCACCATTAAAGATCAGAAGTTTGAATGGTCGGACAGCGCTCAAATTGCTTTTGATTCATTGAAAAAGGCCTTATGCGAGTCACCAGTGCTTGCGTTTCCGCGTTTTGATTCAGAGGCAGGTCCATTCATTTTGGAGACGGACGCCAGTGGAGAGTGTATGGGAGCCGTTTTGCTGCAGGTGCAGAATGGTGTCGAGCGTCCAGTCGCTTACGGCAGCCAGACGCTGTCAAAGTCACAGAGAAATTACTCTACCACGAAGCGTGAGCTATTAGCGTGTGTTCATTTTGTGCAACATTTTAACCACTACCTTCAGGGAGCGAGATTTCAATTGCGTACTGATCACAGTAGCCTGCAGTGGCTATTGAATTTTAAGAACCCCACCGGCATGCTAGCCAGGTGGTTTGAAGTTTTGGGCAATTATCAGTTTGACATTTCTTATCGCCCGGGGGCCACTAATACAGCAGCTGATGGTCTGAGCAGGCGCCCCGAGAGCACAGCTGACGCAGGCGTGCAGACTGAGGAAGCGCAGTGCCATCAGATCAATGCGAGTCTGTGGTCCACCAGTTTCATGAAAGACGAGCAAGGTAAGGACGCAACAATTTCAGAGATCGTGAAGCATCTTTCCTCAGGACAGCGTCCACATCGCCGCAGTGTCGACAGGTCCTTGCGTCCCCTGCTGAGGCAGTGGTCCAGACTGACCCTTCTTGATGGTGTCCTGTACCGAAAGTACCGTCGGAGGGCGAGAGATGAGTTTCAGCTGCAGCTGGTGATTCCGCGATCTCTCGTGACCGGTGTGCTGACGTCACTGCACAGCGGCCCGACCGCCGGTCACAGTGTTCCATTTTTCAGACTTTTTGGTGGCAAATCACACCTAATGGGGAAAATATTTTCATCCCTAAAATATGAATGACCGACTTAACCTCATCTCTGAAAAGAGTTTCATGTATTCCCAACAGCCAGTTCACATGTCACTTGACAGTTGATGCACCCACATCCTTTTGTTCCACACCCTGCCAAGATCCTGACATGAAATCCTGGTTTATCAATTGGCGTAAAAATTGGCATTACACCATTTTGCAAAAGTACTTGTTATTTACTTTCTTCTTTCTCATCCTAGGGTTTTTTTTCTTCATCAGCCCACCCAACCAATATCCAATTTTAGAACACTGGCCGGTCACCCCGGACCGGACAGGTTACACGCAGCAGTGACCCGACGCTTCTTCTGGGTGGGAATGTTGACAGACGTCAAGGAGTTCTGCAAGCGCTGTGAGCGGTGTTCATCCAGAAGTCAGCCGGTGCCGAGACCGAGAGCCGCACTGGGTGAATTGCAGGCTTCCGAGCCGTTCGAGACGGTAGCGATCGATTTTCGGACTAACCTACCAGTGACGCCGAGTGGTCATAAGCATTTGTTGGTGGTGATCGATCACTTCACTCGCTGGTGTGAGGTGTTCCCGCTGAAGGATATGACGGCCACCACAGTAGCGTCCACTTTGGTGAGCGAATTCTTTTCCAGGTACGGATGCCCGAGGAAGCTCCATTCGGATTGTGCCGCCAATTTCACGGGCCAGGTGATTGCCGAGATGTGTCGTCTTTTCGGCATCGAGAAAACAAAGATAAGTGCCTATCATCCAGAGGGTGACGGTAAGGTCGAGAGGATGATGAGGACTCTGCTCGACATGCTTTCGAAGTATCTCGACGCGAATCATGATCAGTGGGACGAGCACCTCCCATTGTTGATGCTGGGGTACAGATCGCTCGAGCACAGTGCGCTGGGCTACAGTCCGTATTTTCTCATGTTCGGTAAAGAGCCGTGCTTGCCTGTGGAGGCTGAGCTCCAGGTTCCAGTCGCGAGCAAATCTCAGACCGTCACAGAATATGTAGATAAGCTACGCGAGTCTTTGAGAATTGCACACAAGCATGCGCTACAGGTATCTGACGCTTCACATGGGAAAAACAAACGGTTCTACGAAAAACGAATGAATGAGTTTGACTACAAAGAGGGAGATTTGGTATTTCTGCACAAAGCTGTAGTTCCTAAGGGACAATATTACAAGTTTGTGAGACCGTGGAAGGCTGCGGTGATTGTAGCAAAGGTAGGGGACTTGAACTATCGTATCAAGGTCACGGGCTCCAGGAAAACATTACTGGTTCACCATAATCGTTTGAAGCCGCGAACTGAGCCGATAGTTACCCCACCTGAGCCAGAGGTCACTGAGAGTCAGGATGGGGCTGGTGCTGATGCTGCGTCACCGGTGACACGCGCTCAGACCACGCCGCCAGCAGAGACAGAGTCGGTCTCCGTGGACAGTGGGTCAGCGGATGGCCCGGCTGGTGCCACAGCGTGGGCACGATTGCCCATCATCGGCACAGCTGTGCAAGGTAAGGAGCCAGCGATTGAGGAGCAATCGTCCGGCACAGTTCAGATGGCGGTGCCGACACCCGAGTGTCCACCGGTACCCCCGCGGTCTGAGGTACCGCCGCCGGTGCCAGCCAGACGGTCCGAGCGACGGACTCGACCGCCTGATCGCTTTGTTCCAGGCTTGTAGGCAGCCTGTTTTAACATGAATGCTTCAAAAGGCAAGAGGTAAGAGGTGCGCTCAAATTAACGTAAAATCAGTCGCCCTGATTTTCCTTTTAACTAGCTCAGCAGACAATCGGTTGGCTCCTGGCGCCGGAGTGCGACAGATTGTTCAACTCTTTATGGAAAGAGAGTGTGCGCGTCGAGCTAGATTCGGCCACTCCCTGGGGACGTTTCTGGTTGACATGTCAATGTCATTAAACTCAGTTTGAGTAGGAGCCCTCTAGCAGCCTGTTCAGAGCATCATGGCATGGGATGTAAATAGCATGGTCTGGTTAACCGTGTTTGGGATGGGACCCAGGGTACTGCCATCATTGACGGTTAGCCATACCTGTTCAGCTAGCTAGTTGATAAGTCAGCGATGCTGTGCGCGATGACGTGTTTGTGTTTTTCGTTGTTGCTGACTGCCAGTCCACGTCAGCCGGATGCTGCTAGGCATCATCTAGCGACCACGATGTTTTGGTGTCGCGTGGCGCGTGCTGATGATGCCGCATGTGTCAATGAGTGTTTCTAGATGTAAGTGCACGCCTTTCATTCAAAGGAGGGAGAAGTGTAATCGGCAAGCTTTGCGCCGATTAAAGTTTAACTGTTTCACCGCCGAGAGGAGCCCGGTGACCATATGATGTCTGGACAGGAATTTAATTCAACGGTTTTGCGCGTGATCGTCTGCTAATCAATTGTTGCTTCAGGTATGAACTCGAAGCTGTCCTAGATAATGCAATTAAATGTTTTTATTATGTACGACATATTATTAGACTGGCAAACACTCTTATTCATGCTTAGCGGCTTTACTGACAATTAGTATAATGTTTTATATAGTGGATGCCGCGATCGGAGCATCTCATGGTGCACTATGTTTTCGCCCATTCAGCTGATCACGGAGGTGTTCGGCTGACTGTGGGCGGGGAGTCTGGATCGAGAGCTCAAGGAGTGAGGTTGCGCTCCTGGCTCTGTTAAAATGTAACCTAAAGCTAAATACAAGGTTATGTTCTTCACTTTTGATTATGTCGATTCACCTTCAGTAAACACGGGTTTTCATATAGATATAAATCGATGACAACCCGCCGTGAGCATGCAACTTAACCCGCGCCCTGCTGGGGGGTGTTTGAACACCCCCCTTGTGGTTTTTCGCGAATATCGGCGCTCCGCGCCGCCGTTTTTGGTACACCTTATTATACATCAATTCTACACATGTTGTGAAAATTTCAGACCAAGGTCATTCAAGGTCAGGTCACCAGGTCACTTGAAGTGACTTCACCTCATAAAAAGTTTCAATGTCTGCCATAGCTACACCGAGTGACCGATCGCTTTGAAACTTTTAGAGATTGCTAAATGCAATAGCATGTACAAAATGTATGTATCAGAATTTTGATATCGATGACCTAAGGTTAGGTCAATTTTGCGACCTCCCCATTATAAGTCAATGGGAGAAAATTGAAATGCGCCTCTTTTGGACAAATGACATTATAAACACTCCCAAACACTGAATTACAAGTGGTTTAGACACATTGAACATTAAAATGGTGTCTGTGACCCCTGTTTATGCCCCTGAGGTCATCTTAGGTCACGAATGGTATGTAACAGTTTTTCGCAAATAACTTTTGATAGAGGCATGCTAGAGCGATGAAAACGCCTTAGATGTGTTCAGCTCAACGATAAGCATCGACTGATATGCAGCATGACCCTTTCCGGTCAGGTCATGACCTTGACCTGAGGCCAAATTTTCAAGTTGACCTTTCAAGGTCAAATTATAGTTCATTCGATACGTCTTGACGAGAGGAACACGATGCCGGTAAAAGTAAGCTCGTACAAGGCTTGGGTCAAAAGTTATTGCAGAAAAACTGTTTCCGAAAAATCGGCTATTTTTGCAGTTTTTGCCCCCTGCAGGCAAAACCGTTGACGTTAGGTCAAATCTGAGAGAATTACTCAGAAAGGGCGTTAATAGGGCTATCGAATGCGCTTTTCCGCGGCGCTGTAGCTCTATTGGTTCCCGAGTTATGCGCTGGCTTCTTGGAAATTGTCGACATTCGACCTGGAAATCGGCAAGATTTTGACTTCAATGACCTCTGGTGACCTGACCTTTGACCTGACTAAAAAATTGACCGAAGTGATTTCGTCATTATTTTTGGCGCTCTTTCGAACGCCGCCTTCCGCGTATCGCTACGTGGCCCAGGAGCCGAGTTAGAAGGGGGGTGTTCAGACACCCCCCAGCAGGGCGTGGAAATCCAGGACCCCCAACCGGGCGCGGGTTAGCAATCAGTCCCGAGTTATCTTCATATACGTCTAATATAAATATTTTTGACTTCAACTACCTACATAGATTCCAACTAAGGGGATTTATCCCCCTGGCCGCAGGTATGTAAAAGCTATAGTTAGGGCATTGCTCCTATAGATGACGCTCTTTGACAGCTAGAAATTGAGAATTTCGTCCTGCGATACGCTAACGCCTAACAGCTATGCCGAAATGTTTTTTTTCTTGTACATGGTGATTCTTACACGAAAAACTATCTATAGTCCATTTTATTTCAAAAGGCGCACGGCTCGAAAATCGATTTTAGAATTGTCACGTGCAAAGTGATGGCTTTGACAGAAATCAACGAACACCGGCTTGGCACGTTTCGAAATCAGACTGGTCGGCTCGGTCGGCTGGTCTCTGATTTACGATAGTTTTGAGAGAAGTATAGACATACGACTCATAATGAGTAACTGTGAATCGAAAATGCTTCCACACGGGATCTAGCCATAGGCACTAAACAAATGGTTAAGATGATTACGTGGATGACTTGTTTGCAGACCTACAAAAGTAACACACGGATTGGCATTTTGTTTTACGTTTATTTCTGTTGAGTATAAAAAGAAACATGAGCCAGCATATTTGCCGATCTAGTACAATGCTGATCGATCGATTCCTGCATTGGGAAGAAGTCGGGTATGCGCCTACTAAATCTGGAAAGACTCATAAAAAGATTACTGATGTTTGCACGTAGCATGCGAGAACACAATGTAAGACAACAATATGGAACGTCACCAGCTTCAGCAGCTAACAATGACATGATGAGTGAGCCTGCCGTTCAGAATTCTGGCGCCCGACAGAGCCTTGTAGTAAAAAATATTGTTCTGTCTTGATTATTTAAGGATTTGCCGCTTGTTATTTCTCAAGTGATGGCCTGGCTGTGGAATCAAGGTTAATCTAGGAGTGACGTTAGATTAGCATGCAAATTCAACAGAATGGAGAATGGCTCAAACATGGGCGTAGGAACGGCTGGAACATTGCGGGTGCATGGTGCAGAAATCCAGCCATGGCCGGTGAAGCGGGGGGGGGGTAGGGAGCGGCTCCCGAGCGGAGGCTCATTGCGAGCTTTGAGGGTGTAGAACTAGAGTAGAAGGTCCAGATAAGTGCATTTGGAAGCATGGATAATGTCAATATTGGACTACCGCATAAAGTAAAAGCGACTTTCTTAGTCATTTTTGAAGATATCGGGATAAAACTTTTGCCAGTTGGTCATCAGTAGGTATGTATTCAATCACTTGTGCTCCATTTCTTCTTTTTTAACCTGAGCACAAATGTAAGTTTTGAAGACTATCACAGTAGCAAATGCTTCTAAAAATGGATAGTGGGCAAAATATCCTGAATTTGTAGTGCTGCATGGGAAGTAGTGTTGAGAAAAGGAGTTTTTGTTCCAGATTATTGCGGGTGCAGATTACATTGTCTGCACCCACTGGAAAATTATCATGCGTGCAACTGCACCCACTGCACCCATGGTTCCTACGCTTATGGGCTCAAATATATGAACTTACTAACATTCTGCAATATGACACGATTTATAAGCTAAATTGAACAACTTGCTCCGTTGCACTGTGCTTATCTTTCAAAAATGGCCGAGAAATTCAAGATCTCAGCTTGCGTTATTTTCTAGCGTCTCGCATGTGCCAACTCCAAAATAATACTTCGGGCCATGAGCCTTTTGAAAAAATGAACTATAATAGCCTGCTAACCAGCGTGCGATTTTTTACTTTTCACCTTAGTTTTCGCTACTTTTAGGTACTTTACCTTGTCAAGTCAAGTGCCCACCTACTTTCAGAAGGTCAGCGCCGCCCCTGTCATATCCAGCAGGAGCTGCGTGCTATCACTCATTGGCAGTGAGAAATATTGATCAATGGCCATCGCACAGCACCATTTGTCTTTCCATTGGCTACGTTCGCATAGTATGCACTATGCATTAGTGATGTCAATCACAGAAAATCAGAACACCGATACCAAACCAAATACAAACCAAAACCATTGGAAAATACCGAAACCGAACCGATCCGTTGGACTGCAAATATTTATCTTATACAACATGTTCATTAGAAAAATACTTACCTCTGATTTCTTAGGTGCACAGTGCACACCGTTGCAAATGTATCCAAAAAACGCATAATGACAGATGACACGAAAATTGAAGTCACCGAGTGGATTCGAACCACCAACCCCCGTATCACCAGTTCGATACTCTAACCACTTCGCCACGGCGACAACACATGTAAGGCAGCTTAAATATCCTTAAGCTAAAACCTAGCTTCAATAGACGCCACCAAGGGCGAGGACCGAACGTATGACGCCACGCTGACGTCACTCAAGAGGCACGCTATTGGTCGGCTGATTCGTGTAATACACTTGGCGAATACGCGCCCCGGGGAGAGCTGTGGGATACCTCCCCGGTGACCTGACCTAAGCTAAATTCAACTCAAAATGACCTCGAATGACACAAACGACATCAAATTCGAAATCTATGGCCTAAATGGACCATAAAACATGTGTCACGTGACCGACGCATGAAATAATATTTCCGTGACCTGTGATGACCTGACTCTGACCTGAAAATCAAAGTACAAGTTTGGTACCCTCAGGGTATCTAAAGCATCTATTCACGAGTGTGTAAACCAAAAATGAGCCTGATTTGACTTGTAAGACGGCGGCCAGACCCCAAAATGTGAGACGGCGGCCAGACCCCAAAATGTGAACAAGCCAGAATGCTAATAATTTTTACTTTGACCTGATCTGTGACGTCATCGGTGACCTCGAGGTCAATGCAATTAGAATTCGCCCGACAGTTTTCCCGGGGTTATCAGACACCGTTTGAATTTTGACGATTAGCCCAGTTGTTTCGGAGGTAGGAGGGGGGGGGGGGGCTATGAAGAGCCCCCCCCCCCAGTAGGGCGCGTTATACGCAGACCCTAATGGGCGCGGGTTAACCCGCGCCCATTGGGGCGGCATCTTTTCTGCACATGTGTAAATTTCAGACCAAGGTTACTCAACGTTATGTCACCAGGCTACTTTAAGTGACTTCACATAATAAAAAGTTGCAATGTCTGCCACCGAGTGACCGATCTCTTTGAGCTTTCAGCGATTGATAAGAGCAACTGTATGTTCAAAATAATTCATCTCGGAATTTTGATATCGGTGACCTAAGGCCAGATCAATTTTGTGACCTCCCCAATCCTCATTTTAAGCCAATGGGGGAAAATTGAAAGGTGCCTCTTTTGCGCGAATTTCTGACTTCTCTGCATCCACCCACCTCGGTTAGGTCTGGGACGCTGGGCGCCGACTGCGCTCGTGGCTCGGCGACCACCTCGCTGGTTTGGGCGGCGCGGCGAGGCACCAGCACAAACTCTGCCAGCGTCCCGTCACTGCTGCCTCCGGACTCGAGAGGAATCGGGTGCAGCCGGAAATGCTCCAGCATGGTGAACACCGAGTTGAACCACAAATGCTGCACGCGACACTGCCGCTCCTCCGAGATGGTCAGCCGCACGTGCTGAAAAAAAAAAACACACACGTCAGTGGCCATGCTTTACTCAACGAGCGGGGTAAGAGCCTCTTATACGGCCTTGGGTAAGAGGACGGGGTTCAGGTAAACGGGGTAGGTTCATGAGCTGTGGTAGCACGAAGTGTCCATCATCAAGTTCGTGGCAAACCAAGCACATCTTAATTGAAGGGGCAATACTGAGCATCGCCGTACCGCAAGTTATCAACATTGACGTACTGGTGACGTCACGGTCTTATGTGACGTCATTATTAGAATCAGCGCCGTTGCCTTTCCTCAAGCATTACATTTGATACCAGCATCTGCGATGCTGGGCTCCGCATCGCGGGACCGCAGGTTGTTTGAACACCTCGGGTCTCGTCGTGTAGAGTGCCAAACACCTGACATCAACCATCGACGGGACGACCAAATTGCTCCTGCCTGTGCATACGACCTGGCATTTCTGATGGAGGTGCGTGACCGGCTTAACAACAACACGGCTCGGGAAGTCGCCGAGACTATCCGGCGCAGTCTTCCCGCCCATGTCATCCGCCGTCATAATCGGCCACGCCCCCTCAGCCCAGTGGACGGAGCACATGGCCGGCCCGCTCGGCATACTCAGCGCCAGTCTAGCCGGCCGACCGACCCGCCCAAATTACTCATCGGCTCCCTGAATATTCAAAGCCTGAAGCCCAAAATTCAGGAGCTGACGTTTGAGCTCAATCGTCACAACTACGACGTCATGCTTCTGGCTGGGACCTGGCTGCGCTCGACCACCCCGAACCGCCTCCTGGTCATTCCAGGATAAACGCTCTGTCGTGTGGACCGCCCAGATGGTAGCGGTTACGGCGGTGTCGCAATTATCACCAAGGCTAAAACCACCTCAACCGCACTCAAGATCCCGGGCAGTGGGAGCTCTGCCAGCAGCCTGGAGTCACTGTGGGCGCTGCTAAAGCTTTAACAGGGCCGGCAGCTGATTATCTGCTCCCTGTATCGGCCACCCCGCAGTGAGGCTGCTCTGCTTGCCGACTTCACGGACCTCGAGGCCCAACTGCAACGAGTTATAATCGATTACCCAGTGTTCCGCTTGTCATCTGCGGCGACTTCAACTGTCATTTATTGAAAGAGCCTAATTTCCGCGCCAGTCAACACCTAAGCAGCTTCCTATCAAATTACTCATTAGATCAATTAGTGACAACTGCAACATTTTCCTCCGGCTCGCTCCTGGATGTGTGTAATGTTAACAACCGTGAGCTCGTTGGCGACACCCGTGTTAAATATTGTCACTTCAGTCCTCACAAATTTATCGATGTCGTTGTGAATGTGCCGAAACTGCGTCAAAAGCCCACTGTTATCTCGTCTCGCTCCTTTAAGCGTTTAGATCACCCTGCACTGCATCATGACTTACTCGATGTTGACTGGGATTATCTATTCTCCGCCGAAACCGTCAGTGATAAGTGGGATGCTTTCTTGTCTTTCTTCGTACCTGTTTTCGATGCTCATGCCCCAATTAAGCGTGTGTCTATCCGTAACCCGACTGCTCCTCCCGTCTCCGTCGCCACTCGAGATCTCATGTCCCAACGTCGCGCTGCGCTCCGCGATTTAGGCCGCAACTCGAGCGAGTACAAAAACCTTAACCGCTCTGTCCGGGCGGCTTTGCGTCGCGATCGGCGGGTGGAACTACAGAGGGAAATCGAGGAACGGGGCCCCAACAAAGTTTGGCAATGTATCAGGTCGGTGGTTGCCGGTAAGAAGGATGGTTCTGATGTTCAGCCTGACTTATCTGCCAATGACTTAAATTCTTTCTTTGTATCCGTCGGTCCTCGTGTCGCTGCCGAGATCCGAGCCCAAAACGCACCTACCGATTTGAATGTACAGTATGTCTAAAAAGAATGTACCGTCGCCACTACGTGGCGCTGGTGTCGCGAGCCGGTAGTTGGCTGAATCCGCACCAGACCACACATTCCCAAGCGCTAGGTGACAGCTGCGCAGCGGCCGGTAGTAGCGTAAGCCCGAATCTTCGTGACACGACCCGGGGGGGGGGGAGGGAGGGGAGCGGGCGGGGCAGCGCGTGTAGGGAGGGGTGCTCCAGCAAGCTGGCAGTTGTCGCGGCCAAAGGTCAAGGGGTCACACACCAAGCGAACGGACGCTGATGTGGGTTCGTGGGGATCATGAACTTGTGTGTGGTAGGTGCGTCTTGCGATGCACGGTTGATACGCCAGGTCTAAGCCAAAGGATTCAGGGGAGAGCTGAAGAAAAACACCTGGTCAACTACGGCGAATAATGGTGCTGAAAAATGGAAAGTATGGGTCAATGCAAGCCTTCATGACTATAAACAACTTTTCTGAGGACGCAAAGGCCAGCATTGAATAACGATATCCGGATCGAAATTAGCAATGATTTATAATCACATGCCGAACTAATAGCGCTGCAAAACCCACCTAGTAAATTGTCATGTCTGATTATACCCACTTGAATTAAACTATCCTAAATAAAATTGTTAATTAACTTTCTAACACTGACGTTCTTTATCATACGATAAGTATGGGGTTAACCAAGATTCAGCATCTTCCGCGTTCAAACAATCACCTGTACGGCTAGAACATTAATGGCCAGGTAAAAACATGGTCGAGATTTGATTAACCGGATTATAAGTCGATTTTTTTTTTATCGGGATTTCATAAGAGGGATTTTTTTACGCCAACCGCATTTTTAAGTCGTCAGGTCACTGATCTATGACGTCATAAATGAGCAGTCCTAAAATAAACTGTGAAACTGTCCTAATCTGTCCTAAAATGAACATTTTAGGACTGTGTGCACAGTCCTAAAATGTTCCAACTTCGCAACACCCTCAGTGCAGAGCTTTCATAGGGAGATGAAACTTACAGGATCTTATAGTATGATCGAGAGGTCTCAAAACTTGTATAAATGTAGGTATATCTCGGATTTTCTGAAGGGTCGCCTGAGATCAGGTCGGTCTCTCACCATTAAAAGTCAGGGGAATATGGAAGTTGCTAGTTTGGTCCGGAAATGATATACAACTATCTCAAATTCTCAAGCACACGGAATCGTGATTTCATGCGCTCCTTGCAAGGTCTGATGCTTCAATTTTGCTTTATTGATCTTGCGTGACGTCATTTATCACGTAACTAAGGCTATCAGTTTTTCGTCAATAACTCCCGATCAACTAAAGCTACCGAGTCGATAAAGCCACTAATGGACATGAAAAGACCTGCTGAATCGATTGATATGCAATATGACCTCCTTTGACCAGCTTCGTGACCTGACGGGCTGTGACCTGAACTTGACCCGAGGTTAATACCTTAACTCTCGCCCGTATTGGTGTTTTTCCAGCCGCAAACGTATAAGGGGGGGGGGGGGTCCGTTGGACCCCCCTAGCCCCTGATCGAGCTAGAGCTTCGCGGAAAAAACGAGCGTGTTGGCCGTGACGAGAGGAGGTCGATGATACCCAATTTTAAGGTCCTAGGTCATCGGTTGACTTTCCAGGTCAGGTCAATGACCCAAAAGTCGGGAAAATCGGGACCTGTTAGAAAGTGTAAAGCGTGGCTGCTATGGGGTTTTCGGGGTGCTGATCACGAATATCATGTTAGTTTTGATCACAGATGATGTCTTCATGCATTTAGGCCAAGTCGGGTCAGGTCAGGTCAGGTCAACCAGTAAGGGTATTCGTAGTAGGTGGCAACCGCCTCTGACAGCTTCGCAACATGTTACGAGGGCACCAAAACTACTTCGTAAATGTTCATATGGCTGCTAAATTCGAATTCAGCTCCTAAAACTGGCCTAGAAACATGTAAAACTCGAAAAAGTGAACCGAGGTCATCAAAGGTCAATGACCTGACCTGACTTTCCGGTGACCTTGACACCCACCCTAATGCATGGAAGCAACATCATATCCCATGTTTGAACGCTTAAAACCACGAAAAGACTGCAAACGCGCCGCTAATGCGAGCCGACATACGCCGAATCGCGATTCCTGCCAAACATGGTCTCGAAAAGTAGGTCGCAGGTCAAAGGTCATCAAGGTCAGGGTCATGACAATTTCAGGGTGGGTGTAAAATTGATTAACGCGAGGGCATTGAAAGTTTCGTCGCGATCGGCCGCTTTTTACGCGAGTTATTCGCGAAAAACCGAGGGAGGGGGTCCGTTCGACCCCCCCTCTACACGGGCGAGGGTTAAGTTGATCTCACCCGAAGAAAAAGTATACCATTCGACACGCCTGAGCTTGACAAACACGATGCTGCTAAAATCGCGGATCTGCGATCATTTTTAGCGAAGTTATTTACCAAAAACCGAACCTGTGCCTTGGGCCACTTGACCTGACCTCCGAAGTCATCGGCTGACCCTGGTCCTTAAATCGGAGCCCAATCGCTGCATTTCGTAACGACGCACACGATCGTTTCTTTCGTGAGGCTCTAGCTCAATTAGGGGCGATTCGGCGAAGGGGGTTGTTTCCTCACTTCCAACCCCCAACGCCCCCTCGGTATTCAGAAAACCTGAAGGTCCGGTGAGGGTTAAAACGTTTCTCCTGAACGAGGAAGAAATGTAAAAGTCAAAGCTCTATAGACGTCCTGTAAAAGTGGCCATAATAATAAATTCGTTAGAAATAAGATGCTTTTTAAACGACTTCCTCATATAAAATCGGGTGCTGGGACCAATCTTATAAACGCTTTAGAATGGACAGGGCGTCACTGGCTAAAGTTTGGGTGCAGAAAACGGCTATTAGCTAAATGCAAAATGGTTTTCATGCATTTCAGTCAATTGTATATTGTCGGTCCCAGTGGCCGAGCTAAAAAAAAAATCGGTAGTGTTTTGCATCTTTTACGCCCTAAGAAACTACACCATCTATCGAAGTGGGTGGGCTTATTTGAATGGGAGGGCGCATTATGCACGAATCGTGTGCTTTCGTTTGTTTTGGACTGTAGTGTATTTTACCACATCCACTGCTGGTATCACTATTAAAGGTAGTGTGCCAGCTTTCTTGGACCGTATGGAGTTAATGGCCCAGATAAGGAGAACCGGATTTTTAGAACTTATCCATACCTTCAAAACTCATGGAAACGTCTTAAATTCTTCAAATTTTGAGTACCCCAGTGCGAAATTCGCCCCGACGGGTTGTCGGTCGTACAGGGACCCGCAGTTGCTTCTGTACACACTAGTATTTCAGCGTATTCTTGGCCTGTGACACCGTTGAAGGCGAATTGGGCAATGATTGTGTGCTTATTAAAACCACCATCTGAAGGGCTTTAAACTGATGTGATGCTCTCCTAATTCAATGAACGTTTAATGGCTGTGTCAGCAAAACATTGATTTCAGCGCTATTTCCTACCCCATTCCTTCTGAAACCTGGAACCGCTTATTCCATTCACTCCTGCCATCTGACGATGGTCGTGCTGATTAGTAGTTCCGGCGCTAGTAACTGCTCCAGTTTTGCACCCGGCACAAACTCAGGCGGCACCGTGGCTCGACCAGTGAGGGTCGGACCGAGCCGACTGCCTGGGGCGCGGTTAGATCGGAGGCCCTGCTGGGGAAGGGGACGGGAAGGAAGGGGAGGGTAGGAGGTGGTCACGTGGTCCGTCCAAGCTCGCACAAAACCTGTCCCGCGCCCAGCCATGTTCCGTGATCCAAAATGGCACTAGAGAGAGCTGTATAATTCTTGGAGGAGACGCTTCGAAATCGAACTTCAGCAGCACTATTTTAACATATTCTGTGGAGATAAATGAATATTGTTTTGCTGCAGAAAAAAAATGTATGCCTATGCTGTATATTGTAGGTATAAGCTATATCTTTTTAAAAACTGTAAATAGGATTATTTATAGGGAGTTATAGGTTTCGTATACCTACACAGTTAAGTGTTACATTAAGCCGTTTCACTCTTATGGTTAGAACTGAAGAGTTATACTTTTTCTCACAGGGAATAACAGTACAATAACAATACGAATAAAACCAGACGTTTCGCACACCAAAGTGCCTTCGTCAGTGGCAAGAAAAAAGTAACTATATAAAATCGATGACGTTATTACCTTTTTTGAAGATATATTTTCAGCAGTTTCTTAAGCACATCATGGAAGCATATAAGCATTCGTGTATTTTATCGGCGACCTGGCTGGCCAGACCGAGACGATGCCGCATATATTTATCATCGATGTTAAACCTACACTCATTTTTCTCCACTGACGAAGGCACGTTGTTGTCAGAAACGTCTGGTTTTATTCGCATTGTTATTGTATTGTCATTGTCCGTGAGAAAAACATACTCAAGTGGACTGGTCTCAGTTCATATGAAATTGTCGCACATTCATCAACACAGATAAAATGAATGTTAACCCTCATCACACATACAAGTAGAGGCAAGTAGACCCCGCCCCCTATTTTTCATCAAGAAATCTCGGAAAAGCGAAGGATTGCGACGATTCTTTGGTGCCCTGCATAGGCGGCGGAACGGGGGGGGGGGCACCGGGGCACCGTTCCCCCCTTGATTTTGACATTTTAACATTGGCCCTATGGGCGTTGCATGGAAAGAATGGGACCAAAAGTCGGCGGTGCCCCCCCCCCCCCTAATTGAAGGTGTTCCGCCTCTACTGCTGCCCTGGAGCTAACCAATTTTACAACTTTCCGGAAAATTAAATAGCCCTTATTACTTATGCACCTTCCCCGGGATTTTGAAATCCCTGAACCAAATTACCTTTGACCTGTGATTATTTTTTCTCAAGATCATGTCAGGCCAGAAGAGCGAATGAAAGTCAGTCAGCTCAGATCTTCTGTGTGCTTCCATAGTCTTTTCGTGATTAGGGACGTGACAACATGTGAAATATAATATTTAATGTTTGTCTCATTGATTTTTGTGGGTGCCAAGGTCACGTTGAACTCAGATAAGGGTCGTTTACTTGAAATGATATCGGTTAATTTCCTTAAAGTTACACCTTTTGTTTTTTGGTAATGTTGGTTTGAAATTTAGCACCCATTTTAGCATTTGAAAACTAGATATAGTTAGGTAACAGTTATAGTGCCTAATGCAACATGTTGCAAGGCTGTCAGTGCTGGTTAACAACATTCTATGGATAGCCGGCGGAACGCCTAATGGGTGATCTGGCGTGCTCCGTCCTACCCGAAATGCTTTGATAATTCATGTTTGATCAAAGCAAGTGCAAATTCGAAGTCAGGAGCAAGCCAAGTCCCAGCAAACTTCACTTGGAGAAATTCTAGCAGGACCCAATTTTCCGTGCTTTTGGGTTATTAACCTAATCTGGGAGGTCAACCAATGACCAAGGATCTCAACATTGACCGGGACATACAGATAATTGGCTTTCTCTCGTCAGCGATGACCGACCCTAAAATCATCGGATTTCTCTCGTTACGAGCAGCACGCTCTTTTATTTTTCAGCGAAGCTCTGGCTCTATTATCAAGGGCCGAACGACAGGGTTTCTACGCCCCTCCGCTACATGTAAAACGCTGAAAAATGCCTAAATGGGTGAGGGTCAAAATATTGATTGGTTTTTAAGTGACGAAGCAGTATAATTTACTTCGATAGCAGTTTTTTTAAGACCAACGAGCTCGAATAAATACAATAACTTCTTGAACAATGTACATAAGCATCACATCAAATGAACCGTGAGAGAAGCGGCTCAAGGTTGAGGAGCTAAGAGACATTGATAAAAACGGCATAGATTAGAAACTGCACTTAACCTGCAACTGAATTTTTAACATTTTCGTTGCAGACTGGTAGATCAACTTTTAGGATTGATTTCATCTGATGCTCAAATGATGTAGAGCTATTCATTCGTTCATTCATGCGACCATCTATTCATAAAAGAATCCAGTGATAAAAATGTTCATTTTAGATAAGTGTGAAATACAAACTCAATAAAAGTTTGATGATACGGCAAACTTGACAGCTTTTATTATGAATGGACAAATAACTTTAACAAATCAAAGTTGCGAGCCCCAAAAACGTAACACAATTGAGGGTATTTTAGGCCATCACAGTATCTGTCAACAACTGTTGGGGGGGGGGGATGAGGGACTGGGGAGGTTGGTTGCTGGCTCATAAACTGTAAAAAAAAAAAAACGAACCGACCATCTGCAAAAAGTACTATTGAGCTCGAACCGAGTTGACGAATCGATTTATAGGTATGCAGGCTGACTAACGATGCCACTTTTTGACTTCTTGTGTCATATAAATTCCATCATCTGGATAGCACGTCAACATTCTATTTGACATTTTGCAACAAACGTATGCTATTTGGCGCGACTAGCCTCAGAAATGTTCTGAAACTAAAACCGTTTCTTCGCAATTAACTTGGCCCACGTTATCCCAGCTTATGCACGACAAAAATAAAATAATACTTCAGGATCACTGGCCGGAATTCCAATGATTAAGGTTTCCATAAAACCAGAGTGTGGCTGGGGCACTATTCTCGCTACATCTCGTGACGGCCACCATTGTGTTGCATCTTTTCGGTAAGCTATAACTTAATAAGGAAAGGATTGGTGAGTGGGTTCAAAACAGCCCTCACCCCTCCCCTCCTTCTTCTGGAAGCATGAGTAATCGAAAGATCTGGCGATGGTTTATCCACCTCGTCTGCCGCCGCGCTGCGCGGCCTCGATTCGTTCGGTATGTGGCTTCCTGAGCGGTCCTCCCCGGAGGCAAGGTGAAAGGTCATGGCCTGTATCATAAATTTATACGTTCCTGAATATGTTTTACAGTTCTTCCAAGGCCTTGGACACCGTTTTATTATATCGGATAAGCATTGCACTTTCTTGTCAATCAACACATTTAAATAAAACTTTATCAGTATCTCATACTGCGGCAATTGTAGTTCTGCTTACGGTTGCCTCTTTATGATACGGACCACCACCACCTCCACTGCGCTGGAGCTCTGGCGTTCTACCCCTCCCCGCTACGGACCGGCCTTCGGGCTAGGTGTGTTAGTACTGAGCGCAAACGTGTAGTAGTCACGTGACTTTCATTCACGTAGCGGGAACGGAAGCTATAGGCGATACCAAGGACGGGCTCTGGGGAGGCAACCGGCACAGAAAAAATAGCACGATTGTAGTTTTGGAAGAATATCTGTTGCGGTAAGAGGAATTATACAAAACATACGTCCTAGGAGCAAACATGTGTTATTCCTCCATACTTTGCGCTACATTTCCTTTCTCCAATGGCCAGCACTTCGCAAATAATAGCACAATTCTAAATTGGTAATATATGTGTACAGTAGCAACTGCGGGTCCCTGTACCCCAACCACATTTCACACCACTATGAACAATAAATGCACACACTGAAATCGCTATTACCGATATGCTCATCCAATCAAGTTTCGATAAACCCGTTCATCATCATCTCCTGCGGTTTCGAACACGCCTGTTAGGTGGCTTCTGATGCTCGTCGAGGTCGGAATTTCCAAATACGCGTGGTGCGTCGGGCCGCGCGCTCTGACTTCGGCAAAGAAAAATGCGTCAGCTGATCATTGTCATTTCTGCCACTTGCGTGTGGTGAAATGGGGTCATAACTTATAAGACGGCTTTTTCATATCAATTATTTTACATAAAATCACATTTCAAACCATAAATAATGTTCGACAGCCAAATAAAAGAAACAATACCAATACGGGCTTACAGTTTAAAGGTAGTGTGCCAGCTTTCTTGGACCATATGGAGTTAATGACCCGGATAAGGAGAACCGGATTTTTAGAACTTATCCATACCTTCAAAACTTATGGAAACGTCTTAAATTCTTCAAATTTTGAGTACCCCAGTGCGAAATTCGCCCCGACGGGTTGTCGGTCGTACCCCAACCACATTTCACACCACTATGAACAATAAATGCACACACTAAAATCGCTATTACCGATAGGCTCATCCAATCAAGTTTCGATAAACCCGTTCATCATCATCTCCTGCGGTTTCGAACACGCCTGTTAGGTGGCTTCTGATGCTCGTCGAGGTCGGAATTTCCAAATACGCGTGGTGCGTCGGGCCGCGCGCTCTGACTTCGGCCAAGAAAAATGCGTCAGCTGATCATTGTCATTTCTGCCACTTACGTGTGGTGTAATGGGGTCATAACTTAAGAGACGGCTGTTTCATATCAATTATTTTACATAAAATCATATTTCAAACCATAAATAATGTTCGACAGCCAAATTTAAGAAACAATACCAATACAGGCTTACAGTGTAAGGCTCGACATTGTGTTGTCTACGATTAGACAGCTGATAACTCATTCCCGTACGTCGTATGGTCGTAACACTATAATGACCTTTGCTTATTGTCACAAGTGCGCCGCATTCGCGATTGTTGCCCGACGCCTGTTTGCAGGTGAGCCCACTACAGTTGTTATACATATCTAAAAACCGATAAACTTTTAGGCGAAAAAGGCACTATTCCAGGCCCATTTTTGATTTTTTTTTTGCGATATTAGGTAAAAACAGAAGCTTCTTATCCTAGGAAAAATAAAACGGGAAATCTTTCAAAGGTGGCACACTACCTTTAAGGCTCGACATAGTGTTGTCTACGATTAGACAGCTGATAACTCATTCCCGTACGTCGTATGGTCGTAACACTATAATGACCTTTGCTTATTGTCACAAGTGCGCCGCATTCGCGATTGTTGCCCGACGCCTGTTTGCAGGTGAGCCCACTACAGTTGTTATACATATCTAAAAACCGAAAAACTTTTAGGCGAAAAAGGCACTATTCCAGGCCCATTTTTGATTTTTTTTTGCGATATTAGGTAAAAACAGAAGCTTCTTATCCTAGGAAAAATAAAATGGAAAATCTTTCAAAGGTGGCACACTACCTTTAATATTATCTAATGCCGTGAATACGACAGCATTCCATATATAAGATTGGGCCAATGGAGTCGCGCCCCGCGAGCTCGGTTTTCCGCTGGGCCGCTACAGGCCAGGAAGTCGGTCTTCGCCTGAGGGCAGGACAAAGGTCAGCGAGGGAGCGCGGGGTCAGCCAGGTATCGCCCAGTGCCGAGCGGATGCCGCTCCCTCCCCTCTCTTCCCCTCTTCTCCCCTCCCCACCTCGGTATTGATGGGGAGGGACCGAACTGCCAATGACATGCGAGCGGTCAAGGCCGCTCGCGCGGCAGCGACCCTGGCGGCCGGGTGCCGCAACTGGGATTCAGCCAAGTTACCGATTCGCCTCCTGTGGGAGAGCCAAACCAGGGGACATACTTTTTAGATATACTGTACGTCTTACCCTTGTTGGTGCATGCAGTTTTCAACTTCGGGAAATCACACTTGCCGAGCTTGAGCAGACGATTTTCAGCATGCGTAGCTCGGGTGCTTGCGGTACCGACAGTGTCTGCGTTCGCATGCTGAAAGCCGGATTCCGAGCTATTGGTGGTGTCATCCTGCATATTATCAATACCTGCTTAATTCAATCCGATATCCCCGATTCATGGAAACATTCCATTGTTCACCCTCTGCTCAAATCCGGCAATCCTTCAGACCTCGCAAACTTCCGGCCCATTTCCCTGGTTCCTGTAATCATGAAAGTGGTTGAGCGCATTGTCCATCAACAGCTCTACATCTACCTCTCTCACAATCACCTTCTGGCATTCTCACAGCACGGCTTCCGCCCCCGGCACCCTACTGAAACCGCGTTGTTGTCCGTCACTGAACGCATCCTGGCCGCCACCGACAAGGGGGAGATCTCAATGCTATGCCTTCTCCATCTTAGTAAATGTTTTTTTTTTTTTGACGTGATAGACCACGAGCTTATGATGCAAAAACTTATGCTGCACGGTATCGAAATTTCCTGGTTCGCCGCCTATCTTCATGGACACACCCAGAGCGTGTCGTTGAAAAATGGGTCCGGCAGTAGAGTGCTGTCTCGGCCTCTTCCTAATACCATGGGTGTCTTCCAGGGCTCTGCGTTAGGGCCGTTACTTTTCACCATCTTCTCTAACAACTTATCGCTGTACGCGGGTGATGCAGTAGTCTTTCAAAATGCCGACGACACCCAAGTATTGGTTAGCGGTCCTGCCAGGGACCTTGGAGTTCTCATCTCGCGCATGGAGGTTTCGCTCGCGTCACTCAACGAATGGTTCTGCGCTAACGCCCTAAAGGTCAACGCCAGTAAAACACAGCTCATTGTCTTCGGCAGTCGTCAAAATTTACGCAAATTGCCAGATTTCAGGGTATCGTTTCGTGACGCCGCGTTGCAGCCGTGCGCGCAGGTTGGGAACCTGGGCGTCACTTTTGACAGTACTCTATCCTGGGACGCTCACGTCTCCGAACTCAGCCGCCGGTGTACGGGACTGTTGATCGGTCTCTCCCATGCGCACCACAGTCTCCCGGATGGCATCATTAGAACGCTCGTGACAGCACTCGTTATCTCACGCATCCAGTACTGCCTCTCAGTTTATGGCAATGGGTCCCAAAAAAAATTCGATCGTCTCCCAAAAAAAAAATTGAACTTCGCTGCTAGAGTCATTTTCGGTCGCCGTAAATTTGCCCATGTCTCTGACCTGCGAAAAAAGCTCGGGTGGTTGTCCCCGCGTCATATGGCTGATTACCAAACCCTTGTTATCGCCCACAAAGCCATTCAGCGCGGCGAACCCGAGGAATTGGCAGCCATGTTCGTCACAAACAGCGCTGTCCGGGAGAGACACTCCAGGCAAGAACACCTCTTTCACCTTCCGCGACCACGGCTGGAAACGGGTAGGCGGCGGCTCGGCTATCGAGCCGCAGCTCTACTCAACAGTCTCCCAACTCAGCTGTCGCAGCTGTCTCCTTTGCCCGATCTGTTAAAGCCGCGATAGTGGACAGGGCATCAACTGATCGTCGCTGACCAACGGGTTGGTGGGTGGGTGAGTTGTACCTGTGGTACTACGAAAGTGTCTCTGTCCGTGCTTTGACGTGAGTGAATGTGTGAATGCTGTGAATGTTTAGATTAGTAACCGCGGATACGGATTCTGAGCAGTAATCGCCACGCACTTTCAGAATGTGGATCGCTCATGATTGTTCAATACAATACAATACAATACTCATTGATAAACACCGCAAAAACCCTAGCAAAAAAGTCCTATAGGACTGGCGATGTGTCCTATAGGACTAATAGGATTCCTATAGATTTTGTCCTATAGGACACTTTTCTATAGGATTCCTATAGGTTTCCTGCAGGATATTGTCCTATAGGACACTTTCTTATGGGACTCTATAGAAAACCTGTAGGACATTTTCCTATAGGACATTGTCTTATAGGAGTGCTATAGGACCCCTATAGGAGTCCTATAGGACACTTTCCTATAGGACTGCGATCAGAGATTGTCCTATAGGACTCTTTAGTCTGAAGGGAGTCCTATAGGACCTCTATAGGACTCCTATAGCACTTTGCTATAGGACTGCGATCAGATAATGCCCTGTTAGAACTCTTTAGTCTGCACGTAATCCTGTAGGATATCTTTTGGACAGTTATTTTTCGAGACACTAATGGATCCTTTGGGACACCGTCATACATTTTTGCCTTGGGACTCCTATTCACGAGCGCAGCACAATATCAGAGGGCGTCGGTCAACGCCTGAGATACAACATGTGCGCGTTAAGTGTATGAGGTCTTTTGTAGCAAAGGCGACGAATGAATGCTGAAACTTGTATGTGCGTGCGTGTGTAGGTGCGTGTGCGTGTGTGTATGTGTGACCGCCGGTCATACACATCCAATCCCAATGGCTGAAAAAATTAATCGATCGCGCCACAGTTTTACAATATATTCTTCATAACCACCATTGAACATAAGCTTTGCGGGATGTGTATAATCTCACTGAGCACAAACTTAGCCAGTGACGACAATATATCGCACACAGCGCCTAACAACATGCCATACACACGTTTGCAATGCAGCAAACAGCGGAGGACAGCCATTTTTGCATACATATCTGTCTTGAACTAAAAAAGCGCACGTTTAAGTTTCTGACCACAAACCGATACAAAAGCAAACAAAACATACGGTGGCAGAAAACACATCAGCATGATCTCCCTCCCTCCTTTCACTTCTCCCTCCGAAGAGCCAGTGTTTTCCGGATCTTAAGGCTGAAACAGAGACCTTCCGCAGTCAGGAAATCGCATGCGTGAGCCTATTCAAATAAATCAAAATCCTTCTCGCATCAATCGCATGCGGATGATGCTTGCAATATGTTTTGGTGCAAGACGCGAGCGTGATTCACTGTAGTTGAATAGGCCCTCGCATGCGATTTCATGGCTGCAGAGTCTGTTTCAGTCTTCAGTCCTTTTCGTACCGATTTGGCTGTAAACAGCACAACAAGCCGTTTCGTGAGGAGCGCACCATCACTGCGTTTCCATGCATGTCACCTGGCGGTAGTGCCAGCACAGATCTCGTTTCTTGAACTTTCACAATGTGCGCTACACTTGGTACAAAAGGAGTCGTTTCACACTTCGCGCAGAACACATGACAGCGGGCATCCCCAGCCGGTCCGATAAACACAATGTCGTTGACAACACAAACGCCTCTAGCGGTGTTAACCGTGAAGCTGTTGCGCTTCATCGCAGAGCCATATGCTCTGGTGCAAGTGACACGGCCATTTACAATCGCTCGACCATACGCACGGACAGGAATGCGGTGGTCCGCTGTCGCAAACCCCGACACGGCGAGAAGATCTTTCTCTACTAGCGTGAGGTCGCGGTGCACTGGTGCCCCAAGCCCCAACACATCGTCAATGGATTTCTCAGCCCGATCAGTCAGCGAGTATCCCCGCAGCCACCTCGTCACTAAGCGATCTACGCTCTCGTCTCCATCCCCAGCCGACCGTCGGTCTTCTTGCAGCGCAGATACCATACGAAGCAGAATAAAATTGTCTGCCATCTGCTGGGCCATGTGGTTGGTGCCATGGCAGAATTTTAACAACGTCCGGTTGAATCCCTCGAAGGGAAACATTGAAGTCGCCCACAAAGGACCACAGTTGCGCACAGCCTTTGCCAGGTGCAACAGGGTATGTACGTTGCACGACATCTGTTCCGTTCCATATAACCGCGCAGTCTGTGACACAAACTCCTTGAGTTTGGCGTCCGCATCGTCGACATCTTGCATGGAGATGCTTCCACTCAAAAGCATGAACATGGCCGAGACCAGCGATGTCCAGTGGCGAAAGTAGCGGTCTGGAAGGACGCCACGAAGAAGTGGCAACGAATAATACAGAAGCCAGTTCCGCCACTTTGTTGCAGTCCACTTCTTGTACGTTGAAAGAGAGCGAGGGAGTCTGGAAATATCATCCGGGGGACGAATTTTGGTGAGGTCGTCGTCCAGCTCTTTCATCGATCTACGAATCGATAGGCGTTATCACAAGTGTATTCGCGGCCATTGGGGCGACGTAAGAAAAGAAGAAACCAACTGGCCCCAAGAACTTTAAATTATCAGTTAGCATGCACCTTTTCCTTGATGTGTAGAGAATTTACCATTATTTGTTACAGAAAATTGCATTTAAAATCTTCCATTTATGATTTTTTCATCGTTTGCACAATATGTTCTTTTACTAAGCTAGAAACACTAATTAGAAATAGTTCCCGCATCATCAAGAACAATAGGGAAGGCTTGAAGTGAATAAAATAATTTAAACGGTTTTGTAATCTATGTGAAGGCACTTCTAAAATTGCCTGTAGAAATATTGAAGGCAAAAGTTCAACTTTTTCACAAGACGGATGTCTATAAACCTATTTAACTTGTGATAACTCAGCCGGTATTTCGTCGCCTACAGCCCAGCTTTCCCTAGTGACCGATAGAGGCGCTGCTATCGATGTCCGCCCGTGCCGCCTAACGTGCAGAAGGACTGGTCGTTTGGCTCGAACCATAGGCAAAACAGCTGCCTAGTCACCCCCAAGAGGACACAATGCATGTAGTCCACAGGAAAACCATTGACTAGGTCCAGCTCAACACAAGGCGGAAGTAGGTGGAGCGGAGAGACCGAAGTTACGCCTTTGTAGTGCTTATCCATAGAGGTCAATGCTCGTTGCCCATGTCTGATGAGGCTTTGATTGGTGCGTTGGGGAACGTCTTCCTCGTACGGATAAGCACGACAAAACCCATGTCCAGTTGCTACCCTGGTGCCGGCCTGCAGGCACCATGTGCATCCGTATTCACCGTTGAATTGGTGAATCGCTTGCACCATGCATCTCGCTGGCGAGTCGCACATCGTCATCAGCGGAATCACCTTTGTGACTTTCGTACCGTCCGTTGGGTGCACCCAGTTCAAGCCATGCGTGCTAAGAGAGGTCAGTTCATCTACAAAAGGCTGACACATGGTTGACCAGAGAGGCTTGGACCTGCCATACCAAATGCCACACATAAGCATTTGGTCCTTCCTGACCTCAGGCCTGAGTTCATTAACAGTAGCCAAAACGGGCCACGCGGATGCACCAGAGGTTTCATGCACTAGAAGGCCATCAAAATTCCAACTGATGGACAGAGCTGAAAGATCTCCCTTTCCCAGCAAAGAGTGCTTCTTGTATAGCTCCCCATCGACAATATCAGATATGCGAGATCTCTGCCTTTCATTTCTCAATAGGTTTTTGGAAATGTATCCCGTCTCCAACAAATCGCGCAGCTGGTCTGCTAGTGAAAGGTGAATAAAAAAATGTCCTTCTTTTTTTGCCTCCTTCATCGAAAAAGGCGTCCCGCAGTAGTCACACATTTCCTGGTCAGCTTTAACATATGCTCTGCACTTCTCATTTATACAGTAATAATGGAATGACCTTCGCTCGTGCCGGCTGGCGATACTCTTCATCATGAGGTATCTCGTGGGAGGCATTTCGCACGACGAACTGGATATGACATTCATCAGTTCCACTAGATCCGTCATGGCCGAATTTGACAAACCATGTCGGAGGCCAAAACTTAACACCAGGCTCACCAGCTCCTCTGAACTTATATGTGGTGCGTCACTGCAGTTAGCATCCTTTCCGGAGCAGTTTGAAGCGACTTGAGATGCACCATCATCATCTTCCACTTCTTCATTGACCCGTCTTTTCAGGGAAGGCCGACCAACTGGGATGTCTGCCTGCGGAGAAAGCATGGATGGGAATAAAAAATGTGCACCAGGCTACAGTGATGCTTCTGAATCGAATGACGTAATATCGACATGACATCTAGCTTACCCCTAGCTAATGATCATTCTCTTACTAAATGGCAGGCCTGATCCCATTGTCGCGGATCCCAGTGTTGATTTCCACAAACAAATACAGTGCCTATTAGGTCATTCATGCTGTAATTTAATTTCATTCATGCTGAAGGCTTAATTATGCTTATTATGATTATAATTGAAATAAGATAGAAAAGAAACCTTTTGCTCACAACTCAGGTAAGCAAACAACAAATTCACTCATTTCTGGTTTTCTTAAGTACTTAATGCGCAAAAAGTTATTTTTCCACATCATTTCAACTTAATTACTTGATACATTTATTTACCTACTAAAACTGAGTACATACAAACATTTCTTTTCTACTGGAGTACGAGTATAGGTAAATACTGTTTCTACAGCCCAATGTACTGCCTAGGTACCTGACAGGGTAGAGCATCTGCTAAATCTCCAGGCTCTGAAGATGTACCATCCACCACTGGAGCTAGCACGTTGTTGTCCAGTGAAACTGACTCCTGGACGTTTTCGAAGTCCTGTAAGTCAGGCATAATATTATTGTAGGTTCAAGCCTTCACTTATATAGGTGTCAATACCAGATTAAAGTAGCATACAATCTGAAGGACTTAGATTTCATTTCTACAGAAACAGAGGCTGAACAAATATTGCAAAAACAAAGCTTCAGTTCAACTCGATATGAGCTGAGACAACTGGCCTAATGCTTAATCCGGGCCGTTCTGGTGGCCTTCGTTTTCCGTGTCGTGCTGGGGGGGGGGGGGGGGGCAGGGGGCAGGGACGTTTTCACAGCTGCCCCCGTCTAGCTCGACTCCTGGGCCATGCAGCGACACGCGATAAGTGGCAATTGAAAGCGAGCCCAAAAACAGGACAAAACACTTCAGTCATTTTTTAGGTCAGGTAAAAGGTCAGGTTACCTGGTCGCCATAGGTCAACTTTCGGCTATTTCAACAATTTTAAAACAGCTACCGACTAACATGAAAACCAATAGAGCAAGAGCACCGCGGAAAAGCAAATATGATAGCACTTTCAAAGGTGTTTCTGTTCCCTATAGCACGGCGCGGGTTATGTTATAATAATTGGTTTTCAAATTTGTTAAATTTGGTGAATACAAGCTAAAAGTTACTTTGAACAAACTTTCGTGAGAACTTACTTCTTCGCTACTAGCAGCACATGAGAGCTCAGAGGTGCTTTGTTGGCTATCCACATCAGACAGTGATCTGTCACTGTCATCAGCAATATCACTTGCTGCTGATGACAACTCAGAAGCTTGATTGTATGATGAGCTGGATGATGTGTCACAGCTATCAGCTGACAGCCCCTCATCAAGCACTTCCACGTCAGACATATTACAGTCTGGAAGAATAAAATGGATTGCTGTAATACTGGGAAAGCAGTTCAATGTGAAAACATAACTACAATTCAGACATGTGCATGGATATGATAAAATGGATCTGGGATCTGATCCCACAGCTCCTGATCTTGGATCCCATGGTATCATAGATTCACCCGCTATGTTTTTGGAAAGATCAACAGGGCTCATTAATTTGAGTCTTATTTTCTTACTTCAGATCCAGTGAGATCATAGATCCCCAGTGATTTTTTTGTCAACATGTAAATCCCACAAAATCACTTGTTGCCATTCACAAGCCTTCTGTTTTAGTGATTTTCAGTGATTGCCTGTAATTATGCATAGTTTGTTAGCACTTACTGTCATAAAAACCCTCGGAAACATGGTTTTAAATAGTTTTATGATAGGATCTGCTCACATCATACATCTGAATGCTCTTAGTTTACCATCAGATCCTATGAGATCATAGATCCAGGATACATGTTTAGCTTCGGATCTGGTGGGATAATAGATCATAAACTGCAAATTCTGTCAAGATCCACTGAGATCATAGATCCATCACTCAGATCAATGCACATGTTTGCTACAATCATGTAACACACAACAAAAGCTAGGAACATAACACCAGTAGTTTATAATAACCCTGCAAAAAGTGGCATGACTGATGCACTTTTTTGCACTTACTGTTTAAAGGGACCCTCCCACCTTCAAAAAAGTTAATGAATTGGCATGAAAGTGATGTCGCTCGGTTCAGAAAGAGCAAAAACGAATATCTACCAAATTTCATCGAAAAATATTCACCGGTTTTCAAGATATTAGACTTTTACTTTCGTTTACTTTTTGGGATCTCCGCTGTTCCTAGCGACTTTATTTGAAAGTGCGGCATTTGTTGCGCGCAAAGCAGCATATACCACCGCGTGCTACAAAACGTTTTAGTCAAACATTAAACGGACGTTCGAAAGCCTGATGACGTCATCAGATTCCCGTAATGGTTAAGAGATAGGGACCACGCTGGTCCCACCCTGCAAGTAAAGGGAAGAAATTTCTTGAACACCATAAAGCTGCGGGGGTTGCGACCAGGATAAATGGTGGTTTCTGAGCCTGGCCGCAAACTTGGCTATCTCAACTCAAAACTAATGTTAAGGTGGGAGGGTCCCTTTAACGGGCCACCGCTGTTCCCATACCTCATTTTCAACTCAGCAAAAACTTTTTAACTTGTGAGGCAAAAATTAGGTACACACAACTCAATTTCAGGTTAATATTAGACTCAATCTATCGTCCGGATGAAGATATGCCCCTCTTGCACAGAGACTAACCCCAAATTCGCAGTCTCATTGGACGAATATTTCTACAAACTTGGCAACGTATTTAGATTGGGATTCATATTTGATATTAATGGTCTGGTCTGCAGAACCACGTGAAAACAATTTTGACATGTGTCTCTGTGCAAGAGGGGCCTATCTTCTCCCAGACGAAAAAGCGAGTAATATTAGCCCTGGCACACACAGCGATAGATAACAAGTTAAAGATTATTGCAGGGCCTAAATATGGCACTCTGTACTTCATCTACAAACATACCAAAACATACCCACAACCAGTGGCGGATCCAGGGGGGGGGGCAAAATGGGCATTTGCCCCCCCCCCCAAACGGCATGATTTTAACATTACGCCTATGGACGATGCATGGAAAGAATCGATAAATTTTTATGGTTTGCCCCCCCCCCCCCAAACCTCTGAGCTGGATCCGCCTCTGCCCACAACTGTTCCGCACAACAACAGGGCAACCTATCTCAAAATAAATTGGAACAGGATTTCGAGCCCTGAAGACAATGGCCTCCTCCCTTATATACTGCCAGTCATATAACTATTCTATTTATAACCTATTTGGCCTTGCCTTCTCCCACCTATTGTCACTGTTATTGTTTTGGGTCAGGGCGCGTATTCTCACCTGGTAGCGTTCACCAAGCGGATCAACCAGCGTAGCTTAGTAGCTGCTCGGTTCGTGCGTCCGTCAAAGTGTAAGGACAATGCGCTGAAACATGCATGGTCATCCGTACACAAAGCGTATAAAGTTGACAATTTCCAGGTAGAAAATGACGTCATAGAATCACACGCTACTTTCACTCATGCATAAGCCTACTGGTAAATGTTGTGCAATGAGAATGTAAGCTGTGCTACAACTGAATGTATGCTTTTGCCACGATTGATTTGCTTTCAATCAAGCTGACTTTTGCTGTTCTTCTGGCCTTGTCATCAGTACCTTCAAAAATTATCTATGACGTATTTAAAGGTAGGTTGAAAATGATTGTATGTTTTCGTATATAGTTGGCGTCCAATGCATGTAAACCGGTGGCGTCGGAACAGCGATGGCGTCGGAACAGCGCTGCATACCTACCAATATTTTTATTTTTAATCTTTTTTTATTGGCTCTTAATGTGGTTCAGATTTTCATGTGAATTGAGAAATCGAAGGCGTAGCTCATTGGTTTTCATGCGTTTCTCGAAAAACAAAAGTTTCTATTTTGTAGCATATCAAAATTTAAGTTATTTGGCATACGGGCAAAACTAAGACTTAATTTTTAAATCAAAATTTATTTTAAATTAAAAAGAAAAATTCATCAACTTAGCACCTGAACAACAAAATAAAAAGAAAACTATTTTCCCAAAATATCGCATGCCACGGCGCCATGCTGTCTTCCGGTAACTGGGTCAAGGACGCCCGGCGCCACCGTTCATTGCGGTTTGTGATACGGCCTTGGAGGTGGCGGCATTGAGCTTATACGGCCTTGGCATTGAGAGCAGGAGCTGTGTGCGGATTTTTTTTTAGCTTCGACATGTTACTCCTAGTGCGCTGGGCCGAATTTCCTCCTAAGCGGTCTATCATTAAGCCAGGACATGTTCAAAGCGTTAATGGAATCGCATTCAGATACACCAAGGGCTCAAACTTGGACGATTTGGTTGGGCAGAGCGTCAAAGTGATGTGGGGGAGGCAGCTGGAGCAGGGCCAGGTTGTGCGGACAGGTAAGGCGGTAACACTTACAGTGTTGGTGTTTTGAAATGGGCTTGTTCTGGCAACATGCCAGAACAAAATGGTAGGTGCCCATTGCATTTCATTCATGATTCCATTTCCATCGTCGCATGTTTGACTGAATTTTCATGAACACTGGATATTTTGGTATATGTGAAGATAAAGTCAACAACTTCTGAAGGATAATTTTTCATATTCTTAAATAATTTGATGTCTGATCCAAAAATGAAACGTTTCCCGAATTAAGGAAAATGAAAATCAAACCTGACCTAACCCTACTGTTGCATCTAAAAACTTCTGTTGATATTTATCCATGTTGCAATTGTAATTGGAACCTTATCTTGACAAATACCTACTATTATTTTTAGTGACTGTGTTCAGGTGTAGAAAAATGATATATTGATCTTTAAAAGCATTTGTTCATGTTTAATATGTAAAATTTCATAACATGTAGGCATTGTATTGTCTTTATATCTGATTTGTAAAATAAGCTCAAATGTCAAGGTGATTAATATCTGGATTTTTTTTGCCAGCTGCAGTGACGTGGTGATACTAGCAGAGCTGTCACATCAGTGCATGGATAGAAAAGTTAACATCTATATCTAGTTACCTACTGCTAGTTTGTTTATTTACTTTCTGTCCTAATATGTAAATTTTAATGGATCTACTATCACTATGAGTATGGCATCAGCTGGCCAGCCAGGTGACTGAGTCTAGTTTGTAGGGCCGAAAAGTCCTGCTTATATTTACAATTGTCATTTGCACCATAATTGTATCCTGCAGCCTTAATGCAAATGGCGACTTCATAACAGGTGAAGTTGCTGAAGATTTGGGTAGAGTTTCTGGAACTTTCTGGAGGTGCTGCAATGCTGACTGGAGAATTCTGGTGCTTCATATGATTCCGGGAGGCATTGCAACAGGCCAGTTACTGCCTGGTTCATGTGTTTCAAATTAAGGGGTGATTTGGTGGTATGTACTGCTGTGCGTGCATCTACTGCACTTTTAATTTTAATTATGCCAAATTATTGTTTTGAAATGACGTCATACGAACAGCAGAGGTTCCGAAAAGTAAATAAAGGATAAAGGATAATATATTCTTAATGGGTCATGACTGACCAGGTCCGAGCCATGACATGCCAGGTTGTCGGCAACGGCGTGACGGTATCGGCGTGTAAGCGATATGTGACGGATAGGCAGCTCGTGCGATGAACGTGACAGGTCGGCCGGTGGTGGTGGCGTGACAACAGCATATGACAGACGCGGTGACCGTGGAACGGGCATGACCGACAGCAGAGTGACGGCTCGTGACGTATCGGCGGTAGGTGGCAACAAAGGCGATGCGCAGGCGCGTAGCCCCCTGTGCTAAAGATACACAGCCTGCCGCAGCCCGAAGGTCCGGCGCTGCCTGGGATCGAACCGGGACACCCTGGCGATAGTCGTAACGGCACACAAACGGATCCATCACACTAACCACCACACAGCGATGGCCGCAGCGTTCTGCGACAGGTGAGCGCAAACAATGGGCGCTGGTGAGGAGGGCGGCGCTAAGTAAACAGACTTACGGCGGGGAGCCACCGGCCCGATACTGATAGGATGGCCGAGGAGCCGGTCGCGGCGGGGAGCGCGGCGAGAGAAGTGCACCAGCTAAGGGGGGGGGGGACGCTAGCAAACAGACGTGCGGCCGGCGGTGGCAGGGGACAGCCCGGTCCAGTCCAGAAAGGCGCCGCGGTGACTGGCAGGGTGACCAGGCGTAGGTGGGAAATGGCAACCGGGCGAGACGGCCGGCGGTGATAGTGGTGGTGACGAGCGCGGCGGGCAGGACAGTTTGGTATGACATGAAAAAACCGACCAGCTGTTTAGCGAAGTTTGAGTGGAAATAGCAGAGCGTGGTAGGCAGGGAAGCGGAGCCGTGGAAAACTCAGACAGCTTCGGCTCCGGCTCCGGCTTCGGAGAGAAAAAAATTGGCTCCAGCTCCGGCTCTGGCTGCGGGTGAAATATCATGGCGGCTCCGTCGCCGGCTCCGGCTCCGGGCAAAAATGTGCCGGCTCCGTCGGCTCCGGCTCCGGCTCCGCACCCCTGGTGGTAGGGGCACTGTTGAAAATACTGGCAGTCTCGCCGCGACGCAAAAAAAAAAAAACGGCACTCCCTAGGACGCCGGGTAGCCTCAGGCGGTGGTGGGTGACGGCCCGGCTTAGAAATACCTATATAACGCGGCAGCCGGCTGGGTGACCAGGTGATGAACGGCACATGACAAACAGGCGAGCAGCGTCTGGTGTGACGGTGGGCTGTCGGCGGCGCCATGACAGCGGTGGTGGCGAGCAGGGCGGGCGTGACGGTTTGGTACGTCGGCGGCGGCGTGACATGGTGTGTGACAGGCAAGGCGGGTAGGCGGCGGCATGACATATTAACAGCCGGGTGCGTAACGGTGTAATAGACAGACGAACAGTCCGTGTGATGGGCGGGGTAGTCACAGCGGTGTGACAGTATATGTGACCGACGTGACAGTCGGTGCAACGGGCGAGATAGGTGGATGTGAGCAGCGGCGTCACAGCATGTATGACAGACGAGGCGGTCCGTGCGACGGACGAGATAGCTGTGTCGTCAGCAGCGGCATGACGGCGTGTAAGACAGACGGGGTAGTCCGTGCGACGGACGAGATAGTGGTTGTCAGCAGCGGCGTGACGGGATATACCTATGGCGGGTGGGGTAGTCCGTGCGACGGACGAGATTGTGGTTGTCAGCAGCGGCGTGACGGGATATCCCGATTGAGGTGGAGGGGCGACTGTTGGGGGTAGATAGTGGTAGTATAGTAGTATAGATAATAGTATAATAATACTTTAGAGTGAGATAAACTAGAGGTGAATAGTAACGGTGATGGTAAGCTGGCTGGCAGTGGTGACAGGGTGCTATGACGAAGCTTAGCCAGGGTACATATGTAGTATATTGAGCGGAACTCAGCGATCTGAGGTTTATAGTCGCCTTCGGCAACGGTCCTGACCCTCAACTTGTTGAGGAGAAGTAGAACAACTCAGTAAGATGGGGGAAAGCTCGGACATGACCTGGGGGTTTGTGGTTCGTGAATGCAGAATATGCACCCCCACGCGACCATACAAGCTGACCTGTATCCAACCTGAGTTAGGGAAACGTAAACACTGCCACTGCATGAGAAGTACTGGTGTCCTCAGAAATTAAACGTCATGCCGCTGGTCAGTGCTCAAGAAGGAGCTGCTGGGACAGGGCCAGCGGGGACATGTCATTAGTAGCGACGTAATGACATGGTAGTTGACAGTGAGTGGTAAGCTGGGGCAAGCCAACGGACATGCCATTGGCAGCGACGTAATGGCGTGGTAGTTGACAGTGAGTTGTATGCTGGGCAAGCCAGCGGACATGTCATTAGTAGCGACGTAATGACATGGTAGTTGACATTGAGTTATGTGCTGGGGGCAGGGGCCAGCTGACATGTCATGGTAGGGACATAGTGACATGGTAGGTGACAGTGAATGGTATGCTGGGGCAAGCCAGCGGACGTGTCATTAGTAGCGACGTAATGACATGGTAGGTGACAGTGAGTGGTATGCTGGGGCAAGCCAGCGGACGTGTCATTAGTAGCGACGTAATGACATGGTAGGTGACAGTGAGTGGTATGCTGGGGCAAGCCAGCGGACGTGTCATTAGTAGCGACGTAATGACATGGTAGGTGACAGTGAGCGGTATGCTGGGGCAAGCCAGCGGACGTGTCATTAGTAGCGACGTAATGACATGGTAGGTGACAGTGATTGGTATGCTGGGGCAAGCCAGCGGACGTGTCATTAATAGCGACGTAATGACATGGTAGGTGACAGTGAGTGGTATGCTGGGGCAGGCCAGCAGACATGTCATGGTAGCGACGTAATGACATGGTAGGTGACAGTGAGTGGTATGCTGGGGCAGGCCAGCAGACATGTCATTAGTAGCGACGTAATGACATGGTAGTTGACAGTGAGTTGTAAGCTGGGGCAGGCCAGCGGACAACCTTGACCGTCCTCCGCACCGGGGGGCGGCCGGGTGACTCATCCGGCGTGGCGTCAGCTCAAGGCCGCGACGGGCCCGTGGCCGGCGGTCGGACGGCCGTTGATCCGGGGTGTCGTCTTGCACCGGTCTGCAGCGGGCCGACTGGGTGTCAGGTCACTGCTGGCATTGGGCCACTCTGTGGAAGCACGAAAGCCGGCTGCTATGCTGCATTGATGATCTAGTGGTGACGTAGCATGACAGCCCAGGTAAATAGGCAGGCCAGTCAGGCATGGCCATGGGTGGAGAAAAGGGGGTTTGAGGGTGCACGAGCACCCCTTCATAACGCAAAGCACCCCCACAAACAATGCAAAACCAACATAGCAGCTTGTTAACCAAAGTATCAAACAGAAAAGCACCCCCTGGGAATTAGGCAAATCTCCACCCCTGGGTATGGCCGGCTTTGTCGGGCATGCCCTCGGGATGGCGTGCCAGTGTGCGGTTAGGGCATTGTTTAGTGCGAACCGATGACACTGGTGCATGTAACCGAGCAAGATTGTGAAGGTGGCGCTGGCATGGCATGACATGCCAGTGGGCAGGGCATAGTTCAGGGCCAAGCTACAAGCTGGTGTATGTGACCGCCCGGAGGGCCAACTGAGTGTCTGAGACGGGCGGCCACATTAGTATGGGGCGAAGGGTAGTAACAGAACAAAAGTGCCAACTGCCAGTATTCAAGCAACTTGGCAGACTAATTGGCTGACGAAAATTAGACCGCCGGTTAGAGGGGCGCGCCATGATTGCCTCGTGCGAAGGGCCCGCGCGTAACTAACAGGCCGGATAGCTGGTAACTCACCGGTGTTCCTTCTTGGTCGACCCATGGTGGCGGTAGCCGCCGCTAAAGCTATCACTCTACTCTCCGCGGGTTTCAACCGGTAAACAAAAAAAAAAATTGCTGCGCGCACTCCGTCGCTCGGCCTCCTAACGGAAAAGGCCGCTTGGGCAGCGTTGCCTAGAGTCCAAACATAAGTCGTATGTCGGACATACTTACGTGCAGTTGTGGTAGCCGTTGTGGTTCCAGTGCCTGCGCCCACGCTGTGAGTTGCTAAAATACATGCATGGTAGAAATCAACGCTGTTACAATACATCACCCACGATCTAAAATCTATTTATCTGCGCCTGTCGTGCTTGCGCGACATCTGGTGGCACTATGCGACCTGTAGTTCTCCCCGGCGCACCTAGGTGGCACGGCCCGTTCCGTGTTGAGGCACGACCTGGTGCTGGCGGAGGTGGGAGGTGACTAGGGCGCAACTTCCCGCTAATATAATTTGCACGGTTCCATCGTGAAATGACCAATACAAATGGTGAAACGTAAAGTTGCTTTAATTTATATTTAAATGGCCAATTGCTGATCTACTATATATATATATATATATATATATATATATATATATATATATATATATATATATATATATATATATATATAACATTTAACTCAGACGTTTCACCTTTATTGTCAAGGTTTCATCAGTGTGATATGGCCAACGCTTTCGCCGCAAAAGCCACAAATGCAAGACAAAAATAACAATCATGTCTGACCGCACGTGATTATAATAGGCACTAATTGCCTCTAATTAAATCTCAAAACAAAGACATGCGTGACATCACAGACACCATAGCGCCGAATCATAAAGAGGGTGAGAGGATCTCATACTCCATTCATTTATTCATTCATGGATTCATTCACTCTCACCCTCTTTCCGCCCTTTAGGTCGAACGCACGTTTAGTCCCCCGTCTCTGTCGGTACCTAGCAGCCCCATCCAGCGGTTCTCCCTCGACCTCCTGTAATCCACATTCCTCCTCCACACTCGTTCGAGTCCGACCACTTGCAGGTGGTCCAAGGAGTGGCCTGTCGCTCTAAAATGCCTACTCACAGGTAGGTCGATCGCCGGGTTCTCCACACGGATAGACGAGAGGTGGTTCTGCACGCGTGTGTAGATGCTATCCCCGGTCTCACCGACATACACAACCCTTTTGCACGCGTCACACCAGATCCCATAGACGACATTTTGTGATCTGCATCCTATTGTCCTATCATAAAAGCACTCTTTGGGGTTGCCCTTTACTCTACCATTGCCAGAATACATCCGTTTACACATGACACAATCTTTCCCACAGCTTTCCTGACCGCGCAGTTTCTCCCCATAAACAGCCCGCTTGGTTTTCCTGTGAACCAGATCGTCTCTGAGATTTCGACCCCGCCGAAAAGCCACTAGAGGGTCCTTGGTGAATATGTTCCTGAGATTTTCAGAGTTCTGTAATATGTGTCTCTTTCTCTGTAGAATTTTGCGCACATCCGGGAGATGACTAGAGTACGTTAGCACCAGAGGGACTCTGTTATCTTTTCCCTTGTCTGAGCTCTCCTTCCCTCTCCCCTTGGCCCCATCCCTATCTTGATTTTCCAGCTTGCCTAGTTCTCTATCTATCAAATGTCCCGGATACCCCCTATCTACCAACCTAGCCCTGAGCTCTTTCTTGTGCCTAGCATAGTCTCCTCCCCTGGAACAAATTATTTTTAGCCGCATTCCTAGACCAAAGGGGATCGCCGTTTTGGTGTGATGAGGGTGGTCCGAGTCAAAGCGTAGATATGATTTCGAGTCCGTAGGCTTAGTGAAAAGGTCAGTTTCAAGTTTCCCGTCTTTCACGTGCACTGTCACGTCTAAAAAATCAATGGAAACGGGAGACATGCGGAGATCCACCTGGATTTGATGGTGGATAGCGTTTGCTTTTGCGTGAAATTCTCGAAGTGCGTTTTCTCCGTCTACCCATATGCCAAAAATGTCGTCTATGTATCTGAGATACAAATGCGGTTTCTTATCAGATGATTTGAGGAGTTCTTTCTCCCATTGCCCCAGATATGTACAAGCGTAATTGCATCCCAGACGTGACCCGATAGCCGTGCCTTCTAACTGGACGAACTGCCTATCCGCATCTAGGTTGAAGTTGTTGCCTTCTAACACCAGCTCAATCATTTTCAGGACCTCATCGGTGGGAACTGACCTGTTCGACCGACCGTCAAGAGCTGCCTTGCACGCCTCCATCCCTTCCCTTCTCGGTACACTGGGGTACAGTTTCCGTACATCCATGCAAAAAAGCAGGGGTTGTGTCCCTCCCCGTCCTCTCACTGGTTGTGGCAGTTGCTTCAGCTTCTGCAGGAAGTCACCGGTGTCTCTGACGTAAGAGTCTAGACCCTCCACGTGCTGTTGCAGCTCCTGCTCTGCCATCTCTGCGAGCCGCTCCGTAGCATGGTTCCTGCCGTCCACGATGAGTCGCAGAGGGTTCCCTTCCTTATGCACTTTAGGGTTCCCCTGCACCTGACCAGGTCATTTACAAAATGCCTGACCCGCCAGGCATTTTGCAAAATGCCTGGGTTTCCATATATTCCACCGTTTTTGTTGACTACAGGAGTTGATCATAAACGTTCCACTGTGACTGACCCCACAACACATTTCACATGTGTTGTGGGCACATGTGACACATTCCACGGTCACGAATACAGGGTGTCACGAAATTGTTGCGGGATGTTGTACTTGTGTCCCGAAATGTATTGCATCGTAGTTGCGTCAGTGTTCTCAAGGACCTCGCTGACAAGTTATCAGCGGCCACATGGTCTGTCCCGGCGGCACCTGGTGAAGCTCAAATAGGCCTCTGTAGCCCATCATGTCCCAAACGAGAATCCCCAGTGCCCAGTGGGTGCTTCACCGGGTAGGCAGACAACTGAACCAGTGACAACTGAACCAGGGACAACTGAACCAGGGACAACTGAACCAGTAAAACTGAACCAGGGACAACTGAGCCAGTGACAACTGAACCAGCGACAACTGAACCAGTGACAACTGAACCAGCGACAACTGAACCAGTGACAACTGAGCCAGGGACAACTGAACCAGTGACAACTGAACCAGGGACAACTGAACCAGTGACAACTGAACCAGTGGACAACTGAACCAGTGGACAACTGAGCCAGTGGACAACTGAACCAGTGGACAACTGAACCAGTGACAACTGAGCCAGTGACAACTGAACCAGTGACAACTGAACCAGTGACAACTGAACCAGTGACAACTGAACCAGTGACAACTGAACCAGTATGACAACTGAACCAGTGACAACTGAACCAGTGACAACTGAACCAGTGACAACTGAACCAGTGACAACTGTACCAGTGGACAACTGAACCAGTGACAACTGAACCAGTATGGCAACTGAACCAGTGGACGACTGAACCAGTGGACAACTGAACCAGTGGACAACTAATGTCGTACTGCGCTGTATAGGTATAAGGTAGCACGTGGCTGGACGGACGGTCTGTGTCAATCTGCCGGTCTGCCAATTGATCTGTGTCCGATCTATTAGTGTCCGTCCGAGAGCCGTACAACGGCTGACAGGGCTGACAGAGCCTGGTGGTCGCGAACTGGTGTGGTAACCGTTACGCCCACCTGGGACGCCCGAATAGTTAGCAACGTATAAATAATATTCACTTTGATGGCCTAACTCGCTCTCGGGACAGACAGGGCACGCAACATGGGCTTGGCAGAGTTTCGCCCGCCTGGGCCCAGAGGAATCTCCGGTATATAAATGGATTCACTGCTCGGGCTTACATCGGGCTGACGCCAAACGTCGCACAACTAGGGCTAAACAACGGCTGTCCTGAGCTCGCCGAGAGGGCATATACCTCCGGCAGAGCATGGGCTTTAGTCGGCGTTTTTGTGTCATACGCCGACTTGTCTTTAGCCCAAGCGCTTGCAGACTTTAGTCCAAGCACTTGCCGACTTTAGCCCGACTAAAAATATCGGGCAAGCCGCACTTCAGCCTGCATAGGCCCGGAGTAAAATTGCTTGCTGGGCTACTGGTTAGTGGTTCAGTTGTCCACTGGTTCAGTTGTCCGCTGGTTCAGTTGTCCACTGGTTCAGTTGTCCACTGGTTCAGTTGTCCACTGGTTCAGTTGTCACTGGTTCAGTTGTCATACTGGTTCAGTTGTCACTGGTTCAGTTGTCATACTGGTTCAGTTGTCACTGGTTCAGTTGTCACTGGTTCAGCTGTCACTGGTTCAGTTGTCACTGGTTCAGTTGTCTACTGGTTCAGTTGTCTACTGGTTCAGTTGTCACTGGTTCAGTTGTCCTGGTTCAGTTGTCACTGGTTCAGTTGTCATGGAACCGCTTCACCGTCTCGACGGTGCAGCGCCTCTGAGCTGCTGTTGGCCCAGAACTGCTTCTCGGGACGGTTAGTGACTAAGAATAGCTCTAATAGCCGTTTTCACGACGGGCTATCCGGTGAGTGCACCTAATTTGACCAAATCTGCACCTAATCTCTTTTACAGCAAATATCTTTATTTTATGAATTTATTTCAGTGTTTTAACCCGCGCCCTGATGGGGGGGGGCCATTTTGGCCCCCCCCCTGTGGTTTTTCTTAAATAGCGAGAAAACGGCGGCGCGCAGCGCCGCCAAATTTTGGGTACCTTACCGGACATCAATTTGACACCTTCACACAAAATTTCAAGTCACAGGTCACCTCAGGTCAGGAGTTATTGAGGTCAAACTGAGGTCATGTTCGAGTAAAAATGAGCAAAAAACATGACATCTTGAAACGCTCACCAATTCTACAGTTCACAAGCAATTTTAAAGTTCTTTATGTGGTTGTGTAGAGAAAAAACGGCGCTACAAAACTGCTATCTCGGACTTTTGAAATTTTTGGATTTTGACCCCCAAAAATCAAAAAAATTGATTTTTTTAGAAAAACTCTAAAAATTTCCAAAAAAATTTCGAATTTCGAAAAAAACCGGAATATATGTGATAGTCCCTGCGCTCTTCGATATACATACCAAATTTTAGATCGATATCTCTTTTTTTGGCCAAGTTATAGCGAAAAAAACTGTTAAAAATTGATGACGTCAAATTTTTGAACTCAATTTTTAGCAATTCTTGACCTCGTAGCGCAAAACGGAGACCACCATTGAACTCCCCGTGACGAGCTGCATCGAATCGATATCCATTTTATGCAAAAATATCAACTTTGAAATTTGACCTAATTTGACCTGACCTTGACCTGACCTTGACCAAAACATGACCTAAGCTGGCCCTAAAGTCTGTCTGACCCACATAATCGCATTTGTCATGTAAAATGGACCATAAAACATGTATCACACGACACTTTCATATTGTGACCCCCCAGTGACCTGACCTCTGTGACCTGACCTGGTATCAGTGACCTCAAATAGCAAAATATGTGTTTGAAGAACATTTCCCCATCGATGATTTTCAATGAAATGCATTTTACACGATTTTACAACGCATTTCTTGAAATGCCTGTAAACGGTGAAAATTCGACCTTTGACCTGACCTGTGACGTCATCGGTTTGACCGAGGTCAATGAAATTGGGTCACAAGGTAGTTCCCTGTTGGGGCTATCCAACACCGTTTACCGCTTGTCGCTATGTTGCGTGGTTCTCGAGATCTGAGGGGGGGGGGCCAAAATGGCCCCCCCCATCAGACCGCGTTGCTCGGCAGACCCCATCTGGGCGCGGGTTAACCGATGATGCTCTCTGATAATATGACAAAGGAGGCATATAAGCAATTAGTACAACCCTAGCTGATAGCTACTAAGAGGCACACTGAACCTAGTTTGACCAAAATGCACCTAATCTGCACCAGATGTGAACCAAATGTGTACCAGATGGCCGTCGTGAAAACAGCTAATATCGCCTCACGGCCTCATCATTGGAAAGTCTGAATCTCTAGTTCTGAATGGTCCAGATTTGGTGGGTTTTGTCGAAATCCAGCTGCATCACTTATGGATGACGGTAAATCAGGGTTGCAGCCTGAGGTTGAGCGGCTTCAGCTTCAGGGTAAAATCTTCAGATACCGGGGGATGGACGATTTAGACGCCGAGTGCCCTGGTCCAAATGTCCTGGTGCTGGACCCGTTCAAATTACATCCCGGCACTCAGGAGGGGCATGAAGGGACAAGACCGCGCCAACCGCGTATCAAGATCGTGACACTCTGTATACCTACGTCTTGCGTCAATTCTATCGAGATGGAGCCAACGCTGAATGGACTTGAGCTACCGTCTCCGTACCTTTCGTATATACGGAGTTGTAGCCGTGTGTATAAAAGCTGCGATGTCCAGTATTCTGCCCTGGTGGGCAACTGTTCCGACAGAGACGATTGATAATGTAGGTACCTAAACGTGTAACAATCAAGTTTTCGTAAATTGGAAGAGTATTCTTTTCTGATCAATATCCACCCATAGTATTTTCAAAAAGCCACCAAGAGCTCTTAGAAACAGTACAATCATTATACCGAGCGCATGTTTACCCACGAAACCACGCTCGGTGCTCGGCACCCGACGGCCGCTGGGGCTCAGTGACCTAAACTCGGCGGCGCTACCCGGAGAACGCAGTGTCCCCTCACTTGGTGCGCATTGACAGCGATTAACTTTTGTAAGCGGCAGTTACAAATGATGCTTACCTATACATCGTCGCTAGTGCGAGTTTGATGTCAGGCATTTTGCAAAATGCCTGGGAAAATATTTCAGGCAGTTTGCAAAATGCCTGGTGGGTCAGGCAGTTTGCAAACTGCCTGGGCATTTTGCAAAATGCCTGGCCGGTCAGGCATTTTGCAAATTGCCTAGGCATTTTGCAAAATGCCCGAGTTTTCACTTTGCCTGTAACATATATATATATGTTATATATATGTGCAAAATATCCTAGGCATTTTGCAAAATGCCTAGGCAATTTGCAAAATGCCTGACCGGCCAGGCATTTTGCAAAATGCCCAGGCAGTTTGCAAACTGCCTGACCCACCAGGCATTTTGCAAACTGCCTGAAATATTTTCCCAGGCATTTTGCAAAATGCCTGACATCAAACTCGCACTAGCGACGATGTATAGGTAAGCATCATTTGTAACTGCCGCTTACAAAAGTTAATCGCTGTCAATGCGCACCAAGTGAGGGGACACTGCGTTCTCCGGGTAGCGCCGCCGAGTTCAGGTCACTGAGCCCCAGCGGCCGTCGGGTGCCGAGCACCGGGCGTGGTTTCGTGGGTAAACATGCGCTCGGTACAATGATTGTACTGTTTCTAAGAGCTCTTGGTGGCTTTTTGGAAATACTATGGGTGGATATTGATCAGAAAAGAATACTCTTCCAATTTACGAAAATTTGATTGTTACGGGTTTAGGTACGGCTCTCCAGTAAAAGTCTTGTTGGTTTTGCTTTTTCGAACATATCTGGTCCTATATAATGTTTAAATGCATAAGTATCAACCCGGATTATGTGTATGCACATTTACCACGAGACTGTGAAATTTCATCGTTGTATGCCAAATACTTTCCGAGATATCCACCAAAAACCTCATTTTCTGCCGTTTGGGGTATTCTGGCCGCAATCTTCCTGGGATCGCCTATGACATCCATGGTGCCACCTAGCGAGAGGGACGCGGAAACACAGAATCATGAATGAATCGAGCGCGTAGTAAACGGTGTATGGAAGGGAGACTCGGCAGAGGCTATCCGGGTGGCCGGCGGGCGGCGCGCCCTTAGGCATCGGCCGACCCTTCGGACCACGTGGGGTCAGAGGTCGCGCTCGGGAAGTCTCGGCTCTGGGTTTTAGCGCTGTGCAGTCAGGGAGGGAGGGGAGGATAGCGCTAGCCCGACTGACTACTGTTAACGCCAGACCCCTTGAGACCCTAATTTTTCGCGAATACTTTTAAATGCGTGAAGGAATTTCAACCAAGCTCAGGACATGGCCGTTTCAAGACAGGCCGAAACTTTTACAATTTAGATATTTTATCGCCATTTCAATATTTCAGGCACTTGTCATTGACTCGTAATGTTAACTGTTTTTCCATCCTGGATAGAGGCTTTCTACGTCATATGACATTAGGCTCCGCCCACGACTGCGGCATTGACCCGTGCCCATCAGCGACCTCTGTACAAACGACACCCCTGCCATCTGTGAAGGACTATGAATTTCGCTGACGCTTCACGTGCTATGAGTCAATTGCAGCAGACGGTCAAGTAAATGTTAGGCTCTTGTTGACTCTTGTATATAGGACCAAGAGGACCATCACTCCTCAACCTACTACTCAGTCGTGCTTCGAACAAACGTTAACGATTCCTAACAAATACGATTTTCGATGTAGGGTATCTGTTTGAAATACGAGCGAGCCGTATGATGTGAAGCTCAGGCAATTAAAGGGACTATCCCACCTTTAACATGGGGTTTGAGTTGAGATAGCCAAGTTTGCGGCGAGGTTCAGAAACCACTATCTATCTAGGTTGCAACCCCCGCGGCCTCTTGGTGTTGAAGAAATTCGTTCCCTTCATTTGAAAATGGGCCTTGTACAAGGCCCTATCTTCAACATGGAGCGACCGTTAGTGTGACGTCACCTCGTTTAGTCATTCTGATTTAAATGGGTTTGTTCGTTGAAAAATCGCTTAAAACTTGGTCTGAACTTTGTTGTGGTGCCTACGGAGTAAATAGAATCAGCTTTATGACAGTAATGTGGCCTGGGGAAGGAGGTAATTTTGGGCTGTGACGTCACATATTTGAAAGTTTGTGTTTGGAATATGGGAAGCCTAAGATGTTTCATGAAAAATAAATGCCAGAACCGTGTTCCTGGTCATCCAATCTATAAAGTCGGGCACAATCTAACTGGTTTTAACAACATTTTAGAAGGTGGGATAGTCCCTTTAACTTATTATTGCGTTGTTCGATGGTTGCATAGCGATGTACAAATCGGCAGCTACTTGGTGACATCCGACATCCCATTATCGCATTATCTGCAACGCCATAGGATTTAAATACAGGTGAATATTTCCTAACCTTATGTCAGTTATATGCCATCTGCCCGTCATATGCAGCTTATAAAAAAAAAAAAAATCAGCGAACATATCAGCATTGTAGAAGCAATGCGCATTGAGCATTTATGACTCCTTAGTCATCATGTCGCTCTCTGGGCACTGTCAGCCAAGACGCTACGCACAACTCCGCCGGCTTTCGGCACCGCTCGACCGTCGCCCGTCCCCGCTCCCCGCCACAGCGAGAGTGACCGCGCGCCGGCCCGAAACCGCCGCAGGCCAAGACCACAGAGGCGGGGCTTAGCTGTGACGTCATAACGTATCACAGACTGACTGGTGATAGCCTCTACACACCGGATGAAAATCTTGCTCGAAATTTAACATTACGAGTCAATGACAAGTGCCTGAAATATTGAAATGGCGATAAAATATCTAAATTGTAAAAGTTTCGGCCTGTCTTGAAACGGCCATGTCCTGAGCTTGGTTGAAATTCCTTCACGCATTTAAAAGTAATCGCGAAAAATTAGGGTCTCAAGGGGTCTGGCGTTAACAGTAGTATCTCGGCTGATTCGTGTGAGGTGGAACGGATCACAGAACGGGATGGTGGCTAGTGGTGGATGATGGGATGGTGGTTAGGTTAGTGCGTACTGCGTAGAACGTAGCTGAACATGCTTTTTCCATGGCAAGCAACATGCAGCATAATGTGCGGGATTATGCCAGAACTCATACAAAAAGGAACTAATATTTCGGCCGAGGGAGTGGATGAGTGCCGTGACAAAGCATGACGATGCTGCCAAAATCGGGATGCTTGTTTGCTCCCATTTTTTTTTTTTAATCAAGTTTTAACCCTAACACGCAGCGCTTGATCCGAACTTAGAGGTCCCCGACTGACCTTGGACCTTAACCCACGAGCCGCTGGGGGGGGGGGCATAAAGTTGCCCCCCCTTTACGTTTTGTGGAATATCTCCGAAACCTGATGAGCTACGAACGTGAAACTTGGCATAGCTTCAAATGAATACCTAGGCAATGTTTGAAGAAAGTTTGGTGGTTGTAGCATCTAAGATGACGTTACAGTGACGTCATAAAGTTTTGTCGTTTTCCGATATGGACCGTTTCTGATGACGCTGAGCATGAAACTCAACTGTAAATGAACTAGACAGCACCTGCTGTCATCCTAAAACATCTAAGTACACTTCCATCTAGTTCCTAACCAATAATCGGCTCTTTATATTCGGTCTCATATACCTGATGTATCGTGAGGAAACTGAGAGTCGCAAATCTACAATTTGACTTATGACGTCACTGTGACGTCATTTCAAATGGGATCGACACCAAATTTGGACACAACCTCGGCTAGGTATTCAGGAAGATGTGTGCAAAGTTTCGCTTCTCTATCTCTTCGCGTTGCGACGATATCGCCGCGGAAGTAAAGGGGGGGGGGCAACTATATGCCCCCCCCCCAGCGGCCGGCGGGTGGCGCGGAGGCCCAGCGGCCGCCGGGTTAAAATCGCACCCGTCCGTTGCGCCACCTTTTCTTCAGGGGCGCTCTTCTTGGTTGTATCTGATAACTAAAGCAAATCGAATGTATAATAAAAAAAGGCATACCTCAAACACAGTTTAATTCACATCCGCTCTTGTGCATACTTGTTTTTACCTATACCTTCTCGCATCATAATATATCACTTCAGTGCTTAACCCGCGCCGGGCCGGGGGGGGGGGTGTTTGAACACCCCCCCCCCTGCGGTTTTTCGCAGATATCTCAAAAACGGCGGCGCTTTTTGGCACACCTGTTCCTGCATCTTTTCCGCACATGTTGTGAAAATTTCAGACCCAGGGCACCTTAGGTCAGGTCACCAGGTCACGCCAAGTGACCTCACCTCAGAAAAAATAAGAATGCTCGTCATAGCTACACCGATTGATTGATTGCCTTGAAACTTTCAGCGATTGATAAGAGCAAATTATCTATAAAATGTATGTCTCGGAATTTTGATATCGGTGACCTAAGGTCAGGTCAATTTTGCGACCTCTCCATTATAAGTCAATGGGAGAAAATTGAAAAGCGTCTGTTTTGCACGAACGCTATTCTAGACACTCTCAAACATCGAGATGTGGGTAAAATGGACACACTGAACCGGAAAATGGCAACTGTGACCCCTCATTATGTCCCCGAGGTCATCTCAGGTCACGAACAGAATCTAACAGTTTTTCGCTAATAACTTCTGATAGAGACGTGCTAGAGCGCTGAAAACGCCTTAGATGTGTTCGGCTCGACGTTGCGGATCGACTGATATGCAACATGACCTTTCCCGGTCAGGTCATGACCTTGACCTGAGGTCAAATTTTCAAGTTGATCTTTCAAGGTCAAATTATAGTTCGTTCGACGCGTCTCGACGAGGGGAACACGATGGGGGCGAAAGTAATGTCGTGGCTCTTTCGAGTCAAAAGTTATTGCCGAAAAAAACGTTTTTCGTAAAAACGGCTATTTTTGGAGTTTTTGCCCTCTGGAGGCTAAACCGTTGACCTGAGGTCAAATCTGAGAGCATTATTCAGAAAGGTCTGTAAAAGGGCTATCGAATGCGCTTTTCCGCGGCGCTGTAGCTCTATCGGTTCCCGAGATAGCCGTTGGCAGTTTCCAAAAAGTTGAAATAGTGGACATTTGACATTTGGTGACCTCTGGTGACCTGACCTTTGACCTGACCCAAAAAATGACCGAAGTGTTTTCGTCCTTATTTTGGACGTTCTTTCGATTGCCGCTTACCGCGTGTCGCTACGTGGCCCAGGAGCCGAGTAAGAAGGGGGGGGGGTGTTCAGACACCCCCCGGCCCGGCGCGGAATCTCAGAGCACCGGCCCGGCGCGGGTTAACCTTCAACGGAATTTTGGGTTTTCTGCATATACCCCGGCCGAGGGGGGGGGGGGGGCGATTACGACCCCTCTCCGTCTTTTTGCCCCTAATTGAGCTAGCGCCTTGCGGATAAAACTAAGCGCGTGCGTCGTATGAGATGCAGCAACTGGTACCCGAGTTGAATGTCTCAGGTCCACCGATAAACTCTGAGGTCAGTATAAGTGCTCCAAGTCGCGGGATCGGTTTTTGGTAAACAACTTCACCTTAAGTGGTTACAGAGCCAAGAGTTTTGCATGCTCAAACGCGTCGAATAGTTTACGCTTTGCCTTTGTTTTTGTTGAGGTCAATTTAAAGGTAGTGTGCCAGCTTTCCTGGACCGTATGGAGTTAATGGCCCAGATAAGGAGAACCGGATTTTTAGAACTTATCCATACCTTCAAAACTCATGGAAACGTCTTAAATTCTTCAAATTTTGAGTACCCCAGTGCGAAATTCGCCCCGACGGGTTGTCGGTCGTACCCCAACCACATTTCACACCACTATGAACAATAAATGCACACACTGAAATCGCTATTACCGATATGCTCATCCAATCAAGTTTCGATAAACCCGTTCATCATCAGCTCCTGCGGTTTCGAACACGCCTGTTAGGTGGTGCGGTAGACCACGCCCAAAGCCAGGGCCCCGGTAACGTGAGGTAGCCGAGTCAGGGCAGCGTGCGCTGACCCAAGCCGGAGCCGCGCGTCCTCCCGGTGTCATGTGATAGCCCGGGGCTGCCCGCGGGGATGCGGTAGACCGCGCCCAAAGCTGCGGCCCCGGCTTGGGTCAGCGCACGCTGCCCCGACTCGGCTACCTCACGTTACCGGGGCCCTGGCTTTGGGCGCAGCTTCTGCTCATACTTTGTGGTGCGGTGGTGGTGCGTCGGGCTGCGCGCTCTGACTTCGGCCAAGAAAAATGCGTCAGCTGATCATTGTCATTTCTGCCACTTGCGTGTGGTGAAATGGGGTCATAACTTATGAGACGGCTTTTTCATATCAATTATTTTACATAAAATCATATTTCAAACCATAAATAATGTTCGACAGCCAAATAAAAGAAACAATACCAATACGGGCTTACAGTTTAAGGCTCGACATTGTGTTGTCTACGATTAGACAGCTGATAACTCATTCCCGTACGTCGTATGGTCGTAACACTATAATGACCTTTGCTTATTGTCACAAGTGCGCCGCATTCGCGATTGTTGCCGACGCCTGTTTGCAGGTGAGCCCACTACAGTTGTTATACATATCTAAAAACCGATAAACTTTTAGGCGAAAAAGGCACTATTCCAGGCCCATTTTTGATTTTTTCTTGCGATATTAGGTAAAAACAGAAGCTTCTTATCCTAGGAAAAATAAAATGGGAAATCTTTCAAAGGTGGCACACTACCTTTAAGGTGTTTACCTCAGGTCATGTCAGGGCAGAGCCACTCAGGCCACGAGGCTGACTCAAGGAGGTCATATCGCTTCTTCGATGCGGTAGGTCCTTACAAGTCCACTGGTGGCTTCCCGACTCGCTAGCTCAATTTGATCGGGACTTTTTGGTGAAATCTCCTGTGACCTTAGTGACGTCATAAATGAAGTCGCCTAGCTTTAAGAATGGAAAAGTGAATGCTGGGGCCTGCAAAAATTGTATAAAATCGCGAATTCATGCGCTTGAGACAGCTTTAGATGGTTCCCGGCGCCAAAATAACAGTTTTCATCTTTCCCAATTGATTAATAATCGTGAGGTTGCGTGACCGACCTGACTTCAGGTGACTCTTAAGAAAAATACGAGATAGCTACATACAAGTTGTGAGGCCTCTGGGAGATAGTACTAGATCATATAAGCTTCATTCCCCGTTGAAAAGTTCCCTGGCACGAAGGGTGCTGCGACGTCACGACATTTTGGGGCCTTACAGAGGTTCCCTGGCACGAAGGGTGCTGCGACGTCACGACATTTTGGGGCCTTACAGAGGTTCACTTTTGACGCCATTGGTCAACGGCCTGACCTTAACCTTCGCACTTGTAGGAGGGCGTCGAACAGACCTCCTACCCTCAGTTTTTCGCAAATAACTCGCGCAAAAAGCGGCTGATTGCGGCGAAACTTTCAGTACCCTCGAGTTATTCAATATTACGCCTACCCTATAATTTGCATGACCCTGACTCAAAAGACCTTTGACTTGTGACCTGTTTTCCGAGACCATGTTTGGCCGGAATCGTGTTTTGGCGTATTTCGAGTAGAACGCGTTTTATTGTCTTTTTGTGGCTTTAAGCGATCAAACATGTGAAAGGATGTTGATCGCATGGATTCTAGTGGGTATCAAGGTCACGTGAAGATCAGTCAGGTCACTGACCTTTGATGACCTTTGTTCACTCTTTCGAGTTCTACCTACATGTTTCTAGGGTAGATTTTGGAGTTGATTTCGCATTTAGAAACCGTTTGAACATTTAAGAAGTAGTTTTGGTTCACTCGTAACATGTGACCTGACCTGACCTGACCCGACCTGGCCTAAATGCACGAAAACATAATCTGTGATCAAAACTAACTTGAATTTCGTGATCAGCACCCCGCAAAACCATATAACAGCTTCACTTTACGAAGCTCTAACAGGTCCCGATTCCCCGACTTTTGAGTGATATTGACCTGTCAACCAATGACCTAGGACCTTAACCCTCGCCGGCACAGGCCATTTTGCGTCCTTCGAGGGCACAAGGGGGGTTGGTACGACCCCCCCCCCCCTCGCGTTTGGCCCCTGATCGAGCTAGAGCTTCGCGGAAAAAAAACGAGCGTGTTGCCCGTCACGAGGGGAAGCCGATGATACCCAATTTTAAGGTGCTAGGTCATCGGGTGACCTTCCAGGTCAGGTCAATGACCCAAAAACCGGGAAAATCGGGACCTGTTAGAAAGTCGTAAAGTGTGGCTGCTATGTGGTTTTCCGGGGTGCTGATCACGAATATCGTATTAGTTTTGATCAGAGATGATGTCTTAAAGCATTTAGACCAGGTTGGGTCAGGTCAGGTCAGGTCAACCGGTAGGGGTTGTGACGGGTATTCGTAATACGCGTCAACCGCCTCTGACAGCTTCGTAACATGTTACGAAGGCACCAAAACTACTTCGTAACTGTTCAAATGGTTGCTAAATTCGAATTCAGCTCCAAAAACCAGCCTAGAAGCATGTAAAACTCGAAAAAATGAACCAAGGTCACCCGAGGTCACCAAAGCTCAATGACCTGACCTGACCTTCAGATGACCTTGACACCCACCCTAATGTATGGGAGCAACATCAAATCACATGTTTGAACGTTTGAAACCACGAAAAGCTTGCAAACGCGCGGCTAATGCGAGCCGACATACGCCGAATCGCGATTCCGGCCAAACATGGTCTCGGAAAAGAGGTCACAGGTCAAAGGTCATTTGGGTCAGGGTCAAAAAATTTTCAGAGTAGGTGTAAAATTGATCAATGCGAGGGTACTGAAAGTTTCGTCGCGATCGGCCGCTTTTTACGCGAGTTATTCGCGAAAAACCTTAAGGGGGGTTGCATCAACCCCCCTGTGCCGGCGAGGGTTAACCCGCGCCCAGCTGGGGGGGGTGTTTGAACACCCCCCTTGTGGTTTTTCGCGAATATCTCAAAAACGGCGGCGCGGAGCGCCGCCGTTTTTGGTACACCTTATCATACATCAATTCTACACATGTTGTGAAAATTTCAGACCAAGGTCATTCAAGGTCAGGTCACCAGGTCACTTGAAGTGACCTCACCTCATAAAAACTTTCAATGTCTGTCATAGCTACACCGAGTGACCGATCGCTTTGAAACTTTCAGCGATTGCTAAGAGCAATAGCATGTACAAAATGTATATCTCAGAATTTTGATATCGATGACCTAAGGTCAGGTCAATTTTGCGACCTCCCCATTATAAGTCAATGGGAGAAAATTGAAATGCGCCTCTTTTGGACGAAAGACATTATAAACACTCCCAAACACCGGATTACAAGTGGTTTAGACACACTGAACATGAAAATGGCGTCCGTGACCCTTGTTTATGCCCTGAGGTCATCTTAGGTCACGAATGGTATCTAACAGTTTTTCGCAAATAACTTTTGATAGAGGCATGCTAGAGCGATGAAAACGCCTTAGATGTGTTCAGCTCGACGATACGGATCGACTGATATGCAACATGACCCTTTCCGGTCAGGTCATGACCTTGACCTGAGGACAAATTTTCAAGTTGACCTTTCAAGGTCAAGTTATAGTTCATTCGATGCGTCTTGACGAGAGGAACACGATGACGGTAAAAGTAAGCTCGTACAGGTCTTGGGTCAAAAGTTATTGCAGAAAAACTGTTTCCGAAAAAATCGGCTATTTTTGCAGTTTTTGCCCCCTGCAGGCAAAACCGTTGAAGTTAGGTCAAATCTGAGAGAATTACTCAGAAAGGGCGTTAATAGGGCTATCGAATGCGCTTTACCGCGGCGCTGTAGCTCTATTGGTTCCCGAGTTATGCGTTGGCTTCTTGGAAATTTTCGACATTCGACCTGGAAATCGGCGAAATTTTGCCTTCCATGACCTCTGGTGACCTGACCTTTGACCTGACCAAAAAATTGACCGAAGTGATTTCGTCATTATTTTTGACGCTCTTTCGAACGCCGCCTTCCGCGTATCGCTACGTGGCCCAGGAGCCGAGTTACAAGGGGGGGGGGGGTGTTCAAACACCCCCCAGCAGGGCGTGGAAATCCAGGACCCCCAGCCGGGCGCGGGTTAAAATTGGGTATCATCGGCCTCCTCTCGTCACGGGCAACACGCTCTTTTTCCGCGAAGCTCTAGCTCGATTAGGGGCTGAACGGCAAAGGGGTCCAACGGACCCTCCTCCCCCTCTTTACGATAGACGCTGGCAAAACACCAATATGGGTGAGGGTGAAAATACAGCTGCTGTCATAAAAATTCAGCTTGAATCAAAGGTCAGGCTTGCCAAATTTCAGCTCTCGCAGCTATCAACAAAAATAAACATGTGGAGGCGGCAACCGCCTCCCCCCTCTCCTCTCGGCCACTGGCAGCGAGGTTTTAAGCGTATCATACACGTTACAAAGCATCATATCAAGAAGACACGCCCCAGCAGTCATATGCACTGAACACAAACTTATTACCCACGCTAGTGTATCGGCACCATAGCACATGGTCGAGACTGTCGTCAGCCACGGACTCGCACTCGACCAACCCTCTGAGCCCGTTGACTGCGGGTGACCTTGACAATTTGACATGTCAAGCCTGATCGGCGGCCGGCCGCTGTCGTGCGATCGTTATACACTGAGGGGAGGGAGACACAAAGCTCTACGTTAAAGCTGACCTCTGACCTTTCCCTGCGCCCTGGTCACTGACCCCGCTCCATGTCGCTGGGCGGTGGCATGGCAGTGGAAACCGGTTCTAGCCTCTACACATGCCACCATTCTAACCCTCCCCTCCCCACGCTACTACGCGGCGTGGAGTACGCTCGTGCGTAACTGGGCGGAGCAAGGGGTCACGCGATACAGGGGCGGAACTGGTTGCCCTCCCGCTCGCCGAGCGACCAACGACTAATACCCTGGAGAACCGTACATTATCAATTGTCTCTGCCGGAACAGCTGCCCACCAGGGCAGAATACTGGACATCGCAGCTTTTATACACACGGCTACAACTCCGCATATACGAAAGGTACGGAGAAGGTCGCTCAAGTCCATTCAGCGTTGGCTCCATCTCGACAGAATTGACGCAAAACGTATAGGTATACAGAGTGTCACGAACTTGATACGCGGTTGGCGCGGTCTTGTCCCTACATGTCCCTCCTGAGTGCTGAATGGATGTAATTTTAACGGGTCCGGCACCAGGGCATCTGGTCCAGGGCACTCGGCATCTAAATCGGCCATCCCCCGGTATCTGAAGATTTTACCCTGAAGCTGAAGCCGCTCAACCTCAGGCTGCAACCCTGACTTACCATCATCCATAAGTGATGCAGCTGGATTTCGACAAAACCCACCAAATCTGGACCATTCAGGACTAGATATTCAGACTTTTCAATGATGAGGCCGTGAGGTGATATTAGCCGTTTTTACGACGGCCATCTGGTACACATTTGGTTCACATCTGGTGTAGATTAGGTGCATATTTGGTCAAATTAGGTTCAGTGTGTCTCTTAGTAGCTATCAGCTAGGGTTGTACTAATTGCTTATATACCTCCTTTGTCATATTATCAGAGAGCATCATCGGTTAAAACACTGAAATAAATTCATAAAATAAAGATATTTGCTGTATTAAGAGAGATTAGGTGCATATTTGGTCAAATTAGGTGCACTCACCAGACAGCCCGTCGTGAAAACGGCTATTAGAGCTCTTCTTAGTCACTAACCGTCCCGACAAGTAGTTCTGGGCCAACAGCAGCTCAGAGGCGCTGCGCCGTCGAGACGGTGACGCACCCACTGGGCACTGGGGATTCTCGTTTGGGGCATGATGGGCTACAGAGGCCTATTTGAGCTTCACCAGGTGCCGCGGGGACAGACCATGTGGCCGCTGATAACTTGTCAGCGAGGTGCTGGAGAACACTGACGCAACTATACGATGCAAATGAATGTTGACCCACGTGTTGCTAAGCCAATTCGTTTTCCTGTGCGCAGGCTTACACACAAGCGAAGGGGCGTGAAGTTCTTGCGTTGATGAAACGTCGGAGGGATTCGCCATCCAACAGCTCGGGGCCGTCGCAGTCTCTTCTTTCCGGCGATTTTGAACGGGACAATGATCAGGTATGGTACCTTTTTGCCTTTTTATTCAGTTAAGAGTATAAGCCTGATGGTGAACAACAACATAACCCATGCAACTGTGGAAATGAGGCAATATCAGTTGAACATTGCTTACATTTTCGTCAGGACTGTGTAGACTGTGCTGTTCTACGAAAAGAAAAATGCGCGATGGACGAGGAATGCACTGCACTGAAGCTGCGCATAGGTAGTTTAGAAGGTCAGGTGAAGGCCCTTAAAGCTGGAATGCTGGCAGTGGGAGGTAAGTGCTTCTTAACTTCATTCCTGATTTTTTCCTGGTGGGGGTCGTTTTCGGTCCGAAAAGGCCTTTGCGGCCGGCAATGGGATTTCGTGAGAAATTCCTCAGCCGGTTTTCAAATTTTTCGGCGTGGAATCTCATGCGGTTAAAACACGGCCCGATTACACATGGTAAACCACTTTTACCGCCGATACCAGCCCAACATACGTGGATGATAGCCTTGTACACTCGGGGGCAGATTGATGTTCCGCCACTCCCTACCCATCGGGCTCCCATGGTTCAGCACTGGCTGCTGCCAGTGGCAGCACTGGCAGCACTGGCACTGGCAGACAGTGCTGAGCAGTGCTGAGGGCAGGCAACACCGGCAGCAGCCAGTGCTGAGCCATGGGAGCCCGATGGGTAGGGAGTGGTGGAACATCAATCTGCCCTCGAGTATACCTACTAAAATAGGTGTATCACGAGTACTTGAAACACTGATCAGACTGGCAAGTCTTGTCAATGGTCCAGTGTCTTATTTTTTAACTTTGAAGTATTTCTTTGGTCGCATTATGCCGTGGCATGGTATTGCTCGAGTAAATATCACATCTTTTTCAGAAGTTTTTTTTGTTTTTTTGGCTGAATTTTCCCGTGACGTGACATGGTTCGAGTAGGGGAAGCCGGGGGAAGCCCGGCATAGTAAGCTCTTTTTCCTTTTTATTACATACCATACGTGCTATATAAAATGTTGATATCCTGTTAGCTAGCTAAGTTCATTGGCCGTGTCTTCCCAAAAATTCGGTTTCGTGGAATAAGTATAAGGTTGAGAAAATCGAGTTTTAAAAAAGTGTTGATTTTTCTGGGGTAAGCCCGGCATAGGGGTAACGCCGGCCACCTCCCCAGCGCTTTACAACGAGTTGATGAAACCATTATGTGTCTTCCAAATATTAACGGAAAGTGAAATATTAAGTTACGGATTAGCTCTGGACGTCTTAGAGTTTATGTCACTAATGGTATTTTAGCTAGAGTCTACCACATATACAGTACAGGTCGATTAAAATCGTGATGCAAAATTGACAAAAAATGTGTATTTCAAAATTCCTTAAAATTTATTTTTATTTTTACCTTAATGCATCATATTGCATATTATTCGACTTGCTTATGAAGAAGAATACAACGACACCATTTTTGAAGCTCTAGCTTCATTGGCTGTCGCGTTATCTGCAAAAACGTAGTTTGACCCTAGTTGACCTTAAGTGACATGACTGGCTTTGTCTATGATAACATGTTTATTTTCGAAATTTATCTTTGATCTAGGTGTAAACCAAACCTGCTCAGTACCTATTATCTCATGGAAAACAGTGGTTTAGTGGCATTGCTCTCGGTTGGCGGTAAGCTTGGCCACTCGCCCGGGGTTACCCCAATGTGCTAATTTTTATTTTAGAACAGCGATGTTCGAAAAAAAATATCATACTTAAGCCAGCCTGCCTCGTCACCCCTCACTACAAACACTTAAACGATCCTTGCATAACATTCGTATAAATATTAGTACTGTATGGTATAACATTAACAGTGCAACATATCTCACTTTTTAGCTAAAAACCTTTAAAATATCATTTTTGCTCTATAACTTAAACAATATACAATTTTTGTTAGCCTTAACTTTTTTGCTGGTGTTACCTTAGCTGCCACGCTGAAAGGAAAAACAGTTGAGCATTTTAATGTGAATAATATAGCCGGAAACGGGGTGGCCGGGCTTCCCCCGCGCCCGGGCTTCCCCCGGCTTCCCCTAAATGCCACAATTGTTTTTCATTTTCGTATTTTTATAGAATGATCACGAACTATTATCCTCGTTCCCAGATCTCCCTCAGCTGATGGAGAGGTTCGAGACCACGGTTGTGTGGCTAGCGGAACTGAAGGCATCTAAGGTAAATGCTACATTGTAATTGGGAAGGGGGCATGTGATGTTTCATCCAAGATCTTTCCGTCGAATTGCTAATTCATTTTACGATTCCCTGCTGTTTGTCCTGGGTACAAGCTGACTAGCGCAGTATCGCGGCCCTGTATGTGGCGCAGGTTGTAAGCCGTATGTTAACCCGGCAGTTGCTGGGGTATTTCGCCACCCACCGTTTGCTGGGGGGGGGGGCGTTAAACGCCCCCAGCCGATAACTCGAGAACCAATAGGCGCAGCGAAACGCACGAGGCGGCAAACGAAAGAACGCGACGAGACGTTTCAGATGAGCACTTTAAAGTTGAATTTTGAGGTCACAGGTCGGGTCAAGGTCAGGTCAAACACCTGAAATCGGGCTTTTAGTAGCATGGACTTCAGGACTTCGCAATGGGCGCCTCTCGTCATAAACTCTGTCAAAACGGTGCACAATCCATCATATAAGGCCTACAAGAGTGTCAGCTCCATGTAGGGGTCACTCAAGCATAGGTCAGGGTCAAGGTCAGGTCAACCGGGTAGGCACATATCCCCGAAAATCAAAACTGATATTCGCAGCCTGTGACACATGTTTTATGGGTAATTTGGGGCGTAGAACACGATGGTGACATTCATTTTATCATATGTGTACGTGTTTGGCTCAAAAAGTTCAATTTAAGAAATTCATGTATCATGTTCGTGAAGTAGTCCCGAGAAATTGCCAAGATTCAGTTCAAGATTTTGGAAAATGCGGAACGATAATCAATAATCGAAGATAGCCATTTGATTGTTCATGGTATTGGCAGTCTAATGGCGTTTACCGCATGTCTGTATGTCTATTCTGTGATTTTATATGATTTTTTGAACATATGCCGTTTTTGGTCGAAAACTCCGAAATCATGACGTCACTAAAACCTCGATATCTCAAAAATTTTCCGAACGATTTTTTTGAAACTTTGTCACAATAAACTTCAATCAATTCCCTACAGGTACCCAAAATTTGGCGCGCCTGCGGCGCGCCGTTTTTATGCTATGGCCCGGCGAAAAAAGTGGGGGCGTTTAACGCCCCCCCCCCCAGCAACTCGCGGGTTAATGAGGCAGTAGGACCCGTGCTCGACTTCCATTGCCGCCCGTCCTCTGGGCTGACCGTACAGCAATGATAAAAACTACAGTGCTGCCATCAGGTGTACAAATGCAATATCTGGATTTTACCTAATTATTTTCTTTTTTTTTTGTTCTCATGTTAAATCGTTCCTGTGAAGGATCTACGAGACATGGCCTCCGGCCAATCCTCTCCACGACCGGGATCGGTCACGGTCTCCATCGGGTCGGAGAGACAGCGACCCTCGACCGGCACTGGATCCCCCCGCGTGTCGTCAGTACCCGCGGTGACGCAGGACGATCAGATGCTCTCCCAGGACGACGGAGAGCTGGGGCATTCCACGATAGATCGTACCAGGCCCGTCACCCTCATCCCTCAGATTTTAATGAAAATCGGTCCTAGGGGTAATCATAGGCCCCAAAGACGCCTGGCAAAATATCAGACTTCTCAGATCAAAACTTTTTGAGTTATATTGCATTACATTTTTTTAACTTCGGTATGTAACGGTGAGTTTGATGGCCTATAACTCAAGAACGGGTTAAGCAGCCAACAAAAAGTAAACAACACTAAGCTTGCGAAGAATCAAAAATTAGTATTACCATTTAAAAATTCCAAAGAAAAATTTTCATTGTTGAGCAAAAACCTTAATCGTTTTTCGTTTGCCTCTAATGACCTTTGGGACCAAAATTTTTCACATTTTTATTTTTTTCAAAATAATCTTCATGTCATTGCAAATCGATATGCAAAAAATTAGAAAGGTGTTCTTTCTATAAGTTCCACATTTTCCCGCAAACAAAATGGGTTTCGGAGGGGTTGATACGACCCCAGCGCGCCGTTTCGCTTCTAATAGAGCTAGAGCCTCGCGGAAAAAAACGAGCGTGTGTGCCGTTACAAGTCGCAGCGATTGGTACCCGATTTTAAGGTCTCAGCTTAACCGGTAGCGTCTGAGGTCAGGTCACGTGACTGAAGTTACGGGTTCGGTTTTTAGTAAATTACTTCGTAAAAAATGGCCGCAGAGCCGCGATTTTGGCATCATTGTTTTCGCCTAGCTCAGGTGCATCGAATGGTATACTTTTTGCTAGGGTGCGGTCAACTTAAGTAGTTGACCTCGGGTCAAGGTCAGGTCAGAGCCCCTCAGGTCACGAAGCTGGGCAAAGGGTATCATATGGCATATCATTCGATTGGGAAGGTCTTCCCGAGTCCATTGGTGGCTTTCCCGACTCTCTAGCTCGATTTGATCGGGAGTTATTGACGAAAAACTCGTACGACCCTAGTGACGTCATAAATGACGTCACGCAAGGTTAACAATGCAAAAGTAAAGCATTGGACTTTGCAAGGAGTGCATGAAATCACGATACCATGTACGTGGGATAGTTTTAGATCATTCTCGGCGCCAAAATAACAGTTTTTATATTTCCCCATTGATTTATAACAGTGATGTCACGTGACCGACCTGACCTCATGTAACCTTGAAAAATTCCCAGATATACAAGTTATGAGACCTCTGGAGGACACCATGTATGCGTCCTGTAACTTTCATCTCGGACAGCTATGGTCATTGGCGTCCAAAACAATGTCAGAACCAAACAGCCTTTTTCACCCTTGCGCTTATAGGAAAGAGGGTTGAATGAACCCTCTTTTCACTTTTTTCAGATGACTCAGACTTGAATTGAAATTTCAGTAACCCGTGATGTCACTAGGCAGCTTTACCACGCCATTTGTAAGCTCCCCTCCCGAAATCACTATTCGAAACCGTTATCGTGACGTAAAATAAATACATTTATAGAAAGAACACCTTCCTAATGTTTTGCATACTTCTTAACAATGAGCCAAATATTTTTTTAAAGAAATAAAAATTCAAAAAAATTTGGTCCCAAAGTCCAAAAAATACAAATGAAAGAAAACTCGATATGTCATATATAAAAAATAGAGTATTTTTCGAAATTTCAAAAATACATATTAATCTCTGTTTCATTGCAAGTTCAATGTTATATGACATTTGGCATTTGCATAATCCGTCTTAGAGTTACAGCCCGCCAAACTTAGCGCTGCAAAGCAAGATCCAAAAAATGTTATACACCATAACTAAAAAAATACTTATCTGATAAGCCTGAAATTGTTATAGGTGGATTCAGAGCCCCTGATCACCCCTGAGACCAATTCTCGTCAAATTCCGAGAGATGAGGGTGTCAAATTGGAAAAAAGTGGTACGATCTATCGTGGAATGCCCCAGCTTCCAGAAACAGGATTCGAAAGCACAGTATGTCTTGTTACATACCAGGGGCGTCGCCGACGGGGGGGTCGGGGGGGTCGTGACCCCCCCACTCTTGAAAACTGGGGGTGTCGACCCCCCCACTTCTTGCGATGCTGAGTATGCTTTTTTAGCTTTTATGTCAGTGAAGCAGGCGTCAGCAACACCAACAAATACATCAGATTCAAAATCGCTTCAAGAGCTCCCTAAAGCCAATTAGCCAATTACCTAAAGGTCAATTGGCTGTGGGCGGGGAACACCAGCACAACAATGTTTTTAAGTAGCCCCCATCCTAGTACCTTTTTATCCCTCAAAGGATTGGACGCGCCAAAACTGCCCCGAGCGTTCGCCTGATCGTTTTAAAAAAATGGTCGCAGTCGATTCGTCGGATCAGTTATACCTAACTACAAAACTACAAATTAGCCTCAGCCCCATGGCTACCGTCACAACTAGCTGTACAGTGCACATGTAGGGGAAAGGGAGTCAGATGGAACCGTCTCGGGCTTTCGCAAAGAAGTCGCGCAAAAAGGAGCCGATTGCAACAAAACTTCCGGTGCGCTCGAGTTAATCACCTACTTAAAATAAATCGATATCCCTGATTCAAATAAAGATGACCTTAGCTCACTTTTTCATAACGTGCTTTTAATTGATAGGGTAGTTTTTGGAGCTGATTTTGAACTTAGCGGCTAGCGCCCATCTGAACATTTAAGAAGTAGTTGTGTTGCTTATTCATATAACATGCTAGGAAGCAATCGGTGGTGGTCATCCACTATTAGGTACTGGTCGATCTGACCTGACCTGATCTACCCCAAATGCATGGAGTCATCATCTTCGTTCAAAACTAAGATAACATTCGTAATCAGAACCTCGAAAAACCATCACAACTTACATTCGTTAAGTTCTAGCAGGTCCCGAGTTTCTCTACTTATTGGCGATGACCTGAGTCCTGAGATGACCCGAAAACTTGTAAATGGGTATCATCGGCTTTCTCTCGTCACGGGCAGCATGCTCTTTTTTCCGCAAACCTGTAGATCGATCAGGGGTCGAAAGCATGCCTCAGCGTTAGTTTAGTATACGTTATACGTTAGCGACTGGGAAACCACCAATAGAAGGGCTACAGTGAAGCAGAAAACTATTCGATAGCTCTTTTAACGCTCTTTCGCTAGCTTCGCGTTAGATTTCATCTCAGGTCTATGTTTGGCCCATAAGAAGGCAAACAGCTAACTGGACAGATTCTGCCGAAACATCTGCTTTGCAATAACTTTCGATTCCGTGAATTTGTATGGTATGTACAGTTGTCTTGTCACCACCGTCTTGATCTCTTTGAGACGCGTCACATGAGTTAAAATTTGACCATTCAGAATTAACGTTAAAACGACCTCAGGTCAACGTTATGTCCTGATCGAAAAAGGACCTCCTGCTCAGGGGCGCGGGAACTACTTTCCGACTGGGGGGGGGGGGGCACACCATACTAGAGATTAACCTAGGGTACCCCCAAATCTAGTTTTCTCACCGGTTTTAGGCCACTTATTTTTCACCCCTCGGCTTTTTCAACAAAAAAAGAAAACATTTGCAAAAAAGTGTGGTATTCCGTCTCAAAGCTGTGGGGGCACCGCCCCCACGGCCCCAGAGTTGGGGGGGGGGGGGGCAAGCTGGCCCCACTGCCCCCGGCTCCCGCGCCTACCTATGCTCCTGCTGCATATGAATGGATCCGTGTTGTTGAGCTGAACAGTGAACACCTTCCAGGTGCTGTCATCGCTCTACCGCGTCTTCGTCAAAAGTTGTAGAAAAAAATGCTGGTGGCCATCGATGGACATTTCCACTAATGACCTTTCGAGTCATCACTCGCCATAAGTTGCACCCTGTCCCTGGCAATGATGAGCTGATTTGTCATGGCTCCAAAGATATTTTGCGTTTCTGACGAACTTTTTCAAAGCAGGAGGCATTCGTGCTTTTTCTAATTTCTCATTATTTTCTAATGATGAGGTCACGTATTTGACCTGCCTTCAGATCATAGATGTAAATCCTCACTTAGAATCATGAATTGCTGACACGTATAACCCCATACATTAGGTACCTATACAGTGTACCAAATTTCGAAGTTATGGGAGAAAAGCTACAAGAATGGCGAGAGGGGAAAGTTTTTATAGAAGTATACCGTATAGCTGAACTTGACATGGCGACCTGACCTTAAGTGACCAGTGATAATTTTTACGCAAGTGATGTAGGTAGGTATACCTACCTAGTAGGTTATACCAAATTTGGCGGCGCTGCGCGCCGATTTGTTACACACGCACACACACACATACGCACGCACAAAACTGGGAAGTGTGGCAAAAAAAAAACACCCCTACCCATCGGGTGAAGACTAGAAACCCGACCCCCCCACTCAAAAATCCGTGGCGACGCCCCTGTTACATACCGTTTTTGACAATGTTTAAGCTCATATATGTTGTAATGATTCCGATGCCGTGCTCCTCGCATTGTTGGGTGACACCGAATGTGACTGATTTTCAGCCCAGAAGTGCGGACGCAAGGCCGGGAATCCGGGACAGCGAGAGCATCGTAAGTATGGTTTTCGATCTAGGACTGTTTCGGCTTGAAGCGTCGTAGCATCAATGCAAGCCGTTTGGCAACATGTTAATTGGCTACATGCACTATTTTCTAAGTTTCTAGGTACAATTAATTGTACCTATTTCTAGATTACCCTGCTATTGAACACTGAATGTGAGTCGTAAGTAAAGACGTGATGTTTTTCAGGAACTTGGTCCAGGGGGCACAAGGCTGTCCTTGGCCACGTATCGGTCGATTCCGTGGAAACACCCCAATAAGAACAAGACCGTGAGGGAGATATTAGTGTCAGTTTTCGGGATGGAGGTTCTTGCTAAGTCATCGATGACGGGCAAGCCATCAAACGCGATGTCGCTGAATAAGCCAGCGAAGAGGCCTCTAGACAGAGTGAAGCTGGACGACGTGATCCGTAAGTGTACTTTTGCAGGAACAATGACATGCTATTTACGTTTCATTGTGCTCCGGTCGCTATCTTTAGTGCGTGTTGTTGGGTTCCCTAGGCCCGTAACCAGTGTGAACATCTCCGCGTGGTAGCTAAAGCAAAACACGCCTGGTGGGGCCCCCGTCCGTCTAGACGATGACCACTTTTCTGGGTAGATTAGGACCAGGTGCCGCTCTTCACGGACCAGTCTCTCCACGTCTAGGCCGCGCATTGTGAAAGGGTTGCTAGGACGTCCAGGGCGGCCGTCCTCTCCTCTGCATTCGCACCATCTCTCCACGACTTTCTGTTCGAATTCTTAACGCCTCATTTTGCCTTTCAGATGCTTGTAAGCGTAAGCTGGGCATGAGTACTGGCGAAGTGCAGAAGCAGGTTACAGCGGTCTGTAATAACTGCGCCAAGGTGCGGAGCCGAGCCGGCTCTACTCGTCAGGGCGCTCTTTAAGGGTACGTAATTGATCACTGATAAATTGTTTTAGCCCGTTTAAATCTTCAGCCACAACAAAAGGTGCAAGGGCTAAATTTTATCGATCAATAACATCAAACGCAGGGCTCAAAAGGTTCGCTTGTTTAAACAGTGGTGGTGTGTCAGGTGCATGAGAAATGGAATATCATCGTTAGTAATTTTCCATTTCTTTTCAGGTTCTTCTGAAACGCCAGTCTCGCTGCAACAGCCCCGCTAGCTGATCCAGCCAGTGTGTGGACACTGACATCTAGTGCCTTGAAAATGGGGTTTACATGACATGAGCATGAGCTTTAGCTTACATGAGCTTTATACAAAATACAGATTGTCATTGGTTACCCTTATCTTTGCAATCAGACGTTCAAGCAACCGCATTTGTTATTCCTTATGGGTCATTGCTACGCATATTTTCAGGCGTGATCCGCCGGAAATCCAACGATATGCAGTAAGATCAAACGAATGAACGACTTTTTGCGTGAATCTATATGACTACATATGTAGGTATACAACATTAACTTTTTGCAGCCCTAATGATTTGACCGGGTTGCACCTGTAAAGGACGTTTCTACATGCCTTTATGTATTTCTTAAATCACAATTAAGTCTAGGGTTGTGATAGCGTTTCTAGTATACAGGGCTGTTGAAGCACGCCTGCATTTTATGACTGTCCTATAGGATTCTTTTAGGACTTTGTCGGTGTCCTATAGGGGCATTCCACGATAGATCGACCAAAGCCGTACACCCTCATGTTTTGTTTTTTGCTTAAAATTGGTCTAATGGGTTGTGATGGGTGGGGAAGCCAGCTGTGCCAAGGATTTTTTTTCTTCGAACAACGGTTTCCGAGATATAGCCTCAGGCAATTCCTGGAGGTCACGCTGCAACCCTATGTTTGGCGGCTCATAACTCAGAAACTATTGGTTTTCTATGGTAAAACTTTATATGTTTCAACTTGCAATCAACCAACAAACGTTTTGGCTATCTCGGATTTTCGATTTTTGAAAATTTTGATCACGTGACTTCTTGACCTTTTTTTCGAAGAGTGACCTTGATATTTTCCCAACTGAAAGTCGCAATTTTGTCTGATGACGATTAAAGCCATATCAATGGTCATTCATATGCGCAAATAAAAAAAGTGACTATCGCCGTGCGTTGACCTCAGGTCAGGTCATTTTTATGACCTGTCCATTATCACGAGCGGGAGCGACGCGAGATCTCGAGAATAAAGCAAGATAGCGACAAGCGGTAAACGGTACAGGATTCACACGGATAAGGTCTACAATTTTTACGGAGGTCATTTTCAGGTCAGGTCAAAAATGACGTCACAGGGGTAAAAAGGAAGTCAAAATAGTTTTGGCTGTACCTTTTGATCTAATAAAGAAAGAGACGTGGAACAGGCACCATTGTGTTTGCTTTCGCCAAGCGCCAGTTCGTTTTGAATTTCAATACCGATGACCTAAGATCAGGTCAATTTCTTGACCACCCCATTATAAGTCAATTGGGGAAAAATCAGCTCCCTTGTTTTTACACTAAAACGCGTCGGAATTGCCTAATATACCATGAGTGACTTCATATACGACTAACTTTGACTACCTTCAGATCTTTTTTGCTCTTGGTCAACTGTGACGTTGCTCTTGGGTCATGTGACGTCATTAATGGTCACCAAATGTTTTTTTTTGCTAATAACTCCTTACAGGTTTGAGATACAGCTGCGCGGATAGGCTCATTGTGTTCAGCTCGTCAAGGCCCATCGAATGATAGGGTAGCCTGGGGCAAGACGCCCCAGATAATTTATTTTGCTGCATAAATTTTGTCCCACATCACCTGGAAGGCCAAATTTGTGCTCAATGCGTTCTTTGGACATTTTACTTTAAATTGCACCCCTCAAATTGATTCACTTATGATCGGACTCCAAGCTAGGAAGTGATTTGTGAAGCAACTGCAAATGGGGCATTTTGCCCCAACCCCAGGGCAAAACGCCCCACGGCCTGGGGCAAGTAGCCCCATACTTTAGATTAAAGATTTAACATGGTAGTTGGCTAAATCTTATGTGAGAGGTCCGTTAGACCTCTGGAGGCACGGCACTGAAGTTAGCGCATTCCATCCTGTCGGGTGCTCAGCTATGACACTATTGTATGAGCAGGTTTTTCACCTACCTCATAAGACCAAGTAATAAATTATTGCAATGCTAATGTTAACAAAATACTTCCTTTGCCATCCAGTTGCTGAGAAAAATACACATAAAGGCATAGAAACTTACTGTTCGCCAGCTACCGAACATAAGGAAGTGGGTAGCCCGAACAACACATGAGGTAAAACGCCCCAGGGGCTTTTTGCACCGCGACCTACTGGGGCGTTTTACCCCATCACGTAGTTCGGTCAGAGAACAACGCCTTGCACTCCAGCAAGACATAATTTAACACGAACCAACCCGGCATGATAAGCGTTAGACAATAGTTGTTCAAAATACATAAAAGTCGTTAACCTAATGTGGACCATAAAAGAACCCCATGATACATAATCTGACAACAAAACATAAAAATCACTCAAAAAACACATTTTTGGCTATATCTCCCGAAAGAGTCATCACAATTTCTTTCCAGTCTGCTCATATAATGATCATATAGTGCACGTTTTATAGAAGAGATGATGTTTCCCCAGAATCCTGCCAGTTCCGAGAAACATCGGTGAGGCGTTTTACCTCGGCGGGGCGACTTGCCCCGGTCTACCCTATGTATGATGACCTTAAGGTCACGTGACCTAAGGTCAACTTTTGACCTTGACCTTTTGAGGTCAACATACACATGTTTAGATGCGGATCGACGAGGGGATCACGATGGTGCTATTAGTTTGTTCCTAGCTGGGATACTTTGAAAGTTATTCGAGAAAAACTTCATATATGTAGTGCCGCCATTTAGACTTTCTTTTCACCCCTGTGACGTCATCTTTGACCTGACCTGAAAATGACCTGAGTAAAAATTGTAGACCTTATCCATGTGTACTTTGTGCCGTTTACCACTTGTCGCTATCTTGCTTAGTTCTCGAGATCTTGCTGTCGCTCCCGCTCGTAATAATGGGAAGGTCATAAAAATGACCTGACCTGAGGTCAACGCAGGCCGAAAGCCACTTTTTTATTATCGCATATGAATGACAATTGATAAGGCTTTAATCGTCATCAGACAAAATTGCGACTTTCAGTTGGGATAATATCAAGGTCACTCTTCGAAAAAAGGTCAAGATGTCACGTGATCAAAATTTTCAAAAATCGAAAATCCGAGATAGCCAAAACGTTTGTTGGTTGATTGCGAGTTGAACCATATACAGTTTTAACCACAGAAAACCAATAGTTTCTGAGTTATAAGCCGCCAAACATAGGGTTGCAGTGTGACCTCCAGGAACTGCCCGAGGCTATATCTCGGAAACCGTTGTTCGAAGAAAAAAATCCTTGCCACAGCTGGGTTCCCCGCCCATCACAACCCATTAGACAAATTTTAAGCAAAAAATAAAATATGAGGGTGTAAATTTTATTTATTTTTGGTCGATCTATCGTGGAATGCCCCTATACTATAGGAGACCGGCAAAATCCTATAGGGCCTATAGGATTTTGCCGGTCTCCTATAGGACTCGTACATGATATTTCTATAGGAATATTCAGGAGTTCTATAGGACTCCTGATCAGGATTCCTATAGAACTCCTGAATATTCCTATAGAAATATCGTACGAGTCCTATAGGACACCGGCAAAATCCTATAGGACACCGACAAAGTCATATAAGAATCCTATAGGACAGTCATAAAGTCCTATAGTATGCCTATAGGACAACCACAAAGTCCTATAGGATACCTATAGGACAACCACAAAGTCCTATAGGATACCTATAGGACAACCACAAAGTCCTATAGGATGCCTATAGGACAACCACAAAGTCCTATAGGATACCTATAGGACAACCACAAAGTCCTATAGGATGCCTATAGGACAACCACAAAGTCCTATAGGATGCCTATAGGACAACCACAAAGTCCTATAGGATACCTATAGGACAACCACAAAGTCCTATAGGATGCCTATAGGACAACCACAAAGTCCTATAGGATACCTATAGGACAACCACAAAGTCCTATAGGATGCCTATAGGACAACCACAAAGTCCTATAGGATACCTATAGGACAACCACAAAGTCCTATAGGATGGCTATAGGACAACCACAAAGTCCTATAGGATGGCTATAGGACAACAACAAAGTCCTATAGGATTCATATTAAAAGTCCTATAGGACAATGCGTCTTATAGGTATCCTATAGGTATCCTATAGGTATCCTATAGGTATCCTAGAGATATCCTATAGGTATCCTATAGGATACCTATAGGATACCTATAGGATACCTATAGGACTATTCCGGAAAGTCCTACACAATTTCTATAGGACTGTCCTATAGGATTGTATAGGACTTTTTTGCTAGGGAACGCTCGCCGCCAAACGAGAGGATGAGCCTTGCACGTGCAGACCGGAGTGGATGTGCTACGAACTGACGTGCACGCACTCTACTAACCGCTCTCTAGCGGTGTGCCAAATTTGAGTGCAATCGGTCCGGCCGTTTTCGAGATCTGGAAGCGGCACCCTGCACGCGCGCTGGTGCAACCTGGGTCCCAATTGACTTGTGCACGGCACCCTATTCGCCGGTCTCTAGAGGTGTACCAAATTTGAGCTCAATGGACCCAGCCAATTTCAAGATCTGGAAGCGAACCCTGCACGTGCGCACGTGCAGCTGCATTCCAAACGTGGCACATGGAAATACATACTAACTGACTGGTGCAAGGCACCCTAATAACCAGTCTCTAGCGGTATGCCAAATTTGAGCACAGTAACTAGGTCCAGCAGCTCTTGAGATCTGGAAGCGTCAGCCTGCACGTGCGCACGTGCCAAATGGGTCCCATCTGACCTGTGCACGGCACCCTACTCGCTGATCCCTAACGGTGTGCCAGCTTTGATTACAATCGGTCCAGCCGTTCTCGAGATCTGGAAGCGTCACCTTGCCCGTGCGCACGTGCAGCGGCACCCCAACCGTGACACCTCGAAATGCATTGCACGGCGGGTGCCTACACAGATGCCAAGTATCAACCACAAATCGTCAAACTAACCACAGAGTTATTAGACTTGTTACCGAACTGACACCTCTTCGTTTTGCACGTGGCACAAGCATTAGGGGTCACCCATACGCATCGAGAATAGCACACTACGTGTAAGAAAGGAAGAGGCTATCCCACACAAAAGACCGCGAGTGAATCGGTCAAGCGGTTGTGGAGATATAAGCTTTGCAAAGGCGCCCCCACGGTGGCCGACTGCTAATATTCAGCGATTATCAGCGTCGCGTCCGCACACGGGAGGTATCCCCGTCACCTGTTCGTATACTCTAATGTGGTTGGGTTCAAGTCGCAGTCGAGCCCTGCTTTTTACAACCTTTCTTAAAAACCGCACATCGTGCAGTGACGTTCTATACATCGTTGGAAAGAGCATTGCAAGTTGTATATTCTATTAACTTTTCACTTTTATATATCTGCAACGTAAAAAGTTATTAAGCAACAAAGACGCTCCCATTGACTTTCCATGTTAAAACTAACATTTTTAACAAGCTTTAAAAGAAAAAACGATTTTGCACAGCTTAACCCGCGACCGCCTGGGGGGTCGAATCCGACCCCCCCCCTCCGTTTTTCTTGAATAATCCATGAACCGCTTACGCTATCAACTTGAAACTTGGCATACCTTCTCCCCCATCAATTTGACGTCCCCTGTGTAATGTTTAAGTTAAATTTTCCAAAAATATTTTGAGATATATCGATGTTAGTGATGTAACTACATGACGTTTTCAGTCAAAAAGTGGTAAATGTTTAAAAAGCCGCCAAAAATCAAGGTTTAAAGCAAATTGCAAATTAAGGATATGAATAGACGCAGCTCAACGAGTTCTTTAAAATGGCTATCTCGGATTTTCCATAAAATGCGTTTTTTTACCCCTAAAAATTCAAAAATCTATTTTTTTTGAAAACAGCTTATAAAATCCAAAATTTTGAGAATTTCCAAAAAAAACGAAATATATGTTATAGAGCTCTATTAGAACATTAGATGTTCCAAATTTCAACTTTCTATCTTAATTTTTGATCCCCAGATTGCAAAAAATAGCTCCAACATGCATAGGGCATAGTGACGTCATGAGCATTTTCGTGAATTAGAGGCACTTCTGAACATCGCATGTGAAAACAAATGGCTCCACTAGATTCCTGGGACAAAGCTGGTCTAGAAAAAATGCATTTTTATGTCAAAAATAAAAAGTTGAAAAATTGTCGCCGTTCGCCGACCAAGTCAGTCGGTGACACACCAGGGAAATAAGCTAAAATTAGAGCGCTCTATTTATTGCTCCCGCTTCTTCACCGCCTCCCATAGGGTCCTGTGTTGAGCTGGTGTCGAGGCTCTAAAAACGACGCCGATTTTTGTACCCTTCTCACGAAAACCGCTCGGACCGCCTGGAAACTAATTGCTCCGCTCTAAAAAATTCATGGTCGACGGGAAAATGAACGAGGAAAAGATTGGTCCTGAAATAATTCTGAACTCCCTGTAGAACATATCGAAATATGGCTGCAAACTAGGAGCATGTCAAAATCGACAAAACAATACAAATAAACTTACCGGGATTTTTTTCCATACATCTGTATATGAAATCAGTCGGTTTTTCGGAAAGATCATCTTCTGTTTAATAAATAATTCCACAAATGCAATCGAGAAAAAAAACAATTTCTGCTGTGACAGCAGTTTTGGCATTGTGCCAGTAGTGTGGCGTGCGCGGTGCTGGGTGGTCGTGGGGGCGGAATTGTGAGTATTTGTGGTGTTTTAAATGGTTGATGGCCATTGGAACCAGCTTTATATTATTTCCTACCAATTTTTGCATCAAATTATTGCTTTGAAAGACCATTGAAACCCGTTATCTCTTCATGAGACGCGATCATATTCATCGTCGACGAAAATGGCGCGGGACTCGATGTGCATTTCGATCGAAATAAATCGTAAATTAAACAATATTCGATGATAAGTATCATATTCTAGTAACACATTTTCATAAAATAAGGCATAAACTTTGCAAGGAAGTCAACATTGGATAATTGGATTCTTATTTTGCTCAAATATCCTTGTAGTAGTCAAATGGCTCAATTGTTAGATAAATATAAGTATATGTTTTGGCTTTATGTTTGCTGTGAAACCACCCAGCCACTTGCTGGGTGGTTTTCTGATAATTACCTGATAATTATTTCTCCTTTTCCGGAAAAGAAACTAATTTTTTTTCAAAACAACCCATTTTTAGGAAAGGCGGCTTGTTCATTGACGTTTCATGTTCTTGTTTTGTTATCGCTGGCAGTATTTTAATACAATAAATGCAATATGAATTTTTTGCAATAATAAAACCTAAGATAAACTTAAGTTAATGCGTCAATCAAACACCCAACAGAAAGATTGTGAGTCCTTGTGACGTGAAGTAGAATATTCTGTGAGTGTGTTTTATAGAATATGCCACATTTTAAATAGATTCATTATTTGACACTGATAGCTGAGTATGTGAATTATGCCACAATATAATTTCATTTTCTGGTTTTGGAACAGCCGGCAGTATTTTACTCCAACAAATGTAATTATAAAAGTTTAATAACAGCCAACAGAAGGGGCTGTTTCAGCAGATAATGTTTGTACCTTATGCATTACCTTTTCTTCTGCAGGACCATGCTTCCGCTGGGTGGTCGACGTTTGCCTCCTGAAGAAGTTGAGCAACATGAAGACCACCAGATGAGGTGTCTGCAGTTCATGTGGAACTCTGCAGAATACAAGTGTTATGCCAACCACAACCAAAGTGCTGTGATCATGGAGGCATGAACCTCATGACACCACTTCAAATTTGCAGTTGTACCAAAGTGTGATTCAAACCACCTGTGGCATCTCACTCAATGCGTGAACAGTGTGATCATTGTGCAGTGTTCAGCTGCACCTAAGACCAGGGCCTCGTCTAAGGAATTTTCACTGGGGGGGGGGGGGGGCAGAGACTGAAGGACCCAAACCTAGGGTACCCCCAAATCCTGTTTTTTCACCGGATTTAGGCCACTTGTTTTTCGTCACAGCCCTGAGACCATTATTTTTTTTAACAAAAAAAAAAAAAAAACAAAAAAAAAACAAAAAAGAGCCATGCTCGTATAGGGGGGGGGGGGGTCGAACGGACCCCCCCCGGTTTTTCACGAATAACTCACGTAAAAGCGGCTGACCGCGACGACACATTCAGTACCCTCGCGTTAGTCAATTTTACACCTACTCTGAAAATGTCATGACCCTGACCGTAATGACCTTTGACCTGTGACTTCTTTTCGAGACCATATTTGGCCGGAATCGCGATTCGGCGTATGTCGGCTCGCATTAGCCGCGTGTTTGCAGTCTTTTCGTGGTTTCAAGCGTTCAAACATGGAATATGATATTGCTCCCATGCATTAGGGCAGGCGTCAAGGTCACCGCGAGGTCAGGTCAGGTCATTGGCTTTTGATGACTTCGGTTCACTTTTTCGAGTTTTACATGATTCTAGGCCAGTTTTTGGAGCTGAATTCGAATTTAGCAACCATTTGAACATTTACGAAGTAGTTTTGGTGCCTTCGTAACATGTTGCGAAGCTGTCGGAGCCAGAGGCGGTTGCCACCTACTACGAATACCTGGCAAAACCCTTACTGGTTGACTTGACCTGACCTGACCCGACCTGGCCTAAATGCATGAAGACATTATCTGTGATAATTAACTAACATGATATTCGTGATCAGCACCCCGAAAAAAATAGCAGCCACCCTTTACCACGTTGTAACAGGTCCCGCGATTTTCCCGACTTTAGACCGAAGACTAAGGCCTTAAAATGAGGCATCATCGGCTTCCTCTCGTGACGGGCAACACGGTGGTTTTCTCCGCGAAGCTCTAGCTCGATCAGGGGCGAAACGGCAAGGGGCAAGGTCCAACGCCCCCCCCCCCCTATACGTTCGCGGCTGGAAAAACACTAATACGGGCGAGAGTTAAGATTAATGTGTTACCCCCTCACATTGCCCCACCAGACAGTGCTAAACATATTTATCCGTGTTGGGCCGTGGGCGTTTGATTGAGTGGGAGGGGGGGGGGGGGGGCGGGGCACAAACACGAGTTGGGTCACTGGCAGCTGCCAATTGACAATTTGCTACTTGAATCACAGTAGCAAAATCACAGAATCACAGTGAGTACTCAGGTCTATAAATCACAAAACTCTGGCTTTTCCCGTAGTCATGGAGCATGAACAGTTTTTGAACAAATGATTTAACGCTTCTCGTTAAATCCGTAAAAGACTGCTAACAAAAACGCATTGCAGAGAAGGTAATTTTGTGAGAAGTTCACGTTTTGACTGGGGGGGGCAAATGTTGGCCACTGGGGGGGCAATCCGCTCGACTGGGGAGGCAATTGCCCCCCCCCCCCAGTTAACATGTTAGACGAGGCCCTGCCTAAGACATTTATTAGTGACTTGTTTTGCAATTAGCCACCAAAAGCATTTTTGGGCTGGCCGCTGTAATTTGTTGTGCACTGCGCAATAGTGGTAGTGTTTTGTCACTTGTCAACTTGTCAGTTGTGCATGTTGCATGTTTCTCTCCCCTCGGCCCTCATTATCAGTTAAGTGGTGAATTGGCATCACTCAATCTCCCCAGATCTCCATCGACTGTCTGTCAACCACCTAACTTGAGACAGTATTTGCTGATAGTGTCAGAAAAGAAGTGAGTCTTTTCAATATAACGAAAAAATCTCAGTATGAGCGGCCCGGCCCGGCCCGGCCCCGCCTGTAAAGCTTTTGAGAGGCTTATATCTCAGCAACCGCTGGACCGATTGGCCTGCGGTCTTTTTTGCTGGGTAGCCCCATTCCTTCTACCCCGTAATTGACTACTTTTGACACATCTCAGTGACCGTCGTGGCACGTGCCACGTGAAAAGTCAAGGGTGTTCAAGCTGTTTTGCAAAAGTAGTGATTTTGAGGGGCCCATATCTCAGCAGCCGCTTGGGCGATTGTCTTGCGGTAATTTTTGTTGCGTAGCTGCATCCCTTCTACCAAAGGTCGGATATTCTTGATCTATGTGAGGGACCCCCACTGCACGTGCAAAATGCAAAAAGAAGAGGTGCCAAATTTGTTCCCATTTCAGTAACTCGGTAATTACTGGGGCGATTTCGCTGAAACTTGGCATACAGGTAGGCACCCACCAGGCAATGCATTCCCATGTGTTGCGGTTAGGGTGCTACTGCACGTGCGCACGTGCAGGGGGCGTTTCCAGATCTCGAGAACGGCTGGGCCGATTGCGCTCACATTTGGTACACGGCTGGAGACCGGTTAGTAGGATGCCGTCCAAAAGTCATTTTGGACCCCGTTTGCACGTGCGCACGTGCAGAATGCCGCTTCCAGATCTCAGGAATGGCTGGGCCGATTGCGTTCAAATTTTGCACACCGCTAGCGACCGGTTAGAAGGGTGCTTTGCACAATCCCGTTGGAACTACCCTCTCCCCCTTCCGCATGTGCAGGGCTCACTATCTCGCTCGCTCGTTCTTCGCCCAAAAGACGTTTTACTGGTTGTAGACATTTTTAGGAATATGAGCTCCGTTTCATGCATGTTCCAGTGGTCATTTTGTGACATGTCCCATAGTGTAATAAATGGAAACTGTTGTTCCCTTTTGAAGGTACTTACGGATGCAGAAAGCATTGGGCCTGATTATTAAACGCCCCCTCCTATCAGCGACACACGAAATCGACAAATATCATCCTTTTTAGAACAGGAGGAAACGAAAACTTGTGAACATAGCTGTACCTACAACAGTGCATAAGGAATTGAAATTCTGGGAGTTTTTGAAATTCGGAGAAACTCAAGTTGTCGACAGGTATGCCCCCTTGTACGTCAAAGACCGCCTTAAAACAAACGTCTACAAATGAAGGCAGTATTCGTATGTTCGTTGTAATTGCAGCAACCTAGCAACATGCATTGCGGTCTGATGGCGAACTCCGGCTTCAGAGTAATCATCCCATATTGTACGTCTTAAGTTGTTGATTTCTATGGCGGTTTGAAATTGCTAGCCACGTCTTATCTCAGTGTGGTGGCCCCGCATTGGCCCACTCGGCCGCTCTAAAATTGACTTATGGAGGAGGATGGTGGCTCTTATTTTAGCTTCTCCGCCGACTGCGGGGAGCGCCGCCGCCGAGGTAGGAGCAGTAATTAGCTTATGTTTGAGACTAATTTCCACGCTTAATTAACATTTTAATTTTATTTTAATTAAATCATGTTAATATTTGACGCATTCTCTTTCTATTGATACCATTCACCGGTCTGAGAAGTATGCCTTGCTGCGTAAGGGCCGATAAAAGATCACGCTTTTATGGGTATCTCTTCAACATGGGGCAGGAGCAATAAATAGAGCGCTCTAATTTTAGCTTATTTCCCTGGTATGTCACCAACTGAAGTGGCTCGCGCGCGCGCCGCCCAGTCCCACGCCGGCCGGGCGGCCTTGGCCCTGGCTTCTGATTGGCTGAGCGGTCCGTGTGACCAGGCGAGACCGTTCGGCTGGGGTTCCGGACAAAAAGTCAAATGATAAAAGGTAAAAGGAAGGTTAGTCAACAGACATTACGTCAAAAGCAAGAAGTCAAAAATCTTATAAGTCAACAGGTAAAAGGTCAACAAAGAGGAAAGTCAAAAGGCAAAAAGTCAAAAAGGATAAAACGTCAAAAGATAAAAAGTGAAATTGCCAAAAAGTCAATGAACAAAAAGTCAACTAGCATAGAAGTCAAAAGTCAAAAAGTCAAATGGACATAAGGTCAAAAGACAAAAAGTAAAAACGGCAAAAAGTCAAATTGTCAAAAAGTAAAAAGGACAAAAGTCGAAAGATAAAAGTGAACAGGACATAAAGTCAAAATAAAAAAAAACAGTTGGTAGGGTGCCGTGCACCGAGGAGCCTGTAGCTCTGCGCGTGCTCAAGTGCGCACGTGCACACGCATCCGTCATATCTCAGGAACGGACGGGCCGATTACAATGAAATTTTGTGTGTGATTGGATGCTGACCGTGTATGAGTTTTTCTGAGTTTTTCTACACGGGCGTAGAAACGTCATGAAAAGTGGGTGGGCCACCCTGTCAAGTAGAGTTCTGTACGGCTGCAATTTTCCACGGCCTAGCCGCCCCGCAGCCGTGGCTCCACAGCCACAGCCGCCCACAGCTGTGGCAAACTATGGGCAGCCAGCCGTCAGCCGGCCGTGGATATTTTCAATGAAATGCAACCAAATAGTATATAATAAGTTGTTTTTAGTTTAAACATATAGCCAAAAGCACATTGCAATGGGCTAAAGGTTCTCAAGCTCATGAAGCATCATAGGTTAAGTGGTTGTGTATCTGGCCTCATTTGGGCCTGAAGCCTGATGAGCAACGCATGCCTACATAAGCCCTTGCAAGGAGTTAAAGGGACCCTCCCACCTTAACAATAGATTTGAGTTGAGATAGCCAAAATGGGGTCCCTGGCTCACAATTACCGGTTTCGGCACTCACAACATCGAGAAATGCCTTAAATCAGAAATCTTGAATTTCAAAATTGCAGCATTTTGATTCAGAGGGGCTAATGCATAGGAATACCCCTCTGAATGTGTGACGTCAGCGCAGATATCTAACGATTTTTAAATGTTTGACTAAAACGTTTTGTAGCACGCGGTGGTATATGCTGCTTGGCGCGCAACAAGTGCCGCACTTTCAGCTGTCAAACTATTGCTTCCAAATAAAGTCGCTAGGAACAACTGGGATCTCCTTGGATCCATCACGGCCCCTTAGAGTCCGTGCGTGACGATTCGTGGAACTTATTTTTACCGAGTTTGTTTATTCTGGAAGGTGACGACGTCCTCTCAAATCGAGACGAGGGGCCTCGAGTAAAAAGTGGGTGGGCCAAAACACATGGTTGCCCCCCCCCCCACCTCGAAAAGTGGGTGGGCACTTGCCCACCTGCCCCCCCCCCCTGTTGTATTGTATTGTATTGTATTGACAATTAAAACACTCTCCATATTAAAATGGCTATTCTGAGTGTCGCGTCTGAGTTAAAAGGGGAAAACGAGTTAAAATGCACCCAAATCACAGCACTCAGTAAACATATCGAACGATTCACTCATCCCTAAATACGTAAAACCCACTCGGAAACAGAGCGTTTAGAACTTCCCATAGAGAGGCTCCTAAAATCATGGGGCAGGCGATTATATAACTGGGCGATGCTGTAGAGCAGACGGCGCCTCCCTGCTTCGGTCCTCACGCGCGGGAGAGCCAGATCAGTGTCCCGCCTTGTCGAGCGTGAGCGCAGGGAAGAGTTGGTCAGGATTTGAGAGGATATAGTCTCCGGCTCCCCAGTGCAGCGTATTTTGTGAAGGAAATTGAGTGAGTGGATTTCAAACAGCTGTTCCTACACCTATGTTTTTCTAGGTCGCGAAGGTGTGCTAATGCACGTGCGCACGTGCACGAGCACACCCAACATTAACAGCTTAAAAACTGGAAGGCCGATTTCGATCAAATTTGCCGGGCGATTAGGGGATAAGACAACAAATTGCATGAATGCGCTGGCTTAAATCCCTCAGAGGCCGGTACATGGACATTAGAGCTCAGTGAGAGCGTGTGTGGTGCCTTCAGTGGCCTTGTGGAGCCGTTAGACATCAACATGGTGCTCTCAGGAGCCGGTGAGTCGTCAGAGTCACCGGTGTGGGGCCTTCAGAGCTCCGGCCTCCGAGATACTGGTGTGGGGCCCTGAAAGGTGTCGGTGTGGGTCCTTCAGATGTATATGTTGCAGGCACTTTAGAAAATCAGTCATTTTGTAAAGGCATTTTACAAAAAGACGGCTGTTTGAAAAATGACTGAACGCAACCAGGCTTTTTTTCAAAATGGCTAGCCATTTTACAAAATGACTAGGCATTTTGCAAAATGCCTGACCAGCATGGAACGTAGAGTACTATGGCCAACAGTTTTTGGACGTCTTCCTATACCCTATAGGTACGTGTTCAGCCTGTAGCTGATCGATTTGAAGTTCTGTGATGACGACAATGCTGAGTAACGACCAGGATGAGTTGCAGACTCGGCTGTAGCATAAAGCATTGTTTAGTTAACGCTGTAAAAACTCCCAAGTACATCAACGCCGTTCATGTTCTGCCTGAAACTAGACCTAACAAAACCAAACGGAGACCGGCCCTAGTCAATAGGCAGCCTAGTCAATAGGCAGGCCCGGTTGATGTACAATTACATGTAAACGAATGAGTGTAGTCTTTGTTTGATTGTGCCATTACGGACAAAACTGCATTATGTATTTGGACATTAAAAACACGTTCGAATTTGAAGTCGTTTGTTGACGCTCCAGATCGATCGTTTTAAATCCAGCAGCGTCGCTGACGTGGGGGTTGGAAATGTCGCGGGCCTGCACTTCTCAAAATAGAGGTAGGTATGGACTTCCCACTGCTGGACATAATGCTGGACTCCTCGGTCCACCTACACGCTACCAAAACGTATATAATTAGGTACTCGTATCTACAACATGCTGCTCAGTCATTTTGTAAAATGGCTAGGTATTTTGTAAAATGCCTAGGCATTTTGCAAAATGACTGGAGAGTCAGTCATTTTGTAAAATGCCTAGGCTTTTTGCAAAAAAGCCTGGAAAATCAGGCATTTTGCAAAATGCCTAGGCATTTTACAAAATGACTGATTTTCCAAAGTGCCTGCAACATATACCTATAGAGCCTTGAGATGCATAGGTGTGGTGGCCCACAGAGGCGCCGGTGTGGGGCCCGCAGAGCCACCGATATAGGGCCCTAAGAGACACTATATATAGTTTGAATAGAAGGGCCTCTCAGACCATCAGTCTCATGGGCCTCCTCTGGCTAGTATGAATAGAAGGGCCTGTTAGACCATCAATCCTAGGGGCCTCCTCTGGTTAGTATAAATAGAAGAGCCTCTCAGACCATTAATCTCAGGGGGCTCCTGTGGACAGTATAAATAAAAGGGCCTCTCAGACCATCAGTCTCGCGGGCCTCCCTAGAAAAGTGTAAATGTGGATAGAGGGCCCCCTCAGATTCATTAGGAGTGGACCTCTCTGACCATCAGTCTCAGGGGCCTCTTGTGGCCAGTATGAATATAAGAGCCTCTCAGACCATCGGTCTCAGGGACCTCTTCTGACTAGTGTGGATAGAGGGCCCTCCCAGACCACTGGTTTCAGGGGCCTCCAGTGGCCAGTTATATGAACAGAAGGGCCTCACAGCCATCAGCCTCGGGGGCTTCTTCTGACTGGTGTGAATATGAGGGCCTCTCATACCATCAGTCTCAGGGGCCTCCTCTGCCTAGTGTGAATATAAGGGCTTCCCAGGCCATCAGTCTCAGGGGACTCTTCTGACTGGTGCCGGATTGAGGGACCTCCCAGACCGAAAGTTTTGGGGGTCTCCTGTGGCCAGAATGAATAGAAGGGCCTCTCAGTCCATCAGTCTCATGGGCCTCTTCTGCCTGGTGATTATAAGGGCCTCTCAGGTCATCAGTCTCAGGGGCCTCCTCTGACTACAGTGTAGATGGATAGGCATCCCAGACCATCAGTCTCAGGGGCCTCTTCTGACTATTGAGGATAGAGGGGCCTCCTATGACTAGTGAGGGTAGGGGGCCTCGGCTAGACCACCAGTGTCAGGGGCCTATTCTGACTAGTGTGGATGGAGGGGCCTCCCAGACCACTAGTCTCAGACCTCTGACTAGTGTGGATAGAGGGGCCTCCCAGACCGCCAGTGTCAGGGGCCTCCCCAGACCAGTGTGGATATTGGGGCCTCCTCAGATCCACTAGGGCCTCTCAGGCCATCAGTCTCAGGGGCTTCGACTGACAAGTATGAACAGAGGGCCTCCTTGGATCCATCACGGCCCCTTAGAGTCCGTGCGTGGGGATTCGTGGAACTTATTTTTACCGAGTTTGTTTATTCTGGAAGGTGACGACGTCCTCTCAAATCGAGACGAGGGGCCTCGAGTAAAAAGTGGGTGGGCCAAAACACATGGTTGCCCCCCCCCCCACCTCGAAAAGTGGGTGGGCACTTGCCCACCTGCCCCCCCCCCCCCCCTGTTCCTACGCCTATGTTTTTCTAGGTCGCGAAGGTGTGCTAATGCACGTGCGCACGTGCACGAGCACACCCAACATTAACAGCTTAAAAACTGGAAGGCCGATTTCGATCAAATTTGCCGGGCGATTAGGGGATACCTAAGACAACAAATTGCATTGACTGTGTGCATCAGAATAAGTGTGAATATGCACAACCCAATTTTTAGAGCTGAAAAACGAGCACGCTGGTGGTGATAAGATCCGGTTCATAATCGATAGCGTAGCTCACTCAGGCTGGGTACGGTCAGGTCAGGTATATACCTGACCTGACCGAAATCCCCAATCTGAGCGAGTTACGCTATCGATTATGACCCGAATCTGATCACCACCAGCCTCTGCCCGTTTTTCAGCTCTAAAAATGGGTTGTGCACCTTCATATTTGCATACTCACACCCATTATGATGCTCACAGTCAATGCACTTTGTTATCTTATCCCCTAATCGCACGGCAAATTTGATCGAAATCGGCCTTCCAGTTTTTAAGCTGTTTATGTTGGGTGTGCACTTGCGCACCGGCACATGCATATTCAGTGCTGGAGCACACAATTAATGCACTTTGTTATTTCCGAATCGCACACCAGCTTTTACTGAGATCGGCTTGTTCGTTTTTAGCTGTAAATATGGGGTGTGCGATGTGCACGTGCCCACGTGCGCACGTGCATTATCACACCTTCGTCGACTTAGAAAAACTCATACACGGTCAGCATCCAATCACACACAAAATTTCATTGTAATCGGTCCGTCCGTTCCTGAGATATGACGGATGGGTGTGCACGTGCGCACGTGAGCACGCGCAGAGCTACAGGCTCCTCGGTGCACGGCACCCTACCAACTGGTCTCTTGCGATGTACCAAATATGATTGCAATCGACACAGTCGTTCTTCAGATGTGGGAGCGGCACCTTGCACGTGCGCACGTGCAATATGGGTCCCAACTGACTTTGGTAAGGCAACATTCTCGCCGGTCTCTAATCGTGTGACAAATTTGAGCGCAATCGGTCCAGCCGTTCTCGAGATCTGGAGGCGACCCCTGCACGTGCGCACGTGCATTGCCTCACCTTCATCGACTTAGAAAAACTCATACACATTCAGCATCCAATCACACACCAAATTTCATTGCAATCGGTCAGTCCGTTTCTGAGATATGACAGAGGGGTGTGCACGTGAGCACGTGAGCACGCGCAGAGCTACAACCTCCCCGGTGCACGGCACTCTATTTACTGGTCTCTTGCGAGGTGCCAAATTTGAGCGCAATCGGCCCAGCCGTTCTCGAGAACTGGAAGCCGCACCCTGCACGTGCGCGCGTGCAATATGGGTCCCAGCTGACTTTTGAACGGCACCCTTCTCGCCGGTCTCTAATCGTGTACCAAATTTGAGCGCAATCGGTCCAGCCGTTCTCGAGATCTGGAAGCGACCCCTGCACGTGCGCACTTGCAATAGCACCCCAACCATGACATACGGATATGCATTGCCCGGTGGGTGCCTACTGCCTACATGAATGCCAAGTCTCAGCGAAATCGCCCCAGTAGTTGCTGAGTTATTGTAATGGGAACAAATTTAACAACTGTTCTGTTTTTTGCACATTGCACGTGCAGCGGGGGTCACTCACGTGCACCAAGAGTATCCAATGTTTGTTAGAAGGGATACAGCTACTCTACAAAAGTTACCGCAAGTCAATCGCCCCAGTGGTTACTGAGATATAGGCCTCTCAAAATTGTTACCTTAGCAGAACGACTTGAACACCCCGACTTTTCACGTGCCACGTGCCACGACGGTCACCTGAATGCATCACGATAAGTGAATTGCGGGGCAGAAAGGATGGAGCTACCCAACAAAAAAGACCGCAGGCGAATCGACCCAGCAGTTGCTGAGGTATCAGCCTCTAAAAATACCGATTAAAAATCCGTCATTAAAAATAAGAGGCCAACTTATTTTTCGCGCCAAAAACGAGTGTCCAATCCAGGTAGTTCATGTTATCTATGGCTGCGCTTATGAGTTTTCGAGTTATTGGCTGGGGACATTTACCCCCCCCCCCCCTTTCCCAACAAGTGGTCGGTGGCGAACTAACCGAACGACTGAGGGCTAATGATCTTGTCATGATCGATTAGGCGAGCAACGTAATTTTCTAAAAGATTTGTTGCCCTTAGTCACTATTCACTTAAACCTCGCTCGCACGTGCCATTTTCCCATCCTTTTTCGACAAAATAATGAATAACTATATCATGAGCAACACGTTTGCTTCAAAGTGAAACAAAACTGCAATGCCATGTTAAGTATATGCTGTGATTTGCACAACGCAAAATGAAAAAAAAAAAACATGTAGTTTGCTTAGGAATGATAATCGTTGCATTATTTGATTGAATGCATTGTTGATTAGATTGAACGAAAACAATTGTTAGATTTGCAAGAGCGGTGTTGTATTCGTTTGAAAACCTTCTGAACAACCGATTGTGACCATGATACGTGACAAATAAATACTGACTAAAACAGCACCAGCCCCGTATATCTGAATATTCCACCAGCCGTATCTTCACCAGCCCCGCCACTGACCATCTCTACCAAGCACAGCACCCCTATTAACCATTTCTTTTTACCATTTCTAGTTTCTTCCAAACCCGCCGCCGACCACTCCCACCGACGCCCACTGCAGCGGCCCACCTTGGGTCGTCCCTGGTAGTTGAAGGTCAGCACGTAATCTCCAACGCGCGTTTCCGACTGTCGCACTAGGAAGGTGCCGTGTCCGCGCTGGCGCTCTTGCAGGACCAGCTGGGCGGCATCGGAGCGCGCCAGCGTACCATGAAACCAGGGGAACTGGTGCAGCTCGCCGTAAGCGTCCACCGGCGTGCCTGGGCGACCAGATAGCCGCCGGTCAGCAGAAGAACGGGCGACATTTTCAACTAAGACTAAACCAGTAAAATAAAAATAAGCGAACGCAAAAAAATGAGCCCTGCACGTGAAGTCTCTCTTGAAATATTGTTAATCTTCAAGAATCGCTATCGCTCCCTGGCTTGAGAGCCACTGGCTTTTGAGAGCCGGCCAGGCGGTCAACCCTAAAGAGCCAGGGGCTCTGAAATAGTGATGTCAGTTACAGAACATCTGAATACCGATACCAAACCAAATCCCAACATAAACCGTAAGGATATACCGATACCGAACCAACTTCAGAACATGAGGGAAATACCGACTTTTTACCAATTTCTCAGCCTTCTTATACGTAAGTGAGGGCACATTTTACCAACAAAATACCAAGTACATTAGGATTGAAATACCAAATACCAAGTTGGTATCTGTAAGGGAGATATCGTAACGTATACGAGAGCGAGCAAAAGTATATTTTTTAATCCCGACCAAAAAAGACACATCAATTTTCTAACGAAAAGACTCGTGCACATTAGCACGTGGTCTAGGATGTTGAGCACCCCTACAACCCCCCTCCAAGTCGGATAGTCACGCCGACTTCACGAGCACATCACTTCTGTAAGTCTAGTTTCAGGTGACGCCGATTACGGATCGTCACGCGGCCAGTGCCCTGCATCTTGACCAAGTACTTTCGGAACGGAGACTTTTCTACGATGACACCTCGGCGGTCCCAGGCTTTGGTTCTGGCGTCCTGACAGAGGACGCTGTCGCCGACCGACATTTCGGAGAGCTCCTTCGTGCCGACATCATAAGCGGCCTTGCTTTTCTCGCCGCGGGTGACCATGGAGAGCTCCCGTCGGCGGAGATCCCGGCACCACTCGGGGCTCAGCTTGTACCGCTGTGACGGTGACGGGATGCTGTCGCGGAGGTGCCTGCCAGCGCCAGCTGTGCCGGGGACCGACCGCCGTCTCGTAGCGGCGTATTTCTGTACATCAGCAGCGCCTGTGCTGCCTCATCCGTGTTGACATGACCTCCTCTTCCTGTGTGTTCGCGTATGATGCGCTTGGCTGTCTTAACGGCGGCCTCAGCTCGGCCGTTCGACTGAGGGAAGTGGGCTGACGAGAGGCGCCACCGGACGCCCCACCTGCGCAGGAACAGCTGGAAGGGCCGCCCTGACAGGTTGGGTCCGCCATCAGACGACAGCTCTTGAGGTGCGCCCCATCTGTGGAACAGCTGGCGGAATACGCCGCAGAGCGCTTCTGACGTCACAGCTGAGCGAAAATGGTGAACTTCCAGCCAGCCTGTCAGCCGGTCAGCGTAGCTCAGGTACATGTTTCCGTTGAGCTCAAACATGTCGGCGACCACTTGCTGGAACGGGTAGTCTGGGGCTGGGGAGGGAAGCAGTGGTTCTCTTTGCTGAGACGGCGCGTGGCGACGGCACTGCTCACAGTGCCGGGCATGGTCTTGGACGTCATGTTCCATGCCGGGCCAGTAAACAACCTGTCTAGCTCGTGCCAGCATGGAAGATGAGCCTTGATGCGCAGAGTGCAGGTTTTTGATGATCTGACGGCGGAGGTTCCTGGGAATAACCAGTCTCAGGTCCTTTTCGTCTACGCCGTACATCAAAAGGTCGTCGGCTATGCACAGACGGTCTCGGACATTGTAGAAGTCTCGCACTAGTGGGTCTTCTTGGGCCCGAGTATTGGCGAAACTGTCTGACGATACCTTCTGAGACAGCAGCTGATACTGCTCGTCAGACTGCGCAGCGTCTTTGACATGTTGGGGATCCATGGCTATGACGTCTTCTGAGGTGGCCGTTAATGCTGACACAATGGCGCCCAGGGCCTCCAGATCCTCACTAACGTCCGTGTCATCCTTGTCTGGTTCTAGAGCGCCGACTGGGTACCTCGAGAGCGTGTCTGCGGCCAGATTCTGCTTCCCAGGCAAGTGCTTGATCCGATAGTCGAACAGCAGCGTCTTCTCCTTGAGACGAAGCAGCCTTGGGTTTGATATGTCACCGAGGGCTCTGTTGCCAAGGATTTTCACCAGCGGCCGGTGGTCCACGAGAAGAAGGAAGCCCGGATTACCGAGGAGGAACAGCCTGGCCTTCTTGAAGCACCACGCCACGGCCAGTGCCTCGCCTTCCACCGCTGAGTAGTTTGATTCCGCCGAAGACAGATGGCGGCTACCACAGAGGGCCAGCTTCCAGCCCCCTGTACAGCAGAACGGCGCTTGATGTTTGGCACAGCTGCAGTGCTGCTGGAGGATCACGAAGCCAATTCCATTTCTGGACCAGTCGGTCACCACGGCGGTTGGCCGGGACCGGTCGAAGTAGGCGAGTCCATTTGCCGCCATACTGCATATGGCTTCTTTGGTTTTGTTCAAGATCGTCTGGAGATTCTGATCCCAGTAGACTTTCTTGGAGGCTCCAGGCTTCAGAAGGTCTCTGAATGGTTCCATCAGGGGTGAGACGGCCATGAACGGCGCGAGCTGGTTCACCAGCCCAAACCAGGATCTGATGTCTGTGATGGATGGCTGCTCCGGCATAGGGAAGTTCTTTATGGCTGACAGCTTGTCGCCTGTTGGCTTGTAGTCTTCCCATCCTAGGAAATAGCCGACGAACTCGACATCACGACGACAGAACTTGAACTTGTCGGGGTTCAATGTCACACCGTTTCTGCCACACAGCGTGAGGTAGTCGAATGTGTGGAAGAACGCTTGTTTGATATCTGCATCGTACAGCAGAGTGTCGTCGATGCATTTACACTGTCTTTCCACACCAGCGACTATGTCATCATATCTTTTTGTGTAGGCGTCACCAGCTGAACAGTGACCCTGCGGTGTACGCAGATACTGATATCGGCCGTACTCAGTGATGAATGTTGTCAGTTTGCGACTTTCCTCGTCTAGCATCACTTGGTGATACCCATTAAAGGCGTCTAGAACCGTCTTGTAGCTTTTTGGGGGGATGCTGCTTACCATGTCGAATGGTGGAGGGGTATGGTGAGTCTCGCGGAGACATGCTTTGTTACCGGGCTGGAAATCCACCGTTCTCCTCGGTTTGCCGTCCTTTTTTCGGTACAGTGACCATCCTGAAGCACCACTCCGATGGCTCTCCGGCAGGAACTGGTCTCAGGATACCCCTGGCGACATCGTCATCCAGCTGACGCTTGACCTCTTTCTTCCAGTGATGTGGAATTGGAATGGGTGTGTGAGCGACGAACGGCTCAGCTCCATCCTTCAGGTGGATGTGGTGTGGCGGCCCCGACATGGCCGGGAGCGGCTGACACGTGGTGTTGAAGGTGCTGTCCGAGAAGTGCTCCTTCAGCCAGGCCTCCAGCTTTGGTATGTTTCCCTCCGTGGGTGGAAATGGGAGCTGGTTTGGACGATCAGGCAGGTGGTGGGGCCTGTCTGTGGTCATGTCGGCGCCTTCAGGAGGATGATCAGCGCCAGAGATGGCGCCGATCTGGTGACACGGAAAGTGGGCATGTACGATGCTCAGATTCCTACATGCTGATAGCGAGAGGAACATGTCACTGACGCCCGCTACCACAAATATGTCTTCTGTGATTTGCCTGTCTTGAAGGCAAAGCCGCATCCGGATGGTGCCAAGCACTTGCAGACCACCACCGGCTGCATGCTGCAGACGTCTTGGCGTCTTCTTTAAGTGTTTGGGGCTGAGTCCCAGCTGTGTTAGATGTGAGCGACCCATGACGGAGACTTCAGCACCGGTGTCGGCGATGGCGCTGAGAACACGCGACTTGCGGCTGCCGGGGTGAATCACAGTGAGCTGCAGGCGAGGAAGTCCGCGCCCGACACCAGCTACGACGTTAGGCTCAACGCGCACCGAGCTGAGCGTTGTCTTGCTTCGACACACAGTGCTGAAGTGGCCTTTCTTACCGCACTGGGTGCAGAATTTGTCGTGCGCCGGACAGCCTTGTCGACCCTTGGTGTGTGCAGCGCGCCCACAGAAGGAGCATGGGGCTGCCGGCTGGTGGGATTTGCCCTGCTTCTGCCGGGTGTGAGCGGACATCCTGGCGGCAAGCTCGGGTGCTTGATCTGGATCCGGCTGTTCGATGTCCTCAGCGGTGTCGACTGGAGCTACGGCCGCAGCTACAGAAGTGGCGGAAGCCATCGACAACTCATGTTTGTCTCTATATGCTGACTCATGCGCTTCACAGTACGAACGCAGCGCCTCGAAGCTGGAGAAGCTGCTGTGCTTCAGTAGAAGCTCCTGCTGTAGCGCCTCGCTCTGGACGCCGCAGGTGATCTGGTCAGTCAGCATCCAGTCGGTAAGGTCGCTGTTACAGGATGGACACGTGAAGCGGCAGTCGGCGGCAGTTTGCTTACACCGGACGACGAACTCTCTGATTGGTTCAGTTGGCGTCTGTGCTAGCGCGTGGAAACGTTTGCGAGCCACAGCTGGGTTGCTACTGTGTTTGGTGATGTTGCCGATTTCCTGCAGTGCCTGGTCGACGCTGTAGCTCTGCCATTTATCGCCATGAATAGTATCGATGGCCTGCCGTAGCTGTGCGTCACACATCAGACGTATGTGCGTCACGGTGGCTGAATTACAGTCCTGTGTAAGACGCTGGTAGTCACGCCAGTCACGGCAGAACGTGCGGTATTCCACGGAGGACATCTCGTACGTGCCGGTCGGTGGCCTGACATTTTTGACTTCTCGCTGTACTGAGCGGTTTGAGGATGACTGATCAGGAGCGCTTGTGTTCGGCGCTTGGGCAGCCACGATATGAGTCAGCTGCTCCATTAGGGAATCTCGCTGGGCCTCGCGCGCCTGGGATTCGAGGAGCGATGCTCGCAGGTCCGTTAGCTGTTGCTGCAGGAGCAAGAGCGGTGAGGTCTCTGCAGCTGATGTGGTGTCATCTGCTGGCGTATTGATGTCGCCGCTGGCCCCCTCAAACTCTTCAGCCGCTGTGGCTAGTTGTAGCAGGGCACTGGGGTCATCACTCGCCATATTGACACTTTTACTTTAATTAATACGACCGCGCCATGTAAGGGAGATATCGTAACGTATACGAGAGCGAGCAAAAGTATATTTTTTAATCCCGACCAAAAAAGACACATCAATTTTCTAACGAAAAGACTCGTGCACATTAGCACGTGGTCTAGGATGTTGAGCACCCCTACAGTATCGGTTTGGTATCGGTATACCAAAAAGTTGGTATCCGATTGACATCTCCACTCTGAAACCAGGGAGCGACGGCGATACTTGAAGAGAAGGGATACTTTCAAGAAAGACTACGCACTCAGTATACATACGAAGGTGTCTGCGTGGAATCCATAATTCATCTCGGTGTCAGGGGGCGACACGGCTATTAAAGGTAGTGTGCCAGCTTTCCTGGACCATATGGAGTTAATGACCCGGATAAGGAGAACCGGATTTTTAGAACTTATCCATACCTTCAAAACTCATGGAAACGTCTTAAATTCTTCAAATTTTGAGTACCCCAGTGCGAAATTCACCCCGACGGGTTGTCGTCGTACCCCAACCGCATTTCACACCACTATGAACAATAAATGCACACACTAAAATCGCTATTACCGATAGGCTCATCCAATCAAGTTTCGATAAACCCGTTCATCATCATCTCCTGCGGTTTAGAACACGCCTGTTAGGTGGCCTCTGCTCATACTTTGTGGAGTTGTGGTGGTGCGTCGGGCCGCGCGCTCTGACTTCGGCCAAGAAAAATGCGTCAGCTGATCATTGTCATTTCTGCCACTTTCGTGTGGTGAGATTGGGTTATAACTTAACAGACGGCTGTTTCATATCAATTATTTTACATAAAATCATATTTGAAACCATAAATTAACCCGCGAGTTGCTGGGGGGGGGGCGTTAAACGCCCCCACTTTTTTCGCCGGGCCATAGCATAAAAACGGCGCGCCGCAGGCGCGCCATATTTTGGGTACCTGTAGGGAATTGATTGAAGTTTATTGTGCCAAAGTTTCAAAAAAATCGGTCGGAAAATTTTTTGAAATATCGAGGTTTTAGTGACGTCATGATTTCTGAGTTTTCGACCAAAAACGGCTAATGTTCAAAAAATCATACAAAATCACAGAATAGACATACAGACATGCCGTAAACGCCATTAGACTGCCAATACCATGAACAATCAAATGGCTATCTTCGATTATTGATTATCGTTCCGCATTTTCCAAAATCTTGAACTGAATCTTGGCAATTTCTCGTCACCACTTCACGACCATGATACATGCATTTCTTAAATTGGACTTTTTGAGCCAAACACGTACACATATGATAAAATGAATGTCACCATCGTGTTCTACGCCCCAAATTACCCATTAAACATGTGTCACAGGCTGCGAATATCAGTTTTGATTTTCGGGGATATGTGCCTACCCGGTTGACCTGACCTTGACCCTGACCTATGCTTGACTGACCCCTACATGGAGCTGACACTCTTGTAGGCTTTATATGATGGATTGTGCACGGTTTTGACAGAGTTTGTGACGAGAGGCGCCCATTGCAAAGTCCTGAAGTCCATGCTACTGAAAGCCCGATTTCAGGTGTTTGACCTGACCTAGACCCGACCTGTGACCTCAAAATTCAACTTTAAAGTACTCATCTGAAGCGTCTCGTCGCGCTCTTTCGTTTGCCGCCTAGTGCGTTTCGCTGCGCCTATTGGTTCTCGAGTTATCGGCTGGGGGCGTTTAACGCCCCCCCCCCCCCCCAGCAAACGGTGGGTGGCGAAATACCCCAGCAACTGCCGGGTTAAGGTTCGACAGCCAAATTAAAGAAACAATACCAATGCTGAAAAAAGCGCGGTTTTAAGGCTCATGATTATATATATAAATGCAATGAAAACCCTAAGCCTCATGCTAATAATTGTATTCAAAATAGGGCCAAGAAAATGAGACAACTGTTTCGTGCATAGCAACTGACCTGACCTGACGATGTGCTATGCACGAAACAGTTGTCTCATTTTCTTGGCCCTATTTTGAATACAATTATTAGCATGAGGCTTAGGGTTTTCATTGCATTTATATAAACAATACCAATACAGGCTTACAGTTAAAGTTCGACATTGTGTTGTCTACGATTAGACAGCTGATAACTCATTCCCGTACGTCGTAACTCTATAATGATCTTTGCTTATTGTCACATGTGCGCCGCATTCGCGATTGTTGCCGACGCCTGTTTGCAGGTCAGCCCACTATAGTTGTTATACATATCGAAAAACCGATAAAATTTTAGGCGAAAAAAAACACTATTCCAGGCCCATTTTTGACTTTTTTGCGATATTAGGTAAAAACAGAAGCTTCTTATCCTAGGAAAAATAAAATGGGAAATCATTGGAAGGTGGCACACTCCCTTTAACCCGCGCCCTGCTGGGGGGTGTTTGAACACCCCCCTTGTGGTTTTTCGCGAATATCTCAAAAAAGGCGGCGCTAGCATACATCAATTCTACACATGTTGTGAAAATTTCAGACCAAGGTCATCCAAGGTCAGGTCACCAGGTCACTTGAAGTGACCTCACCTTATAAAAAGTTTCAATGTCTGTCATAGCTACACCGAGTGACCGATCGCTTTGAAACTTTCAGCGATTGCTAAGAGCAATAGTATGTACAAAATGTATATCTCTGAATTTTGATACCGATGACCTAAGGTCAGGTCAATTTTGCGACCTCCCCATTATAAGTCTATGGGAGAAAATTGAAATGCGCCTCTTTTGGACGAAAGACATTATAAACACTCCCAAACACCGAATTACAAGTGGTTTAGACACACTGAACATGAAAATGGTGTCCGTGACCCTTGTTTATGCCCTGAGGTCATCTTAGGTCACAAATGGTATCTAACGGTTTTTCGCAAATAACTTTTGATAGAGGCATGCTAGAGCGATGAAAATGCCTTAGATGTGTTCAGCTCGACGATACGGATCGACTGACATGCAACATGACCCTTTCCGGTCAGGTCATGACCTTGACCTGAGGTCAAATTTTCAAGTTGACCTTTCAAGGTATAGTTCATTCGATGCGTCTTGACGAGAGGAACACGATGCCGCTAAAAGTAAGCTCGTTCAAGGCTTGGGTCAAAAGTTATTGCAGAAAAAAAAACTGTTTAAAAAAACGACTATTTTTGCAGTTTTTGCCCCCTGCAGGCAAAACCGTTGACGTTAGGTCAAATCTGAGAGAATTACTCAGAAAAGGCGTTAATAGGGCTATCGAATGCGCTTTTTAGCGGCGCTGTAGCTCTATTGGTTCCCGAGTTATGCGTTGGCTTCTTGGAAATTTTCGACATTAGACCTGGAAATCGGCGAAATATTGCCTTCAATGACCTCTGGTGACCTGACGTTTGACCTGACCAAAAAATTGACCGAAGTGATTTCGTCATTATTTTTGACGCTCTTTCGAACACCGCCTTCCGCGTATCGCTACGTGGCCCAGGAGCCGAGTTAGAAGGGGGGGGGGGGGGTGTTAAGACACCCCCCCCCCAGCAGGGCGTGGAAATCCAGGACCCCCAGCCGGGCGCGGGTTAACCCTCGCCCGTATAGGGGGGGGGGGGGGTCGAACGGACCCCCCCTCGGTTTTTCGCGAATAACTCGCGTAAAAAGCGGCCGATCGCGACGAAACTTTCAGTACCCTCGCGTTAATCAATTTTACACCTACCCTGAAATTTTCATGACCCTGACCCTAATGACCTTTGACCTGTGACCTACTTTTCGAGACCATGTTTGGCCGGAATCGCGATTCGGCGTATGTCGGCTCGCATTAGCCGCGCGTTTGCAGTCTTTTCGTGGTTTCAAGCGTTCAAACATGGGATATGATGTTGCTCCCATGCATTAGGGTGGGTGTCAAGGTCACCGGAAGGTCAGGTCAGGTCATTGACCTTTGATGACCTCGGTTCACTTTTTCGAGTTTTACATGTTTCTAGGCCAGTTTTTGGAGCTGAATTCGAATTTAGCAACCATATGAACATTTACGAAGTAGTTTTGGCACCTTCGTAACATGTTACGAAGCTGTCCCAGTAAACATGACGACGTCGGCCCGACGTCGGGCCGAGGCTCGGCCCGACGTCGGCCCAACGTCGGTTCAACCTCGGCCCGACATCGGCAGGACGTCTCCTGTGACGCCGATTTCGGTTTTAAGCGCAATCACGTGACACACCCCAGTCACGTGACCTAGAGGTGCGCTTTCAATAGACAGAGTGCACTTATATCGAACCGAGAGTTGTACGCAATTAAAGACAATAAACGTGCTCAGTTTAACCTGCTCTCTTCAATAAAGCGAGATAAATGTTTCATAATGCTTCGGTACCAACGATATTGCCAATCCATCAAACATTGTAGTCAGGAGACGATTTGGCATTCGACACTTTTCCGAATTAATTCGGCGTTAGAATTGCACATATTTTATCAAATTGCGCTTTACAACAACAGTCGACTGAGCCGTCCGAGCGCACCCATTCCATCTGCGCCGGCAGGCGACAGAAACCGCCAGTGGCGGAATCAGGGAGGAAGGGGGGGGGGGTAAGAAAGTGGGGAAGAAGTAGCAAATGGCTTGTGGCGTCTGAAGCTCAATAAGAGCCTAGGTACTCAACCGGAGCCGGAGCCGTCCACAAATCTACGGCTCCATATCTTCTTTGAATTGGGCTGCCTAATCGTAGGCTATGACTTCATTGGTGGTTGATTTATTTCAACCGAATGTCATAGTCATGAGCTGCTGATCGCATGTCTCTGGTCCATCTGCATTCTGTAGTTACTATCATGAAATACTCGGGAAACTTTGCCCTATTATAGATACTGTGGCTGTTGACGGCGTTCGAGTGTGAAACCAAAGGCGTTAATGACGCAGAGGAACTTCAGTGAAAATGTCTCCCAATTACTCCAGTGACCTTGACTCCAGGGTGGTGTTTCACAGCAGATCGCTGAGTGCGCTGCGCGCGTCGGCGCGTTGGGTTTCCATGGCAATTTATCAACAAACTTCACTCTGACGCTAAGCTATGACGTCATCGCAAAACGCTAGCGCGCCGCTCCGCCAGCACGCTAGCAGCATTCGCACTCAAACCTCTGTTCTCTTTGTACTTGGTTCCTTAGGACCTCTGTTCCAAACGCGATTCATCATAAGCTAACAGATCGCTCGCAACGTCATTCGAGTGACGTCAGGGGTATGCCTTAGCTCCCAGCGCGCGCAGCGTCGGGCGGTGAGACAGGGGCCAGGGCCCAGGACAATATTCATTAATCGGTTTATCGTCCAAGGCCGTATATTAGGGGGTTAACTCGTCAGTAGGTTTGTCTACATTTGCTCAGCTGACGAAATGACGTCAATGGTCGTCCGCCCCGCAAGGATCAGACGGCCGCACACAGTAGGTAGGTACATAACGCGGGCACAGGCAACAATCTCATCGACCTTATCTTGATAGAAAACACAACAGTAAAACGCTCTAAACAGGGGCGCAGCCAAGGGGGGGGGCACACTGGGCTTTAGCCCCCCCCCCCCAAATCTAGTAGGCGCCCTCACTGGATGGCGCCTTCCACGATCATTTCGGGGCGCTTTCTAATGTCCAGCACTCTAGGCGCCGTCGACGGTTAGCCATTGCGGTACACCATGCGGCACTGGCGCCCAGGTTTACAATTTTATATCTCTTTGTGGGTTAAGATGCACCCACAATCCTGAACTGCCAGACATCCAACCCCAATCTCCTGACCATCTAGCACCCTGGCATCATCTTCAGCGCCCTTCTGTCTGTTCGGCGCCCTTCTGATCTGTCGGCGCCCTTCTCGCCATTCAGCGCTCTTATGGCCTGCCGGCGCCCTTTTCACATTCGGCGCCCTCTGGGCTGACCAGTCGGCGCCTTCATGGTCCTTACCACACAGCATCCTCCTGATCTTTCTGCGCCCTCCACGCTTGCCGGCGCCCTCCTGACCTGTCAGCGCCCTCCTTATCGTATTATAGCGCCCTCCTCACCGTACAGCGCCCTTATGGGCCCATCGATAGCGCTTCGGCGATACCTATCGCCTAGAGGCTGCAATGGGGCCCTTAGAGTACGGTGTCAGACCCCCCAGAGGCCGGTGTTAGACCCAATGGTCAGCGAAGGGCATTAAAGGGCAAAGGCTCAAGGTAGGGCCCCAGAGGCTGATGTGGGCCTTCAGAGGCAAGTGCGTGACGCCCAAAGGTAAGGCTTGAGCCCCCCAGAGAACATAATAGGGCCATCAGTGGCCGATGTAGAGACCTCATAGGCCAGTTTGGGGCCCCTCAGAGGCTAGTGTGGGGCCTCAGGTGTCGGTATGAGGCACTTAAAGACCGTTATGGGTCCTCAGAAGCCGGCATCGATCTTTCAGAAGCCAGTACGGGGCCCTCAGAGGCACATAAGGGTCAGTTTGGGTCCCAAAGACAGAAATGGGAGTTGGGACCATCAGAGGCCGGTGTGGGACCTTTAGAGGCTGGTTTGGGTCCTTAGGGGCAAAATTAGGGCCCTCAGAGACCAGTACAGGACCTGCAAAGGGCAGTTTGAGACCATCAGAAACCGAATTGGGCACTCAGAGGCTAATGTGGGTCCTTACAGGCCAGCATGGGCCCTCAGAGGTTAGCGTGGGGCCCTAAAAGACCAACATGGGCCGGCGTTGGGCCCCAGAGGCCATTAGAGGGCCCTCAAAGGCTAAGATGGGCCCTCAGAGGCCGATGCGGGCCCTTAGAGGCCGGCATCAGGTCTTCAGAAGCCCGTGCGGGGCCCTCAGAGGCTAAGGTGGGTCCTTACAGGCCAGCACGGGCCATCAGAGGTCAGTGTGGGGCCCTAAAAGACCGGCATGGGCCGGCGGTGGACCCCAGAGGCCAACAGAAGGCCCTCAAAGGCCAAGATGGGCCCTCAGAAGCCGATGCTGACCCTTAGAGGTCGGCATCGGTTCTTCAGAATCCAGTGCGGGGGGCCCTCAGAGGCTAATGTGGGCCCATACAGACCGGCATGGGGCCCTCAAAGGTCAGAATGGGACCCTAAAAGACTGGCATTGGCCGGCGTTGGAACCCAGAGGCTAGCAGAGGGCCCTCAAAGGCCAAGATGGGCCCTCAGAGGCCGATGCGGACCCTTAGAGGCCGGCATGGGGTCTTCAGAATCCAGTGCGGGGCCCATAGAGGCTAATGTGTGTCCTTTCAGGCCAGCATGGGGTCCTCAGAGGTCAGTGTGAGGCCCTAAAAGACCGGCATGGGCCGGCGTTGGACCCCAGAGGCCAGCGGAGGGCCCTCAAAGGCCAAGATGGGCCCTCAGACGCCGATGCGGGCCCTGAGCGGCCGGCATTGGGTCTTCAGAATCCAGTGCAGGGGCCCTCAGAGGCTAATGTGGGTCCTTACAGGCCAGCATGGGGCCCTTAGAGGTCAGTGTGGGGCCCTTTAAGACCGGCATGGGCCGGCGTTGGGCCCCAGAGGCCATTAGAGGGCCCTCAAAGGCTAAGATGGGCCCTCAGAGGCCGATGCGGGCCCTTAGAGGCCGGCATCATGTCTTCAGAAGCCCGTGCGGGGCCCTCAGAGGCTAAGGTGGGTCCTTACAGGCCAGCACGGGCCATCAGAGGTCAGTGTGGGGCCCTAAAAGACCGGCATGGGCCGGCGTTGGACCCCAGAGGCCAACAGAAGGCCCTCAAAGGCCAAGATGGGCCCTCAGAAGCCGATGCTGACCCTTAGAGGTCGGCATCGGGTCTTCAGAATCCAGTGCGGGGGGCCCTCAGAGGCTAATGTGGGCCCATACAGACCGGCATGGGGCCCTCAAAGGTCAGAATGGGACCCTAAAAGACTGGCATTGGCCGGCGTTGGAACCCAGAGGCCAGCAGAGGGCCCTCAAAGGCCGAGATGGGCCCTCAGAGGCCGATGCGGACCCTTAGAGGCCGGCATGGGGTCTTCAGAATCCAGTGCGGGGCCCATAGAGGCTAATGTGTGTCCTTTCAGGCCAGCATGGGGTCCTCAGAGGTCAGTGTGGGGCCCTAAAAGACCGGCATGGGCCGGCGTTGGACCCCAGAGGCCAGCGGAGGGCCCTCAAAGGCCAAGATGGGCCCTCAGACGCCGATGCGGGCTCTGAGCGGCCGGCATTGGGTCTTCATAATCCAGTGCAGGGGCCGTCAGAGGCTAATGTGGGTCCTTACAGGCCAGCATGGGCCCTTAGAGGTCAGTGTGGGGCCCTTAAAGGCCGGCATGGGCCGGCGTTGGACCCCAGAGACCAGCAGAGGGCCCTCAAAGGCCAAAATGGGCCCCCAGAGGCCGATGCGGGCTCTTAGAGGCCGGCATCAGGTCTTCAGAAGCCCGTGCGGGGCCCTCAGAGGCTAAGGTGGGTCCTTACAGGCCAGCACGGGCCATCAGAGGTCAGTGTGGGGCCCTAAAAGACCGGCATGGGCCGGCGTTGGACACCAGAGGCCAACAGAAGGCTCTCAAAGGCCAAGATAGGCCCTCAGAAGCCGATGCGGGCTCTTAGAGGCCGGCATCAGGTCTTCAGAATCCAGTGCGGGGGGCCCTCAGAGGCTAATGTAGGCCCATACAGACCGGCATGGGGCCCTCAAAGGTCAGAATGGGACCCTAAAAGACTGACACTGGCCGGCGTTGGAACCCAGAGGCCAACAGAAGGCCCTCAAAGGCCAAGATGGGCCCTCAGAAGCCGATGCTGACCCTTAGAGGCCGGCATGGGATCTTCAGAATCCAGTGCGGGGCCCATAGAGGCTAATGTGTGTCCTTTCAGGCCAGCATGGGCCCTCAGAGGTCAGTGTGGGGCCCTAAAAGACCGGCATGAGCCGGCGTTGGACCCCAGAGGCCAGTGGAGGGCCCTCAAAGGCCAAGATGGGCCCTCAGACGCCGATGCGGGCCCTGAGAGGCCGGCATTGGGTCTTCAGAATCCAGTGCAGGGGCCCTCAGAGGCTAATGTGGGTCCTTACAGGCCAGCATGGGGCCCTTTAGAGGTCAGTGTGGGGCCCTTAAAGGCCGGCATGGGCCGGCGTTGGACCCAAGAGACCAGCGGAGGGCCCTCAAAGGCCAAGATGGGCCCCCAGAGGCCGATGCGGGCTCTTAGAGGCCGACATCGGGTCTTCAGAATCCAGTGCGGGGCCCTCAGAGGCACTTAAAGGCTAGTCTTGGGACTAGAGAGACAGAAATGAGGCCACCAGAGGCCGGCGTGAGGCTATCAGACGCCGGATGGGCCCCTGAGGCCGGTTTAGGGGCCCTTAAAGGCCAGTGGAGGGCCCTCAGAGGTCAATGTGGGTCCTCAGCGGTCAATGTGGACGCTTGACCGCCACTGAAGGGCTCTCAGAGGTCAGTGTAGGACCCTCAAAGACTGGTATAGGAGCTGTTGATAGCTGGCGTGGGTTTCTCGAGCCTCGTGACAATCGAATACGGGCCAGGGCCCCATACGGCCATGGGGGCCCATCGGTTGTTTGGGGGGGGCAAATGATATGATGCCCCCCTGATTTGCCTTTTGGGGGGGCATGGCCCTGATGCCCCCCCCCCCCCTGCGACCGCCACTGGAGCCGTCCGCCTTGCATACACCTATGCATTCATGTCTCGACCAACACCGACCAGCTGAGCGCCACACGGACACATTTGGCAGCACATACACCAGTGCGAAGGAAATCCCCTCCGCTAATACTTCACGCAAAACAGGCCTAATGAAGAGGGGTCCCGCGCAAGCAACAGGTAAGTATGTGCATAGAGTAAATACAACAAAACTGATCGTTAACATCTAAACATGCTAAAGTATAGCATAAAAGGCATTAAATCCACAAAACCAGTGGCTGAAGCCGCCTCTGTCAAGTAAATTGTGCCGTCAAGTGTAAGTGCAATGCGCCCAAATCAAACATAAAAGTGTCTGGAAAGGGCGCATATGCGCTCGGATCATACTGCAGAGTGTCGTAAAATGGCGCAGTGCGCTTTTATCTGACTCGGTAGTGTCGTTTTTAGGCTGAGTGTCTGATAATTGCGCCTGAAGTCGACTCGGGAAAATTATTCAAACAGGTATTTCGAGAAAAATACAGTGTTAAAAGCAAAAAAAGCTGTCGGAATGCGTTTTGCAAACACACCTATCAATTAAAAGTGTTTGGGTCACCTTCAGGTCATTATTTAAAAAAAAAAATTGTTCACCGAATTCCAGCTCAACATCTAGGTAAGGTATACGACACCCACTCCGTCTTCGCGGCAAAATCCTTCATCTGAAAATTCAAGTACATATGGTTGTGAGTGTGATGTACCAAATGTATGCATTATGCATCAGAAATGACGAGCGAGAAAATCTCTTTCAAATGAGCATCATTTTTTAAAGATTGGTTACGAAATAAACGAATGAGAACAGAAAAACGGAAAGTGCTCGACCACTCAGGCTCCAACAGGACTGTTGAATACAGGCGCAATTTACCCACGATTTGTCGCGAATGAGCGCAGTTTCACCGCATCGTTCTGCATCGCGTTTTTCTCATTTGTGGCGGAATCAAACAGTGTCCTGATACTATCACATATTCCGGGGGGCTAAATTTACCTCTTTTCATTGCAGCGAGCTTCCTAGAATGCATAACTTTGAAGATTTTGCGACATGAAAGAAATGTCGTACTTCAGCGCAGTTTGAGTGTGCAATTTGCGGCAACTGTCGCTTTTAAGCGCTGTCGTTTTATTTTGCGCAAAGTCGAATTCGAGCGCAAAAAAGTCGAATGAGGGTTGAATCGTATTCCCGGATATGCCCGCATGTTCCGACGTCCAGCCGAAGTCCAGCCGACGTCGAGCCGACGTCGGGCCGAGATCGTTTGCCGAGGTTGACGAGATCGTTTGTCGTTGGACCGACGGGGCCGACGTCGGCATGTTTATTGGGACAACGCGCCAAAAATATCGACCGGCGGCGGGATTCGAGCCCCTCCAGTCGCCGACGTCGGCATGTTTACTGGGACTACACGCCAAAAGCATCAGCCGGCGATGGGATTCGAACCCAGTATTACTCGAACGCGTGGTTAGTGCGCTAACCACTACACCACGCAGCCAGCTAACGGGTCTGGTTTGTTTTGTTCCCTTATGCCCTTTCGGTCTGACAAGACCATTTCAGAGCCGGAAGGATCATAGGATAGAGACATTGGTCTTCTTGGCGAGCACCCTGGGTCCAGTTCATATAGAGTCCCTAGTCCCATTGCTGTTACGTGACACTTATTGGAAAGGGCGACCCCACAATGGATTCTTAGTGTTTCCTCTCTGTCGCTACTGTGTCCCGTGCTGCGACCCATTCCAGTTTGGCTGTTGTTGGCCGTACTCACCCATTTTTCGGTTGCGCTCCTCATCCGCCACAACCGTGGGTGAGACGACGTCGGACGAGAGAGGGAGAGAAGTAATAAAAAAAAACGAAAAAGAGACGGAGGAGACAATGTTGAGGACATTGGCGCCGTTGGGGATGGGGGGTGGGAGACGCGCCACTCGCGGCCCGCCTCTGTTGTCACCGTCGTCCCCTCTCGCTGACTGACGTCTGTCCTCTCGTCTTCTCCCTCGCCCTCCCCGCCCTCGCCCCTCCCCACGGACTGCCGCTCCCCAACCCACCTCCGGCCCAGCTGGTCTCACACTCCAGAGGGGCCACTAAACTTTATTAGGGGACCCTAATACCGATTAGTGTTTCCTCTCTGTCGCTACTGTGTCCCGTGCTGCGACCCATTCCAGTTTTGGAAAGGGCGACCCCACAATGGATTCATATAGCCACTCTTACACACCTGCACCAACGTTTCCCAAAGTGTCCCTTTGATAAGTGGCACTTTTTTGGCAAAGTGACACTTGCCTACTGGCCTTTCTATATGAACTCAGAACTGGGCCCGGCCCTGGTGAGTTGCCGGGGCTGAGCCTGACCAAAGGATAGGCCGAGCAGCCCCCAAGCACTCACCGCACCCGGCTACGGGCGAGCTCGGCTTACGGGCAATCCCAAATGGGATAAAGTTTCCCGTCCAGTCCGGATCAGGGGGTTGCGGGCTTGCGGCGTGGAGGAAGATTTGAGTTTCCTGAGGATATTTTGAATACAGAAGCTCTTTATGAAACATGAAACATGTATTTTATATTATTTTAACGGTCAAAACAGCGGCCGATGTCGGTCCGACGTCGCTCCGACGGCGGCCCGACGTCGGCTGGACCTCAGCAATTGATCTCGGTCCGACGTCGGCCCGACGTCGGCTGGACCTCGGCTGGACGTCGGAACATGCGGGCATATCCGACATCCAGCCGACGTCGTGCCGAGGTTGGACCGACGTCGGGCCGACGTCGGCATGCCGATGCCGAGTTGCCGACGTCACCCCGACGTCGGCCGACGTCGGGCCGACGTCGGCATGTTTACTGGGGTCAGAGGCGGCTGCCACCTACTAGGAATACCCGGCTGGTTGACCTGACCTGACCTGACCCGACCTGGCCTAAATGCATGAAGACATCATCTGTGATCAAAACTAACATGATATTCGTGATCGGCACCCCGAAAAACCCATTAGCAGCCACGCTTTACGACTTTCTAACAGGTCCCGATTTCCCCGACTTTTGGGTCATTGACCTGACCTGGAAGGTCAACCGATGACCTAGGACCTTAAAATTGGGTATCATCGGCTTCCTCTCGTCACGGGCAACACGCTCGTTTTTTCCGCGAAGCTCTAGCTCGATCAGGGGCGAAACGGCAAGGGGGGGGTCCAACGGACCCCCCCCCCCTTATACGTTCGCGGCTGGAAAAACACCAATACGGGCGAGGGTTAATATATAATAACAGGCGTGACAAAATATCTCAGAGCTTTACATCAGGAAAGATGTTGATAAATGTGCAGCGATTTTAAAAATAAAAATTCAGCACAATTATACAATTGCGTGGAATTATACAATCATACAATTATATAATGATACAACTAAACAATTATTCAATAATGTGGTGTAGACCAGACAGTTAGTGTGTACGTGTATAGGATAAGTATGGTACAGGGTTTAGCAGACGCCAAGGCAAAGTACTTTTGTTATGAAGAGCTGGATTTCGGTTCCTGATTTCGATAGACTCTGTGATCCTTAGATATGCCTCATCTTTGCAGGTGTGGAGGATGCCTAGGATGCCTATACTAAAGTCACCATTGCCTATGTGCAGGGGCGTCGTTTTGTATAGGCCTGGGAGTGCCCGAGCACTACCAATGTTCAGCTGAGCACTACCAATGTGTTGTTGAGCACTACCAACATTTTTCTTCACTTATTGAGAAAATTGCATTCAAACATGTCATACAAATAAAATGAATGAGGTTCTTATGTATAAAATCAACATGATAGCAAGTAACTTCAATGGTAAGTGGTAACTATTGATGAAAATCTATAGACTTACTCCACAAGTAGATTGAATTTGAATTGGTTGACCAATTCAATCTTCTTGTAGCGTACCTAAGTCCATAAATTTCCATCAATACCTAGGTATCATTTTCACTTTCCACATCATGTCATTACGTCAAGTAATTTCAAGTTATGTGGTACCTACCTACCTACCTACATACCTACCAAGTTTCACAAAAGACTATGTGTATGGTCGAGTGTTCAAAAAGTACATGATTCCCCCACGGTATATAGAGAACTAGGTAAAACCGGTTCGAAATTACAACACTAAGGTATTTTGACCACTATTTTCAGCTGACCTTTTAAGTCTAAAAAAGAGAACTATGCAACAAATTTCGATGAGTTTTATTATTTGTATATATATTTTTGATTTATGATCACAGGGCACGTCATGTATGAACCTGTGAAGCATTAACGAAAATAAATTGTTGGCTATCTCCGCCATTTCAAAAATTATATATCTTAAAACGCAAAGATTGCTCATGGACAAAATTATTTTTTCACAATCAAAAATTGAAATTGAAGGACAAAAAGTAAGATCAAAGGCCGACACTCTTTCATTCAATTTCGAAATTATCATGGTTCTGAGCTGTTCAGCATACCGGACCTGCTCTACCCTGAATTGTCGAGTAATTTCAGTGATGTGGGGCTTCAATCATGGTCAATAAATATCAAAATTAAATTTTCTTTCAGATTATGTGAGTTTTGTTGCTTTTTAAGCGTTGGAACTGCATTTAGTTGATGTTGAATGCACCACCGCCATTGGTGTCCTTGGTCACCCTGTTCCACTAAATGTAATATTTTTCCAAAACTAGACTATGTCGGTGTCTAAAACATTTACCAAAATTTACAAAATTGTTAACGCTACTGCCTATCAAAATGTTGAAGCGCTATGATCTTGGAAAATTTTGGAAATGTATTTACGAATCTCGAACTTATATTTTTTGGAACCGATTACTCCTGAACAAAAACATCTCTATTTGGTAAACTTGTTAGGCATATGCTCTTAAAACATCTATATCAAAATGAGAATTCAATTTTCTTTAAAATTCAGCATATCTCATTGCAGTTTCGAAGATGTAAGGTATATTTTTTTTGGTCTAGAATGAATGATCTTCCATTCTGCTGAAGGTAACACTATGACAATTAATGGAATATTACTAAAAAACAAGACAATGTCGGTGTCTGGTTCAAGCTGAATAATCAACATAAAAGAATTCTCTATCTTTTGATGAGTCATAAAACAAGATGAACTTGGGAAATTTACGAATTTCGGTATTGAAAACCGCAGACCACCCTCAGTTGTGCTTTGTCCACTGTTCTGTAAATGCTGCTAATATACCTTTGTCGCTAGCAGACGCGTGTCTTTGCATTCGATTGGTTGAACGGCATTTCGTTTGCTGATGGAGAACAACTTTGTTTTAATTTTGTCATCGGTTGTTGTTTGTTTTGTCTGTTACACTGAACTCTATAATGGGGTCTGTTATTTGATTTGATTTTGTAAGGTAAAGATGGAAGGCACTGTGACTGTAAATAATGGAAGGTAGGTGTTGGTTTGGTACCTTGTTTTTAAAACTTATTTTTTTTCCTGAGATTTTGCCTGTGCGAGCACCAGGCTGGGTGATTTTGTGTTTTAGATCCTTTTCTGAATTCTGTGGTTCAGTTGAGATTCAAATCAAAATTGGTAAAAGGTAACTAGGCTAAGGCCAAAGGTAGTTGATGTTTTGAATGATTTGTCTTGTAGTTGTGGTAATCATCCGGTAAAAGTATACATTAAGTCCGAGTGTCTGTGAAAAGATAAAGTTTTCATATTCTTACATTATTTGACATCCTGAATCCAAAAATGATACTTATATGTCCTGGAAATAAAAGAAAAACATAATCAAACCTGACCTAACCTTACCTATTTACCTACAACCTACCAACCTACAACCTACAAACCTACAACCTAACCTATCCTAACCTACAAACCTACAACCTAAAACCTAAAACCTAAAACCTACAAACCTACAACCTAACCTAACCTAAAACCTAAATTTTTTGCTGTTACATATTTGTATCAACAGCGTCACAATTGTCCACTCGGACCTAATATATACTAATACCAATTATCCTACCAAGTATGTAGTCTGCTCTACCCCAACGGCCAGTTGACGAAGCATGGCAATTTCGACGAGATGTTGTCATCATGGGGTTGTTCAGCTGGCGTGGGTTTGGTGCGTTGCGGATTTGGCTTGGTGCAGCGCAGATTTAGTGTAGCGTGGTGCGAGTTTGGCCTGGGTGGTGTTTCACCGGTGATAGTGATAGCAGCACACTGCTATTACATGTGTCAAATTAGGTTTCCATGGAGACATCAACAAGCCCCATTCACATTGCTCCAACACAACCACAAGTGTGACGTCAGCAGAATAGCAGCGTGCTGCTATCACCGGTGAAACACCACCCTGGTGACGGACTTGATGGGGTGTCAATAAAGCTGGAGTCACCCTCAGCGCTAGCCAGTAATTGTGTAGATAAAAGGAAGCTGAAATTTAAAAACAATCTTACCTTACCTAACCTTACCTATTGGCTATTAACATGCTAACCTGAACCTATACCCTACACCCTACCAACTGACAGTGACGCCAGCTTTACCATAAACCGTAAGTTGTAGTTTAGTAGGTAAGGTTAGGTCAGGTTAGATAATGTTTTGTTCTCTTAGACTAGGTAGGTATTTGATTAGATTTAAAAGCGAATTTTATGTAAATGTCTCAAGAACTGAAGAGTCTAGCAACTTCACAAATGGGTGGCAGCATGTGAGATGCCTGCTATATGAATACCAGAAATCCTTCTCTATGCCTCAACCCCCTGTTCTGGGCTGGGCAGACACTTTCATACCATGTGGGAAGCTCCCCTAGGAGCATACACGGAGCCAGGTGCAGTGTCAGGGGCTGGGTGCCCTGTCCACTGGATGGGCTCAGCCCCAATGACTTGTACCAGGGTGCTTGCCCATACCAATAGCTCCCCCTAATTCCTATCATTCCTCCAACTCTGTAGTCTTTTTGGGCCAAAACTTGAAAGAGCCCAACCCAACAAAACTTTAAATTGATTTTGTATCTTGTGGCATAGTACTTTCTATTTTGCCAGTCTGGCAACATCCCATTACTAACTGCTTTGACTGGCTTTCTTCTCTCTCAGGCTGATCTGATCCTGTGTCACAGAGCCACATAGATGAGCAGCTACCCATCGTAGGATGCACACTCAACCTCCTGCTAGTTTCTAAGCCGTCAGCTTGACAGAGGGGTCTGCTAATGCACAGCCACCTAGCCACTGCTAACAGATGCTGGCTGGGACAGACGCTCATCAAAGGTGTGCCACACGACATGGGCATTCTCGTTCTGCATCAAGCCTCAAGGTGCCTCAGCCAAACGGCAGTGAGAAATAAGGGTTGGAATAAAAGAAGATGACTGAGGAGAAAATCCATTTACCACAATTTTATCACTGTAGACCATCGCGAATGCGTAGTGTAATATACCTATTAAAGGTAGTGTGCCACCTTTGAAAGATTTCCCATTTTATTTTTCCTAGGATAAGAAGCTTCTGTTTTTACCTAATATCGCAAAAAAAAATCAAAAATGGGCCTGGAATAGTGCCTTTTTCGCCTAAAAGTTTTTCGGTTTTTAGATATGTATAACAACTGTAGTGGGCTCACCTGCAAACAGGCGTCGGGCAACAATCGCGAATGCGGCGCACTTGTGACAATAAGCAAAGGTCATTATAGTGTTACGACCATACGACGTACGGGAATGAGTTATCAGCTGTCTAATTGTAGACAACACAATGTCGAGCCTTAAACTGTAAGCCCGTATTGGTATTGTTTCTTTTATTTGGCTGTCGAACATTATTTATGGTTTGAAATATGATTTTATGTAAAATAATTGATATGAAAAAGCCGTCTTATAAGTTATGACCCCATTTCACCACACGCAAGTGGCAGAAATGACAATGATCAGCTGACGCATTTTTCTTGGCCGAAGTCAGAGCGCGCGGCCCGACGCACCACGCGTATTTGGAAATTCCGACCTCGACGAGCATCAGAAGCCACCTAACAGGCGTGTTCGAAACCGCATGTAGGCGCTGTTTTTGATGAGCTCCTGCTAGTAACTTTAGGTTACCGGAACACTTACGAGATGGCGGTGTTGTTTCGGTATTCGAATAGCGCTATCGATTTATCGATGTTTATTTTCTGCTTGGGTGCTTTGTGTCATTTGGTTTAATTTTTGTATCGGTTTATAAATTAATTTTGTATTGTGTTTCGCTGTTATTTGTTGTTAGCATTTTAGTTTAAGTGCTAACCTTCACGGTCACGTGACCGGCGCCCCGCCTACCCGCCACGTCGGCTTCCGGGTCGGCGGAGGGGCGGTCGTAGAAGGAGGGATTCGAGGCATTCTTGGTCTATCGGTGACGGCGGCGGGAGCCATGCCGATTTGGGTTTTTTGGTCACCATGGTTGCTCTAGCCGTACGACTTTGAGGGCTTTGAGGGCGCACCGTGTAGGTGAGTGACATGTACTTTGAAGTGTTTGGTATTTGGCAAATGGCGAATGCTGATTTGGTACATGCTGATTATTTTAGGTATATTTTCTTTTGCTGCGTCTGTGTATTTGTTTGCTTGGTGCACGGTCATGCGGTCATATATTAAGTTTCTGTTTATTTCGTTTTCAGAAACCGCTTGCTTCACTATGTTTTGCAATATAAATTCATCTGTGGAGCTATAGCGCGTTTACCTGCCGGTTAGCGCAAGATCCAGAGGCCCTAGACAGCGGTCGGCGGTTATAGTTTCTACACGCGCCAGTTCTACCCGTGGCTTCTGCGCTGGCTGGTCTCCGGCTGCGCGGCGCGACTTTCTGCTCGCGCTGGCCGCGCTGGCTGGGCGCTGTCCTGCAGACGCGTGCGGATTCTGCAGTCTGCATTGTCTACAGTCTGCAGGATCTACTGGCTGGCTTCAGCCTGCAACTCGGCACGTGTGGGCTGCTGATTGCTGAGCCTCAGCAGTCTGCGCGTTTCAACATGCTGAGTGTCTGCGAGCAAACTTGTGCGCAGAGTCGGTAAGTGATCTGGGTCCCTGATCTGGGTCTCATTTGGTTTGGCGCCTTGGGTTTTGGCTTGGCGAGGTAACTCACCTTGTGGGTTTGGACTTGTGAGTGGGTACCTACTGCTCGTGGGCAGTTGACCTTGAACTTGGAGGACTTGGACTTGAGCCAACTCACTCTTCCTGTTTGGACGAGGGTGTTTTTTGGCTTGGTGCTCACTGCTCAGTGAGCCCATGTCTGTGTGCTGACGTTGGTGATCCTGATGGTCAGCAAAGCTTTGAATCAGTGAATGAGTTTGGTTCTTGGTAAGCAATTGATGGTTCGTCAGTTGCAGGCATCACTGTTGGTTGTGAAGTAGTCTTGGTGAAATTTTTGGTTTGGTGGACTCTAGTGTTTGAGCCATTTCTGGGAAAGCTGCGAAACAGATGGCTTCAGGGAGCTTCATCCAGGGGCTTTGGGGCATCTGAACATAGTTTGGGGCTTCGGTGCATTGTGTTGCTGTAAAGTGTATTGTATGTGTATGTATTGTGTGTTGTAAGTGCTACTGTGTACTGTTAGCGTAGATGTTTGACTATTAAGTTAGGTGGTTAAGATGGCACCAACCAGGGAGGACCTTGCTAAGTTAAAGTTATCTGAGTTGGTGGATGAGCTGAGCTCTAGAGGCTTAGAGACGTCTGGTAAAAAGGCCGAGTTAGTAGATAGGTTGTGGGAAGCTGTCAGATCTGCTGATCCCAGACATGTTGGTACTGAGCAGAGCAAGGTGCTTGTGAAGGGTGATGTAACTCAGGAGCAGGTCGGAATGGCAGCACAAGCAGATGTTACTGTAGATTCTGGGGCAGGCTCGGAGACGTCTCAGTCACTTATTGCTAAGTTAAGGGCACTGAAGGAGATAGAGCAGTTGGAGGAGCAGGAGCTTAGAATTAAGATGAGAAGGCAGCAGCTGGATATAGAGCTTAAGCTTGCTGAGCTGCCCAGAGAGCAGGTGAGTCAAGAGCTGGTCGATTCACTGCGGATTCCCGTAGGGCCTTCTGAGGGTCAGGGTCAGTCAGCAGGCTCACATGAGTCCTCCCTACTCGGGTCTCAGATGCAGAGAATGTTGCTGCCCCCCACAGAGATCGAGAAGTTTGATGGCAACGTCATGAAATATAAACTGTTTATCAGGTCTTTTGAAGCTAGGATCGCTTCACGTACCACTGATGAGGATGAGCTTCTCCACTATCTTGAGCAGCTCACTGTAGGAAAGCCTAAGCAGATTGTGAGGAGCTGCATGTATTTGAGGGATGTAGGGTATGCAGAGGCTCGTCGGCTGCTGGATGAAAGGTATGGTAGCTCTCACAAGGTGGTAGATGCGTACATCCAAAGACTCAACAACTGGAGTAGGATTTCCCCAGGAGATGTAGAGGAACTTGACAGGTTCACCCTGTACCTGATCGAGATAAAGCATGCCATGACGGACTTGGACATTGTTGGAGAACTGGAGCATCCACGCACACTGAGGGAGGTGGTGGATAAGCTACCAGCCTACCTGAAGGACAGGTGGATGAGGGTAAGTGACGAGATCATGGAGGAAAATGGGAGGATGGTTCGTTTCAAGGACTTAGTAGACTTCCTTTCCAAGGAAGTACGGGTCAAGAGAAACCCAGTATTTGGGGCTCCGATAGGGGACAGACAGGTGCCACAGAGATCTAAGACACAGCACAACTTGGGTCGCACACAGGCACAGTGTAGTGCAACAGCTGTAAAGCAAAATAGGGAAAAATGTCTGTTCTGTCAGGGTGACCATTTTTTGGATGACTGTCAGGAGTTGAGATACAGAGCTCTTGAGGAAAGGAAGCAGTTCATTCAGGCGCAGAGGCTGTGTTTTGGGTGTCTGCGAGGGGGTCACGTGGCTAAGTTCTGTAGGAGGCGTAGGAAGTGTGGTATCTGTGGCAATCTCCATGCTACTCTCCTTCACAGACAGAGTGAAGCTCCCAAGAGTGAGCAGACAGAATCCAGTCCTGTGACCACCCCAGTACGGGTCAGCAGTGGAGGGGTGACCTCCGATTCTGGACAGAGGTCAGGTACGATGATGCCCGTGATACCGGTAAGAGTCGTGTCACCCACAGGAGAGGTCTTGCATACATATGCCTTCTGCGACAGTGGTAGCTCAGGGACGTTTATGAGCGAAGGTCTGGCAGAGCGGCTTGGCAGTCCTTGTAAATCTACTACCATTTCTGTAGACACAGTGTGTGGACCAGGGAACGAGATTTCCACTTCGGTGATTGAGAACATCAGAGTTGGTCCTCTGGAAGGGAAGCGTTTGTTCTCACTGCCGCCAGTGTTCACTATTGGCCGTATTCCCGTTTCCAGTGATGACGTGTGTGACAGAGCGGAACTGAGGAGGTGGCCGCATCTGTCCGGTGTGACTCTGAGCGAGATTGATGTTGAACCGTGTGAAGTAGGTCTGCTGATTGGGGCGAATTGTCCGCAGCTACTGACGCCGGAGGAGGTGAGGAGGCCTGAGGGCGAGGGACCGTGCGCGGTGCGCACGTGCTTGGGCTGGTACGTCATCGGAGTCTCCAGTCGGTCCTCCAGGAGGTCTCCGAGCCGGCACTCCGTGAACAGGATCACGGTGTCACGCTCGAACACGCACGGTAAGATACCTGAGCTTGATTTGTTTCATCAGTTGTACGACCAAGACTTCAAGGATATGTCAGATGATACTGAGGGTTTGTCGGTAGAGGACAAGGAGTGGTTGACTATGGTTAGGTCAAACATGAGGAAGGATGAATCCGGGCACTTTGAGATTGGGCTCCCTCTTCGCGATATTGGTGACTTACCAGACAGTTACTTTGCTGCGAGGAGGCGTCTGGAGTGCCTGAGACGGCGTCTGTCTCACGATAGCAGTCTCCGTGATGAATATGTCGCAGTAGTTCAGAGGCTGTTCGACGAAGGGTACGCAGAGAGGGTCCCGGACTCAGAGGGTGAGACCGAGGATCGGACTTGGTACTTGCCCCATCACGGCGTAAGGCATCCGGAAAAGCGGAAGCTAAGAGTAGTTTTCGATTGCTCTGCAAAGACTGAGAACGTCTGCCTGAACGATCTGCTCATCAAGGGTCCAAACTTGACTAACACTCTTGTTGGAGTGCTGCTGCGCTTTCGCGAGAATCCAGTGGCATTCACGTGTGACGTGGAATCCATGTTCCACAGGGTTCGAGTGCCGGCAGCGGACGCTAACATGCTCCGCTTCCTGTGGTTCAAAGACAACGATGTCGGCGCTGAGGCGATGGTCTGCCGAATGAGGTCGCACATTTTCGGCGCGGTGTCGTCCCCGAGCGTTGCCAGTTTCGCCCTGCGGCAGTGTGCCGAGGAAGGTAGGGACAGGTATCCGGAGGCATCTAGAATCGTCGATGAAAATGTCTATGTAGATGATGCTCTGGTGTCTGCGTCGTCGGTAGACTCGGCGATCCACTTGGCTTGTGACTTGAAGCAGCTGTGCAGTGAGGGCAGATTTAACATGTGTAAGTTCGCCAGTCACAGCGCTGCGTTCCTGCAAAGCATCCCACGTGAGGACAGGGGCGCAAACGTTAAAGATTTGGACCTCCAAGTAGAAGGGCTTAAGCAGCCAGAGAGAGCGCTAGGCATGCGCTGGTCCGTGACTGACGACACTTTTCGTTTTCTTTTCGTTGACAGAGAGAAACCGGCGACCAGGAGGGGCATCCTGTCGACCGTCAGTGCTTTGTTCGACCCCTTAGGAATAGTTGGTCCTGTCACTCTGAGGGGCAAGCTTTTGGTGCAGAGGTTGTGTACTATGTCCTGTGGATGGGATGACGTCATCCCATCACCCTTGGCTGAGGAGTGGTCTGCGTGGTTGGAGCAGGCGAACCGTCTTGACATGGTCTCTTTGAACAGGAGCATCCAGACAGCTGGTGGCGAGGTTGTCAGTCGTCAGCTGCATGTCTTCTCAGACGCCAGTGAGGTCGGCCATTCGGCGGTGGCGTTTCTTCGAGCAGAGACGCGTGCAGAGGACGGCAGCAGTACGAGTACCGTCCGCTTCCTGATGGGTAAGGCCTTGGTAAATCCAGTTCGTTTTGTGACCATCCCTCGATTGGAGTTGGCAGCTGCAGTGGTCGCAGTAAGGTTGAAGCAGTTGCTGGAGAGGGAGACTGGTTTGGAGTTCGACAGAACTTTCCTGTGGACGGACAGCATGGTCGTACTCCAGTACATTCGCAACAGATCGTCGCGGTACAAAACGTTCGTGGCGAACAGAGTAGAGATCATTCACGGTAAGTCTGACGTGCAGGACTGGAGATACGTACCGTCAGCTGCCAACCCGGCGGATGTTGGATCGCGTGGATCTGCGCCGGAGGACTTGGGGACGTGGTTGAAGGGGCCGGACTTTCTTTCAGCGGATGAGGAGAGCTGGCCGTGTGAGCCGGTTCGGTTAGATGATTCTGAAGACCCGGAGGTTAAGCATCCCTCACCTGTCGTGACTGTTGCAGCGGTCGCTGAGGTTCCTGAGTCGTCTGCAGTGTCGGGTCGCGAGCAGCCGTCCGCGACTGAGAGGCTGCTCAGTTACTTCTCGTCCTGGTGCCGACTGAAGAAGGCCGTGGCCTGGTATAGGCGCTTTTCTGATTTCCTCAGGAGCAGGCTGCGCGATCGAGCAGGCAGGCGTCTGCGCGATCGAGGAGTGGGAGTAAGGACGTCTCTGAGTGTAGATGATTTGAGGTCGGCTGAGAACTCCATCCTTAAATACGTTCAGAAGACAAGCTTCTCTGAGTTTTCTGATGACCGTGAAGGGACGGTGAAAGTGACCAAGTCGAGCTCCCTCAAGGGGTTGAGCTTGACTCGGAGGGATGGCATCTTAGTGGTAGGGGGTAGGCTAAGTCGCTGTCCTGTACAGAGCGATAGCAAGTATCCTGTGCTCATGCCCAGACATCACCATGTGACCCGCCTAGTGATTCGTGACGCTCACGAAAGGGTAGGTCATCAGGGTCGTGAACATACCCTGAGCAAGATTAGGGAGAGGTTTTGGATCTTGGGTGTTGGATCGCTGGTTAGGAGTCTAGTTCGATCCTGTGTGACCTGTAGAAAGGTGAGTGCGGTCCCACAGAGGCAGATGATGTCTGACCTGCCGGACGACAGGGTGACGCCGGATACTCCTGCGTTTGCGTTCGTTGGCTTAGACGTTTTTGGGCCAGTGCTAGTTAAGAGAGGCCGTTCTGAAGTGAAACGCTATGGTCTGATGTGTACATGTCTAGTAACTCGTGCAGTGCACGTGGAGGTGCTGCAGTCACTGGAATCAGACTCTCTGATAAACGCTATACGTCGGATTATTGCGCGTCGGGGTCCGATCAGTAGGATTAGGAGCGATTTGGGTACAAACATGGTGGGTGCTGACAACGAGCTCAAGGCTGAGCTCGCTAGACTGGACGCTAGTAGGCTCGAGCAGTTCGCCTTGGGGAAGGGGATTGAGTGGGTGTTTAACCCTCCGTCTGCCTCACACTTTGGTGGATGTTGGGAGCGCTGCATCAGGACATTCAGAAAGGTTTGGAGGTCGATGCCCACCCAGAGACTCGATGACGAAGGTCTACACACTTTGTTCTGTGAGGTCGAGTCGGTGTTAAACAGTAGACCCTTGACATTTGTCTCTGCTGACAATGGTGAGGTAGAGCCCCTTACGCCCAACCACTTGCTGCTGCTGCGTGGCAGTGGTGAGGGGATCCCAGGGGAGTTTTCCCACGACCAGCTCTCGACCAAGCAGTGGAGGAGAGTACAGTACTTGTCTGAGCAGTTTTGGCTCCGATGGCGGAGCGAGTATTTGCCTACACTGCTGCGTCGCCAAAAGTGGACGACAAGGTCTCGTAACGTAAAACAGGGAGATATAGTTTTGTTGGTAGCAGACGACGCGCCAAGAGGTCAGTGGCGCCTTGGCAGGGTGACTCAGACCTTTCCGAGCCAGGATGGGTTAGTAAGAAAGGTTTCAGTTAGGACGGGTGGCACGATACTCGTGAGACCCGTGCACAAGCTGATACTTGTGCTGCCTGATTCTGACCTTGACCTGGGCTAGATGGACGATTAGTGTTTGGAGCGCATGTTTAGGACATGTGATGTATATAGGTGTGTATGTGTGTGTGCCCTGTTTGTTCGGTGTCCTCAACCCTGCGGGTTGAGCGGGGGGAGTGTAGGCGCTGTTTTTGATGAGCTCCTGCTAGTAACTTTAGGTTACCGGAACACTTACGAGATGGCGGTGTTGTTTCGGTATTCGAATAGCGCTATCGATTTATCGATGTTTATTTTCTGCTTGGGTGCTTTGTGTCATTTGGTTTAATTTTTGTATCGGTTTATAAATTAATTTTGTATTGTGTTTCGCTGTTATTTGTTGTTAGCATTTTAGTTTAAGTGCTAACCTTCACGGTCACGTGACCGGCGCCCCGCCTACCCGCCACGTCGGCTTCCGGGTCGGCGGAGGGGCGGTCGTAGAAGGAGGGATTCGAGGCATTCTTGGTCTATCGGTGACGGCGGCGGGAGCCATGCCGATTTGGGTTTTTTGGTCACCATGGTTGCTCTAGCCGTACGACTTTGAGGGCTTTGAGGGCGCACCGTGTAGGTGAGTGACATGTACTTTGAAGTGTTTGGTATTTGGCAAATGGCGAATGCTGATTTGGTACATGCTGATTATTTTAGGTATATTTTCTTTTGCTGCGTCTGTGTATTTGTTTGCTTGGTGCACGGTTATGCGGTCATATATTAAGTTTCTGTTTATTTCGTTTTCAGAAACCGCTTGCTTCACTATGTTTTGCAATATAAATTCATCTGTGGAGCTATAGCGGGTTTACCTGCCGGTTAGCGCAAGATCCAGAGGCCCTAGACAGCGGTCGGCGGTTATACCGCAGTAGATGATGATGAACGGGTTTATCGAAACTTGATTGGATGAGCATATCGGTAATAGCGATTTCAGTGTGTGCATTTATTGTTCATAGTGGTGTGAAATGTGGTTGGGGTACGACCGACAACCCGTCGGGGCGAAATTCGCACTGGGGTACTCAAAATTTGAAGAATTTAAGACGTTTCCATGAGTTTTGAAGGTATGGATAAGTTCTAAAAATCCGGTTCTCCTTATCTGGGCCATTAACTCCATACGGTCCAAGAAAGCTGGCACACTACCTTTAACTTAGCAGCCCAGCACGCTCAAGAGATCTTGGAAACTGGACCCCAGATCAGTAGATGCAGACATGCACATGCAGACGAAACACCAGCGCCATGCATGGGGCCCAATCTCACCATGGAAATGCCAAAGCACACAGCTCAAGCCATGCTGCCATCCACATGACGTGCGGCCAGGTATCCATTATCAGACTAGATATGTGATATCTGAGTTTTTTATGACATAGCCATTTGCAATCTTTTGTGGCGATGGAACTTCCTTAGCATAAAAGACCGCCGTTGTGTACCGTGCCTGTGGCCAGCTTAGTCGTTTCCATTGTATACTTTGTGGTTTTTTAGTTCTGAGCATGTTATCTTTCAACAGGCTCGTTGCTGTCGGCGGTTCTGAAGACAGCGGTTCGATCCAGCTGAAGGACGTCACCTGGCAGGAAGTTGCAGAGTGTGGTGGCCAGTATCAAGCCACATTGTCCAGAAACCATCACATTATCTCCAGGTCAGTAATTGTGTGAACGGGAGGGGGGGGGGGCGCAGCTGCGCCTTGGTCACCACTTTGTCGAGTTGTGGACGCCTGGGCCACTGTGTCGAGTTGTGATAGGAAAATCCTGCGAAATTCCTCCCACTTCTCCGTAGGTCTCTGCTGCTTTAACACTGCAGGTTTCCAGTCCGTGTCGGTGAGCTGCCAGTTGAACTAGTCAGGATCGACCCGATGTAAGCACCGGCGTTGAACCGTCGGGCCGGTCGCCGCACGCCACCAAACTGCAGCCCCACGCGGGTAATAATCGGGCTTGGACTTCTTGGATGAGATGTTTATGCACAGGCTAATGTACTGTAATTATGACTGAGTGTGCGACAGAAGACGTTGTGACTATGAGTCATACTCGCCGTGGCTGGTATTTGATGACCGTCGTGACCTGTGACGGTCGCCGTGACTGCTGTGTGACGATCACCGCGACTGTAATGTGACGGTCGCCGTGGCTGGTACGTGATGTTCTCAGTAACTGTTTATATAACGGCCGTCGCGACTGAAAGGTGACGATGTGACGTGACGCGACTCGCTCTGTTACAGGTCACTAGTCGCCGGTGCTCGAGCTGACGGCGTCGTTCAAGGGCTCCACGGTGACAAGCGCCGTCACCGCTGCCGCCGCCGCCGAGACCATCCGACTCCTGGGCCCTGTTTCACGGCAGCGTACTGCAGCGCGCTACGCAGCGCTGCAGCCTGTGTTAGTGCGGCGATTGAGACGAATTCGGCTCGACGCTCCAGCGTTGCGAAACACCCGTGTCTATGAAGGATACGCCGATACGTCCCCCAGCTTCAAGCCCTTCCCGCCCCCCCCCCCCCGCCCCGTCCCAACGGTGTTGGCCGAGATTGGGGTTTGGTATTTTAACGGGCTCTCCGATGACGTCCCGCAATTTGTGTTATGTAATTTGACGATTATGTCGTAGTCTCATTCTGTCTCGATATGCTAATAAATGATAAATGGGACGGAGGTTGGAAGTAAGGTGTGAGTGGCTGTAACCGGCAGGTTTTGGCGAGCGCGATATTAGTTATCGTGAGCGCGCCAGCTGCCAATCAATCGCGCGCTTCTGGCGAGAAAATACTTGCTCTGGAACCTAGAAGTTTGTCGTGAAATCTATGTACCTTTGGATTGAATTATTAGAACATAATGTACTTTCGGTGTCCAGCACTGCAGCTCTGGAAACAGAAATATGGACGTTGGCTGTTTGATGTAGTAAGGGCTAACAATCCGCGTCAAGAATCAAAAGCTGTATGCAAATTAAAGTGAATATATTTCAATGAATTTTTAAATTTTGTGATACAAAACATAAAATGTGTCAACTACTAATTACACCCGGCTGCAAACACTGCAACGCTTGCAATGCTGTACGGCAAATAGATAATATAGATTCTCTGGCGGCCGACTGGCGCGATCCGAGGCTGCTGACTGTTGTTGTATAGGGCAACACGGCTGAATGGCTACGATCGAGAGTACGGAACGGTGCTGGTGACTGGCGGACCAGCGAAAACAGGAAAGGAGATGAATAGCTCTAGCTCCCGTCTGCGCGCGGAAGGGCGCTGATTGGCGCGGCTCGCAGACTCCATTGGCTCATCAGACTATTGTTGGTTTTCCTCCTCCCCTCCCACAGGCGTAGCCAGGTAGCTTAGTTGTGCGCGGAAGCGAGCGTCCAGAGCGGCGCTAGGTGTCGCCCTCCCAGCGACCGGGCAGTGCAGCTGGACGTGCCGCGGATGGCCCGCCTCTGATCTCGGCACACTCGGAAGAGTGCGGCCGGACACTCCATGGAGTTGCATAGCGTCGATAGGCCGTATGGTGTCGCTGTCGTAATTATAAAAGCGTAAGTAGAAGGTTGAAGCAAGATATAGAATGTTTTTCTTTACATTTAATATCGCAAAGCACAGCTTTATGCGCTGGCTACGATATGTGCGCGTCGGTTGCGGCAGTAATCATCGAAGAAATACATGGTTTATGAACGTTTCTTGATCATAAAATGATAAAACATTGCAATGTTTGCCTGTTGTGAAGAAAACGTAATTATAAAAGCGTAAGTAGAAGGTTGAAGCAAGATATAGAATGTTTTTCTTTACATTTAATATCGCAAAGCACAGCTTTATGCGCTGGCTACGATATGTGCGCGTCGGTTGCGGCAGTAATCATCGAAGAAGTATATGGTTTATGAACGTTTCTTGATCATAAAATGATAAAACATTGCAATGTTTGCCTGTTGTGAAGAAAACTCCTATACTGCCGCTCTATCGTCCGGAATCATTCGTGTTTGATTACAGCGATTCCGACTACCACAAAGACGGAGACGACACTCTATCAGCTGATTTTTGTTTCCGAGTCACGTGACCAACCGGTGTCTCCCTGGATTCCCCAAGTCTGTGCCTCGCTTACTGTTTCGAGCGTCCCCAAGATGTTCCATGAATCTGGTGCGAATCATTCTTCGCGTTTTACCGATATACGTTTTACCGATATCGTAGCTTAGAAACGCTTCTGGAGAAAGGACCCAATTTTGCCCTGTCCTGTCACACAGGAGCAACCCGAGCGGTATAAAAAGAGGTAGAAGTAGGCCTTGAAAGGACAGCGTTCTCAATTCGTTGGAAAGAGGAAATAGAGGCAAAAAACAAAGATAGAATACAAACCAATAGGACCCAAAGTACCAGCGAGAAAAAGTCTCATGTTAAGGAAGCCCTTAGGCCACGGTTCAGTGACACAGACACTACACAGGCCCCACAAGCTGGACCAATCACAGAGCACGCCCTGAAAAGGTTGAAAAGTAAGATCATGGGACTGTAAAGCAAGCATAGCCAATCCAAGGGAGGAAACCATTCTAAAACTGACTTCACATCATTGGCAGAACTCAAAGGAGATGACGGCCTTATTATCAAAAGATCTGATAAGTGCAAAGGTTTAGTACTTATGACAAAGTCTGAGTACATACACAAAACAGAAACTATTGTGAAAGACTATGAGCCGGTGTCAAAAAATCCCATCAAACAGCTGAATAAAGCAACATGTGAGGTCATCCAAAGTACGCTCAAGAGAAAACTCCCAGACAAATTCATTCACGCGATAAAACCCAACGAATCCCGCACGGCTGAGCTCTATGGGCTACCCACGACTCATAAGCCGATACACCCATGAGACCTATCGTATCAGCATGCGGAGACCCCCTCGAAAAACTCTCCTGGTTTCTAGAGCGTATTATCACCCAGCTTCTGATCTTTGTCCCTGCCCACCTCAGCAACACGTACGAGTTTCTAGATGGTTTGAAAAGGCAGTTCCCCACCGGATTTCCACCAGGCTCCATTGCATTCACGGTTGATGTGAATAATTTGTTTTTTTTATAAATTTAGCTCGAATGTTTGAATGGACGGATTGACAGAGCCGGAGCCCACGCTAAGCAGAGCTTGTTGCGTAGACCCCGACCCCTACCGTCCGATCGCGCAATTCCGGGTATCGGGAGAATTTAGATGCCAAAGTTTAACGTGCCCTTCAAAGCCGGACACGGCCTGCCCCACTCAACTGACTTCAACTGGCTGCGGCCGCTCCCACCAACCGCAGACCATCCCCGTCAGGAGTCTCAAATATCGAGCGCCGGAGCGTCTCGAAGTGAACCCGGGCTCTCACTACCAGGAGTCCAATGCTCTACCAACTGAGCTACGGGACAGGCTTGTATGGAAACATCCCCACTGCAGAAGCGATTGCGTCCACCATACGCAATACGCATGATCCAAACTCATCAGACCAAGATAGACCTCTATGGACTTACAATACCAGTAAAACGCCTTTTGGGCGAAGAACGAGCGAGCGAGATAGTGAGCCCTGCACGTGCGGAAGGGCGAGAGGGTACTTCCAACGGACTTGCGCAAAGCACCCTTCTAACCGGTCGATAGCCGTGTGCCAAATTTGAACGCAATCGGCCCAGCCGTTCCTGAGATCTGGAAGCGGCATTCTGCACGTGCGCACGTGCAAACGAGGTCCAAACTGACTTTTGCATGGCACCCTACTAACTGGTTCCCAACCGTGTACCAAATTTGAGCGCAATCGGCCCAGCCGTTCTCGAGATCTGAAGCGCCCCCTGCACGTGCGCACGTGCAGTAGCACCTTAACCGCAACACATGGGAATGCATTGCCTGGTGGGTGCCTACCTGTATGCCAAGTTTCAGCGATATCGCCCCAGTAATTACCGAGTTATTAAAATGGGAACAAATTTGACACCTCTTATTGTTGTATTTTGCACGTGCACTGGGGGTGACCCACATGCATCGAGAGTATCCTATTTTTGGTAGAAGGGATGCTGCTACCCTACAAAAATTACCGCAAGTCAATCGCCCAAGCGGCTGCTGAGATATGAGCCTCTCAAAATCACTACTTTTGCAAAACAGCTTGAACACCCTTGACTTTTCACGTGGCACGTGCCACGACGGTCACTGAGGTGTATCAATAGTAGTCAATTACGGGGTAGAAGGGATGTGGCTACCCAGCAAAAAAGACCGCAGGCCAATCGGTCCAGCGGTTGCTGAGATATAAGCCTCTCAAAAGCGTTACAGGCCGGGCCGGGCCGCTCATACTGAGATTTTCCCGTTATATTGAAAAGACTTCGCTTCGCTCGCTGCGCTCGCTCGCTCGTAACCAGAGATTCAGCATCTCCTTGAACACTGCCTAAACAACAATTATGTTCCCTTCGGCAAAGACATTTACAAGCAATCCGAAGAAATCGCGATGGGTAGTCGTATTGCACAACCACTTGCAATTCTTTTTATGAATGTTGTAGTGTTATATGAGAAAAAAACACTTTTAAATGGCCTCCTTACAATGAAATACCGAAAGATGAAATAATAAAATAATTATTGATGATTTCGACCACAGGTCATTATCAAAATAAGCCAGACAGAACTTTTGTCAGACACAACGGGAAGCTCACAATATCGGCAGAAAAATTCACATTTTCAAACATTTCACGTGAACACATTGCATATAGAGCTCACCTAAAATGCTGCTACAACTAACGAATGAAGTATAGGACACCAGCATTGCGACAAGCTAAGAGAAATGTTATCCTGAGAATGACGTTTGCGAGCTTCATGGGTGTCTTAATGATTCTGACAAGTGCTGGGCGTCGGCCACTGTTCGGTTCAATGAAGTTTACTTGTTGAAGCACTTGCTGTATGTAAGGCATAGGTATAAGTTCTATGAGAAAAAACACTTTTAAATGGCCTCCTTACAATGAAATACCGAAAGATGAAATAATGAAATAATTATTGATGATTTCGACCACAGGTCATTATCAAAATAAGCCAGACAGAACTTTTGTCAGACACAACGGGAAGCTCACAATATCGGCAGAAAAATTCACATTTTCAAACATTTCACGTGAACACATTGCATATAGAGCTCACCTAAAATGCTGCTACAACTAACGAATGAAGTATAGGACACCAGCATTGCGACAAGCTAAGAGAAATGTTATCCTGAGAATGACGTTTGCGAGCTTCATGGGTGTCTTAATGATTCTGACAAGTGCTGGGCGTCGGCCACTGTTCGGTTCAATGAAGTTTACTTGTTGAAGCACTTGCTGTATGTAAGGCATAGGTATAAGTTCTATGAGAAAAAACACTTTTCAATGGCCTCCTTACAATGAAATACCGAAAGATGAAATAATGAAATAATTATTGATGATTTCGACCACAGGTCATTATCAAAATAAGCCAGACAGAACTTTTGTCAGACACAACGGGAAGCTCACAATATCGGCAGAAAAATTCACATTTTCAAACATTTCACGTGAACACATTGCATATAGAGCTCACCTAAAATGCTGCTACAACTAACGAATGAAGTATAGGACACCAGCATTGCGACAAGCTAAGAGAAATGTTATCCTGAGAATGACGTTTGCGAGCTTCATGGGTGTCTTAATGATTCTGACAAGTGCTGGGCGTCGGCCACTGTTCGGTTCAATGAAGTTTACTTGTTGAAGCACTTGCTGTATGTAAGGCATAGGTATAAGTTCTATGAGAAAAAACACTTTTAAATGGCCTCCTTACAATGAAATACCGAAAGATGAAATAATGAAATAATTATTGATGATTTCGACCACAGGTCATTATCAAAATAAGCCAGACAGAACTTTTGTCAGACACAACGGGAAGCTCACAATATCGGCAGAAAAATTCACATTTTCAAACATTTCACGTGAACACATTGCATATACAGCTCACCTAAAATGCTGCTACAACTAACGAATGAAGTATAGGACACCAGCATTGCGACAAGCTAAGAGAAATGTTATCCTGAGAATGACGTTTGCGAGCTTCATGGGTGTCTTAATGATTCTGACAAGTGCTGGGCGTCGGCCACTGTTCGGTTCAATGAAGTTTACTTGTTGAAGCACTTGCTGTATGTAAGGCATAGGTATAAGTTCTATGAGAAAAAACACTTTTAAATGGCCTCCTTACAATGAAATACCGAAAGATGAAATAATGAAATAATTATTGATGATTTCGACCACAGGTCATTATCAAAATAAGCCAGACAGAACTTTTGTCAGACACAACGGGAAGCTCACAATATCGGCAGAAAAATTCACATTTTCAAACATTTCACGTGAACACATTGCATATAGAGCTCACCTAAAATGCTGCTACAACTAACGAATGAAGTATAGGACATCAGCATTGCGACAAGCTAAGAGAAATGTTATCCTGAGAATGACGTTTGCGAGCTTCATGGGTGTCTTAATGATTCTGACAAGTGCTGGGCGTCGGCCACTGTTCGGTTCAATGAAGTTTACTTGTTGAAGCACTTGCTGTATGTAAGGCATAGGTATAAGTTCTATGAGAAAAAAAACACTTTTAAATGGCCTCCTTACAATGAAATACCGAAAGATGAAATAATGAAATAATTATTGATGATTTCGACCACAGGTCATTATCAAAATAAGCCAGACAGAACTTTTGTCAGACACAACGGGAAGCTCACAATATCGGCAGAAAAATTCACATTTTCAAACATTTCACGTGAACACATTGCATATAGAGCTCACCTAAAATGCTGCTACAACTAACGAATGAAGTATAGGACACCAGCATTGCGACAAGCTAAGAGAAATGTTATCCTGAGAATGACGTTTGCGAGCTTCATGGGTGTCTTAATGATTCTGACAAGTGCTGGGCGTCGGCCACTGTTCGGTTCAATGAAGTTTACTTGTTGAAGCACTTGCTGTATGTAAGGCATAGGTATAAGTTCTATGAGAAAAAACACTTTTAAATGGCCTCCTTACAATGAAATACCGAAAGATGAAATAATGAAATAATTATTGATGATTTCGACCACAGGTCATTATCAAAATAAGCCAGACAGAACTTTTGTCAGACACAACGGGAAGCTCACAATATCGGCAGAAAAATTCACAGTTTCAAACATTTCACGTGAACACATTGCATATAGAGCTCACCTAAAATGCTGCTACAACTAACGAATGAAGTATAGGACACCAGCATTGCGACAAGCTAAGAGAAATGTTATCCTGAGAATGACGTTTGCGAGCTTCATGGGTGTCTTAATGATTCTGACAAGTGCTGGGCGTCGGCCACTGTTCGGTTCAATGAAGTTTACTTGTTGAAGCACTTGCTGTATGTAAGGCATAGGTATAAGTTCTATGAGAAAAAACACTTTTAAATGGCCTCCTTACAATGAAATACCGAAAGATGAAATAATGAAATAATTATTGATGATTTCGACCACAGGTCATTATCAAAATAAGCCAGACAGAACTTTTGTCAGACACAACGGGAAGCTCACAATATCGGCAGAAAAACTCACATTTTCAAACATTTCACGTGAACACATTGCATATAGAGCTCACCTAAAATGCTGCTACAACTAACGAATGAAGTATAGGACATCAGCATTGCGACAAGCTAAGAGAAATGTTATCCTGAGAATGACGTTTGCGAGCTTCATGGGTGTCTTAATGATTCTGACAAGTGCTGGGCGTCGGCCACTGTTCGGTTCAATGAAGTTTACTTGTTGAAGCACTTGCTGTATGTAAGGCATAGGTATAAGTTCTATGAGAAAAAACACTTTTAAATGGCCTCCTTACAATGAAATACCGAAAGATGAAATAATGAAATAATTATTGATGATTTCGACCACAGGTCACTATCAAAATAAGCCAGACAGAACTTTTGTCAGACACAACGGGAAGCTCACAATATCGGCAGAAAAATTCACATTTTCAAACATTTCACGTGAACACATTGCATATAGAGCTCACCTAAAATGCTGCTACAACTAACGAATGAAGTATAGGACACCAGCATTGCGACAAGCTAAGAGAAATGTTATCCTGAGAATGACGTTTGCGAGCTTCATGGGTGTCTTAATGATTCTGACAAGTGCTGGGCGTCGGCCACTGTTCGGTTCAATGAAGTTTACTTGTTGAAGCACTTGCTGTATGTAAGGCATAGGTATAAGTTCTATGAGAAAAAACACTTTTAAATGGCCTCCTTACAATGAAATACCGAAAGATGAAATAATGAAATAATTATTGATGATTTCGACCACAGGTCATTATCAAAATAAGCCAGACAGAACTTTTGTCAGACACAACGGGAAGCTCACAATATCGGCAGAAAAATTCACATTTTCAAACATTTCACGTGAACACATTGCATATAGAGCTCACCTAAAATGCTGCTACAACTAACGAATGAAGTATAGGACACCAGCATTGCGACAAGCTAAGAGAAATGTTATCCTGAGAATGACGTTTGCGAGCTTCATGGGTGTCTTAATGATTCTGACAAGTGCTGGGCGTCGGCCACTGTTCGGTTCAATGAAGTTTACTTGTTGAAGCACTTGCTGTATGTAAGGCATAGGTATAAGTTCTATGAGAAAAAGCACTTTTAAATGGCCTCCTTACAATGAAATACCGAAAGATGAAATAATGAAATAATTATTGATGATTTCGACCACAGGTCATTATCAAAATAAGCCAGACAGAACTTTTGTCAGACACAACGGGAAGCTCACAATATCGGCAGAAAAATTCACATTTTCAAACATTTCACGTGAACACATTGCATATAGAGCTCACCTAAAATGCTGCTACAACTAACGAATGAAGTATAGGACACCAGCATTGCGACAAGCTAAGAGAAATGTTATCCTGAGAATGACGTTTGCGAGCTTCATGGGTGTCTTAATGATTCTGACAAGTGCTGGGCGTCGGCCACTGTTCGGTTCAATGAAGTTTACTTGTTGAAGCACTTGCTGTATGTAAGGCATAGGTATAAGTTCTATGAGAAAAACACTTTTAAATGGCCTCCTTACAATGAAATACCGAAAGATGAAATAATGAAATAATTATTGATGATTTCGACCACAGGTCATTATCAAAATAAGCCAGACAGAACTTTTGTCAGACACAACGGGAAGCTCACAATATCGGCAGAAAAATTCACATTTTCAAACATTTCACGTGAACACATTGCATATAGAGCTCACCTAAAATGCTGCTACAACTAACGAATGAAGTATAGGACACCAGCATACCAGTATAGGACTTACATACAGCAAGTGCTTCAACAAGTAAACTTCATTGAACCGAACAGTGGCCGACGCCCAGCACTTGTCAGAATCATTAAGACACCCATGAAGCTCGCAAACGTCATTCTCAGGATAACATTTCTCTTAGCTTGTCGCAATGCTGGTGTCCTATACTTCATTCGTTAGTTGTAGCAGCATTTTAGGTGAGCTCTATATGCAATGTGTTCACGTGAAATGTTTGAAAATGTGAATTTTTCTGCCGATATTGTGAGCTTCCCGTTGTGTCTGACAAAAGTTCTGTCTGGCTTATTTTGATAATGACCTGTGGTCGAAATCATCAATAATTATTTCATTATTTCATCTTTCGGTATTTCATTGTAAGGAGGCCATTTAAAAGTGTTTTTTCTCATAGAACTTATACCTATGCCTTACATACAGCAAGTGCTTCAACAAGTAAACTTCATTGAACCGAACAGTGGCCGACGCCCAGCACTTGTCAGAATCATTAAGACACCCATGAAGCTCGCAAACGTCATTCTCAGGATAACATTTCTCTTAGCTTGTCGCAATGCTGGTGTCCTATACTTCATTCGTTAGTTGTAGCAGCATTTTAGGTGAGCTCTATATGCAATGTGTTCACGTGAAATGTTTGAAAATGTGAATTTTTCTGCCGATATTGTGAGCTTCCCGTTGTGTCTGACAAAAGTTCTGTCTGGCTTATTTTGATAATGACCTGTGGTCGAAATCATCAATAATTATTTCATTATTTCATCTTTCGGTATTTCATTGTAAGGAGGCCATTTAAAAGTGTTTTTTTTCTCATAGAACTTATACCTATGCCTTACATACAGCAAGTGCTTCAACAAGTAAACTTCATTGAACCGAACAGTGGCCGACGCCCAGCACTTGTCAGAATCATTAAGACACCCATGAAGCTCGCAAACGTCATTCTCAGAATAACATTTCTCTTAGCTTGTCGCAATGCTGGTGTCCTATACTTCATTCGTTAGTTGTAGCAGCATTTTAGGTGAGCTCTATATGCAATGTGTTCACGTGAAATGTTTGAAAATGTGAATTTTTCTGCCGATATTGTGAGCTTCCCGTTGTGTCTGACAAAAGTTCTGTCTGGCTTATTTTGATAATGACCTGTGGTCGAAATCATCAATAATTATTTCATTATTTCATCTTTCGGTATTTCATTGTAAGGAGGCCATTTAAAAGTGTTTTTTCTCATAGAACTTATACCTATGCCTTACATACAGCAAGTGCTTCAACAAGTAAACTTCATTGAACCGAACAGTGGCCGACGCCCAGCACTTGTCAGAATCATTAAGACACCCATGAAGCTCGCAAACGTCATTCTCAGGATAACATTTCTCTTAGCTTGTCGCAATGCTGGTGTCCTATACTTCATTCGTTAGTTGTAGCAGCATTTTAGGTGAGCTCTATATGCAATGTGTTCACGTGAAATGTTTGAAAATGTGAATTTTTCTGCCGATATTGTGAGCTTCCCGTTGTGTCTGACAAAAGTTCTGTCTGGCTTATTTTGATAATGACCTGTGGTCGAAATCATCAATAATTATTTCATTATTTCATCTTTCGGTATTTCATTGTAAGGAGGCCATTTAAAAGTGTTTTTTCTCATAGAACTTATACCTATGCCTTACATACAGCAAGTGCTTCAACAAGTAAACTTCATTGAACCGAACAGTGGCCGACGCCCAGCACTTGTCAGAATCATTAAGACACCCATGAAGCTCGCAAACGTCATTCTCAGGATAACATTTCTCTTAGCTTGTCGCAATGCTGGTGTCCTATACTTCATTCGTTAGTTGTAGCAGCATTTTAGGTGAGCTCTATATGCAATGTGTTCACGTGAAATGTTTGAAAATGTGAATTTTTCTGCCGATATTGTGAGCTTCCCGTTGTGTCTGACAAAAGTTCTGTCTGGCTTATTTTGATAATGACCTGTGGTCGAAATCATCAATAATTATTTCATTATTTCATCTTTCGGTATTTCATTGTAAGGAGGCCATTTAAAAGTGTTTTTTCTCATAGAACTTATACCTATGCCTTACATACAGCAAGTGCTTCAACAAGTAAACTTCATTGAACCGAACAGTGGCCGACGCCCAGCACTTGTCAGAATCATTAAGACACCCATGAAGCTCGCAAACGTCATTCTCAGGATAACATTTCTCTTAGCTTGTCGCAATGCTGGTGTCCTATACTTCATTCGTTAGTTGTAGCAGCATTTTAGGTGAGCTCTATATGCAATGTGTTCACGTGAAATGTTTGAAAATGTGAATTTTTCTGCCGATATTGTGAGCTTCCCGTTGTGTCTGACAAAAGTTCTGTCTGGCTTATTTTGATAATGACCTGTGGTCGAAATCATCAATAATTATTTCATTATTTCATCTTTCGGTATTTCATTGTAAGGAGGCCATTTAAAAGTGTTTTTTCTCATAGAACTTATACCTATGCCTTACATACAGCAAGTGCTTCAACAAGTAAACTTCATTGAACCGAACAGTGGCCGACGCCCAGCACTTGTCAGAATCATTAAGACACCCATGAAGCTCGCAAACGTCATTCTCAGGATAACATTTCTCTTAGCTTGTCGCAATGCTGGTGTCCTATACTTCATTCGTTAGTTGTAGCAGCATTTTAGGTGAGCTCTATATGCAATGTGTTCACGTGAAATGTTTGAAAATGTGAATTTTTTTGCCGATATTGTGAGCTTCCCGTTGTGTCTGACAAAAGTTCTGTCTGGCTTATTTTGATAATGACCTGTGGTCGAAATCATCAATAATTATTTCATTATTTCATCTTTCGGTATTTCATTGTAAGGAGGCCATTTAAAAGTGTTTTTTCTCATAGAACTTATACCTATGCCTTACATACAGCAAGTGCTTCAACAAGTAAACTTCATTGAACCGAACAGTGGCCGACGCCCAGCACTTGTCAGAATCATTAAGACACCCATGAAGCTCGCAAACGTCATTCTCAGGATAACATTTCTCTTAGCTTGTCGCAATGCTGGTGTCCTATACTTCATTCGTTAGTTGTAGCAGCATTTTAGGTGAGCTCTATATGCAATGTGTTCACGTGAAATGTTTGAAAATGTTAATTTTTCTGCCGATATTGTGAGCTTCCCGTTGTGTCTGACAAAAGTTCTGTCTGGCTTATTTTGATAATGACCTGTGGTCGAAATCATCAATAATTATTTCATTATTTCATCTTTCGGTATTTCATTGTAAGGAGGCCATTTAAAAGTGTTTTTTCTCATAGAACTTATACCTATGCCTTACATACAGCAAGTGCTTCAACAAGTAAACTTCATTGAACCGAACAGTGGCCGACGCCCAGCACTTGTCAGAATCATTAAGACACCCATGAAGCTCGCAAACGTCATTCTCAGGATAACATTTCTCTTAGCTTGTCGCAATGCTGGTGTCCTATACTTCATTCGTTAGTTGTAGCAGCATTTTAGGTGAGCTCTATATGCAATGTGTTCACGTGAAATGTTTGAAAATGTGAATTTTTCTGCCGATATTGTGAGCTTCCCGTTGTGTCTGACAAAAGTTCTGTCTGGCTTATTTTGATAATGACCTGTGGTCGAAATCATCAATAATTATTTCATTATTTCATCTTTCGGTATTTCATTGTAAGGAGGCCATTGAAAAGTGTTTTTTCTCATAGAACTTATACCTATGCCTTACATACAGCAAGTGCTTCAACAAGTAAACTTCATTGAACCGAACAGTGGCCGACGCCCAGCACTTGTCAGAATCATTAAGACACCCATGAAGCTCGCAAACGTCATTCTCAGGATAACATTTCTCTTAGCTTGTCGCAATGCTGGTGTCCTATACTTCATTCGTTAGTTGTAGCAGCATTTTAGGTGAGCTGTATATGCAATGTGTTCACGTGAAATGTTTGAAAATGTGAATTTTTCTGCCGATATTGTGAGCTTCCCGTTGTGTCTGACAAAAGTTCTGTCTGGCTTATTTTGATAATGACCTGTGGTCGAAATCATCAATAATTATTTCATTATTTCATCTTTCGGTATTTCATGGTAAGGAGGCCATTTAAAAGTGTTTTTTCTCATAGAACTTATACCTATGCCTTACATACAGCAAGTGCTTCAACAAGTAAATGTTGTAGTGTCATTGATGCTAAGCACGGAAACACATCAACTTGCCATATACCAGGCACGTACCCAGGGTTTCGCCCAGGAGGGGGCCACCTGCTTTCGAAGGGGCCCACCACAGTGTATGGGGCCCCCCAGGTTTCCCGGGGGCCCCCGGGAGTCATGAAGAACCTTTCGATGGTGGGGGGGGGGGGCATAGTGGGTCCGGTCTCTCCTGCAGACGTAGGTGAGAAAACGCCACGTGTGTGAGAAAACGCAATTCAGTTCTTTACAACCTAATGTAGCATTTGGTTGTGATTTCTCGCGTTCAACTTCATCAAAGTCAATTAAAACGGTCTCTGTAACGGTCTAAGCCTTGAGAAAATGTGGAAAATTGGAAAGTAAAAATAATTTTGCTTGAGGATTGTGCATGAAACGCACGGCATTTCATGAGCGAGCGCCTCAATTACTGAACATCCTCCAATTCCGGATATGTAGGTATATATTATAATAGTGGGGAATAAATGTCTCGTTATCTGAATTCCACTATCTGGCAACTAGCCCTATGTAAACGCGGCTATTATATGTTTCACTAAGAATCGAGCGCAATTGTACTTTTAGCCAGAAAATAAATCATTGGGTAATTCTGGGACACTCTGTAATAATTGGAGGAATAGGACTTAGGAGGAAATGCGATTGCAAATCGACCCACATCCCTGTGTTAGCCAATGACGCCTTTGGTGCCAAGGTTGGGGGGTATTCAGTTTAGCCTTTTTGTTTTTCTGTGATATCTCCGGCACCGTGAAAGATATTGGCTCCTTCAGATGAGTGCCTACTCCAGCCACTACTTATATCCAGTAGCCAGTAGCCACTCAGATGATTTGGGATCAATCAGATGATAAGCGTACTTTCAGACAACCGGGGGCCCCCAGTCGACCAGGGGTTCCCAGGCGACCAGGTCCTCCAGATGACTAGGGGCCCCACTGCCCCAGGCGACCAGGGCCCTCCAGGCGACCAAGGGCCAATGCGATCAGGTCCCCAAAGCGATCAGGGGCCCCAGGCGACCAGGGGGCCCCATGCGACCAGGCCCCCGGCTACCAGGGGCCCCCAGGCGACCAGGGGCCCTCTAGGGGACCAGCGGCCCTCAGGCGATCAGGGGCCCCCAGGCGACCAGGGGATCCCAGGCTACCAGGGGCCAAGGCGACCAGGGTCCCCCAGGGGCCCCAGGCAACCAGGGGCCCCCATGCGACCAGGCCCCCCAGCTACCAGGGGCCCCCTGGGCGACTAGGTACCCCCAGGCGATCAGGGGCCTCAATATCATGCGACCAGATGCCCCCCATGCGACTAGGGCCCCCTAGGCGACTAGGGGCCACAGACTATCAGGGGCCCATACGACCAGGCCCCCGGCTATCAGGGCCCCCTAGGCAACTAGGGGCCCCCAGTCGATCAGGTGCCTCATGCGACCAGAGGCCCCCCCATGCGACCAGGGCCCCCTAGGCGACTAGGGGCCACAGGCTATCAGGGGCCCCCATGAGACCAGGCCCCCGGCTACCAGAGGCCCCCTAGGTGACCAGGGGCCCAGGAAACTGGGGGCCCTTGGATGACTGCAGGGTCCCCTCGGGTACCCAGGGCACATAAATGAAACTTTAATATCAATTTTTCTTCCGAGTAAAAGACGTTATATCCAGTGTTTAAACAAATATCCTGGGGCCTGAGGGGCCCCCTGAGCGCCGAAGGCGCTCAGGGGGGGGCCTTGGCCCCCGTGGCTTCCCCCTTGGGTACGTCACTGCCATATACCTAAGATACATCGATGATATCTTCGGCATATGGACCCATGGATCACTATTACTCAACCAATATTTCGATTTTATAAATAGCTTTCACCCAATCCTACGCTTTAGCATTGACAGGACAGACAACACCCCATCCAGTGAGATTGCCTTTTTAGACACCCTTATCATCATTAACCCGCGCCGGGCCGGTGCTCTGAGATTCCGTGCCGGGCCGGGGGGGTGTCTGAACACCCCCCTTCTAACTCGGCTCCTGGGCCACGTAGCGACACGCGATAAGTGGCAATTGAAAGAACGTCCAAAATAAGGACGAAAACACTTCGGTCATTTTTTGGGTCAGGTCAAAGGTCAGGTCACCAGAGGTCACCAAAGGTCAAATGTTCACTATTTCAACATTTTGGAAACTGCCAACGGCTATCTCGGGAACCGATAGAGCTAGAACGCCGCGGAAAAGCGCATTCGATAGCCCTTTTACAGACTTTTCTGAATAATGTTCTCAGATTTGACCTCAGGTCAACGGTTTAGCCTCCAGAGGGCAAAAACTCCAAAAATAGCCGTTTTTACGAAAAACGTTTTTTCGGCAGTAACTTTTGACTCAAAAGAGCCATGACATTACTTTTGCCACCATCGTGTTCCTCTCGTCGAGACGCGTTGAATGAACTATAATTTGACCTTGAAAGGTCAACTTGAAAATTTGACCTCAGGTCAAGGTCGTGACCTGACCGGAAAAGGTCATGTTGCATATCAGTCGATCCGCAACGTCGAGCCGAACACATCTAAGGCGTTTTCAGCGCTCTAGCAAGTCTCTATCAGAAGTTATTAGCGAAAAACTGTTAAATTCTGTTCGTGACCTGAGATGACCTCGGGGACATAACGAGGGGTCACAGTTGCCATTTTCCGGTTCAGTGTGTTCAGTGTGTTTTCTCCCATTGACTTATAATGGAGAGGTCGCAAAATTGACCTGACCTTAGGTCGCCGATATCAAAATTCCGAGATATAAATTTTATAGATAATGTTGCTCTAATCAATCGTTGAAAGTTTCAAGGCAATCGATCAGTCGGTGTAGCTATGACGAGCATTCTTATTTTTCTGAGGTGAGGTCACTTGGCGTGACCTGGTGACCTGACCTAAGGTGACATGGGTCTGAAATTTTCACGACATGTGCGGAAATAATGCACGAACAGGTGTGCCAAAAGCGCCGCCGTTTTTGAGATATCTGCGAAAAATCGCAGGGGGGGGGGGTGCTCAAACACCCCCCCCCCCGGCCCGGCGCGGGTTATGGAATCAGGTAGCTACATAACCGAGCTATATATAAAACCCATGGAAGCTCCCATCATCCTACACTTTGAATCAAATCACCCTATGCAAACGAGACGTTCCCTGATCCATTCACAATCTCTTAGAGCCGTACGTCTCGGGTCAGACACCGCAGCTCAAGGGCGCGGTTTGAAAACAAATGAGAACCCATTTCTACAGAACGGATATCCCTCTAAGCTCATTAAAAACATACAGAACTCTATGAGGTGCGGCCCGAGAAAAGCTAGCTTTAACCCGCGCCCGGCTGGGGGTCCTGGATTTCCACGCCCTGCTGGGGGGGGGTGTTTGAACACCCCCCCTTGTAACTCGGCTCCTGGGCCACGTAGCGATACGCGGAAGGCGGCGTTCGAAAGAGCGCAAAAAATAATGACGAAATCACTTCGGTCAATTTTTTGGTCAGGTCAAAGGTCAGGTCACCAGAGGTCATTGAAGGCAAAATTTCGCCGATTTCCAGGTCGAATGTCGAAAATTTCCAAGAAGCCAACGCATAACTCGGGAATCAATAGAGCTACAGCGCCGCGGAAAAGTGCATTCGATAGCCCTATTAACGCCCTTTCTGAGTAATTCTCTCAGATTTGACCTAACGTCAACGGTTTTGCCTGCAGGGGGCAAAAACTGCAAAAATAACCGATTTTTTCGGAAACAGTTTTTCTGCAATAACTTTTGACCCAAGCCTTGTACGAGCTTACTTTCACCGGCATCGTGTTCCTCTCGTCAAGACGCATCGAATGAACTATAACTTGACCTTGAAAGGTCAACTTGAAAATTTGACCTCAGGTCAAGGTCATGACCTGACCGGAAAGGCTCATGTTGCATATCAATCGATCCGTATCGTCGAGCTGAACACATAAAAGGCGTTTTCATCGCTCTAGCATGCCTCTATCAAAAGTTATTTGCGAAAAACTGTTAGATACCATTCGTGACCTAAGATGACCTCAGGGCACAAACAAGGGTCACGGACACCATTTTCATGTTCAGTGTGTCTAAAACACTTGTAATTCGGTGTTTGGGAGTGTTTATAATGCCTTTCGTCCAAAAGAGGCGCATTTCAATTTTCTCCCATTGACTTATAATGGGGAAGTCGCAAAATTGACCTGACCTTAGGTCATCGATATCAAAATTCTGAGATATAAATTTTGTACATGCTATTGCTCTTAGCAATCGCTGAAAGTTTCAAAGCGATCGGTCACTCGGTGTAGCTATGACAGACATTGAAACTTTTTATGAGGTGAGGTCACTTCAAGTGACCTGGTGACCTGACCTTGAATGACCTTGGTCTGAAAATTTCACAACATGTGTAGAATTGATGTATGATAAGGTGTACCAAAAACGGGAGCGCCGCCGTTTTTGAGATATTCGCGAAAAACCACAAGGGGGGGTGTTCAAACACCCCCCCCCCCCCAGCAGGGCGCGGGTTAAGAAACACGCGGAGGTTACTTTCCTTTCCCTTCCATACATAGATGAAGCTCTTACACGTAGGGTTAACGCAGCGGCTCGTTCATCTTATCTGGTTGTAGGGGTGGCATGTTGCCAGCAAACTAATACGATCAGCTCTAGAGCCTCCACTCTGCCCCAGCGGCAATAGGATATCTTGTCACACCTGCGATGCTGGTATTCCTGGAAAATGTCGCACCAAAAACGCAGTTTATCAAATAACATGCAAAATTTGTGGTAAAACGTATATCGGTAAAACGCGACGAATGATTCGCACCAGATTCATGAGCATCTTGGGGACGCTCGAAACAGTAGGCGAGGCACAGACTAGGGGGATCATGTACTTTTTGAACACTCGACCATACACATATGACATAGGCAATGGTGACTTTAGTATAGGCATCCTCCACACCTGCAAAGATGAGGCAAATCTAATGGCCGCCCCACACTGGAACTCGCATGCGGGTTGCGGGTTTTGGGTTTTCGGGTTTCTTCAAAATTAAATAATACAATCTATGCTTAGTGACCCACACTACCATCTAACAAGCGAGTCTGCATGTTCTTAGTTTGCGAGCCACCTTGCATCGCATTCCAAAAGTTGATTTGAGTCAACTTTCGATTTTCCTCGCTGCGAGGTCTGCGAGTTCTGCGAGGTTTGCGGGTTTTTCGTTGGAGTCGAATTTTGGTTCGTTACGCTGGTATTGCGACTATATATAATTTTCTGAAGGTGTACCGGCTTCACTGCAATCATGAAGTTACCATGAGGGAACGGTCTAATCACTCTATAAATCAGCATTATGCCCGCAAACTCAAAACCCGCAAACTCGCAACCCGCATGCGAGGTCCAGTGTGGGGCGGCCGTAAGGATCACAGAGTCCATCGAAATCAGGAACCGAAATCCAGCTCTTCACAAAAATACTTTGTCTTGGCGTCTGTTAAACCCTGTACCATACTCATTAGTGATGTCAATTTCAGAAATTTTGGAAACCAATACCAAACCGATACCGACCAAAACCTCTGAGAGTATACCAAAACCGAACCGATTTTCAGAAATAGGGTGAAATACCGACTAGGTACCGAATTCAGGGAATCATTAAACAAATGCTTCAAACTTTCTCAAAACAAATGATAAGCATTGAAAGGTAATACTTTCAAATAAGGCAACAAAAACAAGTCAGGAAATCACTAAATTATTTGCAGTGCAAAAAAATATAACTGTATTGTGTAACTATTAACAAATATTCAGGTCAGTTACTTAACTGGGATGTGGATTCAAGTCATCTGCATGAGGTGATAGGACAAGAACTTGAACCCTGAATCTCATGCATGCCTGAACCATCAAACGTCCTTTCAATTCAAGTCATTCAATTCGAGTCCAGTCAAGAAAGGGTTACGTGTGTTATCATGATCCAAAAATGGTAACCAAATGACAATGATGGGCTGGCCTATACCATTAATGTAAACACAATCCATGATACCTACAGTTCAACTCAAGTAGCGATGGTGACGATAGTGACGCAGCCAATTTTTCATCATAAACAAACGTTTAACACAACAAATCTTGATAAATAATAACTTACGAGGCACACTGATAGATAGCAGACAGCACTGTAATGATATCGCGATGAAAGCTAAGTAAAATGTCCATAATTTTACGAAATCATTGACACGTGTCACGTGGCATCTCTCCCACAATGGCAGCCTTGGACAAGATTCTTACAGATAAGGTTGGGACACCAGTCACGTGATCCTTTTTCTGCTTTTCCCAACCCTACTCACGACTTTCATAAGCCTTGATTTATTCCTTGGACAGAGGCGTTTGTAGTTATCTTATATACAAAAACTAATTCATTGATATTTGAAATTAACAAACAAATTTTACTCACAATCTCAAACGGAAAATGAATTTATTCACGTTTCATTAATTTAATCAGCTGGCAACCATCACCCATCGTCCTCGACGTAGTCGAACCTGGCGCACTCAGATAGTGTTCGCAATTGGTGACGCTTACTTGTTGCCATGGCGACCGAACAGAACCTACGATTTTCATTTGTCAACAAGTGCTTGCGGAGCTGCCGCTCACACTTTTGAACACAGTCTTTATACGTCAGTTTGTTTTACGCGTCATATCTGAAACTCGTTTCGTGAGGCACCAAAACCATTCAATTCATCTCTTTCAAAAGAAGTGTTTTGTAACATTTTCGATATGTTTTTTGGGCTTAATTGTTAGCTCCATTCATCCTATCTTGCGTGAGGATAGTCATCACTCGGGGACCAGTCGTTGAAAGCAAGGAACAACGACGAGGAGAAGGTCTTGTAAAAAGTCGCAGCGATTGCATTGAGCATTAAATGACGAAAATATTTTTACCCCCCCCCCACCGCCTCAGGCGATCAGGTGCCGTCACCCACCTGGCCTTGGAGGCGGCGGCCATTTGCATTTGGGCACGAAACGCACGGAACTGCATAAAATAAAGTTTTTTTTTTGCTTTAGTACACTTAATTTAAAAATATAATGTTCATATTTTGGGATCTTGAAATTAATTCAAGAAAGATTGTAGGCCGCTATTGCTAAATAATGAAGAACCAGAGAAACAAAATTGCTCAATTATTTTCAATTAGTTATTGAGCTACATCGGGTTTTAGCGCAGCTGCGACATTTAAAAGTTCTTAGATGTGTTCAGTTTTTGAACTGCTACTTGCGAATCAAGCCAAGACCCAATTATATTTTAGAAATGCTCTTGATTACATTGCTAGCGATTTCTATCTGTTGAGGAGAGCAGGAAAGAGAACACTAATTAAATAAAATAAATTATCCACAGGATCTTTTTGAAGTTGAGCGAAGTTGAGAATTTGTGGGGTGATGATGAAGTGATAAATGCTGCCTTCAATATTAGATGATAATGATGAAGCTATTGCTATAAAAAAACATGGTTTTGACTTTTGGATAATGTAACAACTGCATTGCAGTGAAATGGAGAGCAAGACAAGGTCAAGAAGATCAATCACAGACTCCTCAAAACAAATTGAAATTTGTTACTAATGAATGCTTTGGAAATTTTGAGTACCTAAGGTAGTTAAAGTATGTTTTCCCGTATACAGTGAGTTAAACATTGATACATGATTATGTCTTGCACATTAGCTTTTTTGTAAGATAATTATCCTCATGGTATTGGAATTTGCTAGCACTGATAAGTTGCCATTTAACATTGGTAGACTGATGTGTTTGATGTTACAGTTAACGTGTTTGCCCATTTGTTATGACATCATGCATTTGGGAGAAATGTGTCATGATTGTCCTTTTCATTCATCCAATGTCATTTAGGAAATCAAATTTGAGTTCAGAAGGTTTATCAAAAATGTTTTCAATTTTTTATGACAGTAGTTGACTTTCATAATAATAATACCGACAAAATCCCAAATGCTTTGGTATAAAATACCGAATACCGAATCGGTATCGGTTCGGTATTGGTATACCGAAATTTTGGTAACCGATTGACACCACTAAACTCATCCTATACACGTATACACTGTCTGGTCTACACCACATTATTGAATAATTGTTTAGTTCACCGGGTGATCATTTTGGAATGATATAAAAACAATCGCTAATATCAGACGTGTTTTCAGTATGTCAGTCAAACCAAGCACACCCATCGAACAGACCCGGTTGGACATTTCATCCATGACAAACATCCAGTCACTAGGGCCAGAGGTTGGCTCAGAGGAGGTGCTCGAAGTGTCCGCCCCTCATCCAGTCACGAGGGTCAGAGGTTGGCTCAGAGGAGGTGCTCGAAGTGTCCGCCCCTCATCCAGTCACTAGGGTCAGATGTTGGCTCAGAGGAGGTGCTCGAATTGTCCGCCCCTCATCCAGTCACTAGGGGGGCGTTCCACGACAAATCGACAAGTGTCCTGCACCCTCATTTTTTATTTTTTGCTTAAAATTGGTCTAATGGGTTGTGATGGGCGGGGAAGCCAGCTGTGACAAGGATTTTTTTCTTCGAACAACGGTTTCCGAGATATAGCCTCGGGCAATTCCTGGAGGTCGCGCTGCAGCCCATGTTTGGCGGCCTTTAACTAAAAAACTATTGGTTTTCTACGATAAAACTTTATATGGTTCAACTCACAATCAACCAACAAACATTTTGGCTATCTCGGATTTTCAATTTTTGAAAATTTTGATCACGTGACCTTTTGACATATTTTTCGAAGAGTGACCTTGATATTTTCCCCACTGAAAGTTGCAATTTTGTCTGATGACGATTAAAGCCTTATCAATTGTCATTCATATGCGAAAATAAAAAAAGTGGATATCGCCCTGCGTTGACCTCAGGTCAGGTCATTTTTATGACCTGTCCATTATTACGAGCGGGAGCGGCAGCGAGATCTCGAGAATAAAGCAGGATAGCGACAAGCGGTAAACGGTGCAGGGTACACACGGATAAGGTCTATAATATTTACTGAGGTCATTTTCAGGTCAGGTCAAAGATGACGTCACAGGAGCAAAAAGGAAGTCAAAATCGCGGCACTACATATATATGAAGTTTTTCTCGAATAACTTTCAAGGTATCCCAGCTAGGAACAAACTAATAGCACCATCGTGATCCTCTCGTCGATCCGCATCGAAACATACGTATGTTGACCTCGAAAGGTCGAAAGGTCAAAAGTTGACCTAAGGTCACGTGACCTAAGCTCAACTTTTGACCTTTCGACCTTTCGAGGTCAACATACATATGTTTCGATGCGGATCGAAGAGAGCATCACGATGGTGATATTAGTTTGCTCCTAGCTGGGATACCTTGAAAGTTATTCGAGAAAAACTTCATGTATATGTATTGGCTTCCTTTTTGCTCCTGTGACGTCATCTTTGACCTGACCTGAAAATGACCTCAGTAAAAATTATAGACCTTATCCGCGTGTACCCTGCACCGTCTACCGCTTGTCGCTATCTTGCTTAATTCTCGAGATCTCGCTGTCGCTCCCGCTCGTCACGTGACCTAAGGTCAACTTTTGACCTTTCGACCTTTCGAGGTCAACATACATATGTTTCGATGCGGATCGACGAGAGGATCACGATGGTGCTATTAGTTTGTTCCTAGCTGGGATACCTTGAAAGTTATTCGAGAAAAACTTCATATATATGTAGTGCCGCAATTTTGACTTCCATTTTGCTCCTGTGACGTCATCTTTGACCTGACCTGAAAATGACCTCAGTAAATATTATAGACCTTATCCATGTGTACCCTGCACCGTTTACCGCTTGTCCCTATCTTGCTTTATTCTCGAGATCTCACTGTCGCTCCCGGTCGTAATAACGGACAGGTCATAAAAATGACCTGACCTGAGGTCAAAGCAGGGCGATATCCACTTTTTTATTTTCGCATATGAATGACAATTGATAAGGCTTTAGTAGTCATCAGACAAAATTGCAACTTTCAGTGGGGAAAATATCAAGGTCACTCTTCGAAAAATAGGTCAAAAGGTCACGTGATCAAAATTTTCAAAAATTGAAAATCCGAGATAGCCAAAATGTTTGTTGGTTGATTGTGAGTTGAACCATATAAAAATTTTATCGTAGAAAACCAATAGTTTTTTAGTTATAGGCCGCCAAACATAGGGCTGCAGCGCGACCTCCAGGAATTGCCCGAGGCTATATCTCGGAAACCGTTGTTCGAAGAAAAAAATCCTTGCCACAGCTGGCTTCCCCGCCCATCACAACCCTTTACACCAGTTTTCAAAGAAAAATAAAATATGAGGGTGCAAATTTAATTTTTTATTTGTCGATTTGTCGTGGAACGCCCCTAGGGTCAGAGGTTGGCTCAGAGGAGGTGCTCGAAGTGTCCGCCCCTCATCCAGTCACTAGGGTCAGAGGTTGGCTCAGAGGAGGTGCTCGAAGTGTCCGCCCCTCATCCAGTCACTAGGGTCAGAGGTTGGCTCAGAGGAGGTGCTCGAAGTGTCCGCCCCTCATCCAGTCACTAGGGTCAGAGGTTGGCTCAGAGGAGGTGCTCGAAGTGTCCGCCCCTCATCCAGTCACTAGGGTCAGAGGTTGGCTCAGAGGAGGTGCTCGAAGTGTCCGCCCCTCGCGGACTGGCAGAGCTCTGCCCGACGCCCGGTGTGCCTGGCCACTTTCCGCAGACTTGCTTCATCCATGTTTCGGGTGAAGTCCTCGACCACCTCGACCGCAGACCATCAGCTGGGCGATGGTCTGCGGCTCACATCGGAACACGTGTGCCATAATCTCAGACCAGACACTGAAGTCCAGGCACGAGAGATCTGGGCTGTAGGGCGGCCAGTGGTGCTCGCTTTTTCGAGAGATGATTCGATCGCCGAACTTGGAGCGCAGGAACTCCATGACAGGTTCTGTGATGTGTGGAGACGTGTGGGGCCGTGGCCGGCTCCCCGGCGTGACCGGTGACGTCACCTGGCTGACCGGTGACGTCACCGGTCGGCTGACCCGGCCGAGGTCGGGGCAGCGGCCGGCGGCCGGGAGGAGGGGCGGCAGTTGGCGCCGGACGCGGAGCCGAGTCGGTGACGCGCGCGCGCGGGTTATACCCCCCGGAGACTTTGTGTTGGTTCGGGTGCCTGCTGGATAATACAAGAGTACCTGAGGAACTCCGGATTCTCGCCTAACACTGGCGCGGTCGGACACTCAAGACCTACACTCCCGAGGTGAGACGTTTTCGTTCCTCTCATAGTATTTAATGGCAGTAATTTAAGACAATTATCGTAAAGTGTGATAGGCACTAACGCATTGCGTTGTGCAACACCTGTGCTAGGTGTCGTGTAGGCTGGTTTGAGGCAAACGTTTAGCGTTGTCTCAATAGCAGGGGTTCAGTGCCAACGGTTTCCGTCGCGCTGATACCTCGTAGGGGAGGTACAACCTTTGGGTGTACCAACCTAACACCGTCCGTCAGCAAAACAATATTGCACAGCATGACCAATTAATTTACCCGAAGCTAACGTGGAAACGTTGCACCGGATAATTACCTACAAAGAGTTTTTGCCCACGTTATTAATTGCGTCAAAGAAGGAATTAAACAAACATCATTTCAAAACAAAAACAGATCATGGACCCAAAACTACTGCTATATGCCCGCGGGACTCCATTCTCCGGCGTGGAGGGGGACAACTGGGACACTTGGATAGCACGATTCGAAGCCAGAACATCCCCCCTCTCAGACACCGAAAAACTGCATGTTCTTCTGGGACTGTTGGATGGCCAAGCCCTAGACGTTTGTGGGGCCCTGTCCAGTAAGGAACAAACCGACTACAACAAAGTCAAATCCACCCTCGAAGCACAGTTTAATACAAAAGTTGACGAACTGCAAGCATTCTCGGCATTTTCACAAGCAACAAGGCAACCAGGGGAGAGCATACAGGCGTTCGGGGACCGACTGAAAAGACTGGCACAATGGACGTATCAGAAACAGGCGGAGACAAACGAACAGGTCATCCAGACCATCGTCAACCGCTTCATCTGCGGCATACAGGATCCCTGGTTACAGAGGAAGTTATTTGTGGACCGACCAAAAGACCTCGAGACTGCCGTAAAAAAGGTCAAGGAACTGCACCGTCAGCAGGACGTAATCGCCTCACTGACACCAGGACCTGGTTCAGTAGCAGCTTCATACGGAGGTCCAGCACCAGAACACGGGGCAGCCTGCGGAAGCAGCACGCAGTGGGAGAGGAGCGCTGTGAATAACCCCCAACAGCCAGGGAGATACCAGCAACCAGCTTCAAACTCCGATACGTTAAGGACTCGGCCTCCCGCAACGTCGACGACGTCACAAGCCAGCAGACCCGCCAGAGAACCCCCGAGATGCTTCGGCTGCGGAGAAATGGGACACATCCGTCGCTTCTGCCCCAGCTCCCGGTCAGGCCGCGACCGCACCAAGGATAGCAGGTCCCCCTGGTGCCTGTGCTGCGGGGAAGACGGACACTGGATGGCCGGCTGTCATCACTACCGACGCTTGATGAGCATCCGCCAGCTACCGCAGGACGAGACCGAAACGAGAACGAAGCACCCAACATCGTCACAGACGCAGACGTCGGAAAACTGGTAAGTGTTGGATGTGCGTGACGAGATCCAACAACTACACCAAACCAGTCCCACAAAACCGCTGCAATGATCGAGGTGGGCGTCGCAGGGCGTCTCTGGTGGGCCCTTGTAGATTCAGGGGCAGATTTCTCTATGATAAATGATGTCCTATATCACGAGATTAAGGAGAGCACGAAAGTCACAATGCAACCCCCTACACGGACAGCAGTCGGGGTGGGTGGTGAGCGAGTACCGATACTGGGGGAATTACAGGGACTGACATTGAGGGTGCAACACAAACAGCTGGCTTGTCCAGCCGTGTCGGTGGTAGCCGGACTGGTCCACGACATCGTACTGGGACGGGACTTCTGTTGCAAAATGGGGACGGTGCTGGACGACCGTCGGGGAACCTTGCAGGTAGGAGACCTCACGATTACCTTGCCCACCTACGAAGAGATCCGCCCTCAGCGATCAAGAGTTCGGGTAGCCGCGGCAGTAGTGATTCCTCCCAGATCAGGAGTCACGATATGGGCGAAACTCCAACCTGTCGACGGACGACTTCTGGAGAACGATCCCCACCCGCTCGAGGGTGTTCTCGAGCCCAGCGAGAAGCTGAGTCACGAAGAGCTTCTAGTGCCCCGGATCGACAGCGACGACCCGTCTATCGAAGCCATCTGGGTGTCCGTGTCTATCCGAGGCGGGAGGGCGGCCACCATTGGCGCCGCCTACCGGCCACCGGACGCACCAATGGTTCCCGCACTGGACAGTCTGCAGCAGCAGCTCTGCCAGGTCTAATCCCTCGGGAAGTCGCTATACCTCCTAGGAGATATGAACCTGGACGTCTCCAGACCTGAAGCTCGGGGGGTGCACCGATACCTGCAGCTGCTGGACGAGCTGCAGCTACACCAGCTGGTTCGGGAGACGACGCACCCGAGTCCGACGCCGACCACACTGGACCACGTGATTACTAACGTGCCGCCTGCCACCAGAGAGGTCATCAACGATCGTCGTCGACGACGACATCAGCGATCACCTGCCGATCATCGTCAGCACAGCCGTCCCAAAGCCCCGCCGGGTGACCAGGACATACACGTGCAGGCCCTGGCACCGCGCCGACTGGGACGCGATGTGTCTCGACCTGCTGTTATCTGACTGGATGGAGTTCGACGGCGCCACGGATGTAAATGAGCTGCTAGACATTTTCATGCGCATCTGGAACAGCTCGGTTGATAAACATGTCCCGGAGCGCAGTGTGCGCACGCGCCGCCCCCACTGCCCGTGGGTTCAGGACGTGCTGCCCGAACTGAGGGAGGCTATCGATGCCAAAAACACTGCGAGAGCTGACTGGCAGGCGTTCGGACAGCCTGATGACAGGGCGCTGTATGTCTCCCTGAAAAAGCGGGTAAACAGCATTTTGATCACGGCACACCGAAACTTTAACTGTCAGCAACTGCTCTCAAAGGACTTTCGAGGTTTTTGGAACACTATGCGGAAATTTAACCTGTCATCTGGTAGTGTAACCGAGCCTGATGCTGACACTGTGCCTGATCCTGACGTGCTAAATGAGTATTTCTCCACAGTAGGGTCCAGAGTGGCGGCCGAGGTGACCGTGAGTGACCGTGAGTGACCGTGAGTGACCGTGAGCCGCGTCCCGTGAGACCTGCGAGGGTCTGCGCTGCTCGGTTTCAGCTCACGCCGTTAACGCTCACGGAGCTGTCGGCTGCAGTCAGAGGCATGAGGAGCTCGGGCGCCGTCGGTGTGGACGGGGTCCCCTTGCTCGCTGTGAGAAAGTGCTGGCCAGTGATCGGTCCTCGGCTACTTCGCATCGTGAATGCATCGCTGGTCTCTGGCGTGTTTCCCTCGGCGTGGAAAACGGCGTGCGTCGTGCCGATTTTCAAAGCTGGGGACCGCACGGTGCCTAGCAATTTTAGACCTATATCTTTACTGAGTGTCTTATCAAAAGTGACCGAAAAGGTTGTTTGTAACCAGCTGGTGAGCTATCTCGTGTGCAACGACATTCTCTCTGACAGCCAATATGCGTATCGGCCTGCACACTCGACTGAGGACGCCCTGATCGACGCTGTCACCTGGGTGTCAAACAACACCGACCAGGGCCTGCTGTCATCGATCACAGCAGTAGATCTCAGTAAAGCTTTCGGCAGCGTCGATCACGGCGTCCTCATCGAGAAACTGGCCTGGTGTGGAGTACCGTGCCACTGGTTTGATAGCTACCTCACTGATCGGAGCCAGATGGTGCGAGGAGGCACCTTGACCTTACCAGTGACGCATGGGGTGCCGCAGGGGTCACTGGTGGGACCCGTCCTATTCAGTGTCCTAACGAATGACTTGGCAAATTTTATCCCTTTCGGCAAAGTCATTTCTTATGCTGACGACACGAACATTCTGGACAGGGCTCATCCAACAGATGACAGCCTCTCCGACCTCAAAGACCGGGTCGAGGACACGCTCTCAGCGCTCAAAAGATGGTTTTCACGTAACTCTCTCAAAATGAACGCGGCCAAAGCGAACTTCATGATCTTTGGAACAAAACAGTCTGTAAATAAGCATTCAGCTCACCTGACACTAAGTGTCTCAGGATCCGATGTGCAGCCGTCAACAAGCATGAAAATTCTAGGCGTTACCTTCGACCAAACTCTGTCCTGGGAGAGTCACGTTTCGAGTGTAGTAGGCAAGTGTTTTGGCTCTCTCATCAGTCTAAATCGCTTCCGTCACCACTTCACCCCTGCGGCACTCCAGCTCATCATTCAGGCCCATGTAATGTCGCATGTTACCTACTGCTTACCTGTGTGGGGAGGCGCATGTAAGACGCAGCAGGCACGAGTGCAAAAGGTACTCAATTTTGCAGCCAGAGTGATCACTGGCAAGCGAAAAAGAGACCACATCTCGCCAGCCATGCGCTCGCTCAAGTGGCCCACGTTCCAGGAGATGGTGACCGAGCGCGACCTCATCAACGTCCACAGGGCCATTCATGATGATCATGCACCGACCGCGCTCCGCTCTCTCTCTCTCTTTGTGCCCCGAAACCGAGTATCGGTCAGGGACACCCGAGCTCATGAGCGCTGCCTGCAACTGCCTCGCTGCAGACTGGAAGCAACCAGGCGTTCTTTCGTGTACCGAGCCGCCTCGGCGTGGAACGCATTACCGGTGTCGGCGCTGGAGTGTCCGACCCGCGGTGCGTTCAGGGCCCAGCTGAGGCGGCGCCGTGTGGGGGGTACTTAATGGGTGTCCGCCAGTCACTGATGTGTACTCCACTTCGCTGTCATATGTAGATGTATTGTGTTTTTAAGCCATGTCATTTTATATCAGGTATGCCATCCTTCATACAATTGTTTTACATGCATTGTATCGTACTGTATGACGATAATCTCGAAAAACCTCAGCGGCCTGCGAGGACAGATTTGAAATAAACTACTACTACTACTACTACCATGTCCAGGGACGGCACGGTGCCAGTCAGAATCACAAACGTCACCGCAGAAGAAGCAACGATATTGGAAGGCAGCGATATCGGGACTTTCTTCACGATAACCAACAAGGAACAGGCAGAGTATCACCTGTGCGAAGAGGGTAAAGACAAGCCAGACAGGGCGAACCTTGAAACGGTGCCAGGGCTGGATCTGTCATGCCCTGACCTTTCCGAGGTGGGCCGACAAAAACTGGAAGACCTGACGAAGCGTTTCCGGGACATATTTAGCAGCCACCCTGATGATATTGGTACCACTCATCTACTCCAACATCCGATCGACACGGGAGACGCACCCCCGGTTAAACAGCAGCCACGGCGCATCCCACAGCGCCTCAGGGAGCAGGTGGAGGTGCAGAAGGAAAACATGCTGGCGAACGGCGTAATAGAAGAGAGTACGAGCCCATGGTGCTCTCCGGTCGTCCTCGCTAGGAAACGAGACGGCAGCGTCCGGTTCTGCGTCGACCTCAGAGCCGTCAACAGCGTCACGAAGCCCATAGCCTACCCATTGCCAAGGATTGACGAGACCCTGGACAGCCTGTCCGGAGCAAAGTTCTTCACAACCCTGGACATGACTGCCGGCTACTGGCAGGTGGACATAGCGCCGGAAGACCGGGAGAAAACGGCGTTTTCCACTGGGAAAGGCCTACATCACTTCCGGAAGATGGCCATGGGACTCCGCAACGCGGGTGCGACGTTCCAGAAGCTAATGGAACTGGTGCTGGCCGGTGTAGACGCCCAATCCTGCCTGGTTTACCTCGACGACGTTATTTTGTTCAACAAAACTGAAGATGGACACATCCGCACGCTGGAAGAGGTCTTCACGCGCATCAGGAGAGCTAGGCTCAAACTGAAGCCTCAGAAGTGCCTCATCGGGAGGAAGGAAGTCACCTTCCTCGGACACCAGGTCTCCCGAGAAGGGATCAGACCCGACCCGTCGAACATTGAGAAGGTGCGGAGCTGGCCGAGACCCAACAATGACGCGGAAGCCAAAAGCTTCTTGGGGCTTTGCGGATACTACGCAAAGTTCATTCCAGATTACGCCGAGGTCAGCAAGCCACTGAGAGAGGCTTCAAACCGGAAGGGGACAATCGATTGGACTACAGACCTGACAACATCCTTCAACATGCTGAAGAAAAGCCTGGCTTCACCACCAGTTCTGACGCTGCCCTCCTTCAACGGCACTTTTCGGATATACACGGACGCCTGCAACTCGTCCGTCGGGGCCGTTCTGACGGAGGCAGCGGAGGGAGAAGAGAAGGTGGTTGCATACGAAAGTAAGGTCTTGTCACGGCAGCAGCGCAGATGGCCAACATACGACAAAGAACTCTGGGCAGTGGTGCACGCGATCCGGCGCTTCCATCAATACGTCACGGGAGCGCGGTTCCAGGTCATCACAGATCATAAACCACTGGCCAACATCCCGAAGTCGATAGCCTCCGAGAGGGACGGCACCGGGCGACGAGGGAGGTGGGCCATCGAGCTCAGCTCGTACGACTTTGACGTCATCATCAAGGCGGGAGCTGAGCACACGAACGCGGACGCGCTTTCCCGAAGGCCAGAGCCAGGCAGCGATGCCGAAAGGGAGGGGCAGTGCGAGCAGGAGGATGCTCCGCAAGGATGTCGCGGTGGTGCCCCCTGTACAGCAGCCCCACCAGCCGTGTCACCAGCTGTGGACCTTGGTCACCCCCAGGACCTGAGTCAGGTCTGGGCGACTGAGAGCGGTACAGGTCCGACCGAGGTATGTACACCCTGTCAGGGTCTCAACCGCTCAGCAAACCGATATTCCAGAAAGACAAACTCGGACGACTCAGCAGCCCGGTATGACTTCAGCCAGACAAGGAACGAACGGAACGGCGGCAGAGCCAGACGAACAGCACCGGCTTCTGAGCGCGCAACGCGAGGACCCGGTGTTCAGGCGGCTCAAGGAGCTGGCAGGCAACACAGGGAACCCTCCCACACGGCAGCAGCTCCGTGATCAGTCCGGCGAGTGGTCCTACCTGGGGAGCAGGTGGACGGAGGTGACAGAGGAGAATGGCCTTCTCGGTCTCCGAGGGAAGCAGCCCGACGAACAATTTAAGGTCCTCGTCCCAGAAAAACTGAGGGAGGACGTGCTGAAGTGGAGCCACGAGCACCCATCATCAGGACACATGTGCACGCAGAAAACAGTGAACAGACTGTTGGGGCGCTTCAGCTGGCCAGGGATGTGTCACCAAGCCAAGATGTTCTGCAGGTCATGCGTCCTTTGCCAAAGACGAAGCAGACCGACGCCGAGCAGGCGCGCGCCCTTGATCACCGAGACGGCATCCCACCCATTTGAGAGAGTCGCCCTAGACATCACGGAGATGCCGTTGTCCTCTGATGGCAACAAGTACGCCCTAGTTGTCATGGACTACTTCAGCAAGTACGTCCGGATCTATCCCATGAAGGACCAGAAAGCCGTGACAGTGTCAGAGTGTTTGATGGACTGGGTGTACGAGCTGGGCGTCCCGGAGCGCATCCACTCGGATCAAGGACCGCAATTCGAATCGATCGTTTTTCAAGAGCTCTGCAAGCAGCTTGGCATCAGAAAGACCAGAACAACTCCATACCACCCACAGAGTGACGGCATGGTGGAGCGGTTTATGCGTACGTTGAAAGATATGGTTGCCAAATACGTCGACGCACAAGGTCTGACGTGGGACAAAGGCGTGAAAGTCTACGCCATGGCGTACAACTCGGCGGTTCACAACACGACCGGATATTCACCATTCTTCCTCGTTCACGGCTACGAGCCTCGTCTACCCATGGACGTTCAGTTCGCCACGCCTCGGCCGTTGGTGGACGTGCAAAGCTTCCCCGAGGAGCGGCGGAGAGGGTTGGAGAAAGCATTCGAAGATGTCCGTCGAGCCTCGAAGAAGGCTGCATCAGAGTCAGCAGAAAGATACGACAAGGCCACCAGACATATTTCCTACCAAGAAGGCGACAAGGTGTGGATACGCGATCACACCGCCGCTGTCGGCGGAAAACCCAAACTGGGCCTGCCGTACAAAGGACCAGGAACCGTCATCAGAGCGGTTGGAGAAAGGGGGAAGGAGGTGACGTATGCCGTACGTCTGCCTGGATCGAAGGACCGGATCGTCCACCATAACGATCTGAAGCCCCTTATCCAGCGGGGAGAAACCCGACGAAGCCCCCAGAACGATGGAGAAGAGGGCATGCCGCACCTAGCTAGGTCGGCACACCAGCAAATCAGCAACGGGGGACGGGATGCGAGACCTCAAGACGAGGAAAGGGCTTCGGCCAAAATCAGAGTTTGGAATGGGTCACAAACCATGCCCCCGCGTCCCCCGTCACTGCATCACTGCATGACCAAATGATGACAAACCCACCTGACACAGAACACCCTGTCTCCGACAACCCGGACAACCACCAAACAAACCATGCAGAGGACGGAGACAGCGTCGACGAGCAGCTTGGGGAGACTGAAGCTGGAGCCTCTGCGCCACTGCACACAGCCGCTATCCGGGTTCAGAAGTGGCCAATACCCTAATTTTCGACAAATTTCAAAGCGTGCTTTTCTCACATTTTCTGGTCGTAAATTGATCAGACTGTATAAAATATCATCCAGAAAAAATATTACTCATTCTGGCACAGATTGGTGGGCTCCCAAAGTACACCGTTTTGTTTTGCTCCGTGAGACCGAACTTGTGCTGCGATTTTCATGTTAATGTTGACGAGTCTCCTGTCATAATCTTTGCTTGAAAATGCGGAAGTAAGATATCAGCTGAAAGGGGAAAATGTGCGGAATCCATTGGTAACAAAAGTGCATCTAAAAAGCTTCCCACTCAGTAATTGTAAGCTAATTGTTGCACACTTGCACAAAGCAGAGGGACTTGAGGATTTCATATTTATATAGGCCGCCTACCAAAAAACGCACAGCGTGCTTCACATCGAGACAACGTCCATAACATAAACCGTACAATTGTGATGCATTTGCTGAAAAAAATTAGGTCGGCATGACACTGCCGGCAAAAGTTATCACAGTTCTAGTGACGCTAGGTCGCCGCCCGGCCGCGTATTCGCCAATTGTATTACACGAATCGGCAGACCAATAGCGTGCCTCTTGAGTGACGTCAGCGTGGCGTCATAGTTTTGGTCCTCGCCCTTGGTGGCGTCTATTGAAGCTAGGTTTTAGTTTAACGATATTTAAGCTATATGACATATATTGTCGCCGTGGCGAAGTGTTTAGAGTATCGGACTGGTGATTCAGAGGTAGGTGGTTCGAATCCACTCGGCGATTTCGTTTTTCGTGTCATAAGTCATTGAGCGTTTTTTATACATTTGCAACGGCGTGCACCTTAGAAATCAGACGTAGGCATTCTTCTAATGAATATGTTGCATAAGATAGATATTTGCAGCCCAACCGATTGGTTCGGTTTCGGTAGGTCCAATGGTCTTTGTTTGTATTTGGTTTGGTAGCGGTGTTCTGATTTTCTGTGATTGACATCACTAATGCATAGTGCATACTATGCGAACGTAGCCAATGGAAAGACAAATGGTGCTGGGCGATGGCCATTCATTGATCAATATTTTCACTGCCAATGGGTGATAGCACGCAGCATTGACAGGGGCGGCGCTGACCTTTTGAAAGTAGGTGGGCACTTGGCAAGGTAAAGTACCTAAAAGTAGCGAAAGCTAAGATGAAAAGTAAAAATCGCACGCTGGTTAGCAGGCTATTAGATAGTTTTTCGTGTAAGAATTACCACGCACAAAAAAGTTCGGCATAGCTGTTACTGTTAGCGTAATCACGGGACGAGATTTATCAGTTTCCAGCCGTCAGAGCGTCATCTATAGGAGCTATGCCCTAACTATAACTTTTACATTTCAGCCGCCAGGGGGATACCTAAGTCCCCTTACTTGGAATCTAGTTAAAGTCAAAAAGATTTATATTAGACGTTTATGAAGATAGCTTGGGACTGGTTGTTAAGTTGCATGCTCACGGCGGGCTGACATCAATTTATCTCTATACATGTCTTATCTGATCGATGAAATAATACAGGAATCCGTTGTCATTCGAGTGTGTTTCATAATAGCTCTTCCGACTTTGACGAATATCGACAGTGCCGTAACAAAATTGGTAGTTCAGGTAAAGACTGCAACTGCAGTTCTTTTGCAACTTATTCCTTAATCAGATGAATACTTGTCAGAGATTTATTGGGCGTACGATATTGGCGTGCGAACGTAGGGGCCAAAAATGCGCGTCTACGACCGACTTCTGAGAAAAGAACCGCTAAAGCAAGAATCGATCCACCGACCTTTCATCCATCATACCGAGACTCTAACCACTCGGCTACGGCGACAAGTTCATGTATAATAGCCATATACAATTGTAGTTGTATATGTTGTTATTCAGCTGGGACATAATTAATGTGTAAAACGTTGTTTTGACACCAGCTATGTAGTTTTATTGGGAGCTTTCGAGAGCACTTCGGCTCCCTTCTTCAGCCAAGTCAAACAAACACTAAAATACAGTAATACAAAACATTAATATGTCGTTCGGTTCGAGGTCAAAATCGTAAGTATAGGTCAAGAAATGAGTGCGCCACATTTTAAGTACAATTGTCACATAGTTTCATTAATTTTTTGAAAATACACACATCACATAATCGACCAGCAACCTCTTTACAAAGAAACACCTAAAATCACACATCCACACACCGCTAAGACTTAAATCACACGATACACATCGTTCATTGGCACAATGAATGATGTGTATCGTGTGATTTAAGTCTTAGCGGTGTGTGGATGTGTGATTTTAGGTGTTTCTTTGTAAAGAGGTTGCTGGTCGATTATGTGATGTGTGTATTTTCAAAAAATTAATGAAACTATGTGACAATTGTACTTAAAATGTGGCGCACTCATTTCTTGACCTATACTTACGATTTTGACCTCGAACCAAACGACATATTAATGTTTTGTATTACTGTATTTTAGTGTTTGTTTGACTTGGCTGAAGAAGGGAGCCGAAGTGCTCTCGAAAGCTCCCAATAAAACTACATAGCTGGTGTCAAAACAACGTTTTACACATATACAATTGCAAAAAAAGTCTCAACTCAAATCTAGCCTCAATGCATGCATCGTCGCGGCGGATGGCTATGACGTCGCACTAGAGATGTCGCTAGTTGATGGGCCGATTCGTGTAATACAATTGGCGAATACGCCGCCCGGCCGACCCCGGTCAGGTCGGACGGGCGGCGGCCGCGCAGCTGACGTCTATGCGGTTCGGCAGCTGACCAATCAGCTGCGAGAGAGGAGCGCGGTCCGTCTAATCGCCCCCGGCAGTTACTTGTGCGGAGGGATGCTCGACGCTCGTGTCGATTACATTTGTTGGTTGTCGATTGTCGATTGACTTGTTGGTATAATTTCTGGTGACCAATAAATGTACGTTGTCTTAACCCGCGCCGGGCCGTTGCTCTGAGATTCCGCGCCGGGCCGGGGGGGGGGTGTCTGAACACCCCCCTTCTAACTCGGCTCCTGGGCCACGTAGCGACACGCGGTAAGCGGCAATCGAAAGAACGTCCAAAATAAGGACGAAAACACTCCAGCCAGAGGTCAGGTCACCAGAGGTCACCAAAGGTCAAATGTTGACTATTTCAACATTTTGGAAACTGCCAACGGCTATTTCGGGAACCGATAGAGCTACAGCGCCGCGGAAAAGCGCATTCGATAGCCCTTTTACAGACGTTTCTGAATAATGTTCTCAGATTTCCTCAGGTCAACGGTTTAGCCTCCAGAGGGAAAAAAACTCCAAAAATAGCCGTTTTTACGAAAAACGTTTTTTCGGCAATAACTTTTGACTCAAAAGAGCCATGACATTACTTTTGCCACCATCGTGTTCCTCTCGTCGAGACGCGTCGAATGAACCATAATTTGACCTTAAAAGGTCAACTTGAAAATTTGACCTCAGGTCAAGGTCATGACCTGACCGGAAAAGGTCATGTTGCATATCAGTCGATCCGCAACGTCGAGACGAACACATCTAAGGCGTTTTCAGCGCTCTAGCACGTCTCTATCAGAAGTTATTAGCGAAAAACTGTTAGATTCTGTTCGTGACCTGAGATGACCTCGGGGACATAACGAGGGGTCACAGTTGCCATTTTCCGGTTCAGTGTGTCCATTTTACCTACATCTCGATGTTTGAGAGTGTCTAGAATAGCGTTCGTGCAAAACAGACGCTTTTCAATTTTCTCCCATTGACTTATAATGGAGAGGTCGCAAAATTGACCTGACCTTAGGTCACCGATATCAAAATTCCGAGATATACATTTTATATATAATGCTGCTCTAATCAATCGCTGAAAGTTTCAAGGCAATCGATCAATCGGTGTAGCTATGACGAGCATTCTTATTTTTTTCTGAGATGAGGTCACTTGGCGTGACCTGGTGACCTGACCTAAGGTGACCTGGGTCTGAAATTTTCACAACATGTGCGAAAAAGATGCACAAACAGGTGTGCCAAAAACGGCGCCGCTCCGCGCCGCCGTTTTTGAGATATTTGCGAAAAACCGCAGGGGGGGGTGTTCAAACACCCCCCCTCCCGGCCCGGCGCGGGTTAACTGAATGTAGTCTGATCAAATTCAATAAAGCAAAAAGACATCCAGCCAACAGAACATCGTAAGAATGTCCGATATGGTTGATAACATTCAGAGTTTTGTGGAGCAGTCATCGACCAGAATGAACCTTATTGGCTTTTGTATGTAACATTTGCATTGCTTTTGGAAAGTTACAGTCAGATATCTTCAGAAATGGCAATGTTATCGGCTTTTGCATTTTACCGTAATCGGTTAATCACAATTTTCGATATTGCAAAGGCAATTTCAGTACGTTGACATCGAAAACCAAAACGAATAGCATCATCGTGTTCCAGAGCTCAAATTGCATCCGATGCACATCTTTTTGTTGAGAATGTTCAACTTCAAAATTTGACCTTTTTGACCTCGCCGTGACCTGACCTTCATTTGTCGAATGGAAATAGTTTCGAATCGGACGACCCAGATGACATCATTTATAGATGCTTTTGCCGAAATGGACCATTAAAGATGTGTCGCATGACCTTAAAAATGTATAAATTTCCTTCCATGACCTTTTCCATGACATTTTGTGACCCATGACCTTTCCATGACCTTTTGTGGCAAAGTTAGGTTTCGTTTGTCAGCTATTCCTATCAGAAGCCGTTTGAATTTTTAGTATTAAACGAGTAGTTTCGAAGACAGCAGGGAAGCTATGCAGAATCCCCTCCCGAGTCACCCACGTTATGGGATATACCCGTCATTCGCGGATTACAGGTAAAAATATTTTTACGGCAATGTTGGATCAGCAGGATGCTCATACGTTTCCATACGTGACCTTAAGGTTTACTTCACAATAATAAAAATTCCTTGGCAAAATGTCAACTGGCTAACGAGTTATCGCATTCTGGCCACTTCCGAACTCAAATAGCGGCTGTGTGCACTGCCAGGGGCAATAAACGACACGCTCCATGCGAATGGCGAGGACAACATCAATGAGACCGAAACTGGGCCCCAGACCGAGCAGGGGGAGCAGACGCGGATGATACACCCTATGATGAGTCTCTCCTAACCCCGTACATTACCAGGGCTGGGCGAAGGTCAATCCCCGTGATGAAATATCAGGCTGGAGTAAGCCCCACGGTGGCAGAACTTAAACATAAATACGAGTTGTTCCTGAATAGAAAATAGACCAGGAAAGGGGGGGGGGGGTATCTATAAAATCCAACAAGGGGCTTGTGTTCATGCTAGATAGGGTGATGGTTGGTGAAATCGTGGTAACGATCTGTCAAACGCCCATCGCAGAAATGGCGTCCGACCGCGGTGACTTCGAGGCACTCCAAAGACGGGTCGTCGAGCTGGAGGCCCGAGTCGCCGCTCTGGAACTGGGCGGGGCCAGCGGCGCCCAGCCAGCCTGGGACGTACCGGATGGCTCGCCGCCGGACAAGCTGAGGAGCCCGGACCCAGCGGGGTCCCCGGACGTGCTCCGGGAGCTTCTAGGAAGCCCGGTCCCCACGGAGATGTGGGACGCCGACGACTGGACGGCGGCGGACACCGAAGTGCACCCGGACTGGAAGCTCGCCCTACTGTCTCCACCTGGATTCCCGAGCCCTGTGCTGCCGCTCCCCGAGTCGCTGCGGTCTCCACCGGGATCGTCAACCCCTGCTGTGACGGTGCTGCTCCCCGAACCTAGCGAGGTCGTGGAATTAGCAACCGGAACCAGCGACAGGGAGGTGGTGCTGGGAGACGGCGATGAGAAAAACACACCGATGTTGCCGCCTCGAGCGGTTCTGGGGGCCCCCGCGGCTCCCTCGAAGGTGGAAGTGGCCGCCCTGGTAGTGGGCGACTCGATAGCCCGCCGGGCCACCTTCACTTCCCAACCCCCATACCAGCTAACCGTGGCCGCTCGTGGCGGAATGGCCCTGAGCTGGGGGTCAGGGTGGATTATCGACCAGGTGCTGGCACGGGCAGAGACGGCGCGAGCGGCTGGCCAGCACCTGGGGCCAGTAATCATCTGGGCCGGGGGCAACGACGTGTACCCCGGCCCAGGCGGACCCGCGAGGTCCCCGGACTCCACAGCGGAGGACGTGGAGGCCCTCCTGACGGCCCTCTCCCGGGCGGTCCCGGAAATGATAATTGCCGGACCGACGCCCCGACCGGCGTTCGACGAGGGGCAGCCGTGGAGCGCGACCCCGGCCTTCCAGTTGGAGCGCCAGCTCCTGAGACTCGCACCCCGTCGTCCGGCGAAGGTGTTTAGCGAACGTAGACAAAGGACAGTTCAACCGACAGCTGTTGAACGTCAACTGGGTGTCCGTCTACACCGCCGCCGGACCTGAGGAGAAGTGGACCGCCTTCATCAACATCTTCAAACCACTTCTCGACTTGACGGCGCCCGAGAGACGCGTCGTTCTCCGGCCGGAGGGGGCGCCACCTGTCTCCCGTGATACCCGCCACCTACTTACACAGCGACGAACTGCACTCTCTGCTGGCCGCCACCAGGAGTACAAAGAGCTGAATCGGCTGTCACGCGCGGCCATTCGAGCTGACTGTCGGAGAGACCTGCAGGAAAAACTGCACAGGAGCGGTCCCGGCAACATGTGGAGAGTTCTCCGGCCCATCATCGGTTCCAAGAAGTCCTCGTCAGGCATCAGCCGTATAACCGCTGACACACTGAACGAGTACTACACGTCGGTGGCTCGAGACCTAGCCTCCACCTTACCTGCCCCGTCGAAGTCGGTCCCCATCAGACTGCCGAGGGTTACGTCTGGAGCCCTGAGAATTCAGCCCGTCAGCATGGAGACGCTGTGGACGATAGTACAGGGTATGAAACCATCTACCTTCGCCGGTGACGACGGCATCAGCGTCAGGATGATGCAGGACTTCTTCCCCGGCCTCGGTCACATCATACATGATGCTGTAAACGCCAGCCTCGAGACCGGCCAAGTACCCAGCGCATGGAAACGTGCAATCATCACACCAATTCCGAAGGGGAAGCAGGCACCATCTGATCCGTCGGGCACGCGCCCAATCTCGCTGCTACCGGCCATCATGAAAGTGACCGAGAGAGCGGCCCAACTTCAGCTCACATCATACATGGAGTCACATCACCTACTGAGCGAGGCGCAGCACGGATACAGAAGGCAGCATTCGTGTGAAACAGCTCTTCACGTGGTGACAGACGACATACTCGGAGCGATGGACAGAAGTGAAATCACTCTGTGGGCTATGTGGGTATGTGGGTAGACCTGTCAAAGTGTTTCGATATGGTACCGCACGATAAGCTATTAGAAAAGCTGTCTCTGTACGGAATAGACACTTTTTGGATCAAACATTATCTGGAATGACATACCCAACAAGTACAACTTACAAATAGTGCTCTTGGATCCGTATCTCGATCGTCTATCAGGGAGAATTCGGTTGGCGTTTACCAGGGCGGATCGATGAGTTGCGTTCTCTGGTGCATATTTGCCAATGACCTGTGCCTGCACGTTCCAGACTCAGTGCGCATAGTTCAGTTTGCTGATGATACACAGATATGGACTAGTGGAAAGAGACGCGACCTACCTGCCCTGGTCAGTCGGATCGAAACTGCTCTGCAGTGTTTGTTTGACTGGTTCTGTCACCATGGAATGAAAGTGAACGCTGCAAAAACTGAGTTAATGGTATTTGGGAGTAGACAATTACTTGCTCTTACTCCTGATGTGTCTGTGAAATTTAATGCATCGACCATTCGAGCTACCAAAGAGGTGCGAAATCTAGGCGTCATTTTTGATCGAAACTTGTCTTTTCAGTCTCACGTCAGCCTGATCGTTCACAAATGCACAGGAATGCTGCTCGCCTTAAACAATGCAAAACATGTCCTGCCTCGCGGCACGATCAAGTATCTGATCGACGCGTTGGTGATGTCAGCGATGCGGTACTGTCTGCCGGTGTTCGGCGTATGTGGTCAGACGGAGAAGCGTCGGCTACAAAAGCTGGTAAACTTTGCCGCGCGAGTGCTGAGCGGGCGACGCAAACATCAGCGCGTTGCTGACGTCATTTGTCATGTCAGATGGCTCACTGCTGAGCAGCTTATTCAGTACCACAGGATTATGTCCGTACATCGACTTGTGACACACCGTGTGCCAGCGGTGCTTGCTGAAACCATTGGTCCCCCAGCGAGCCGGCTGCATCAGCACGACACTCGAGATGCCGACAGCTTGTCACTGCCGAGCATTCATACGGAGGCGGGGCGGAATCGGCTGTGCTATAGCGCCGTGCAGGGCTATAACAGCGTGCGCAGAACGCAGGGCACTGTGAACAGGGCAGCCGTGAAAAGACACCTGAGGTCCGAGCGGTCGGCGTCCGGTAACTGAATAATTTTAGATGTTCCTATGTAACTGGTGCTCTTTAGTCTTAATCTTCTTTTAGTTCATTTTAACCTTTTAACCCTGTTTACGTAGCTGCGTGTGAATGTTTACTCATGTCTTATTTTGTGACGTGCGGAAGTGAAAAGCCACACTTTTGAGTGGACCTTTTGTGAATAAATATCTATATCTATATCCGGGCCGAGGAGCAGAAGTCCTGACCCTCGGCCGCCGGGTGTGCCGGTGGAGGAACGGCGGCCGGAGACTCCGGGGCTACTATGTGTTCGCCGGGCCATTCTTCGCGGCCGATGGCATCCACCTGGCGGCCGATGGGTACCAGTTTGGCCTTGACCGCCGGCCGGGTTACAGCTCGCGCCCCTCGCTCCGCTCGCCCGCCTGCGGCCGACCCCGACCCAGCAGTGTCGCGCTTGGCAGCCTGCCAGCCCGTTTCGGGGCGGACATTGTGAACGCTCTGTGGTGATAGGGGTCGTGCGAGTGACGGGGAAGTGATTTTGTTGACTGAGTCTGAGTGAATTAAAATGCCTGATTCATCGCCAGTCACGGAGGAAGCTCTGAAGCGTGCCTTGATGGCTTGCTTCAGTGACAACGAGATACGCAAATCTCTGCGTGACATCTTCAAAGAAGAGCTCGAGTCTCGCGACAAGGAGATCAAGCAGCTCAAGGAGCAAGTCAATGAGCAGAAGAAATCATTGAAGCTCAAGCTGACGCGATTGACGACATCGAGCAGTACTCGCGTCGCAACTGCCTGAACTTTAACGGCGTGACGGAGACGGCTAACGAGAAGCCGGTGCGTCTGGCGATCGATCTCGGCCGGACGCTGGGAGTCCAGCTCCAGCCCAGCGACATAGACCGGGCTCACAGGATCGGCAAGCCATAGACCGCACAGGGCGGCTCCGCTCGCGCCCGATCGCTGATTGTCAAGTTCGTGTCCTACACGAAAAGGGATGAAGTCTGGCGTGCTCGCAAGAAGCTCAGGACGGCGCTCCCGCCCAGACAATCTTGTCTGCCGCAGAACGCGACCACGAACGCATATGTGACCGAAAATCTCACCAGACGCAATCAGAAGGTTATGTACGCGGCTCGCCAGTTACACAGAGAAGGCAAGATCTGGGCAGCCTGGAGCGACGACTGCGTTATGAAGATCAAGACGGCTCCCAACGCTGCAACACAGAAGATCAAGTCCGAAGAGGATCTTCGTCGGATCGTGGAACGCACTGAGACAGCTGGACGCCAGACAGATACGGCGGCACCGTCGCAGGATCGAGAGTCGCAGTCGTTCGCGGCCGCGGCTGCAGCGCCGCCGGCGCCCGGTACCCAACCCGATACCCACCAGTGAAGGGAAGTACAACACACGAAGGTAAACTACCATATGGTAGCCTGTTTCCTTTCGTTGAACCAGCTTCCATATTGTGAACAATGACAGATCTTGCGCAGGTGCTACGTTCGTGACGCACTGCATTCCGGCCAAGTCTGTGCAGTGCTTTGACCTTGTTTTGTTTTGATACGGTCTCGATTTGGATTGAGTTGAATATTGATTCAGGATATCAACATTGAGTTCAAGTTAGTGTTTATATTGATAAACAGTGGACTTGGAGGAGAGGATATTGCACCAGCACCACTCATTCCAGCATGATCAGTATTCAAAGATGATAAACTATCACTATGGAGTTTTGGTTTGTATCAGTATCATGATCTGCTAGACAACATTCCTAGATGATTCAGTGTGTAGATGGATAGAAGGCTAGGGAAGCAGAAGTACAGGGTTGCATAGAAACAATACTTGTTTTGTTTATTAGACTCAACCCAACTTCCTACACAGAACAATGGGTAGGTTCCTGGTCCAGTGTCAGTGTGTTCTTAGTTGATGTTCAGTCATTCGGACAACCTGCAGTTTGTTTTGTTATCATGTCATGTTCATCGCTCATTGTTCATTGTCATTGTTCATCATTGTCTGCCATCAATCTGTATGCACATCTTCTACTGTAGCTTGTGTGTTCCTTGAAACAAATGTATCCGTATCTACCTGGACAATGCCAATGCTCAGTTGGACGATCCAGTTTGTAGATGGATGGGGGCCAGGGGAGACAGCTGAAGTTCAGGGTCACATAGAAAACCAGACATGCTGTGTTAACTAGATTTGCCCTGGCTACCCACGCTGAATTCAGGCTTAGCTGGTCCAGTGCCTTCTTTACTGGTGTTCAGACAACCCGCAGTTTGTTTTGCTACCTACCATGTCATGATCACTGCTCATTGTCCATTATCGTTGTTCATTATCGCCTGCCATTAAGCCAAAGCACATTTATTATAATTTGTGTTCCCTTGGAGTCATTTGGTTAAATATGATTAGATGTTTCTTTGCTATATCACTAATATGTTACTGCATATCACTTCTGTTGATGTATCTTTCGTTCCCACCTTGATCTCAGCCACCCTGTCACTCGCACGACCCTGACGTTTTTGTCTATATGCCCACAGCCTCCAGAAGCTGCCAGGAGCCCGCCACTGGTTCTTCATCTTTCTATCTCCAGATTGAATCTTCTCGCCTTGGCTTGCACCATAGTTATTTTGAGGTAAGCTGTGCCACAGTGGCTGGTGTATTATCCTTTCCAAACCACATCCTTCATCCCTACCTCTCACCATCGCCTAAACACCATTACACAAACCACTCACATCCTCCACCATCACACAAACATCTTCTCACAAAACACTTACGCAACACTTGTACATATCACCATTCACCACTAGCATGTATAGTATTTTCTAAACTTTTTCATTTTCTCTTTCCTGACATTCAAGCATGTTTGCTCATAAGTGGTTTGGAAACAAACCCAGGACCATCAGAACACAAGCCAATCACAATATCACATGTCAACATTAACAGCATCACTTCACCTGGACGACTAGACGAACTAGCTCTTTTCACCACTCATAACAGTATCGACATATTATTGCTGACTGAGACAAAACTAGACGAACAAGTGCACCCCAACCTATACATTCTTGACAATTACCACATCCCAATGACAAGACATAGGACTAGACACGGTGGTGGAGTTGCTGCCTACTTTAGATCAACCCTAGCTACAAAACGACTGCCCGACTTAGAACTTGACGAAACTGAGTGGATCTGGTCACTTGTTAAGACACAGACTGACGTAATACTCATATGATGCCTCTATCTACCACCTAATTTAACAAGTAGCCTCCTATCCGACTTCATAGACAACTTAACTGAAAGTGTTTCCCTTGCACAATCTTACAATCCATCATCCATATTCATCCTGGGAGACTTTAATGCAGGAAATAACTATCTGAGTGACACAAACTCTATAACACATAGCAACATCACTGCATTTGAGACTCATTTAAAAGACACCATTGACTCACTTAACCTCATTCAACTCATTGACCAACCTACCCGTATCACGCAAACTACTGCTAACCTAAGGGACCTCATTATAACATCTAACACTAGTCTAGTAAAAGACAGCGGAGTTCTCCCTTCATTTTCACAAATCGATCACTTTCCCACTTTCGCTACCCTTCACTGTAAACCAAATTGACAAGTCTTGTGTAATATAACCAATCATCTCTTGGTATGTTTACCAACTGATACTTTTTAAACAAGCCGTTGTCTGGTGCATTGCTTGTCAGGTGACAACTACGAGTCAATAGTTACTATGCACACCTACTTCTCAGTATCCAGACCAACTCTACATTTGTTTCAACGTTTGTTTCTCAACCAGTTTTGGAAACTTGTTGCCGCATGGTTATTTAACCGGCGCCTAACTTGTACTGGTCAGCTGGTCAGCATACACATGGTCAGCTGCGCCTGACGTCAGACTTGGCGGACCAATCAGCGGTCGCCGCCCGCCGTTAGCGGGCCCCGGCGCGGCGGTTTCGAACCAGCAGTTGTCGCGCGGCCACCGTGCAGCCTGGAGCAGCGACGAGGGCTGTTCCAGCATTTGTGCAGTAAAAAGTGAAATCTGTGAACTGTGGTGTTTGTGCTGTGAGTGAGGCCCCCTCTGGCCTGCGGGACGCACTAATCGTGCCTATACCCGCGGTCGAGACGCCTCCCTTCCCCTGCGCGCGCAATGTAAGTGGGCCAGACCTGTGCATGCACATGTGAGCAGATGTTTTGCGGTCGGTGTTTTTTTATATATAAATACATTTATTTGCCTTTAATTCAACTCTTAAGTTGTAATATAATGTTGTAATACAACTCTAATAGTTGTATTTTAACTTAACTGATGGACATATATGGGCTGTAAAAGCTAATCTGGCTGGCGATCATGATTTATTCGAATTATCTGCGTGTCGTGCAACTGCCATGATTGTTATGGTCAATGTTCAGGAAATATTCGTCATACGGGCATGTTATACTTCTGGCTTGATGCGGTGCACAAACCATGTTCTTCCACATACGCAGCAGTTCTTGCTTCAAAGACTTATATGCTGACGGTGCACGATAGGTATACCTACTGGGTATACCTACCTCATGCATTTACCACATCCATGCGAAAATATGCACTCGAAATTGTCTCCAGTCAATAGTATTAATTATGTGACCGTAATGAATACTAATGATTCCAGAAACTTCCGAATGGATGTGGTGTATGCATTTATTGATTGTATAACCCATCAGTATTTCGTTTCTTGTCAGCGCAAGCCTTTGAGCAATAACTGATGCCAGTCATGGTTTTGTGCACCACTTCCAGCCAAAAAAAATAACCTGTCCGTATAGAAAATATTTCCTGAATCAGTATCGTGGCAATTGAAAACGAACGCGAATCGTAAGTTCTTAAGGTTATCAACGCAAACAAAGCGATTGTAACGAAGAACAAGTTCGAACAGAGCGTTAATACACTTACTTGTTGACAATTTGTAAGCTAGCAATGCCCAGTCAAATGCTAGTTCATCAACAAACCAGAGGTTGGTGAACCGACAAAGAAACGACTATGCCTATCCAGAAGTTGGTAGGTCCACAAGGCCCAGACTAGTACTCAACAAGGTGACCCCTATGCGAATTGGAACCAAAATTGTAGACAAACTGTTAGTTTGTTGGCCAACAAGCCTGGGGTTGGTGAATCGACAAGGTATCGACAAGGTGACGCCTATGCGAATTGGAACCAAACTTGTAGACAAACTGTAAGTTTGTTGGCCAACAAGCCTGGGGTTGGTGAATCGACAAGGTGTCGACAAGGTGACGCCTATGCGAATTGGAACCAAACTTGTAACAGGGAGCCAACTTGTAGATTTGGTTTACAGTGTTGACTTGACACTCGCATCCCCAAAAACTACATACAAACACATCTGGAACTATACTAACATGGACACAGACAAACTTTCACATCTCCTCATTGACACAGACTGGGATTTAATCCTCGACAGAGACATAGACGAGGCGACAGCTAACTTCACCCAGACATTATTGGACGCAGCTGCTGAAACCATACCAATTAAAACAATTAAGATCAGACCACATGACAAACCATGGGTTACTGGGACACTTCGGAGAGAAATGAGGAAAAGAGACAGACTATTCAGACTAGCTCAGAGACACAAGACAGACCATCACTGGGACAATTGGAGACGACAGCGTAACTTTACCACTAGTCTTAACAAAAAATTAAAGGAAAATCATCTCAACAGTCAAGTAAATACTCTATTGCACTCAAAGAAAAATCCACACGAATATCACCGGACCCTGAAAAACATATTGGGACGACCACAGACAGAGACCATACCACCACTCATAGGACCTGACGGAACTCCACTGACACAGGACTCTGACAAAGCTGACCTCTTAGGGGACTTTTTCGCCAGACAAACACAACTTGACAACGACGACCAACCCATCCCCAGGACCGCCCCCACGGACCCACCTCCCCCTCCTTTAGACAACATTGTAATAACTGAAGAAGAAGTTTTGAAAGTTCTCAATAATATGGACCCTAACAAATCTAGTGGTAATGATAACATCCCAGCAAAGTTACTAAAGATGACCGCCATCATAATTAAAACCCCATTAACTAAATTATTTAACATGTCTCTATCTCAAGGAATTTTCCCAACATCATGGAAAAAAGCAATCATACATCCAATTTTCAAGAAGAAAGGTTCTTACTCCGATCCAGTCAATTATAGGCCTATCAGTTTGCTTCCTTGTATATCTAAAATCCTTGAAAGAATAGTTTTCCAAAAAAAATATATGAACATCTCACCGAAAATGATCTACTATCCGATAAACAAAGCGGGTACCGCCCTAAGCATAGCACTCAAATTCAACTTATTCATTTCATTAACAATATTTATCATGTATTGGACCAAGGCAGCGACTTAACAGCTATTTACCTAGATATAAGCAAATATTTCGACAAAATTTGGCACAGAGATCTCCTTTTTAAATGTGAAAAACAATGCGGTCTTCCTGAACTCTCATCAACTGGTTATCTTCTTATCTCTCAAACAGAAAACAGATAGTCAAAATTGGTGAAAAACTTAGTACCCCAAGAACCATCAACGCAGGATACCCGCAGGGGTCGGTCCTGGGACCCCTTCTCGCACTTATCTATCTTAACGACCTATCTGACATCACTAACAACGACATATTATTTTTTGCCGACGACACTACACTTTACAAGACACACCCACACGACCCGACAACTGGACAGGATTCGCTCCAACAAGACCTACACAAAATACAGCAATTCGACAAGGACTGGACGATAACATTCAATGGTACCAAAACAATACAGCAAACATTCACACACAAACCTTCCCAAACACCACCAGTACTGCACTTTGACGGACAACAAATCCCCTGCGTGACAAGCCACAGACACTTGGGACTGACTATATCGACAGACCTTCATTTCCACCAGCACGTCAATGACACTATCCTCAACTTCAACAGAGCCCTCAGTCCACTTTATCCACTGGCGAAAATCCTCCCCAGACACATCCTTAATAACATATACCAAATTTATATCCTACCTCTATTCGACTATTGTGACATTGTGTACGACGGACTCCTGACAACTAGCGACTCACTCAGACTTGAAAAAGTACACAACAGGGCAGCCAGACTAATAACAGGAGCACTCTTCAGGACACACACACAGACTCTACTAGAAGACTTAGGGTGGACGACACTGGAAACGCGACGAGACCTCCACAAACTAACGACATTCCATTCATTCACCCACAACAGACATCACTTACCCGCAGCTATCACCTCACTCATACCTGACACAAGAGCACACACAACAGGAAGACCACTGCGAAACGCAACATCTCTAACATTGCCCCCTAACAAAACCAAAGCATACCAGAAATCCTTCATCCCTTCATCCATCAGGATGTGGAACCAACTCCCACCGGAGGTGACCTCAATCCAATCCTCCCGATCCTTCAAGCGTGAAATACACCAGCGCTGTGGCGCAGCTTCGCCGCAGTTTTACTACGATCTTGGTTCCAGATCAGCGAACGTGTTTCATGCAAGGTTAAGAATGGGCTTATCCCAACTGAACGCACACTTATTCAAAATCCACAGCCGTAATACTGATAGTCCTGTTTGTCTCTGTGGTCATCTAACTGAAGATATAAAACATTTTGTCCTTCACTGTCCTCTCTATCGTGACATAAGGACCCAAATGATTCATGAAACTTTACTCATCATTCCAGATTTTTCTAACCTAGGTCAAGAGCAGAAAATCACTGTCTATCTCAAAGGAATTAACTTAAATGAGCGAGAACAACAGCAAATTGCAAACATTTTCCAACGATTCATCCGTAACACCAAACGCTTTTCATTTTAGATTCCTTGGCGGGCGCCGGCAGCTGACGGCGGCTGATGGCGGACCTGGGCGTATGCCGCTGCGTGGACGGCGGCCGCACCTCTTTCGACTTTGCCTCTGCTTACCGGGCGGGGTGCGGCCGGCGGCTGCGCGGCGGTGGGCGCCCGGTTTGCCTATACGGACGGGCTGTGTGGGTGGCGGGAGGGGTGCTGGTCGGTGTCCGGAGGCGGTCGTTTTATCTTTGATTTATTTTCGGTATTCTGTTGGAGAGGTACCTTGAGTTAAGCAGTTTTGCTTTTGTGCCAATCCATCTGTATCATCATCTCACAATGCATGTCCATGATCGAAAATAAATAAACAAACAAACAAACAAACGAGCGGCTGGGGACGCGACTCCCGGACTGGCTCGGGACGGCGGCAACGGGGGCTCACTAAGCCGAAAGGGGGGAAGTGTGTGGGGCCGTGGCCGGCTCCCCGGCGTGACCGGTGACGTCACCTGGCTGACCGGTGACGTCACCGGTCGGCTGACCCGGCCGAGGTCGGGGCGGCGGCCGGCGGCCGGGAGGAGGGGCGGCAGTGGGCGCCGGACGCGGAGCCGAGTCGGTGACGCGCGCGCGCGGGTTATACCCCCCGGAGACTTTTACCGGGGTTACATGAGCAAGTAAATGCGTATCAGGAACGGATTTTCCTATTCGCTCACCATTGTAGTCCGTTTGTAATGCGTATTAACTCTGCTCATGTAGCCCCGAGCTTTGTGTTGGTTCGGGTGCCTGCTGGATAATACAAGAGTACCTGAGGAACTCCGGAGTCTCGCCTAACAGACGCGCCGTCCTGCTGAAACCAGTACTGGAGACGCGTGGCTTGGTGACGCACAGCCGGCCAGACGACGGATTTCAGCATCTCCAAGTAGGCGGCACCGTCCACGGCGCCGTTCAACCAATGCACTTGAAGGCACTTCCCATCGACGATGCCCAACCAGGCCATGACCCCGTGTGCCTTCTTGCACTCGACGATCCTGTGTGGGTTCTCAGGAGCCCATACCACCGTGTTCTTTCTGTTTAATGCCTGCTGGAGAACGAACCATTTCTCGTCACTGCACAAGACCCGCTCGAACCAACTCTCGTCGTGTGTGAGCCAGAACTCACATGCCGCCAGTCTGCAGACTGTTTATTGGCTGATGACAGAACCTGGCGCAGGTGAGGACGGTATGGTTTCCACTTGAGGACCCTTCTTAACATCTTCCACACTTTTCCCAAAGACATCCCCAGTGCATTGGCCGCTGATCTGACGTGAGCCTTTGGATGATCTGTGAAGTACTTTTGAACCAAGGCCATCTATAGAAGGTACAGTCACTCCCCCGCCGACCAATCAGAGACAGATCCTGAGTGACGTCACCCCTGATGCTCGCCAGGGGTACTCCATTCCTTTACAACGTAAAAATGACTAACTTCATTTGAAGATTGTTGGTGACACTCTACACGTATCGCTCAGCCGTTAATGTCATTGGAAAGTCCAACCAATTTTCTAGCGATAAAAAAGAGCAGCAATATGCTAAGAAATGGCCGGTTTTAAAGATATAGACGATTTAAAAATCCTCTGCAGTTGCAGGAAAGCAACGTAAAAACGCATCGAGCTTATATTTTTACTATGAATAAATCATTTTTCATTAAGTTTTTAGATATGGAATCGATTTATTCAACAACTTTATTACAATATTTTTATTACTAGGAACTTTATTTCAAAATAATATTTTCAAAAATGGCAACTGTTGGCAAGTAGCTTTGAAGCGATTGTGGCGCACCACGCCATTATTGTCCTGAGGCCCCCTTATGATGTCATCAAAAGTGGAGTGACAACTGACATGGGCCTGTTTTGAACTCTCTTCACTTCATCGGGGGGAGCCGGAGGTCGGCCCGGGGTCAATGGTCGCACAGAGGCGGTCAGTTTGAAGCGCTGAACCAGCCTGCTGAATGCAAGTAAGTTTGGAACTTTTCTGTTGCTATCTCGATAAAAGTGGAGCCGAAATGCCCTACGTACTTGTGTAAATGACTTCACTTCGCCATACTTCAGAACGATCCAAATGGACTGTTCTTGAGTGAATGGGCTGTTGCATTTGAAGCTCCGGGAAAGGCTAGATGGAAAAGAGGCCATATATGTCAACTACAATAAAAAATATTGGGCAATATTGACAAAACACAAAATGTACCGGTATCCTGCACATAAATATGCACGTGCAAGTAAAATATTTGGTTTTATATTTCCACGTGACGCATTTATTTCTATATCACTCCAAAATGATCACCCGGTATCATTATATGATTCTATGATTGTATAATTCAACACAATAGTATAATTGTGCTGAATTCTTATTTTTAAAATTACGGCACATTCATCAACATCTTTCCTGATGTAAAGCTCTGAGATATTTTGTCACGCCTGTTATAGTATTTTATCACGTTCCCACGCGCTTGATTGTTGTTTTCTATCCTATGTCAACGTCGTTTCTTGTCGTGTTTTTACGTGTCATATGCATCTGAAGACGAGCCGTGCTCGAAATATTATACCACTCTTCTCTAAAAGATATATTTCAAATAGCTTACTCATGAGCAACAGACTACTATGTACGGAATTTACGTGTCATCTGCTGTCACCCAGTGGCGCGGGAACCGGGGGCTAGGGGGGGCCCCCTCCAACTTTTCGGCTGGGGGGCTCGTAATGTATTTGAGCCCCCCCCCCCAGCTGGAGGAATCGAAATCGGAAATCTACCAACACAATTTCATAGATTCATACATAGGCGCGGGAACCGGGGGGAGAGGGCAGTGGGGGAAGCTTGCCATCACAACTCTGGGGCCGTGGGGGCGGTGCCTCACAACTTTTCATGAGGTCAGGAACCGTTGGGGCAGCTTGTCCTCCCCAAATTAGGGGTTGTGAGTCACAAAGAAAGAAAGCATGTAAGTGAAAAATCTACCTATTTTACTGACTCGGCAACTCATTTGGCAGCTTAAAACCTTTATTCCAGGTTGCCAAAACGGTAGTTTCTTCACTCAGCTGAGACGGAATACCTCACTTTTTTGCAAATATTTTCTTCTTTTTTTTCGTTGAAAAGGCCAAGGTCTGAAAAATAAGTGGCCTAAAACCGATGAGAAAACTAGATTTGGGGGTACCCTAGGTTGATCTCTATGATGGTTCAGCCCCCCCAGTCTGGAAGAAGTTCCCGCGCCACTGCTGCCACCCGAGCCGCGCCGCGTATTTGGAAATTCCGACCTCGACGAGCGTCTGTGGTAGAAAACCACCACTTTGGTAGGGGAAACTACTGCTGTCTGCTACCATTTGCACTGCATGTCTCGCTATATCTGCGACATCTATGCAAGTCAGCAAGAGTACGTACCTAAGCGATACGTACTTTAAAATTTACGTACTTTTCGATGCGTATTTTCGTCCTTGACGTACTTTTGTCTATACGTACTTTGTAGTGTAGGTACCTACTTCTGCGATACGTACATTTGTCCTTGACGACTTTTGTCTATACGTACTTTATGCTCCGCGACGTACTTCTGCGATACGTACTTTTGCCCTTGACGTACTCTTGTCCATACGTACTTTATACTGAACGCACTTTTACGATACGTGCTTTTGTCCTTGACGTACTTTTGTCCATGCGTACTTAATAATGTAGGTACGTACTTTTGCGATACGTACTTTTGTCCTTGACACTTTTATCCATTCGTGCTTTACGTACTTTTGCGATGCGTACTTTTGTCCTTGCCGTACTTTTGTCCATGCGTACTTTACACTGTACGAACATTTGCGATACGTAGGGGAGAGTGGGGTGGGTTGTATCAGTTTTTACTCCGAGACCCATAAACTCGTAACTATCCGTGATAAACTCATTATTTCCATACTATCCCCTTCCTTGATTCTTCTGCTTTTTTGTGCAAAGTAACTTTTCCGCTACCTCTACCAGTTTTTCTTCTACGGTCTGCCGAATAGAACAATATTTTTGATACAACTTGCCCCATGGCTTGGGTGAGTTGTATCACATGGTGGGGTAATTTGTATCACTATTTCACGTTTCAGGGACTGTGCTTGCTACTGGTTTTGAACATAATAGCAACATTAAATGGGGTTAATACAATGTATAGGTATGCTCAAAGGCTTCACTTTATTAGACCAAACTTAGGTCAATGCAATTCGAACGAAACATCAACAGACTAGACGCAAAAGTGGCCCGTTAAGAGCAAAGAAGCCAACACATTGTGCCGAAATGGAACGAGCATTGACTAGCTACCTACAAACGCGAGCCAGGGCTTACCTTTCGCGATCAAAAGCAACAAACCCATACATACATACATACATACATACATGTTACAACATACCCCACCCGGCTCTGATACAACATGTACCTAGCCGCCATCTTGGAAAAACATCCTCGTGCTAAAAAAACAGCGGACAGCTGGAGAAATCCGTTTTCACTCACGCAGCCTTAGAACCTACCCTCACCACCGCTATGGAGATCTTTCAAATTCGTGCACATCTAAATGCCAAAAACACACATTTTCTTGCAACTTATTTTTTTAGAATGACATTAAAAAAACATAAAATCGGCTCTCACCTCGAGACGCGTCCACTCAGCCACAAGACAGAACACGGAAAGATGGCGCCCGGAAAACCTCGTCGGCTGGTCGTGTCGCGAGCGCCATCCATTGGATAAGTTTGGCACAATTCGCCCTGATACAACTTGGACATGATACAACTCTCCCCGCTCTCCCCTAGGTACTTTTGTCCTACGTCCTACCAGGGCGTCGCCACAGATTTTCGACAGGGGGACGGATCGGCCGACTAAAAACCCAAAATTAGGTCGTTACCGTACTTTTTAGGCCGATGCATTATCTGTTCAACGATACTGGGGTGAATTCCTACACGGTACACGTCTGAAGTATTCATTTTGACATGGTTAACCAGAGCCTCCGGTCTTCTATCAGGGTATAATTGTTGACACATGCCGTCAATCTGATACATCATCATACGTGGTCTGGTGGTTGCTTTAGGTATTTGTCACAACTCATAATCTCTTTTGGTCTCCAGTACGAATGGGCGGCACAGAGTGGCGCGAGATTCTCGTCGAGGTCGGAATTTCCAAACACGCAGCCGCGCCGAACGCGAGCAGACGGGAACGCACAGTAGCGCCACGAGAGCAACCCGTCGTAGCCGAACTTATCACTAGATGGTAGCACCGTGCGGCGAGCCGAGGCGAGACAGGTAGAAGCCGGCGGTGGGGCCGGTTGAGCGAGTCTGGATTTTGGTGGAGATGGTGGCGGTCCCGCCGAGTCGCGTTTTGTTTTTAGCCCGCTGTCCGTTTTGTTTGTCTGTGATGTAAAATGCAGTGGCAAGCTACAGCAGACTTTTGTGCGTGACGGACGAGTCGGAGACCGAGATGGCGAACATACTTTATCTCATGGGTGGAGCTTTTCCAGGAAAGTTGGTGGGGCAAAAAGTTGTCAAACCTTCAATGTCCGATTGTTAAGTTAGATAAAATTCAACAATGAATCAATTCTTTTCATTACAGAGATAATATTTTGCATTACACAGACATTTCAAAGCTCCTCAATACGAAAAACATAGGTTTGCTAAGCAGTAAAGTCCTGCAAATCGGCTTATGTTGGTGGGGCAAAACGCTTATTGGTGGGGCAAATTGGCAAGTTGGTGGGGCAGGCGCCCCACTAAGTGAATAGGAAGCTCCACCCCTGCTTTATCTATTTAACTTCACCAGGAAGAGATTAATCGAACAGAACAGAACTGAGGCCCGGTCCGTATTGCGCCCGGTCGACCCTGACTTTCCCCGGTCGACCCGGGCATCCCCGGACTTCAAAGTTTCGCCTTCCACCGCGAAGGTATTGCCGGCGTACGCCACTGCACCGGCCAGCCGCCGGCGGTCGACCGGGCGCGGTGAGGCTCTAATGCCATCTCCAAAATGGGCCTAAAATAGTGCTTTTTTCGCCTAAAAGTTTATCGGTTTTTCGATATGTATAACAACTGTAGTGGGATGACCTGCAAACAGGCGTCGGCAACAATCACGAATGCGGCGCACATGTGACAATTAGCAAAGGTCATTATAGAGTTACGGCATATTTACGTCTGGACAACGAGTTGCGGGGAAAAGTGCTGATTTTGTTGCAGTTTTAGGAGCCGGTGATTAGGCTGGATTTTCGGGTTACTTTTTCGATCTGATTCATATATTTCATAGTGTTTGGCTTTTGAATATTTTAGTTCTTTCAGATAAATATTACTTGCTTTATAACTTTTGTAAAAACGTTTCATTTTTATAAGCCGACCTTCAGAGTCCTAAAGATACATCAGCACTACAATGATTGTAAACAAACAGATGGAGCACCACTTGGCTCTGTTCCAAGGCCCTTTTTAAGTTTATCTGGTGGTTTCTGTACTCTTGTACGTCGTTTTGTTGGATGTTTTGAATCCCTTAAGATTGACTTATATCATATTTAAGAAGCATGTTGACTGAAAACAATCCGAAGTATCCAGGAGGCTGACAGAGGTCCTGACTCCTGAGCAATATCAATATCAAGTTGAACTTGAAGTTACGAAATTTTGGTTGATAAACGCAAGTTGATCGGGCTCATATATCAGCAAGAAAAAGTAAAATTAAAAGAGCTTATTGGCCCAAAACAAGCTATAATATTGCAGACCTTGGAGCAATACTGAAGAGCACGCTGAACAGGATCATGCCAGAAAATGTTGACTGATGAGCGCATATTGATGTATTGGTATGAATATTGAATGATAACTTACAACAGCAAGATAAATTAGTGCTAACTATCAAGTTAAAAATCTAGAATGAATGGACTTTGGCAGCTTTACTATGCTTAGATGCTATGCAGATTGTAATGTGCATCAGGTAGGTACTCGGTGTCTGGCAAATGAAACATGTGATCATTCCATTGCTACTGGAGGAGAAAGCTTGGATCACTAAATCCACTTTATGTTGATTTTGATGTTAATCATTACTGTATTTCTTGAAAAAAGGATTGTAGTAAAATTGTTAATGTGACAATCTATGCAACGATGTGATCATATTATGTGTTCATAGTTATTCGTGATAGTGATTGTTGGTCCAATATACAATGGCAAAGCTCTCAGTCTCAGTGTTTCTTCCTGTGGATGGCCAGCAGTGACTCAGAGCTTAGAAGTATTAGTTTTTATGTTGACTTCACCTGTCAGTGGGGCTTGTCCCTGTTGGTGATTCTGATAAATAAATAAAATAAATAAATAAATTTTCTTCACAGGGCTGGGATAAAAAGTACTGAGGGTAATCTTCCACCAAGGTACTTTGACATGGAATGAGATGTAGGCACAAGTAGGTAGGTGTTTAGTTCCTATAGTCAGTAGTTGTGTAGGTTTAGTCAGGTTAGCTTAGATTAGATTGTTAGTTTTTTAATTTGCCAAGTGTCCATAAAAATGTGACCTGAGCAATGAGTATACCTGACTAACCTGACAGCTGACCTAACCTCAATCATCACACAATATTTGCAGCCTACCCAAGACCTGCATAGCAGTAGCACCCAGTCATAGGTAGGTACTCACCCTAACTCAATCTTACCTGCTAACCTTCAACTTGCCAAAAGTTAGCTCACATTGCCAAGCTGCATCCAGGGAAACAGTCAACTGAGGAACTGGCTCATTGGGTGGCTGGTGTGAGTCTGTGCATTTAAAGTGTTTCTTCTCTGAAGCTGCTCTGCACTGCTGTATGTGATGTTAGATGCGCAGAAAATATGGGAAATAATTACTAAGCTACTTTAGTGCTTTGTTAATGCTCGAGACATGAACAAGTGCAGATCCTGCAGGGTACAGCTATGAGTTAGGTGCTAGGTGAGTATGTTATGTGAATGTGCTGTTCCCTGTTTGACCATAGTAAGTATACAAACAAGCACAGGGTCACATTTATATTCAATATCCACATAAACATACAACAAAAACAGCCATATAGCCTCACTCCGAACACACCACAGATAACTTAAGCCTTTGCAGGCACAAAAATGTTTTGATTTACAGGACAGGTATACAATATATCCTCTGTCCTTGGGGGATCTTGCTGCAAAGTTGAGGTACGATGACTGAACTTCAGGATTGATCAACCTTTTCTTAGCCACTTTAGTTACCTATATAGGTACGAGAAAGACCAAATGCTCGTTTGTAAACTGCCTTGAACTTCACCTTCCACCTTCAATTCTTAAATCTTACATGAAGGCACAAATGAAATAGTTCCCTCTCCTTTTGGAATACACAAAGCAAAATATTAAATAAATTTTTAGTGGATGGACAAGAGCAATTAGCATAGCTCTCCTCTCAAGTTAACTTCTGGGCACTGATGAATTACACTGACGCTTATTCGCTTCATATTTTGTAACAAACGCGCTAAAACTGCAATATAACAGCACTATATGCTTCTTGACAAAATGCAATATTAGTAAAAAATTAGCCCTGTTGGCATTTATTCTTGTTGGAAACGTAATAACAAAATATTTTGTAGTAACTATTAAATTCCGGCCGAAAACACTGCACGGTTTAAAAAAGAATCATTCCAATGACGGTCCATTCTTGCGGTCCTGAAATCGCCACTATTTCCGGCCTCTCCAACGCAACTCGTTGTCCAGACGTAAATATGCAGAGTTACGACGTACGGGAATGAGTTATCAGCTGTCTAATCGTAGACAACACAATGTCTGACTTAAACTGTAAGCCTGTATTGGTATTGTTTCTTTAATTTGGCTGTCGTACATTAATTTATGGTTTGAAATATGATTTTATGTAAAATAATTGATATAAAACAGCCGTCTCTTAAATTATGACCCCATTTCACCACACGAAAGTGGCAGAAATGACAATGATCAGCTGACGCATTTTTCTTGGCCGAAGTCAGAGCGCGCGGGCCGACGCACCACCACCGCACCACAAAGTATGAGCAGAAGCCGCGCCCAAAGCCAGGGCCCCGGTAACGTGAGGTAGCCGAGTCGGGGCAGCGTGCGCTGACCCAAGCCGGGGCCGCGGCTTTGGGCGCGGTCTACCGCATCCCCGCGGGCAGCCCCGGGCTATCACATGACACCGGGAGGACGCGCGGCTCCGGCTTGGGTCAGCGCACGCTGCCCCGACTCGGATACCTCACGTTACCGGGGCCCTGGCTTTGGGCGCGGTCTACCGCACCACCTAACAGGCATGTTCGAAACCGCAGGAGATGATGATGAACGGGTTTATCGAAACTTGATTGGATGAGCCTATCGGTAATAGCGATTTCAGTGTGTGCATTTATTGTTCATAGTGGTGTGAAATGTGGTTGGGGTACGACCGACAACCCGTCGGGGCGAATTTCGCACTGGGGTACTCAAAATTTGAAGAATTTAAGACGTTTCCATGAGTTTTCAAGGTATGGATAAGTTCTAAAAATCCGGTTCTCCTTATCTGGGCCATTAACTCCATACGGTCCAGGAAAGCTGGCACACTACCTTTAACGGCGGAGACGTTAAGGCATATTGACGGGCAGGCGAGCACCGTTCGGTGAGGGGAGGGGGAGTGGGAAGGGGAGGCAGGGGCGGGAGGGGGGAACGCGCCGCCCGGGCGGCAGTCGACAGAGCACAGCGTGCGCGTAAGCACGCAGCGGATTTTTTTTTTACCTCTTCCAGGGCTTCTAGTATTTTTCCTTTTTTCTCTCCACTCGTTAAAGGGGGGGGGGGCGTTGTGAGCCCACAGGCGGCGGTTTTCTCGAGAGAACTGGTCAGTGGGGGATCGACCTGGCCGCAAACAGGAGGAAAGAAACTTGTATAACCCTCGCGCGCACATGGGGGGGGGGGGGGGGGGTTGCCACTCCCCCTTCCCCCAGGTAGTTTTTCTGCTCTGCACTAAACATTCATAAAGCTAGAAGCCTGATTTGTCGTATAGCTTCTTCTCTTTTTCTCGGCGTCCACTGAAAATTTCAAGTTTCTGTGACTTTTGGTTTTGGAGATATGACCTTGATCTTCAGGTCATGTCATGACCCAAATGACCAATACCCAACATCTTACGTCGGCTATGGGTCTTGTGAGCTTTTGACACCTTGATTTCGTTTTTTTTTTTTGCTATTCTTACCTCCTACCTATCACGGAACATGTTTTACAACGATGTACAGATATCAGGGTCAAGGTCAACCTAGGTCATCTACAATCATTGCATTTTAGGCTAACTGAATTTACTTTCCGTGAATGTTTTTTTATACTGTATTTTTGGTAATAGCTTCTCAGTTCATGATCCCATGTAGGGGAGAGTGGGGCAAAGCGGCCACCCGGGGCAAAGCGGCCACCCATCGTTTTAGCCCTTCATAGCTGGCGTCAGTTCCAATTTATGGTTTCCAATTATACTTCTCTTCACGGTCGTTCGAATGAGCCAGACCGGGGTTTCAGACCCATCACCATTGTTCTGCGAAACACGGAAAAGCATTTCTTGCCAGGTTACCAACTATGTTTACAATTTTTAAATGTTATGTTATTCCATAACCGTTTGGAATTTTTATAAGCGTTCTTGTCCATGCATTGCATAGTTATCGTACATGTATTCTACCGATTTTAATGTTTTTTACCCCACTAATAGCTCAGCTGGAATATTTTTGTCTCGGACGGTATGCGCGGGGCAAAGTGGCCGGGGCAAAGTGGCCACCCCCAATTGGCCATAAGTTGCTTCCATCTGGATAAAAACATTATCTATATTCAAATCATCTTGGCCACTTTTCAGTTGCATGAGTTACCAAATAATGCAATTAAATGTTTATTTTCATGAAAATCCTTTCTTTGTTTACCTACAGGTGGAAGATGATAAAGTAAACATCCATCCTCGCTTAAACCTAGTCACCATCAAATACCCTAGTCGTGCACGAGGCAACTATTTTGTTTCTCATATCGGGACTTGAGAAGACGCCGGCGGCCGCTTTGCCCCAGGGTATGGGGCAAAGTGGCCAATATGCATAGGTTTAAAGTTTTGTCAATATCTTTCATATGTGAATGCCTTTGGAAATAAAACGCAGTTGAAATAAAAGGCAACTTACTAGGGATCACATTGGTATAGAAAGAATCTTTCCAGGTTTAAAAATCAAGCGTTGGCATCGTGAGAAGCGTTAGGGTGGCCGCTTTGCCCCACTCTCCCCTACCTAATAGGGACACAGAAAACAATCGGTGAGCTCATCAGTATACACAGACACACACAGACATACAAACGCCTATCATTGACCTTGACTTAGCTTGACCTGAAATGACCACAGCCAGTAAAAACCTAATCGGATAGTGAGACAAAGAGCTGTTCTAGCTGGCTTGGCACCACAAACGGCAACGTCATCGGTATATGATGGGCACAGCACGTCATAGTCCAACGGTGGCCCCAAACAGCAACATTTTTAGTTTGACCTGACCTGGAAGGTCAATGATTGACCTAATGAGGTAAAATTGGGTACCATTGGAGGTATGAGCTTTCAGTCTTGCGGCGTTTGGCAATGGCACAGGAAAAACCTGAAGGGGGCCTTAAAGCCCCCCCCCCCCGCCCGGAATAGGGTTAAGGGATCTTCAGAGGCTGTTGTACTTCGCCAGACCGTTTGAAAACTGACTAGGCCGTTAGGCCGTTTGAAAACGGCCTAGTCAAAAACTGACTAGGCTGTTTTTAAACTGTCTAGACCGTCTCAAACTGCCTAGGCCGTTTTCAAACGGCCTGACTGGACCATGGGCCGTTTGCAAACAGACTGGGTCTTGATACGGTCTGTAACATATAGATGAGTAGTTTCACAAAGTTTCGCAAAAATCGGAGGAGGTGAGGGTCAAAATAGTCATTTTTTGTCCCATTTGACGTGGTATATCGTCTGTTGAGCACTGACCGTTATCTGCGGTGGCGTGCAGCGGCGGCACAGCGCCGTGGTATATTGTCTGTTGAGCACTGACCGTTATCTGCGGTGGCGTGCAGCGGCGGCACAGCGCCGCCCGAGTGAAGTTCCGGCGGCCCATCCAGCACAGCGCCATCACTCAGAGCCAGACTGTGGGTCACACTGCTGCTGGGAGGTCAGACTGTGGGTCACACTGCTGCTGGGAGGTCAGACAGTGGGTCACACTGGTGCTGGGAGGTCAGACTGTGGGTCACACTGCTGCTGGGAGGTCAGACTGTGGGTCACACTGCTGCTGGGAGGTCAGACTGTGGGTCACACTGCTGCTGGGAGGTCAGACTGTGGGTCACACTGGTGCTGGGAGGTCAGACTGTGGGTCACACTGCTGCTGGGAGGTCAGACTGTGGGTCACACTGCTGCTGGGAGGTCAGACTGTGGGTCACACTGCTGCTGGGAGGTCAGACTGTGGGTCACACTGCTGCTGGGAGGTCAGACTGTGGGTCACACTGCTGCTGGGAGGTCAGACTGTGGGTCACACTGCTGCTGGGAGGTCAGACTGTGGGTCACACTGCTGCTGGGAGGTCAGACTGTGGGTCACACTGGTGCTGGGAGGTCAGACTGTGGGTCACACTGCTGCTGGGAGGTCAGACTGTGGGTCACACTGCTGCTGAAAGGTCAGGCTGTGGGTCACACTGCTGCTGGGAGGTCAGACTGTGGGTCACACTGCTGCTGGGAGGTCAGACTGTGGGTCACACTGCTGCTGGGAGGTCAGACTGTGGGTCACACTGCTGCTGAAAGGTCAAACTGTGGGTCACACTGGTGCTGGGAGGTCAGACTGTGGGTCACACTGGTGCTGGGAGGTCAGACTGTGGGTCACACTGCTGCTGGGAGGTCAGACTGTGGGTCACACTGCTGCTGAAAGGTCAGACTGTGGGTCACACTGCTGCTGAAAGGTCAAACTGTGGGTCACACTGCTGCTGAAAGGTCAGACTGTGGGTCACACTGGTGCTGGGAGGTCAGACTGTGGGTCACACTGCTGCTGGGAGGTCAGACTGTGGGTCACACTGCTGCTGGGAGGTCAGACTGTGGGTCACACTGCTGCTGAAAGGTCAGACTGTGGGTCACACTGGTGCTGTGAGGTCAGACTGTGGGTCACACTGCTGCTGAAAGGTCAGACTGTGGGTCACACTGCTGCTGGGAGGTCAGACTGTGGGTCATACTGCTGCTGGGAGGTCAGACTGTGGGTCACACTGGTGCTGAAAGGTCAAACTGTGGGTCACACTGCTGCTGAAAGGTCAGACTGTGGGTCACACTGGTGCTGGGAGGTCAGACTGTGGGTCACACTGCTGCTGGGAGGTCAGACTGTGGGTCACACTGCTGCTGAAAGGTCAAACTGTGGGTCACACTGCTGCTGAAAGGTCAGACTGTGGGTCACACTGCTGCTGGGAGGTCAGACTGTGGGTCACACTGGTGCTGGGAGGTTAAACTGCTCATGGAAATCTTAAATGTGGGTCATTCCATGCCCAATCACCCACCAAACGTGGAATTGTGCGGTCACCAGCACTTGCTAGTTGCTACCCATCACCTCGTTTTCGGTCACTAGGGTTGAAGACCGATCCATTCTCAGTCGCAAAAGATACCATAAATCATCCATTAGGGCGTGCGATTTTCGAATATCTAGATCAATTTAGCATATTCAAAGCATTGTGGAATTCACTTATATAAAAATCAAAATATCTGTACGCATCAAAATTCAAAATGTCACGTATGGATGAACGTGACGCGTCAGTTCCCTTTGGCGGGCTGTTGCTCCGGAATGGTGCGGGCTGCGGGGTTGAAATTTTGGCGCCGAGTCGGGCGCGTGCAACCATTTGTCGCATTAAATCTTGGTGGGGTGCGCTCGGCGGTTTGCACGTGGCGGGCGCATCTTTGCGTGATTTTGTGCCGCGGCCGGCGCCGATCAGAGAGCACGTGCTTTAGGCTCAGTTTCTTCGCTTGCAAAACTGAGCGAAATCAGAGCCGGGAGGTCGTTGACCTTTGGCAATGAATACCGGCGCAGGGCACCACCGGCTACAAGGATTCGCCAAATTTATTCTGGCAATATCTCAGCCGCTACTGGGCCGATTTTAATGAAAATTGATTCGTTACGCTACGCGTAATGCTGTCCCTCTAGTGGGAACCGACTCGGAAGGTCTTACTGAGTCCATTGGTGGGTTTCCTGACTCGCTAGCTCAATTTGATCGGGAGTAATGGACGAAAAACTAATATGACCCTAATGACGTCATAAATGACGTCACGCAAGGTCAACATTGCAAAAGTGACGCATGTAACCTTGCAAGGAGTGCATCAAATCACAATTATGTGTGCTTGAGATACTTGGAGATCGTTCCCGGCGCCAGAATAGCAGTTTCATTTTTCCCCTTTGACTTATAATGGTGATTGGTGAGGTCACGAAAATGCATAAAAATGTTGTTTTAAGTTTTTAATCAAACTGTAAACGCAAAATTATACATAAATATCAATGCATGAAGATGAAAAAAATGAATGTAAAGTTTCTTTCCAGTGCCCTAAAATCAGTATAGTAATCAAGTTAACAGTAGTAGTAAGCAGGCGCACATTGCTCAACAGTCAACACACATGTTTTAGATATCATGTTAATCTTTACCTATATTTTCAATACCCTGTTTTATCAGGACATTTGTGAGCAAGCAAAACATAATGATGAATACACAATGCATGTTCACATTGTAATTTGGTAACCTTAGTTACTGATTTGATTTTGGGCTAAGGGTCATAAATTGCTTGATCTAACCCATGGTCTCCTAACCAAGATTCTTACAGATAAGGTTGGGACGCGAGTCACGTGATCCTTTTTCTGCTTTTTCCAACCCTACTCATGATTTTCATAAGCCTTGATTTATTTCTTGCACAGAGGCGTTTGTAGTTATTCAATATACAAAAACTAATTCAATGCTATTTCAAATTAACAAACAGATTTTACGCGCAATCTCAAACAAAAATTGAATTTATTCGCGTTTCGTTATATGTTTTCAAATATAACCTTATGTTCAATGATTGCGAAATGCAAAAGGTTCCAAAATTAATTACAAAATGAATATATTTCGGACACTGTCCTTCTTCAGTTCAGAATTGCAAATTAAATCATTTAGTCACAACAGCGCCAGAGTATGTCGATAACAGCTAAGTCAGGAAGTCTCACATTGGTAAATTCTCGCGCAAAATAGACAACCATCTTACAGTTGAAATGTTCACAAGTTACCCTTTCATATAAATATAATACATGTGTCCACAATTTACACATTAATTCATCCCTATCATCTATCAATCACTAGACCACAAGCATCTAGTCGTCTATTCGACCATCGAGGCATGCAATCAGTCAAACATCCAACCATCTATGTACTCACACATCACTCAGCTATAGATAATTTGACAATCAAGTCATCAAAGGCCACCATCTTACATCAAAGAGTTTAAGTACTTTACCATTAAACCATTCATTCAAACCTCGAAACAATACTCAATCGTTCAATCATTCATGTTCATCCGTACATACATTCATTCATTCATTCATTCATTCATTCATTCATTCATTCATTCATTCATTCATTCATTCATTCATTCACTCATTCATTCAATCATTCATTCATTCATACAATCATCCAATTATTCAGTCCTTCATTCATTCATTCATTTTCTCACACACCATTCATCAATATGGTTGAATATAAAGGTTTTTACCATTCATCACCACTCATCAATATGGTTGAATATAAAGGTTTTTGGAACCTTTTGCATTTCGCAATCATTGAACATAAGGTTATATTTGAAAACATATATATGTCATAATGCTGTTCATACAAGTACTTCGCCATTTACTTGCAAACGCGTTTCGTTAATTTAATCAGCTGGCAACCATCACCCATCGTCCTCGATGTAGTCGAACTTGGCGCACTCAGATAATGTTCGAAATTTGTGACGCTTACTTGTTGCTATGGCGACCGAGCAGTACCTACGATTTTCATTTGTCAACAAGTGCTTGTGGAGCTGCCGCTCACACTTTTGAACACAGTCTTTATGCGTCAGTTTGTTTTACGCGTCATATCTGAAACATGTTTCGTGAGGCTCCAAAACCATTCAATTCATCTCCTTCAAAAGAAGTGCTTTGTAACATTTTCGATATGTTTTTTGGGCTTAATTGCTAGCTCCATTCATCCTATCTTGCGTGAGGATAGTCATCACTTGGGGACCAGTCGTTGAAAGCAAGGAACAACGACGAGAAGAAAGTCTTGTAAAAAGTCGCAGCGATTGCATTGATGTAAATAGAGTGAATAACCTTATGCTAATGTTATATGTTGCAAATTGATATAATTAAAACTAAATTGATATATTTCGATATTGCACCGTCATCAGAATAAGAATAATTTCTTATTCTGATGACGGTGCAATATCGAAATATATCAATTTAGTTTTAATTATATCAATTTGCAACATATAACATGAGCATAAGGTTATTCACTCTATTTACATTATTAATCATGCTCAGAAATACCATAGCTTACCTCCAAGCGATTGCATTGAGCATTAAATGACGAAAATATTTTTACCCCCCACCGCCTCAGGCGATCACGTGCCGTCACCCACCTGCTCCTAACTCACTTTACATTTTCCAGCAGAATCAGCGTTTACCTATCAACAAAAATAATTGCAATACCTTGGCTTATGAGCATTGATGGATCTGTCACATATTGCCGTGGCTCCCAATTACACAAAAATAAAGATACAATGGCGAAAAATAGATACATACCCTACTAGGTATTAAAAACAACCACCTTCACATCACCTCCACCATCACCCAAAAACTATTGTTTTCATAGCTCAACAAACAATTTTTATCCGTTTGGTGTTCTTCGCCTTCTAGTTTTGAGGACCGCTAACAGTTTTGCATTCGATGCTAAATTCGGATTAGAGATTTGCCAGACTGCTCGCAATATTTGCCACATGCAAACCACGCAGAATACGCTTTTATGTCGCAGCTGCGTCAATATATCCTTTATGCAGATGAAACCGCGATTTTCTTTGAAGCAACAAACAAAAACAACCTTGAAAATATCATTAACTGCGAAGCTTAACTTATCTGCTCCTGGCTACAAATGAACAAGCTTACCCTCAACACTAAAAAAAAACATAAATCAAATATACAGTAACGCAAGTAATGAATTTGATCTAGAAATACAATTAAATAATGACTCTATAAAAAGGGAAGACACAGTAAAATACTTGGGAGTAACCGAAGGTTTGTTGTCAATAGTTAAAACACTATTCTTTAGAATTGTGTTTTTCTATTGAAAAACAAATCTGAGTTCCCTGACCATTTGGCAAAAGCTGCCCGAGATCAGTACAACTTGATGCTCTAGAAAACGGCTGCTCCAAAAATAGTTAAAACACTATTCTTTAGAATTGTGTTTTTCTATTGAAAAACAAATCTGAGTTCCCTGACATTTGGCAAAAGCTGCCTGAGATCAGTACAACTTGATGCTCTAGAAAACGGCTGCTCCAAAAATTCTGATTTTTTTTTTCAGGATTTCTAGTGGGCCAGGTGATCTACGTTCTGGTGTGGGCCTCCCCTCCGCGGACCATCTGGTGCACGTGCCAAGTGACTTTGAAAATTCCCGTGTTAAACCAATGGGCAAAATGAAAAAATGCGTTCCACGGCAGATTGCTCGAAAACGATCCAAACGACCCCCCATTTTCTTCCATGCGGATCAACCACCATTCGGTGCACTATCCATGGGTATGTCGCAAAGTGGCCGGAAAAGTCCAGAACCACGTGCCACGTGCCGTTGAAAATGACCCTGCACACCGGAAATTGGGACTTTTGGTCATTTCGGCGCACCCATGATGCGTTAGGCGGCACGGGCGGACATCGATAGCAGCGCCTCTATCGGTCACTAGGGAAAGCTGGGCTGTAGGCGACGAAATACCGGCTGAGTTGTCACACGTTGAATAGGTTTATAGACATCCGTCTTGTGAAAAAGTTGAACTTTTGCCTTCAATATTTCTACAGGCAATTTTAGAAGTGTCTTCACATAGATTACAACACCGTTAAGATTACTGTATTCACTTCAAGCCTTCCCTATTGTTCTTGATGATGCGGGAACTATTTCTTATTAGTGTTTCTATTTTAAAAAAAACATATTGTGCAAACGATGAAAAAAACATAGATGGAAGATTTTAAATGCAATTTTCTCTAGCAATTAATGGTAAATTATCTACAGATCAAGGACAAGATGCATGCTAACTGATAATTTAAAGTTCTTGGGGCCAGTTGTTTTCTTCTTTTCTTACGTCGCCCCAATGACCGCGAATACACTTGTGATAACGCCTATCGGCATAGTGTGGCGTGTAACCTCACCTGGAACACTCACGTCTCTGCCGTCACCCGGCGCTGTTCCGGCATTCTCAGTGGCCTATCACATCTCAGGGGGCGCCTGCCTCCGTCCGTCATCTCCGTGCTGGTCAACGCCTTGGTTCTCTCGCAGCTTCGATACTGTATCACTGTCTATGGCAACGGTTCGAAGAAGAACCTTGCACTCATTCAGAAGACTCTAAATTATGGGGCAAAAATCATTTTCGGACGCAAAAAGTATGATCACGTGTCGGACCTGCTTGAGAAGCTGCGTTGGCTCAGCGCGGAGAACCTTGTGGTGCATGGCACACTGTGCATGGTGCACAAACTGCTGCGCTTCGGTGAGCCCGAGGTGTTAGCCGCCGGTTTGTCAACCGTGGCTGCCGCTAGGAGCTCACTAGGAGCGCAAGCTAGGGTGACCCGACAGGACCACTCACTATATGTGCTCCGATCTAGAACCGAAGCAGGCAAGAGGCGCTTCATCAGCCGTGGTCCGGTTCATTACAACCGCCTGTCACCCGATTTGCTCGGGCTCCCGGTGCCTGTTTTTAACCCGCGCACCGACGGGGGGGCGGATATCCGCCCCCCCTGAGGTTTTTCGCGGATAGCGGGAAAACCGCGGCGCGTAGCGCCGCGAAATTTGGTATGACTATTCTCTCATCAATTTTACACATGGTGTGCAAGTTTGAACCTCCTAACTTTTAAGGTCAGGTCACCAGGTCACTTTGAATGACCCAACCTCAAGTCACTTTTTTGCAACTTTGTCACCGTGCCAGAGCTACAGTAGATGTCGGAGGCCTTTGAAAGTCGCAGGATGTTATTAGGTCATTAGTAGCTACAATTTGTATATCTCGGAATTTTGATGTCGGTGACCTAAGGTCAGGTCAATTTCGCGACCTCCCCATTATAAGTCAATGGGGGAAAAATCAACTCCCTGTTTTTACCACTAAAACGGGTCGGAATGGCCCCATATACCATACATGACTTCACATACGATCAACCTTCACTACCTTGAGGTCTGTTTTGCTGTTGGGCAGCTGTAAGGTCATGTGACGTCATCAAAGGTCACCAAAGGTTTTTTGCCAATAACTCCTTACAGGAACAAGATACAGCCGCGCGGATGGTCTCATTGTGTTCAGCTCGTCAAGACGCATCGAATGATATACATGATGACCTCGAGGTCACGTGACCTGAGGTCAACCTTTGAACTTGACCTTTCGAGGTCAACATATATATCATTCGATGCGGATCGACGAGAGGGTCACGATGATGCCCCTAGTTTGTTCCTATCTTGACTACTTCGAAAGTTATTCGAGAAAAACCCTCTCCATATCTAGCGCCGCCATTTTGACTTTTTCGACCCCTGTGACGTCATCTTTGACCTGACCTGAAAATGACCTATGTAAAAGTTGTAGACCTTGTCCGTGCGTATCCGATGCCGTTTACCGCTTGTCGCTATCTCGCTTCGTTCTCGAGATCTCAGGGGGGCGGTCATCCGCCCCCCCCCCCCCCCGTCGGTACTAAGTTGGCGCAGACCCCCGTCGGTGCGCGGGTTAAGCACCGCCTCAGGCGGCTGCTGACGGATCCAACCTGACTGAGTTGAGCTAACCATCTGGTGTGCATGTGTGCTGGTATTGTCTGTATCTATGTTTCTTGTATTATCTTGACTATGATGTATGCGAGTGTGATTGTGATGCTTGTCTCTCTTTATCTTGACTTTGAAACCACCGTTTTAATTTTTGACGAGAGGATGTAATAGCCGCTTTTAGTGGATTTCCTTAATACACGTGGGTGACCAAACAATGGGTGTCATCCGGTCGGCAACTGTTTAAGGTGTCGTCCAGTGGGTCAAAGTGGTAGTTTCAAACTTTTGGGATCCACCATTCTGGGGATTCTTTTTGACAATATACACTTACGTTTTTTGGCGCAATGTTCATTCCACCCAGCCGGTCGTCAATGCGTTAGGTGACCCAAATGACGATTAACCTGAAGGAAGTTGGGGGCGAGGAACACGCACGTGCCATCCGTTTTTTACTCGGGCGCTTTCATCTAGGAGATTTTTGCAGATACCTTTTTGATTTGCGAACATGACCAACCTAACGGTATGCCAGTCGTTGATAAATTATCTTGCTGCGGCCGGGCGCTTATTTGCGGTGTTTGTGTTTGGCGGCTGGCGGGCGACTTTTAGTCGTTTTCGGTTAGCAGTTAGCGTCGGTGCGGTGCGGGCGGTTTTCATTTTTTTTCGGCGTTTCGGCGTTTTTTTGTGTGGTTTGCGGCGGTCGGGCGATTTTTTTCGCCGTTTGCGTTGGCGTTTCGGGCGTGCGTTTTGCACGTTTTGCGGTGTTAACGTTTTGCGGCGGGCGGGCGTTTTGTGTTTTTTTGCGGTGTTTGTCATTGGCGGCGGGTGGGCGGGCGGTTGATGCGGGCGGTTTTCTTTTTTTGCGTCGTTTGCGGTGTTAAATTTGTTTGCGGTTGGCGGCCGCTTTTTCGTTTTTTTGCGGTGTTTGCTTTTGGCGGCGGGCGGGCGATTTTTAGGCGTTTTCGGTTGGCGGTTAGCGGGCGTGCGATGCGGGCGGTTTTATTGTTTTGCGGCGTTTCTTTTATTTACGGTTTGCGGCGGGCGGGCGTTTGTTTATTTTTTGCGACCTTTGCGTTGGCGTTTCGGGCGTGCGTTTTGCGCGTTTTGCGGTGTTTGCGTTTTATGGCGGGCGGGCGTTTTTCACAATTCAAAGTCCAAACCTTCGGGCCACAGCGCTCCTCGAAAAGCGCTGCCCTCGAGTATACATTGATACTAAATTAAAGTGGTCTGCCCATATCGACTATCTTGCCTTAGCCATAAGCCGTAATATAGGAATCATTAACAGAATCAAGTACTTATTAGACAAAAATCACTTTTGTTTTTTATTTTTTTTTCACAGTTTTATTTACATAATTCACATAAAAATACCGGCAAAAATAAGCATGAAACATTGTGCTCACCAAGGTCATATATGTGCTCACCATCGGCGGCCCGCCTGGCCAGACCGGGACGGTGCCGTCCACGGCCCTGGGGAGAGCTGGGGGATGCTTCCCCAGCCGGGGAGATCTGATGGCTACCTCCCCGGCTCTCCAGGCGGGCCGCCAGCCCCCGCCCGCACCGCCCGGCAAGCAACCCCGGGCGGTGCCCCCTAACCACCGACCGGGCGAGCGAAGCGTCGACCCGTCTAGGTCGGCGCTCCGCACGCCCGGCCGGCAGACCGGCCCCTCACAGGAGGGGCCAGTCCCGGGTTGGCCCGGATGGGTCATAGGGGCGGGGGCTTGTTTCGCGCACATCGTTTTCCACTAACCCTTTTTTCACTTTTTTATTGCATACACATGCACATTCACATACACGTTCACCTACGTTCACATAGGAGGCCGAGCACGGGCCGGCCGGGAAGGGTTAGGGGCGGGGGCGATTCATGTGCATTGCACAAAACGAGTTACATCCAGACGCACATTGTGCAACACTACACACACCTACGCACACTCTACTACGCACACCTAGCAAAATATTTCACCTATTATTCCACCTGTCCACTTAGGACTATGTCACTCGGAAAATGTTCCTACTTTTTCTGGTACAGGTCCACTGTTCAGTTTATGTTTGCAATGTAATGTTCGGTTACGTTGTCTCTTTTAACCCGCGCCCGGCTGGGGGTCCTGGATTTCCACGCCCTGCTGGGGGGGGGGGGGTGTTTGAACACTCCCCCCCCCCTTGTAACTCGGCTCCTGGGCCACGTAGCGATACGCGGAAGGCGGCGTTCGAAAGAGCGTCAAAAATAATGACGAAGTCACTTCGGTCAATTTTTTGGTCAGGTCAAAGGTCAGGTCACCAGAGGTCATTGAAGGCAAAATTTCGCCGATTTCCAGGTCGAATGTCGAAAATTTCCAAGAAGCCAACGCATAACTCGGGAACCAATAGAGCTACAGCGCCGCGGAAAAGCGCATTCGATAGCCCTATTAACGCCCTTTCTGAGTAATTCCCTCAGATTTGACCTAACGTCAACGGTTTTGCCTGCAGGGGGCAAAAACTGAAAAAATAGCCGATTTTTTCGGAAACAGTTTTTCTGCAATAACTTTTGACCCAAGCCCTTTACGAGCTTACTTTTACCGGCATCGTGTTCCTCTTGTCAAGACGCATCGAACGAACTATAACTTGACCTTGAAAGTTCAACTTGAAAATTTGACCTCAGGTCAAGGTCATGACCTGACCGGAAATGGTCATGTTGCATATCAGTCGATCCGTATCGTCGAGCTGAACACATCTAAGGCGTTTTCATCGCGCTAGCATGCCTCTATCAAAAGTTATTTGCGAAAAACTGTTAGATACCATTCGTGACCTAAGATGACCTCAGGGCATAAACAAGGGTCACGGACACCATTTTCATGTTCAGTGTGTCTAAACCACTTGTAATTCGGTGTTTGGGAGTGTTTATAATATCTTTCGTCCAAAAGAGGCACATTTAAATTTTCTCCCATTGACTTATAATGGGGAGGTCGCAAAATTGACCTGACCTTAGGTCATCGATATCAAAATTCTGAGATATACATTTTGTACATGCTATTGCTCTTAGCAATCGCTGAAAGTTTCAAAGCGATCGGTCACTCGGTGTAGCTATGACAGACATTGAAACTTTTTATGAGGTGAGGTCACTTCAAGTGACCTGGTGACCTGACCTTGAATGACCTTGGTCTGAAATTTTCACAACATGTGTAGAATTGATGCATGATAAGGTGTACCAAAAACGGCGGCGCTCCGCGCCGCCGTTTTTGAGATATTTGCGAAAAACCACAAGGGGGGGGGGGGTGTTCAAACACCCCCCCCAGCAGGGCGCGGGTTAATCACCGGTTAAGAAATAAAAAAACAGTAAATGCTAAATTAAATGTAATAATTTTATAGATGGTCTTGGTAATGCTCTCCGGCTGGTCCTCTCTCGGCATACAAATGATAAGGACGTAAAAAGAAAAAAAGAAATAAATGCTACCAGCTACGTGGTTTTGTAACATGTATAACTGCTATTTTAAAGTATTCAAAAAACCAAGACAGAAAAATTGATCCTAAAATTATTATTACGTCATCAATGACAGCTTTCCTTCGCCTCAGAGACCAAAATTGACGCAGTCAAATGTCAATCCTTGTCAGAATGTCGGAAGTGCGCCATTATTGTATTGCGTAATGTTTGGGCCGCATTTCAGTCAATATTTTAATTTTTTGTAAGGATAATTGGTGTGCTATTTTTGTAATATAGGTGGGGCAGAACGTAGAGTAGGATAATCAATGAATTTGCATCAAATTTTGTTTCGCTGATAGCTCTTTTTTTTGCCGACCAGATGCAAATAAAGTAACATGTGGCATTTGCTCTGATTTGGTTCTTCCATAATGTATACCTAGTGCACACTGCACATATACTTCAGTTCAGCTTTCTATAAGTTTGCTTTCAGGTTCTTTTATGTTTTATGGAATGCTTTCATCAGCATTTATTTATGCTTTGTAGTTTGTTGCTTGTACCACTGGTTTGGTCATTGCTAGACTGTGGAGTGTGGATGCTATTGCTGGTTGTTTTCAGTTTTGCATTTGAAATGTGCTTCCTTGATATATTTTTCAATTTGGTTCTGTTTTGAAAGTTGTTTTGATGAATATTGTATTGTTAGCCTGAGGAAATGCACTTGGCATTGTGTTTTGCATCTAAAAAAATATATATTATAGGTTCTAAGATCTGACCGCCAAATACCCGCCACACGACTAAATTTTGCTTCTCGAACCCGCCAAAAACCCTGCGGGTTTTGAAAACCCGCAAAAAGCGGGTTCGCGGGTTCAAAAAAGGCATCTCTATTGGTCACCCACGTCATAGTCTGCTTCGCGGGTGTGCCGAAATGACCTAAAGTCCAAATTTCCGGTGTGCAGGGTCGTTTTCAACGGCACGTGGCACGTGGTTCTGGACTTTTCCGGCCACTTTGCGACATACCCATGGGTAGTGCACCGAATGGTGGCTGATCCGCATGGAAGAAAATGGGGGGTCGTTTGGATCGTTTTCGAGCAATCTGCCGCGGAACGCATTTTTTCATTTTCCCCATTGGCTTAACATGGGAATTTTCAAAGTCACGTGGCACGTGCACCAGATTGTCCGCGGAGGAGAGACCCATACCAGAGCCTAGATCACCTGGCCCACTAGTAATCCTGAAAAATCAGAACATTTGGAACAGCCGTTTTCTCGAGCATCAAGTTGTACTGATCTCAGGCAGCTTTTGCCAAATTGTCAGGGAACTCAGATTTGTTTTTCAATAGAAAAACACAATTCTAAAGAATAGTGTTTAAACTATTGACAACAAACCTTCGGTTATTGTTTATTGTTTATTGAACACTTAAAAACTCATCCACACAACATGGCTATTCTTGAGTTCGAGTCATAAGAGGTGAAAAAGTAAATACGAGGGGATGATGACGCAATCAAGCACACACAAAAAAAAACCTTCACTGCCCACAAGCACGCATAGGTACTTTCTAAAATTGGCCCAGACGCCGTTTCACATTCATTTTAAAAGCGCCCGGTGGCTGCTCCCTGACAGCGAGAGGCAGGGCATTGAAAGCCGATGAAAGGTCTTCAGATGTCGCAAGCTCCTCACTGCCAGAGGAGCTTTCACAGGGAAATGAAACTTGCAGGATCTAATAAACATTACGAGCCTCACAACTGGTATATCTCGGATTTTTCCTCAACGTCATATAAGGTCAGGTCATTTTCGTGACCTCAACATTCTAAGTCAAAGGGGAAAAATGAAAACTGCTCTTCTGGCGCCGGGAACGATCTCCAAGTATCTCAAGCACACATAATTGTTATTTGATGCACTCCTTGCAAGGTAACATGCGTCACTTTTGTAATGTTGACCTTGCGTGACGTCATTTATGACGTCATTAGGGTCATATAAACCCACCAATGGACTCAGCAAGACCTTCGGAATCGAATGATATGCGAAATGACCTACTTCGACCAATTTCGTGACCTGGGGGCGCTGACCTGACCGTGACCTGAGGGCAACACCCTAAGTTGACCTCATCCAAACAAAAAGTATATTAACCCGCGCCCGGCTGGGGGTCCTGGATTTCCACGCCCTGCTGGGGGGGGGGGGGTGTTTGAACATCCCCCCCTTGTAACTCGGCTCCTGGGCCACGTAGCGATACGCGGAAGGCGGCGTTCGAAAGAACGTCAAAAATAATGACGAAATCTTTACGGTCAATTTTTTGGTCAGGTCAAAGGTCAAGTCACCAGAGGTCATTGAAGGCAAAATTTCGCCGATTTCCAGGTCGAATGTCGAAAATTTCCAAGAACGGGAACCAATAGAGCTACAGCGCCGCGGAAAAGCGCATTCGATAGCCCTATTAACGCCCTTTCTGAGTAATTCTCTCAGATTTGACCTAACGTCAACGGTTTTGCCTGCAGGGGGCAAAAACTGCAAAAATAACCGATTTTTTTCAGAAACAGTTTTTCTGCAATAACTTTTGACCCAAGCCTTGTACGAGCTTACTTTTACCAGCATCGTGTTCCTCTCGTCACGACGCATCGAATGAACTATAACTTGACCTTGAAAGGTCAACTTGAAAATTTGACCTCAGGTCAAGGTCATGACCTGACTGGAAAGGGTCATGTTGCATATCAGTCGATCCGTATCGTCGAGCTGAACACATCTAAGGCGTTTTCATCGCTCTAGCATGCCTCTATCAAAAGTTATTTGCGAAAAACTGTTGGATACCATTCGTGAACTAAGATGACCTCAGGGCATAAACAAGGGTCACGGACACCATTTTCATGTTTAGTGTCATGTCTAAACCACTTGTAATTCGGTGTTTGGGAGTGTTTATAATGACCCCGTTTCCATGGGCATCACTGATTCGGATCAGCAACTTTAAATCGTGTATATTTTTTGAATTCTTCTTTACAGGGTATAATTCAAAGTGGATTAGGTTTATACAAACAGTTAATCTCTTATTCTAATTTTCATAAAGTGTCTAACTATACAGGATTAGCTAATCCATTTTTACTGATCCGGATCAGTGATGCCCATGGAAACGTGGTCAATGTCTTTCATCCAAAAGAGGCGCATTTCAATTTTCTCCCATTGACTTATAATGGGGAGGTCGCAAAATTGATCTGACCTTAGGTCATCGATATCAAAATTCTGAGATATACGTTTTGTACATGCTATTGCTCTTAGCAATCGCTGAAATTTTCAAAGCGATCGGTCACTCGGTGTAGCTATGACAGACATTAAAACTTTTTATGAGGTGAGTGACAGTGACCTGGTGACCTGGCCTTGAATGACCTTGGTCTAAAATTTTCACAACATGTGTAGAATTGATGTATGATAAGGTGTACCAAAAACCACAAGGGGGGGGTGTTCAAACACCCCCCCCCCCCAGCAGGGCGCGGGTTAAGGCCGCCCCACACTGGACCTCGCCTGCGGGTTGCGAGTTTGCGGGTTTTGAGTTTGCGGGCATAATACTAACTCATAGTGATTAAAACGTTCCCTTATGGTAACCTTATGAATGCAATGAATCCGGTACACCTTCAGAAAATTACATATAGTCGCAATACCAGTGCAACAAACTAAAATTCGACTCCAACGAAAAACCCGCAAACCTCGCAAAACTCGCAGACCTCGCAGCGAGGAGAATCGAAAGTTGACTCAAAATCAACTTTTGGAATGCGATGCAAAGTAGCTCGCAAGCTAAAAACATGCAGACTCGCTTGTTAGAGGGTAGTGTAGGTCACTCAGCTTAGATTGTACCATTTGATTTAGAAGAAACCCGAAAACCCAAAAACTGGCAACCCGCATGCGAGTTCCAGTGTGGGACGGCCTTTAATCGACGTGCCTGAGCGAGGCGAACACGATGCTGCTAAAATCGATGCTGCGAAGTTATTCACCAAAACGGAACCGTACCTTGCAGCCCTTGACCTGACCTCTGAGGTCACCGGTTGACCTAGAGCCTTAAACTCGGATGTCAATCTCTGCGTCTCGTAACGGCGCACACGCTCGTTTTTTTTCCGCGACGCGCTAGCTCCACCAGGGGCGAGACGGCAAGGGGGCAGTATCAACGGCAGGGGGGGGGCAGTATCAACGGCAAGGGGGGCAGTATCAACGGCAAGGGGGGCAGTATCAACGGCAGGGGGGGGGCATATGCCGCAGCAGTATCAACGCCGGCGCGCTGAGCGTTAGCCGGCAGCGCTGCAGCGCCGCAGAGGGGGTGGGCTGGCTCACCGACTGCTACTCGGCAAGTCGCCGTCCGTGTACGGTCGGTCCATGCTGGCGCGGATGGCCGCCAGCCAGGTGCTCATCTGGTGGGCGCCACTCGTCTCGACCACGTACTCCAGCCCGCTCTCCGCCTGCACACAGCGCACAGTGTCAGTCCAGTCTCTACCTGCACACAGTGCGCAGTGTCAGTCCAGTCTCTACCTGCACACAGCGCACAGTGTCAGTCCAGTCTCTACCTGCACAGTGCACACAGCGCACAGTGTCAGTCCAGTCTCTACCTGCACACAGCGCACAGTGTCAGTCCAGTCTCTACCTGCACACAGCGCACAGTGTCAGTCCAGTCTCTACCTGCACACAGCGCACAGTGTCAGTCCAGTCTCCGCCTGCACACAGCGCACAGTGTCAGTCCAGTCTCTACCTGCACACAGCGCACAGTGTCAGTCCAGTCTCTACCTGCACACAGCGCACAGTGTCAGTCCAGTCTCTACCTGCACACAGCGCACAGTGTCAGTCCAGTCTCTACCTGCACACAGCGCACAGTGTCAGTCCAGTCTCTACCTGCACACAGCGCACAGCGCACAGCGTGCCGCAGTGGTCAGCAGCTCTGTTCAGCCCGATTAATGTGCTCACCCAACGACACCAAGTCACAAAACAGTGAAAGTAAAAGTAAAACAGTAAAAGTATAACACCAACAGAGTATGACTGGGCTGCATTCTATTAAACGAGTGACTGTGAGGGCGGAGACCTCCTCCCATATCTCCCAAACCACTGCACTGGTTCAATTATCAAAATTCATACTGCGCTAAATGGTCCGGAAATAACTGCCCTCGCCGGACCTATTGGTTTTCTACATACGCGCCGGCCGGGGGAGGGGGGGGGGTACGACCTACCCTCGCCGTTTCGCCCCTGGTGGAGCTAGCGCATCGCGGAAGAAACGAGCGTGTGCTCCGTTACGAGACACAAAGATTGGTACCCGATTTTAAGGTCCTAGGTCAACCGGTGACCACTGAGGTAAGGTCAAGTGCCTCAAGGTACGGTTCAGTTTTTGGTGAATAACTTCGTAAAAAACGGCCGCAGAGCCGGGATTTTGACAGCATCGTGTTCGCCTAGCTCTGGCGCGTCGAATGATATACTTTTTGTTTGGGTCAGGTCAACTTAGAGTGTTGACCTCAGGTCACGGTCAGGTCAGCGCCCCCAGGTCACGAAGTTGGTCGAAAGAGGCCATGTCGCATATCATTCGATTAGGCAAGTCTTCCTGAGTCCATTGGTGGTTTCCCCGTCTCGCTAGCTCAATTTGATCGGGAGTTATTGACGAAAAACTAATATGACCTTCAAGACGTCATAAATGACGTCAAGCAAGGTCAACATTGCAAAAGTGACGCATCTAACCTTGCAAGGAGTGCATCAAATCACGATTCTGTGTGCTTGAGATAGTTGGAGATCGTTCCCGGCGCCAGAACAGCAGTTTTCATTTTTCCCCATTGACATGATGGTGAGGTCACGAAAATGACCTGACCTCATATGACCTTAAGGAAAAAAACCGAGACATACAAGTTGTGAGACTCGTAATGGATACTAGATCCTGCAACTTTCATTTCCCTGTGAAAGCTCCTCTGGCAGTGAGGGCGTTGCGAAGTTGCGACATCTGAAGACCGTGCAGAGGTTCACTTATGACGTCATAGGTCAGTGACCTGACATGACCCGAAAATGCGGTTGAAGTCAAAAGATCCGGCTTGAATCAAAGGTCAGGTATGCCAGGTTTCAGCTCTCTATCTCCAGCGTGTTTGGAGCTATCGCGAAAAAAACCCTATGGGGGGCGGCATCCGCCCCCCCCCCTCGGCCGGCGAGGGTTAAAGGAAATATACAGGGTGTCCAGAAAAACGGATACTATTATTTTTTGCTGTAATTCCGAAAATAAACACCTTACGTTTTAAAATGGCACATGCTTGTATTCGCCAAAATATGGCAAAACAGACAGCAGGTGCCACATGACATGTAAACTCTTTGGTTAGTTGCGGCAGCTCCTCAAAGCAGATACTCAATGTGAGCGGCCTTACGGCGGATCAGCTCCAGCACTAGCACAGTCTGCAGGTGACTGATGGTCATGTTGACCATCTCGGAGGGCAGGCAGACAACTTTCCAACGACGCATTACAGTGCTCATGAGTTTTGCCAAATCTTGCACTATAAGCACATGAATTTGGAACAAAATCGGCACGTGCGTTAATGAATGCGACTTAATTTCCGTAGTATCTTTTCTTTCTGGACACCCTGTACAACTTTTAACATGCCTTAACATGGGGTTTTGAAATGACACAACAGTTTTGTAGCTTGAGCCAGGGGCGGCGCCATGAATTTTTGACTGTGGGGTACTAGGGTGAAAAGGGCCCATTCATAGTGAAAGGAGCCCATGGTGAAAAAGGCCCTTGCACGGTGAAAAGGGCCCATATCATTAACCCGCGCCCCACTGGGGGAGGGGCTATTTATAGCCCCCCCTCCCGTTTTTCTGCAATAACTTCCAAACTGCTTGACGTATCGACGCCAAACTTTCAGTACCTTAGGCTGCATCAATTTGACACCTTGTGTCAAAATTTGAACTTCGTAACTACTATAGGTCGGCCGGAAATGACGTCAGAGTGACGTCATGTTCGGCCGATTTCGACGCAAAACATTGAACCACGGCAATCGCTCCCAAGAGCTCAGTTTTTAGGCTAGATCCAATTTCTTTGCATGAGAGGACTCAGAATAGACTGCGCTATCAAACTGCTATCTCGGATTTTCGAAATTTTGAAAATTTTGAAAAGTTGATATAATAATATCCAAAATTTATATTTTTACATTTTTTCAAAAAGTTTTTGACTTTTCGAAAAAAAAAAACAGAATATATGTGATAGAACGCATTATCATGACTAACTCTAGCAAGTTTTAGCTGAATATCTTCAAAAATGGCCAAGTTTTACGCATTATTGCAAAAAATTCTCAATTATTTGTTTTTCAAATCAATTTTTCAGCACGTATTTGACATTGTACGCCATTATAAATAGCACCATCGTGTTCCTGAGCTCAAACTGCATCCTGACCTATAGACACCTTTTTTATTGAAAATTTTTAACTTCAAAATTTGACCTTTTTTGACCTGAAAATGACCTAACATAAGCTAAATTAGACTCAAAATGACCTCGAATGACACAGAAATTCGAAATCTCTGACCTAAATGGACCATAAAACATGTGTCACGTGACCGATGCATGATATAATATTTTCGTGACCTGTGATGACCTGACCTTGACCTGAAAATCAAAGTACAAGTTTGCTACCCTCAGGGTAACTAGAGCATCTGTTCCCGAGTGTGTGATCCAAAAATGAGCCTGATCTGACTTGTAAGACGGCGGCCAGAGCCCAAAACGTGAATAAGCCAAAATGCTAATAATTTTTACTTTGACCTGACCTGTGACGTCATCGGTGACCTCGTGGTCAATGAAATTAGGTTTCGCTCGACAGTTTTTCCGGAGCTATCAGACGCCGTTTGAATTTTGACGATCGGCCCAGTAGTTTCGGAGTTAGGAGGGGGGGGGGCTATGAATAGCCCCCCCCCCCCCAGTAGGGCGTGTTATACGCAGACCCCAGTGGGGCGCGGGTTAACATGGCGTAACCCACGCTGTGCTGGGGGGAGCGTTTTTACGCCCCCCCCTCCGTCAGTTTTTTTTGCGAATATCTCAACCTGTTCATACATCATTTACGCACATGTTGTGAAAATCTCAGACCCGGGTCTTCAAGGTCAGGTCACCAGCATAAGTCAATGGGAGAAAATTGATATGCGCCTCTTTTGTACAAATGTCGTTCAAAACGCTCGCAACCATCGGTTCATACGTAAACATAACACAATGAATCGGAAAACTGCACCTGCGACCCCTCTGTATGTCCCTGAGGTCATCTCAGGTCAAGAACGGTCACCAGCAGTTTTGTGGCCATAACTTTTGATAGAGACGTGCTAGAGCGGTGAAAACACGTCAGATGTGTTCAGCTCGACCATACGGATCGACTGATATGCAGCATGACCCTTTCCGGTCAGGTCATGACCTTGACCTAAGGTGAAATTTAAAAAAGACCTTTCAAGGTCAACGAATAGTTCATTGGACGTGCCTCGACGAGAGGAACACGATGCTGCCAAAAGTAACGTCGTGACTCTCTTGAATCAAAAGTTATTGCCCACAAACAGTGTACGGGAAAACGGCTATTTTTACAGTTTTTGACCTCTGGAGGCTAAACCGTTGCCCTGATGTCAGATCTGAGAACATAATTCAGAAAGGTCTGTAAAAGGGCTATCGAATGCGCTTTTCCGCGGCGCTGTAGCTCTATTGGTTCCCGAGTTAGCCGGTGGCACTTTCCAAAATTATTGAAATGGACTAAATTTGACCTTTGATGACCTCTGGTGACCTGACCTTTGACCTGAACTTAAAAATCACCGAAGCTACGTGGCCCAGGAGCCAAGTTAGACGGGGGGGCATGAAAACGCCCCCTTCCCCCAGCACTCGGCGGGAAGTTCAGGCCACCAGCACGGCGCGGGTTAAAGGCACTTGCAATAGCAATCTAGCAGTCGACAGTGAAAGATGATAGATCTTGAAAGCCTTTTTTCTTTTTATAAATTTAGTCCGAACCTTTTGATAGGAAGGATTCACAAGGACAGAGCCACCGCTAAGCGAAGCTTGTTGCATTGACGCTGCCCTCTTCCCTCCGATCGTCAAATTCCAGTTATATGGCAGAATTTAGAGTCCAAAGATTAATGAGCGCATATAGTCGCGCACGGCCGGTCCCCTCGGCCCTCACTGACTTCGCCCGGCTACGGCCTGCCACCAACCGCAACCATACCTGTCAGGAGGCCCTTAACCCGCGAGTTGCTGGGGGGGCGTTAAACGCCCCCACTTTTTCGCCGGGCCATAGCATAAAAACGGCGCGCCGCAGGCGCGCCAAATTTTGTGTACCTGTAGGGAATTGATTGAAGTTTATTGTGACAAAGTTTCAAAAAAATCGGTCGGAAATTTTTTGAGATATCGAGGTTTTAGTGACGTCATGATTTCTGAGTTTTCGACCAAAAACGGCATATGTTCAAAAAATCATATAAAATCACAGAATAGACATACAGACATGCCGTAAATGACATTAGACTGCCAATACCATGAACAATCAAATAGCTGTCTTCGATTATTGATTATCGTTCCGCATTTTCCAAAATCTTGAACTGAATCTTGGCAATTTCTCGTGACTACTTCACGACCATGATACATGCATTTCTTAAATTGAAGTTTTTGAGCCAAACACGTACACATATGATAAAATGAATGTCACCATCGTGTTCTACGCCCCAAATTACCCATAAAACATGTGTCACAGGCTGCGAATATCAGTTTTGATTTTCGGGGATTTATGCCTACCCGGTTGACCTGACCTTGACCCCGACCTATGCTTGATTGACCCCTACATAGAGCTGACACTCTTGTAGTCTTTATATGATGGATTGTGCACCGTTTTGACAGAGTTTATGACGAGAGGCGCCCATTGCGAAGTCCTGAAATCCATGCTACTGAAAGCCCGATTTCAGGTGTTTGACCTGACCTTGATCCAACCTGTGACCTCAAAATTCAACTTTTAAGTACTCATCTGAAGCGCCTCGTCGCGTTCTTTCGTTTGCCGCCTCGTGCGTTTCGCTGCGCCTATTGGTTCTCGAGTTATCGGCTGGGGGCGTTTAACGCCCCCCCCCCCCCAGCAAACGGTGGGTGGCGAAATACCCCAGCAACTGCCGGGTTAAACATCAAGCGCCCGTCGCGCTTCGAACCCTGACTGTTATAACCGGGAACGCGTGCTCTCACCACGTGGAGTTCAACGCTCTACCAACCAGGGACGGCGCCACGGATTTCGTCTTGCGGGGGCAGGTTTTCAGAAAAAGGGCCCAAACAAGATGGGGGCCCAAACTTTCCGAAATATCGCCGGCCAATACCGTCAATACTCTGCAAGCCTTTATTTGCAAGGCCATCTATAGAAGGTACAGTCACTCTCCCGCCGACCAATCAGAGACAGATCCTGAGTGACCTCACCCCTGATGCTCGCAAGGGGTGCTCCATTCCTTTACAACGTAAAAATGACTAACTTCATTTGAAGATTGTTGGTGACACTCTACACATATTGCTAAACTGTTGATGTCATTGGAAAGTCCAACTAATTTTCTAGCGATAAAAAAGAGCAGCAATATGCTAAGAAATGGCCGGTTTTGAAGATATAGACGATTTAAAAATCCTCTGCAGTTGCAGGAAAGCAACATAAAAACGCATCGAGCTTATATAACTATTCTGTTTTATTTTTACTATGAATAAATCATTTTCCAGTAAGTTTTTAGATATGGTATCGATTTAATCAACAACTTTATTACAATATTTTTATAACTTGTAACTTTATTTCAAAATAATATTTTCAAAAATGGCAACTGCTGGCAAGTAGCTTTGAAGCGATTGTGGCGCACCGCGCCACGCCATTATTGTCCTGAGGCACCCTTATGATGTCATCAAAAGTGGAGTGACATGGGCCTGTTTATTTGTACCTGGACCTACCATTCCCACAACCGTTGCCTTCTACACAATAACTTTTGTATTAAAATACACACTCTTAACCGTCGCCCGTATTGGTGTTTTTCCAGCCACGAACGTATAGGGGGCGGGAGTCCGTTGGCCCCCCCTTGCCGTTTCGCCCCTGATCAAGCTAGACCTTCGCAGAAAAACACGAACGTGCAGCGTGCTGCCCGTGACGAGAGGAAGCCGAAGATACCCAATTTTAAGGTCCTTGGCCATCGGCTAACCTTCCAGGTCCTGTCAATGACCCAAAAGTCGGGAAAATCGGGACATGTTAGAACGTCGAAAAGGGTGGCTGTTATGGGGTTTTTCGGGGTGATGATCACGAATATCATGTTAGTTATGATCATAGATGATGTCTTCATGCATTTAGGCCAGGTCGGGTCAGGTCAGGTCAGGTCAACCACTAAGGGTCTTGTCGGGTATTCGTAGTACGTGGCAACCACCTCTGACAGCTTCGTAACATGTTACGAAGGCACCAAAATCACTTCGTAAATGTTCAAATGGTTGCTAAATTCGAATTTAGCTCCAAAAACTAGCATAGAGATATGTAAAACTCGAAAAAAAGTGAACCGAGATCATCAAAGGTCAATGACCTGACCTGACCTTCCGGTGACCTTGACACCCACCCTAATGCATGGGAGCAGCATCATATCCCATGTTTGAACGCTTGAAACCACGGAAAGACTGCGCGAACGCGCGGCTAATGCGAGCCGACGTACGCTGAATCGCGATTCCGGCCAAACATGGTCTCGAAAAGTAGGTCACAGGTCAAAGGTCATTAATGTCAGGGTCATGAAGTTTCTAGGATAGGTGTAAAATTGATTAACGAGAGGGTACTGAAGGTTTCGTCGCGATCAGCCGCTCTTTACGCGAAACCGAGGGGATCCGTTCGACAACAGGCAAGACATTGTTCTTGTGGTAACATCAACATGAATAGGTTATCTTTTTTGTTGGAAGCTGTTTACTATCCTAACCAACAAATTCCACGTTAACAACTTGAATCAGCCTGAGTAGCCAAAATTCTGTACAAAAGCGTCTTTTCAATACTCGAGTTTATCATGCCCCGCCTCCCGGCTGGAAAGTGACTCGGACGGACAGTGGCTCAAACAGGAGCTCGGCTCGACAGGGCCGGCCCAAAAACACCGGTACGCACATGGCACAGGAGCGGCGCCTCGGGTAATGCCCATAGGTTGACCTAAAGGCCCTCTCATGAATGGTATGGGCCCTCAAGTATGGTACGGTTGTCGGTTGACCCCGAAGGCTGACCGGCGGCCAGGGTTTAGTGCGGCGTACTCGCGGGCAATTTCGATATCATAGGGACCCTACGAGGCCCAGTTCCTATGTTCCCCCGAGACTGGATATGGGCCCTCTGAGGTCTCGAATGGGTATTCGGAGACCTGTTACGCCCCATTACGCTTAGTACGTACATTCTGAAGCCTGGTATAGGCCTTTGTGGCCTGATACGGGACTTCCGAGGTCTGTTGGGGTCTATACGGCCTGAAATTGGCCTTCTGAGGCATTGTAGGTGCCCTGTGCGGACTGGTCTGGGTCTTCGGAAGCCTGTCAGGTCCCCATTAAGTCTATTATGAACCTTCTAAGGTCTAGTAGAGGTCTCAGAGACCTGGCTTGGCCCCTTGAGGCCTGATATGGTCCTTCTGAAGCCTGGTTTGGGCCCCTGAGGCCTGGTATGGGTCTTCTGAAGTTTGGTAGATCCTCACTTTAGCATGGCCATTGGAGTCCGGTAAAGGCCCTTTCTTGACTGGTAAGGACCCTCAGAGGCTTGATATGGGCCTTTTTATACTACATAGGGGACTTCTGAGGCCTGGTATGGACCCTCTCAGACATTCTAAGGACCTTACCAGACCTTTTAATGGCCCTCTCAGCACTGTTGTTGGCCCTCTAATGACTGGTATGGACCCTCTCAGGCATGATACGCGGGCCCTCCCAGTTCTTGCAAGGGCCCTCCCTCTCATTACTGCTGCAGGCCCTCGCATGAGTGGTATAGACCCTCTCAGGCATGGTACGGGCCCTCCTAGTCATTGCAACAGTCCTCTCAGTACTGCTGGCCGCTGGGGGCCCTTCCATGATTGCCATTGACTGACATAACCCTCAGTAATATGTCAGGGTACGGGCACTCACATAACTTGTGGTGGCCCCCTCAGTATTGTTATAGGCCCTGCTGTGGGCCTTCTCAGCACTGATATGGACCCTGTTACGGCTGGTATGGGCCGGGCCCTCTCATGCATTTTACAGGCTCTCGCACTCCTTCCAAGGGCCATCTCAGCACCACTGTGGGCCCTGTCGTGACTGGTATGGGCCCTCTCCTTCTCACGCATAATATGGTACCTTCCAGACCTTGCCTGGGCCCTTTCATATATTGAATGGGCCCTCTCAGACGTGGCATGGACCCTATTTGGCCCGGGCCCTTTCTACAGCCTGGGAAGATAGGACAGGGCCACAATCGCCCAAGATACAAAATAAATTATTTTCTATCACCTTTTTTGCCAAATTTGGCCCTTTTACAAAAACATTGGGCCAAGGCCTCTAAGTTTTATTTTGGCGGCGGCACCTTGAGAAGGCCCCCTTTGGCTTGATTCCCCACTCCTGAAGTCATTTCTACAGCTCTGCCCAGAAGTCTTTTTTCTGCACAGCCAGAGAGTATTCCGTCCATACCTGACCTGCTGGCTGAAAAAGGGGCCCCATTGTTCAGAGTTGGGGGGGCGGCTGCCCCCCCCCCCCCCTGCCCCCCCTGTGGCGCCGTCCCTGCTACCAACTGAGCTAACGGGACCGGCTTGCGTCGCCAAAAGACTAAAAACACTTAACCCGCGCCCTGATGGGGGGGGCCATTTTGGCCCCCCCCCCTGTGGTTTTTCTTAAATAGCGAAAAAACGGCGGCGCGCAGCGCCGCCAAATTTTGGGTACCTTACCGGACATCAATTTGACACCTTCACACAAAATTTCAAGTCACAGGTCACCTCAGGTCAGGAGTTATTGAGGTCAAACTGAGGTCATGTTCGAGTAAAAATGAGCAAAAATTATGACATCTTGAAACGCTCACCAATTCTACAGTTAACAAGCAATTTTAAAGTTCTTTATGTGGTTGTGTAGAGAAAAGACGGCGCTACAAAACTTCTATCTCGAATTTTCGAAATTTTTGGATTTTGACCCCCAAAAATCAAAAAAATTGATTTTTTTAGAAAAACTCAAAAAATTTCCAAAATTTTTTCGAATTTCGAAAAAACCGGAATATATGTGATAGTCCCTGCGCTCTTCGATATACATACCAAATTTTAGATCGATACCTCTTTTTTTGGCCAAGTTATAGCGAAAAAACTGTTAAAAATTGATGACGTCAAATTTTTGAACTCAATTTTTAGCAATTCTAGACCTCGTAGCGCAAAACGGACACCACCATTGAACTCCCCGTGACGAGCTGCATCGAATCGATACCCATTTTATGCAAAAATATCAACTTTGAAATTTGACCTAATTTGACCTGACCTTGACCAAAACGTGACCTAAGCTGGCCCTTAAGTCTGTCTGACCCACATAATCGCATTTGTCATGTAAAATGGACCATAAAACATGTATCACACGACACTTTCATATTGTGACCCCCCCAGTGACCTGACCTCTGTGACCTGACGTGGTATCAGTGACCTCAAATAGCAAAATATGTAAATATGTGTTTGACGATCAATGCCCCATCGATGGTTTTCAATTAAATGCATTTTACACGATTTTACAACGCATTTCTTGAAATGCCTGTAAACGGTGAAAATTCGACCTTTGACCTGACCTGTGACGTCATCGGTTTGACCGAGGTCAATGAAATTGGGTCACAAGGTAGTTCCCCGTTGGGGCTATCCAACACCGTTTACCGCTTGTCGCTATGTTGCGTGGTTCTCGAGATCTGAGGGGGGGGGGGCCAAAATGGCCCCCCCCCATCAGACCGCGTTGCTCGGCAGACCCCATCTGGGCGCGGGTTAATGCAGTATTGCATACCTATTACCTACCTACCAACAAAGATAACCAGCGTGATTTGCCAAATTTAGGATCTATTTGAAATGCCCTCCTTTCGTCACGACAAAGATGCTTTGATAGATTGCGAGCCTGCCAATTATTGTTCATATTACGGAATATGGACGAGTTCCTACTACTTTTTAACTACGGGGTGCTACTGTATACAGCTGTACACTGCATACTGTATATCCCTCGCCGGACCTTTTGGTTTTCTACAGACGCGCCGGCCGAGGGGGGGGGGGCATAACGACCCCCTCGCCGTTTCGCCCCTGGTGGAGCTAGCGCGTCGCGGAAAAAACGAGCGTGTGTGCCGTTACAAGATGCAGAGATTGATACCCGATTTTAAGGTCATAGGTCAACCGGTGACCTCTAAGGTCAGGTCAAGTGCCCCAAGGTACGGTTACGGTTCCGTTTTTGATAAATACGTCTCGTAACTTCGCAAAAAACGGTCGCAGAGCCGCGATTTTGGCAGCATCGTGTTCGCCGTTGCTCAGATGCGTCGAATCATATACTTTTTGTTGGGTGAGGTCAACCTAGGGTGTTGACTTCGGGTCACGGTCAGGTCAGCGCCCCCAGGTCACCAAATTGGTTCAAGGAGGTCAAGTCGCATATCATTCGATTCAGCAGGTCTTCCTGAGTCTATTGGTGGCTTTCCCGACTCGCTTGCTCAGTTTGATCGGGAGTTATTGAAGAAAAACTATGACCCTAATGACGTCATAAATGACGTCACGCAAGGTCAACATTGCAAAAGTAACGCATCGAGCCTTGCAATAAGTGCATGAAATCACGATTCTGTGTGCTTGAGACAGTAGGAGATCGTTCCCGGCGCCAGAATAGTAGTTTTAGTTTTCATTTTTCCCCATTCACTTTAAATGGTGAGGTCACGATAATGACCTGACCTCATATGATCTTAAGACAAATCCGAAACACACAAGTTGTGAGACTCCTTATGGATTCTAGGTCCTGCAAGTTTCATTTCCCTGTGAAAGCTCCTCTGGCAGCGAGGGCGTTGCGAAGTTGCGACATCTAAAGACCGTGCAGAGGTTCACTTATGACGTCATCACTCAGTGACCTGACCTGCCCGGAAAGTGCGATTGGTGTCAAAAGATCCGGCTTGAATCAAAGGCCAGGTATGCCAGGTTTCAGCTCTCTATCGTCATCGTGTTTGGAGCTATCGCGATAAAAACCTGGGTGGGGGGGGGCAGTCACCCTCCCTCGGCCGGCGAGGGTTAATTTCCAGGTAATTACTAATTACCGTGCACAATTTGAAATCGATTATTTTTGGTAAGAAACTTTGCTTTTAGAACGGGACAAGTGTTAGTGTCGCATAATCTTTTTGGGGATAGAGGATGGAGCCGACTGCAGAGTCGGGTCGCTTTTCCTGGCCCGGATTATGAACACTTGACTCTTAGCTACAGAAAGAGCCTCTGAGCACTTGAAGGGGCCCCTGAATACTTGACGGGGTCCCCTGAGCTACAGAAGGGCCGTGTGAATACACAAGACCCTCTGAGCGCATGAATAGGCCCCTGATCTCTTTATGAGGGCCCTGTTGCCGGCGGCTCGCTGCGTGTGAGAGAACGTGGACTGTATCTTTAACGTCAGCGAAAGGAGGTACAAAATACCCGACGCCGTGTGTCGTGATCTTAGATATACCCCTTAACGGAAAGAATGTATACAAAATAGGTCTGTATTGTCTTTGACCTCGGGCATTCAAACGTGCGGGCAAGAAACATGCGGGCAAAACGAACGAGCAATATAATAAAATGAACGGTAAAATAACAACAGATGCTTAAAAACCCGGAGCGATATCCCAGGTTTTTAAAGGCAGAGGATAGCAGCCTTCATGGTGCAAAATACCAATTCAGCCGTGACCTATCAGGTGGGTAGCGGTCGGGGATCGGCGGGAGGTGGTGTCCGAGTCAGTACTGAATACTAACTGACGCACCGTCCGGCGGAAGGCTCTGACCTCGGATCGGTCGATCACGTGACAGGTCACTCGTTTAACATACGTGGGCACCAGCACCGAGCCGGCGGCCGCGCGGAGCGGCCGCGCGAGCCGCGCTCAAAGTACCGGTGCACCCAGCCGCCGTGCCGGATGAAGCCACGATCGCCGGACGGAGAGCGTTACATAACCGCAACATTCCGCGACAGGCCCTCTGAGCGCATACAGAACGCTCGACGGGGCCCCTCTGAGCTACAGAATGGCCCTGATTACACAACAGAGTCCCCTAATTGCATGAAGGGGCCTCTGATCACTTGACAGGGCCCCTGATCGCTTGACGGGCCCCTGATTGCTTGACGCGGCCCTCTAAGCCAGAAAAGGCCCTATGAGTACGCGACAGAGTCCTCTAAGCAAATGAAGAGGCTCCTGGTTGCGCATGACGGGGCCCTCTGAGCTAAAAGAAAACTCCGAGCATATATAGGGCCCCTGAACGCCTGGCAGGGCTCTCTGAGCGACAGAAAAGCTCTTAGTACACGAGAGGGCCTTCTAAACGCATGGAGGGGCCCTGCTTCCCTGATTGGCGCCCTCTGAGCACATACTAAGGGTCCCTGATTGCTTGACGGGGGCCCTTTAAGCTACATAAAGGCTCTCTGAGTACACGACAGGGCCATGGAGCGCATGGAGGGCCCCCTGATTGCGTGATGGGGCCCTCTGAGCTACATAAAAGCTATCTGATCATATAAAGGACCCCTGAACGCTTGGTAGGGCTCTCTAAGCGACAGAAGGGCCCTCTAAACGCATAAAGGGCCCCTGAACGTTTGACGGGCCGCCCCATGAGCTACAGAAAACCGTCCACGTACACGACGAGGCCCTCTGACCCCATGCAGGGGCCCCTGATTGTTTGGCGGGGCCTTCTAAGCCATAGAAAGACTATATGAGTACACGACAGGGTCCTCTAAGCGCATGAGGAGGCCCCTAATCGCACGTAACGGGCCCTCTGAGCTACAAAAAAAATATGAGCACATAAAGGGTCCCTGAGCGCTTGACGGGGCTCTCTGGGCGACAAAAAGGCCCCCAGCGCTTAGAGGGCCCCTAAATGTTTGACGAGGGTCCTATGAGCTACAGAAAAGCCCTGAGTACAAGAGAGGGCCCTTTAAACGCATGAGGGGCCCCTGATTCCTTGGCGAGGGCCCTCCGAGCACATGATAAAGGCCCTGATTGCTTGACGAGGCCCTCTTAGGTAAACAAAGGCCCTATGAGTACACGGCAGGGACCTCTAAGTCAGGGGCGTCGCCACGGATTTTTGAGTGGGGGGGTCGGGTTTCTAGTCTTCACCCGATGGGTAGGGGTGTTTTTTTTGCCACACTTCCCAGTTTTGTACGTGCGTATGTGTGTGTGTGCGTGTGTAACAAATCGGCGCGCAGCGCCGCCAAATTTGGTATAACCTACTAGGTAGGTATACCTACCTACATCACTTGCGTAAAAATTATCACTGGTCACTTAAGGTCAGGTCGCCATGTCAAGTTCAGCTATACGGTATACTTCTATAAAAACTTTCCCCTCTCGCCATTCTTGTAGCTTTTCTCCCATAACTTCGAAATTTGGTACACTGTATAGGTACCTAATGTATGGGGTTATACGTGTCAGCAATTCATGATTCTAAGTGAGGATTTACATCTATGATCTGAAGGCAGGTCAAATACGTGACCTCATCATTAGAAAATAATGAGAAATTAGAAAAAGCACGAATGCCTCCTGCTTTGAAAAAGTTCGTCAGAAACGCAAAATATCTTTGGAGCCATGACAAATCAGCTCATCATTGCCAGGGACAGGGTGCAACTTATGGCGAGTGATGACTCGAAAGGTCATTAGTGGAAATGTCCATCGATGGCCACCAGCATTTTTTTCTACAACTTTTGACGAAGACGCGGTAGAGCGATGACAGCACCTGGAAGGTGTTCACTGTTCAGCTCAACAACACGGATCCATTCATATGCAGCAGGAGCATAGGTAGGCGCGGGAGCCGGGGGCAGTGGGGCCAGCTTGCCCCCCCCCCCAACTCTGGGGCCGTGGGGGCGGTGCCCCCACAGCTTTGAGACGGAATACCACACTTTTTTTGCAAATGTTTTCTTTTTTTGTTGAAAAAGCCGAGGGGTGAAAAATAAGTGGCCTAAAACCGGTGAGAAAACTAGATTTGGGGGTACCCTAGGTTAATCTCTAGTATGGTGTGCCCCCCCCCCCCCCAGTCGGAAAGTAGTTCCCGCGCCCCTGAGCAGGAGGTCCTTTTTCGATCAGGACATAACGTTGACCTGAGGTCGTTTTAACGTTAATTCTGAATGGTCAAATTTTAACTCATGTGACGCGTCTCAAAGAGATCAAGACGGTGGTCACAAGACAACTGTACATACCATACAAATTCACGGAATCGAAAGTTACTGCAAAGCAGATGTTTCGGCAGAATCTGTCCAGTTAGCTGTTTGCCTTCTTATGGGCCAAACATAGACCTGAGATGAAATCTAACGCGAAGCTAGCGAAAGAGCGTTAAAAGAGCTATCGAATAGTTTTCTGCTTCACTGTAGCCCTTCTATTGGTGGTTTCCCAGTCGCTAACGTATAACGTATACTAAACTAACGCTGAGGCATGCTTTCGACCCCTGATCGATCTACAGGTTTGCGGAAAAAAGAGCATGCTGCCCGTGACGAGAGAAAGCCGATGATACCCATTTACAAGTTTTCGGGTCATCTCAGGACTCAGGTCATCGCCAATAAGTAGAGAAACTCGGGACCTGCTAGAACTTAACGAATGTAAGTTGTGATGGTTTTTCGAGGTTCTGATTACGAATGTTATCTTAGTTTTGAACGAAGATGATGACTCCATGCATTTGGGGTAGATCAGGTCAGGTCAGATCGACCAGTACCTAATAGTGGATGACCACCACCGATTGCTTCCTAGCATGTTATATGAATAAGCAACACAACTACTTCTTAAATGTTCAGATGGGCGCTAGCCGCTAAGTTCAAAATCAGCTCCAAAAACTACCCTATCAATTAAAAGCACGTTATGAAAAAGTGAGCTAAGGTCATCTTTATTTGAATCAGGGATATCGATTTATTTTAAGTAGGTGATTAACTCGAGCGCACCGGAAGTTTTGTTGCAATCGGCTCCTTTTTGCGCGACTTCTTTGCGAAAGCCCGAGACGGTTCCATCTGACTCCCTTTCCCCTACATGTGCACTGTACAGCTAGTTGTGACGGTAGCCATGGGGCTGAGGCTAATTTGTAGTTTTGTAGTTAGGTATAACTGATCCGACGAATCGACTGCGACCATTTTTTTAAAACGATCAGGCGAACGCTCGGGGCAGTTTTGGCGCGTCCAATCCTTTGAGGGATAAAAAGGTACTAGGATGGGGGCTACTTAAAAACATTGTTGTGCTGGTGTTCCCCGCCCACAGCCAATTGACCTTTAGGTAATTGGCTAATTGACTTTAGGGAGCTCTTGAAGCGATTTTGAATCTGATGTATTTGTTGGTGTTGCTGACGCCTGCTTCACTGACATAAAAGCTAAAAAAGCATACTCAGCATCGCAAGAAGTGGGGGGGTCGACACCCCCAGTTTTCAAGAGTGGGGGGGTCACGACCCCCCCGACCCCCCGTCGGCGACGCCCCTGCTCTAAGTGCATGAAGAGGCCCCTAATCGCGCGTGACGGGGCCCTCTGAGCTACAAGAAAACTCTCTGAGCATTTAAAGGGCCTCCTGAACGTCTGACAGGCCTCTCTGAGCGACAGAAGGGCCCCCAGCGCTTAAAGGGCCTCTGTACGCTTGACGAGGGCCCTATGAGTTACAGAAAAGCCCTGAGTACACGAGAGGGCCCTCTAAACTAGAGGTGGCAAAATGTGGACCCGAGGACCCGGTCCAAAGAACCAGTCTGGACCCATCTGGGTCCAGACCGGTTCCTGGAAATTTTCTGACGGGTCCAACCGGGTCCTACCATAAACTATACATCTTGCACACTACACATTATTGCAAAATATGAAGTGAATGAAGTGAATGTTTCTTTGCACACAGTAGCTCATGAGTATTTCCAGTGGGAAATAGGCTGTTTTACATGATGCAACTAATGATACCTACAAGTAGTTTGTATTAATTGACTTTTGGGAAACGGGTCCAACTGGTTCCGATTCCAACTAAGACCGGGTCCGACTGGTTCCAGAAATGTCCAGCCGGGTCTGGTTCGAGTCTGGTTCCCAAAATTTTCATCTTTTGCCACCTCTACTCTAAACCCATGAAGGGGTCCCTAATTCCTTGACGGGGCCCTCTGAGCACATTATAAGGGTCCCTAATCGCTTGACGGGGGCCCCTCTAGGCTACATAAAGGCCCTCTAAATACACGAAAGGACAGGCCTTAAAAGCGCCCTACCGATCAGTAGGGCCTGTAACAGCCACCTGTTAAGTTTTTCAGCATTGGCCATCTGTCGGCAATAGTTATTTGATCACTGCTAGAAACTATTTAACGGTTTTAGAGGGCCATTGCACGACTACTAGAAAGTCTTGAAAAAGTTCAGACTGGACTCCTGACTGTGGGGTACTGGGTATATGCAGTACCCCACAGTCAAATGACTGTGGGGTACTAGTACCCCACGTACCCCACGGTGGCGCCGCCCATGGTTCCGATATATAGTTGGAAAGTTTTGGAGTATGTCATTATTGTTTAAAACGACGTTGTCGCCGTCCTGAATGTATTGGATACTTTTCCTGTCTGAGTTCCTTTTTTCTAAGGACAAAAAGTATTTGGAGTTTCGTTCGGGGAGCATTCATTCTGGCCAGGGTTCATAATGTCCAGGGTACGATATGCCCAGTGTCGAAATGGCCAGTGCCTTGAATGGGCCAGAGTTCATAATGTCCAGGGATTGCATGGTCCAAATGCGGCCAACTGGCTGCAGATAGGGTATATTCAAAGAGGCCAGGGTTAATAATGTCCAGGGCACGATGTGTCCAGTGTTCGAAATGGCCAGGGTTAATAATGTCCAGGACACGATGTGTCCAGTGTTCGAAATGGCCAGGGTTCATAATGTCCAGGGCACGATATGTCCAGTGTTCAAAATGGCCAGTGCCTTGAATTGGCCAGAGTGCATAATGTCCAGGGATTACATAGTCACTGATAGTGACGTCATTATGTAAAAAACACGGAACCAGCTCAATGCGAAGCAGTGCAGTGCCGAAGGCAATGCCTTAGGAGAGATTACAGGCAATAGTAAATCAAATATTTTTAGATTAAGTGGTTATGTATCTGGCTTCAGGCCGAGCCTGATGCATAACCACTTAACCTAAAAATATTTGATTTACTATTGCTTGCAATCTATTCAGCGAGAAACTATTTCCTTATCCCCGGTAGGCAAACATCATTACCTTAGGTTAGGTTAGGTTAGGTTAGGTTAGGTTTGGTTTGGTTGGGTTGACTATGTAATCCCTGGACACTATGAACTCTGGCCCATTCAAGGCACTGGCCATTTTGAACACTGGACACATCGTGCCCTGGACATTATGAACCCTGGCCATTTCGAACACTGGACACATCGTACCCTGGACATTATGAACCCTGGCCATTTCGAACACTGGACACATCGTGCCCTGGACATTATGAACCCTGGCCTCTTTGAATTTACCCTATCTGCAGCCAGTTGGCCACATTTGGACCATGTAATCCCTGGACAATGTGAACACGGGCCAATTCAAGGCACTGGCCATTTCGAGCACTGGACAGTGGACACATTGTGCCCTGGACATTATGAACCCTGGCCTAAATAATACGCACCCGTTTCGTTCTCCTTTTTCGTGCCACGATACTCGAGATCGAACTATCAGCCTGTGGTGTCGCGGTTTGAGAACCACGTTGAGGGCCACTGTCCACCGGCTGCTGTGCGCCGCTGGCTGACGTCACCGCCCGGCGACCAATGACTGGTCACTGGGTATTTTCAAGGGGATTCAGAGACGGGACGCGGCGACGGAAGGACGTCGCCGCGATGCTCTTGTTTTTCTACTCTGAGTCCGTTTAGTTAAAATATATACGTCGTGCGGAACGGAATCTTTTAACATAACATGGCGCGGTCGATTTCCGCCTATGCTTCCGTTTAATTAACGTAAAAAGTCACTCGACAATAACGTAAAATAGCAGTTACTCCCAGGCAAGATGGCCGACGAGAAAAAAGAAGACGCGCACGTTGTTGTCGAAGCCGCACCGGCCGTCTCAGTGACGGAGCTGCTTACACTGCTCAGAGACCAGGTAATTGCAGCTAACCGGCGAGAGGAGGAGTCTGCGCGCCGAGAAGAAAGGCTGACAGCCCTTCTGGACGGCGCCATGCGGTCCAGCGCGGACGCCCGGGCGGGGTCAATGACCGCCGCCGGCGTGGGCTCGGGACCGTTCGCCGGCCCGCCAGCTGACGGCCGCCGGCTGCCCGTGGAGTCTGTGGGACCGGGCCCGCGGCTGCACGAGGGGATCAGCCTGCAGGAGTTTGGGACGTGGGAGACCCGTGTCCGGGCACACGCCAGGCGTGTCAGGTGGGACAGCCTTCCCATCGAGGAGCAGACGGCGGCTCTCCTCGCCCTACTCGATGACTATTGGACGCGAACTCTCCAGCACGGGCTGGACATTGCAACGCCCAACACATGTGAGAATCTCGTCGCGGCGTTCAGAAAACATCTCCGCGGGCAGCGGAGTGTGGTGCTGGACAGACGTGAGTTTTTCATGCGCCAGCAGGAGCCCGGTGAGACTTTCGATGATTACCTAGTAGCGCTAAAGGAACTCGCTCAGTTTTGCGACTTTTGTGTACACTGTCGTGACGAACAGTTTCGTGATCGCCTGGTGAATGGGATCAGTGACCAGGAGTCTCTCCAGGCCATGCTGGCTGAGCCTGAACTGACGTTGGAGAAGGCAATCAAAATCTGCCGGGCAAACGAGAGTGCCAAACGAAACGCTGCGGTGCTCCGTCCGGCCACGGTGCAGGCGATGTCGGCCTACCGGCGCGGCCGCAGCCTGCGCCGCCCCAGCCCAGCACCGGCTTCGGACGCCGGCCGGCGGCGCTGGTCCAACGACGGCAGCGGAGGCAGTCGCTCACCGGCTCCACGGAGCCGCGGCACCGGCACCGGCCGGCCCACGGACCACGACAGGCGCGCCGGACGAGGCGATCGGCATCACAGCCCGGAGCCCAGCGACCGGACGTGTGGTCGCTGTGGCCGCCGCCGGCACTCCTCTGGTGAGAGGTGCCCGGCCAGACAGGCCGCCTGTTTCGAGTGTGACGTCACCGGCCATTTCGCCCGCATGTGCCCGAGCGCCAGTGGCCGGAGGACTCCTCGAGCGGCCGGCCGCGGGCCGTCACCGTCGGCAGGCCGCCGTCGGTCGGTCCAGGCCGTCATAGCCGACGTGCGCGTGCGGAGCACGTCGGACCGCCGGTCACCGAGAGTCCCGTCTACAGACACGGCACAGCGGCGGACTCCGAGCGATGCTGTGGACTCCGGATACAGGCGCAGAGGTCTCCTGCATCGGACCGACCCAAGCTGAACAGCTCGGCGTGGACCCGAGGAGCCTCTCGGCAGCGTCGGAGCGATTTTACGCCGCCAACGGACAGGAGCTGCAGTGCAATGGCCAGTTTGCATGCGACTTGTCACTCGGTGACAGATCGACCTCAACGACTGTATTCGTTCTGCACGGACTGAACGCTGCACTGCTCGCGTGGTTCGACGCGGTTCATCTGGGTATCCTACCCCCGGATTATCCGCAGCAGATCTGTGCAGTGAATCTGGATGATAGCGGCGCGCCCCCCTCCGTGCCGCCGCCGCCGCCGCCGCCGCCGACGCCGCCACCGCCGCCGCCGCCGCCCGCCGGTGCGGCGACTGGCCCGACATCTAGCGGTCAGCCCGTGGCGTCTCGCCTGACATCTAGTGGCAGGACCGCGCGGCCCGGCGATGCGCCGACCGTGCGCGGTTCCCCGCCACCGCCGCGTCCGGGCGGCCGTCCGGAGCGGCCGGAGCCTGCGAAGCCGGCGAGCGCAGGGATGGACGACCGCCCCTCACTGCCTACATGGGACCCGGCGTGGGGCGATCCCACAGAGGAGCAGATCGGTGAGCACCGTGCCGCACTGCTGCGTGCCTTTCCCCGTGTGTTTAACTCTGACCCTCCGCTGCGGCCAATGACAGGCGGCCCAATGCACATCGAACTGATCCCAGATGCTCGACCTGTCGCACTGACAGCATGCTAGGAACATTCCCTATGCGTGGCGTGACGATATCAAACATCAGCTGGACGAGTTGGTGTCTCAGAGTGTGATCGCCGCTGTTGACTACCCTACTGAGTGGTGCCATCCGATTGTGCCGGTGTCGAAAAAACCCAACCCTGACGGCTCCGACGCCGGTGTCCGTCTCTGTGTCGACCTGACGCGGCTGAATCGCTATGTCCGCCCGCCCGCTCACCCATCCACATCACCTCATGACGCTGTGTCGTCTATCGAGCCGGGCTCGCGTTTCTTCACCACCCTCGATGCTAGGTCAGGCTATTTTCAGATCCCACTCGCTGAGACCGACCAAGATCTCACCTGTTTTATCACCCCGTTCGGGCGATATAAGTTCCTGAGGGCTCCGATGGGCCTCTGTTCGAGTGGCGCCGAGTACAACCGGCGGGGAGACGTCGCCCTGGCCGGCATCACCCGCACCGCCAAGGTCGTGGACGACATCATCGCCTCTGATGCGGACTACACGGACCATCTGCATCACGTGATCAAAATCCTGGAGCGCTGTGACGAGCACGGGATCACGCTGCACCCACTGAAGATGAGGTACGCCGCCGGCAGCGTGGAGTACTGCGGGTACCGCCTCAGCGAGTCCGGCTACACGGTAGACGACCGGAAGACGAGGGCGATAGCAGAGTTTCCCACGCCGTCAAACATCACTGACCTACGATCTTTCCTAGGTCTCGCCAATCAGCTCGGCCACTTTTCGCCGGACATCGCCGGAGCCGCTGAGCCGCTCCGTGACCTGCTGCGCCCGAGCCGCACCTGGCTTTGGGCTGCACAGCACGACCAGGCCTTCAGCAGCGTCAAACAGAAGCTGGTGGCCCCGCCTGTCCTGGCGTTCTACGACCCCGGCAAGCAGACGGCTCAGCAGACTGACGGGTCACGGCTTAACGGACTGGGCTATGCCCTCATGCAGCTGCACGGCACGAACTGGAAGCTCGTCCAGTGCGGCTCGCGCTTCCTCACGTCCTGCGAGACCAGATACGCCGTCATCGAGCTGGAGATGTCGGCCGTCACGTGGGCGGTCAAGAAGTGCCGCCCATTCCTACTGGTGTGCGGGCCCCGACTGGTCATGCCCAGCCGCCTGCGACGGGAGGTGCTATCCCGTCTGCACGACAGTCACCAGGGCATCATCCGAACCCAGCGGCGCGCTCGTCAGACGGTGTACTGGCCGGGGATCGACAGAGACGTGACCAATGTCGTCCAGTCGTGCGCGTCCTGTCGCACCTACCTGCCCAGCCGTCAGCGCGAACCGATGAGCTCCGACCCCGCGCCCTCTCGACCATTTGAATCTGTCTCGACTGATTTCTTTTCTCACGCTGGTCATAACTACCTAGTGTACGTAGACCGTCTCTCAGGCTGGCCAATCGTAGCCTCGTGCCCTGGCGATCCCACTGCCCGCACCCTGATCCGTCATCTCCGCCAGATTTTTGCATCCACTGGTGTACCGTGTGTTTTGAGAAGTGATAACGGCCCCCAGTACACCGCCCGTGTGACACAAGACTTCCTGGACAGGTGGGGAGTGATTCACCGCCCCTCAACGCCACACTACCCTCAATCTAACGGCCACGCGGAGGCGGCCGTGAAGCTTGTGAAGCGCCTCATCCATAAGTCTGAGGCGGCTGCAAACCTGGACTCAGACGACTTCGCGCGCGGACTCCTCGAAATTCGGAACACTACGGCGGACGCGGCGTCTATCATAGGCCGTCTCAGTTCTTCCAGCTCGTTCTTTAACCTATCTAATTGATTGGCATCACTTTGTTCGCCCGATCTTACAAGTTTCGTTTCTGCTTTTGCAATTTCCTTTTCTAAATTAGACTCAGCCATCCGTGTGTTTCTTGCCTTACGCTTAGAAAATTTAACTGTTTCGCCTCTTATCATCATTATCAAGGTTTCGTAAAATAGACTGTCACTTATTGTTAACTGTATATATTCGTAGTACTTCATCTCATTGTACACCCGATCAGTATATACGGGCACGGCATATTGTTTCAGTGTGTCAATGATGCATGTTTTGTATAAGACGTATTTTGTGTAACAGGGATTCAAACCTAGAGATGACAATCTTACTAAGGAGGAAAGACGAGCACTGCGCAGTCTGCAAGGGAGGGAAGACCTGATGTTTCTGCCAAGTGATAAGGGGAAATCGGTGTGTGTGTGTGTGTGTTGACTAAGGAACAGTGCCGTAGTAAGGTTGAGGATCTGTTGGAGGACGGGGAAACGTATGAGGAGCTCCAGGGTGATCCAACACTCTCATATACGCGGAAAGTGAGAGGGGCACTAAAGTCGATTGAGACAAAGGGCAATTTGACTAGAGGTCAGTACCTGCAGCTGTACCCATCCGATCCACTCCCACCACTCTTCTATGGCCTACCCAAGGTACACAAGCCTGATGTGCCCATTGTGCCAATGGGCCTTAACCCTATTAGTGGCAGGCTCCTGGCTACCCCTATTAGTGGCAGGGGGGGGGGCTGTTTACGACCCCCCCTTGATATCTCGAGATCTAACGGGCCGATTTTCAAAATTCAAACAGCATTTGATTTCGCTCAACGTGATCTACATTTCTAAAAAATAGAAATTAAAAATGTCAATAGGGGGGGTAGAGGGGGGTAAAAACGGGCAAATTGCAGATACATTTTAGACTGTTTATCACGGCCAGGTTTCTGAACCAATCTTAACGCAACTTTTGCCGATCGATAGAGAATGAACCAGGAATTCACATGGATCCTAAAAATATGCATTTTCAAAAATCATAGGCGGATACAGATCATTGAGATTGGGGGTACACAAAAAGTATAGTAAATAAGGTTTTTGCTGGTAGGCTGTTTCTAAAAAGGGTGGTAATGGTCTTGTTATGTTACAGTTTTCTTATAAGAACGACTACAATTGTATTGGTCATGCATAGGCGGTGTCAGGGCACCTATGTTGGGAGGTAAAACATAACCCCCCTTTTTGGACGCCTGGATCCGCCTATTATAGCAAAAACGTGTCAAAGGAGGATGCACAATAACTTCGTATATGTTATCACATGATACCTTTCATTCACTGTTCGTAAAACTGGTGCAGCATCGTGATCTTCGCCCGAATGACTCGCTTCACGAATAGGACCCCGATTCCCATTGCTTTGGAGCCGCCCCTGGTAAAGTTATGAACTTGAAACTTTCAGGGAATGTGCCCAATTTAGTTTTAAGAAAACTCAGAAAATTTCAGCATCGTAGCTTCAGCGGTTTCGGAGATATTCCCGAAAAACCTGAGGGGTGGATAAAACAACTCCCCCCTGCCTGGTGAGGAGGGGAGACTCTTTCCCTTCGGATGAGACAGGGAGGGCACGGGAGACCAGCCACATTGACCGGACGTTGGGAGTAAACAATTACCCGAAACGGTTCGTAAACAGGACTCGCAGAAAGATGCTAGCGGGGAGGGCTAGGACACAAGAGGACCAAGGGGAGGAGCGTAAGCCAGTGGTGGTTCTACCCTACGTGCAAGGGGTCACTGAAAGGGTGACAAGGGCTTTGGCACCATATGCAAAGGTCGCAAACAAACCGGGGAGAAACCTACGGAGTATGTTAGTAAAGCCAAAAGACAAACGAGAAAAAATATCTAATGCGGGCGTATTCTACCAATATGAGTGCATGTGTGAAAAAGTTTACATAGGTGAGACAGGGAGAAGCATAAAGACGAGAGAAAGCGAACACAAGAGGGCGATCAGGAATGGGGATGACAACCACTCGGGTATCTCGAAACATGTTTTGGAGACGGGGCACAGTATTAAATGGGAGGAGGTCAAAATTCTGGCATATGAAACGAAATGGAGAAAACGAAAGATAAAAGAGGGCATATTTATAGCGAAAACGAACGAATCGACTCTTATGAACACGAGACCAGGGGTGCCAATGAATGATGTGTATCGTGTGATTTAAGTCTTAGCGGTGTGTGGATGTGTGATTTTAGGTGTTTCTTTGTAAAGAGGTTGCTGGTCGATTATGTGATGTGTGTATTTTCAAAAAATTAATGAAACTATGTGACAATTGTACTTAAAATGTGGCGCACTCATTTCTTGACCTATACTTACGATTTTGACCTCGAACCGAACGACATATTAATGTTTTGTATTACTGTATTTTAGTGTTTGTTTGACTTGGCTGAAGAAGGGAGCCGAAGTGCTCTCGAAAGCTCCCAATAAAACTACATAGCTGGTGAACGTTTTACACATTAATTATGTCCCAGCTGAATAACAACATATACAGATGCATGTTTTGATTATGTTTACATATTCGTCATCGTTTAAATGTGAGGTGTTAAATTTCCACAAACCGTTACCTCTTTGCTGCTTACTTTTAATCGACAAAGTGATTGCGTTGTGGTCAGTGTGATATCCTGGTACGATTTCAGCGTTTATTACGGAATTTAGAAGTTCGTCACTGACGAAAAACATGTCTAGGCGTCCTGCTTTTAACGGGGTTTTCCGTAACCACGTATATTTCCGTTCTTCCTGGTGTAAATGTCGCCAGATGTCTATTGAATTATATTTGTTTGATATTTCTAGAAAAGTTTGTTTTGCACGAACGTTATTCTCTCCTACGTAATTCAGTGAATCTGCATCTGGTATCATGACGAAATTCAAATCACCGGCAATGATTGTGTGATCTACGTCAAATGTTTCAATGATACTATCCAAGTTCTTATAAAATGTTGGGCTATCTCGATTAGGTCCATAAATATTGACGAGTAAATATGTTTCATTATATAATTTGCACTCTAAAATGTGAAACTTTCCACACTCCGATTTAAGCTCTGATATTAACGTGTATGACATGTTATTAATAATTAAAAAAACTTGTTCTTCGGCTTCGCGAGGACGACCACGAATGGTACGACTTTCCATGCCATAATGTATCAAAGTATGGTGCTGTCTTAGCTGTTAAATGTGTATCTTGCAAAAATACTATATTGAAACGCTTACTTCTAATGCAGTGCATCACGTCCCTTCGCTTTTTTGTGTCGCCAAGCCCTCGGCAGTTCATGGACATAATTGTTATTGTGTCTATTTTGCTAAGTAGTATGAAAGGTACCGAGTACTTCTAAACAGAAAGGGGGAACTAAACACTATAGTTGTCAAATACAGCTGACTGATCAAGAGGGAGGGCCCGCGCCGCTCCAGAGAGACGTGACAGATACTGTGTGTATATGCAAGCGTGCGTAAGTGTATATGTGCGTGTGCGTGTGTGCGTACATGTGCGAGTGAGCGTTTGTGTCGCTCGTGTCGATCCCGATTGGCTACACAACTTGCATAAACAGCTATTGTCCAGAGTGAACTCGCGACCATTTGGGGGGCGAACTGACCCGGGTCGCCAGCAGGTACAGTCGTGTACAGGTTGATGGTCCCCTACTCTTTATCCACCGGGTTCCTATGGCTCAGCATTGGCAGCAGCCGCCTGGTACCGGTAGGCTGTGCCGCATGACCCGAGAGTGAAGCGGCACAGTCTACCCACGCCGTTTGACATCGGCTCGGGTCGCCGGGTGGAGCGCTTTGTAGACCAGCTGTTGCGTCAGAGCAGCGCGGGGGGGAGGGGCTCGTCTCGGTGGTTGGCGTGGGCTGGCGAGTGGTGTGGGGCGTGTTGGTGGACCATGGGGGCTGGGCGGGTGTGTGTGGTCACTTGCTGCATTGCACATTTTGCGTCGCGTAACAATTGCATTCCTGTTTTTGCTAGGCACAATGCACGGAAGACCCAGCGAATATAATTTACTTTACTTGTGCATTGTGCAAAACGTGATTTGGCACCATCCGGTGTAGCTCAGCGTAGGAGTGCTCGACTGTCAAACTGACCGGTAGCGAGGGGCCCGGTTCGAAACGCTTCGGATGCTGGATGTTTATTTCTCGGTGGGAGGCAACGTTTAGTCCACTTCTCAGAAAGATCATTTGGTGACTGACCTGTTTTCTTTCTTTGCTGCAATGCATGAGGAGACCGTATGCACCCTTACCTGTCCTTCCGCACCCTACTAGGGAGATGGGTGGTTGCCCCCCCCCCCATGGGTTTGTGAATATCTCTAAAACAAATTTTTGGAGGGGGGATACGATCGGGTCTATGCGACAAGTGACCACACACGCCCAGCCCCAGGTCCGCTCACTCCCTACCCGTATCACCCCCTCCCCAAACCACACTCCAGCCCGCCTCATCCACCGAGCCGAGCCATAACGAGCCTCAGCGCCCCGGGGCGCGACCTGTCAGCGAACACTGTTATATAATAACAGTGACAATATATCAAATCCGTGAACTCCTCTATGAATGTCGTCTCGCAGATCCGGCAGTTTGGGCTTCAACGACTGAATGTTGAGGTGTCCAATTATCAGGTCTGGTCCAGTGTCGCCGTGGCGGCGCCAGCTCGCGCCGCCTCGATGTCCCCGACGCCTGGACGCGCCCCTGCCCCCGCGGCGCACGCAGCCGCGCGCCGGCCCGCGTCCCCGCCGGTTCGCTGACAGGTCGCGCCCCGGGGCGCTGAGGCTCGTTATGGCTCGGCTCGGTGGATGAGGCGGGCTGGAGTGTGGTGTGGGGAGGGGGTGATATGGGTAGGGAGTGAGCGGACCTGGGGCTGGGCGTGTGTGGTCACTTGTCGCATAGACCCGATCGTATCCCCCTCCAAAAATTCGTTTTAGAGATATTCACAAACCCATGGGGGGTGGCAACCACCCATCTCCCAAGTGGGGTGCGGAGGACAGGTAAGGGTGCATACGGTCTCCTCATGAATTGCAGCAAAGAAAGAAAACAGGTCAGTCACCAAATGATCTTTCTGAAAAGTGGACTAAACGTAAAGCCTCCCACCGAGAAATAAACATCCCGCATCCGAAGCGTTTCGAACCGGGCCCCTCACTACGGGTCAGTTTGACAGTCTAGCACTCCTACGCTGAGCTACTCCGGATGGTGGCTATGGCCGGGGCAAAGTCTGGCCGGGCGGGCGGCGGGGCCGGGAGGTCGGCGGCAAAGTCAATTAATGTTTTTGTGGGTTCGGGTGCGGGTTACTCTAGCTTGGTGGAATGATGATGGATCATTGGCAAAATTTACAGCGTGGAGTCCCGGTTCGAGCCTCATCAGGGCTCCGGCTGCTTTTCCGAGTTAGGATGGTGTGATTGCTATTAGTGGTTGCGAGCCATTTAAACCGTTTTATACATGTCTATTGATTGTTTGATTGATTGATTCATTCATTCATTCATTCATTCATTTAATACGTGCCGACATTTAGCAATACGAATTGACATCCAGCATCAATCTACCGTTTTCATAAACGTATTGCCTAAATATCATGCATAGGCACAAGACCTATGGTTGCCTCGATACCGTGCCAAATCACGTTTTGCACAATGCACAAGTAAAGTAAATTATATTCGCTGGGTCTTCCGTGCATTGTGCCTAGCAAAAATAGGAATGCAATTGTTACGCGACGCAAAATGTGCAATGCAGCAAGTGACCACACACACCCGCCCAGCCCCCATGGTCCACCAACACGCCCCACACCACTCGCCAGCCCACGCCAACCACCGAGACGAGCCCCTCCCCCCCGCGCTGCTCTGACGCAACAGCTGGTCTACAAAGCGCTCCACCCGGCGACCCGAGCCGATGTCAAACGGCGTGGGTAGACTGTGCCGCTTCACTCTCGGGTCATGCGGCACAGCCTACCGGTACCAGGCGGCTGCTGCCAATGCTGAGCCATAGGAACCCGGTGGATAAAGAGTAGGGGACCATCAACCTGTACACGACTGTACAAGGCGAAACTTAACTGCTAGTTCAGCAACAACATTATCTCTGACTAAACCTATCGTGGGACTGTCCTGCGCCGAGCCTGAGCCGCCGCCGCCGGACGAGCAAGAGGGCTACTCGGCCGAGGTAGGCCGGGTCCCACCGGCGCGCCCACTACACCGTCAGGCGCCGACGGCAAGCCGTCCACCACCACCAAGCCGATGGGCGGCCATGCAACCCAGGCCCGGCCGCAGGTCTGGCACGTGTCATTTGACAAACGAAAAAAAAAAACTGAGACACATCTCAACCATATTCGTAAAATAACTATATGGGATCTCACTAGACATGTGTACTAACATCAGGTGCTGTCGCCAATCAACGAATTTCACCTTCCTTATATCTAGAAAAAAGGGGAAACACTTAAAGGCTCAGTTCTACTGTTCTCACGAGATGCTTATAACTAATGTACTTAACAGACAGACTGTATCATTCTCTCGACAAAGGACAAGACTTAACGACAATTTACTTAGACATAAGCAGATATTTCGAGAAAATATGGCATGCAGGACTTTTAGCAAAATGCGAGAAAGACTTTGGACTCAAAGGGAACCTACTGACGTGGTTAAATTCTTATGTAACAGACAAAAAAAAGAATGTGACCATAAACAATTCGACTTCCTCAACACTGACGCTTGACGCCGGAGATCCTCAGGGATCCGTGCTAGGACCACTTCTTGCAATAATGTACTTAAACGGACTTTGCGACAAGACAAGAAACGAAATGCTTTTTCATGCAGATGACTGTTCCTTACTCTCCACTTACGCCCCAAGACACAATTTACGCGACATACAGACAGGACTGCAACACGATCTTGACGCCATTTACGATTACGGACTAAACTGGGCGATTTCATTCAATGCGACGAACCAGACAACAAACTTTTTCTCTAAAAAAAACAAGCAAATGTCCCCGTTCTAACGTTTGGACCACAATCTATTCCTACCGTTAAAGACCATAAACATCTCGGCCTCACCCTATCCGCACTCTTACGTTTTCATGTTCATGTTAACGAAACTATTCTGAAATTTAATCGCTCCCTAGGCCCACTATATTCGATAGCCAGACACGTGCCTAAATCAATGCTTGTTTCTATCTATACAACTTATATACGACCTTTGTTTGACTACTGGGGCATTCCACGATAGATCGTACCAGGCCCGTCACCCTCATCTCTCAGATTTTAACCCGCGCCCCACTGGGGGGAGGGGGGCAGAATCTGCCCCCTCCCGTTTCTCGCCACCTATACAAAACGACGCCCCTGGGTCCGTGGCTTCTGCACGACTTAAGTGCATGCACTAACTTGAGCACGTTTTGTTCAAAGGTGAGTGGAAGTCGACCAGTGGCACCGTCGAAGAGTCCCGGAAAGGGTCAAAAAGGCTATCGAATCTTTTCCGCGGCGCCGTAGCTCTATAGTTCCCGAGTTGTGTGCCGGTGTTTCGAAAAAAAAATCATTTAAAGGGAGATAATGAGCTTCCTTTTTTCTTAAATAAAATTTATTCGACATCCATGCTATTTTTACTGTGGTTTCTATAAAATATGAAAATTTCCTAGCACATTTTCGTATGTGAAAAATGATTTTTATTTTTGCAAAAAAGAAGCAGTACTTGCAAGTTGCAGTACTTGAAACACCCACCGAAATGCGTCGTCCTTCTCTATAAAAAAGTTGCAGTGTATGGCGCTTTTGTTTCAAACAGCGACGCTTGGGTTTTTGTTTATGTTATCGTTTGTTTATGTTGTTAGCTTGGTTGTCAGTGTCGTGTGTAGGGCGTTGGTTGTAGGTGCATAGTACCCTACAACCAACGTGTGTAGGTACTGTGGCCATTCAAATCAGAAGGAACGCAGCTACGAAATTTATGTCATCCGGTACACATGTATTTCGACTCACTGGTATTCTAAGAAAGGTAATGTATTTGTATCAATATATGATTTTTTTTTTTTGACATACTGACTAATGAAATAACTTATACCAAATTCTTCCAAAAATAAAGAGCAAGACTTCGTTCTCATTCGTTCCTTATTTAAAATGAGAAATGCTGCAACTAAATTATGTATTGTCCGGTACCTAATAATTAAAAGCATTCGTACACGTCGAAAAAACAAATGTATAAGAAAACCTTTTATTCACGAATTGACCATAAAGGGAGCAATCAATTAAAATAAAATTTTCAAATATCTCACCGATTTTACTTAAACCTGCAAGTACTTGCTCACCCATCACTACCAAGCGCGGAGCGCTTGAGCTACTTCAACTTAAAAAAACATGGTAATTTTGTGATTTCGGAAAAATGCAATGAATTTACATTATATTTATACATTTTCTACTAAAAAACGGTCCCAACTCCAATAAAGTGGGAAAAGGTCATAATCTCCCTTTAATGGCATCTGGTGACCTATGACCTTTTACTTGAACTAAAAAATGAATGACATATTTTCGTCCTTATTTTGGACGTTCTTTCGAATGCCGTTTACTGCTTGTCACTACTTGACCTAGGATCAGACTTAAAAGAGCGAGTTGTTGACCCCCCCCCCCCGCCTCCCCCCAGCAAGCTGTGGAAATCAAGGACCCTCAGCGGGGCGCGGGTTTGACATCTTGAGTTGACAACCAAATAAGCCCGTTTTCCTTCGGACGACAACCACCGAAGCACTTTTTCCAGCCCTGGCGTTTCCATCGAAAAAAAAAACTGTAAACGGCTGCTGCGTCAAAACCTGTTTTTATTTCTGCATGCTATTAAACCCGCGCATGACTGGAGGGGGGTTCTACAGAACCCCCCTCCCGTTTTTCAGCAATATCTTCTAAAACGTTTGACGGATCAACATAAAACTTGTGGTACAGCCCACCGCTAAAGTAATGTGTGGTTTTACCAATCTCAACGGATGGCTTTGACCGACGATTTTCAAATGCGGACTGATTGAAAAGAAGACGTCAATAGATAAAGTTGTAGCTGCAAGGGTGAAGATACATGTAAGCTACATTTAAAGTCTCGTTGCAGTCTGGCTAATCGTTCCTAGGCTTCAGAAGCAGAACATACCCATGACTGAAACCACACATTACTTCTGCTGTGGACTGTACCTTCAGCGGTAATAATCTGACACCTTGTGTTAAAATCTTAACTTTCTAGCTGCCACACTTTGGCCGAAAATGACGTCAGAGTGACGTCATGTCGGCCGATTTTGATGCAAAATGTTGAATTACGGCAAACGCTCTCAAGAGCTTAGTTTTAAAGCTAGATCCAATTTCTTTGCATCAGTAGACTACAAATACACGTAGCTATCAAACTGCTATCTCGAATTTTCGAAATTTTGAAAATGTGGAAAAATATGTTTTTACAATAGCATAAATATATTTTTTTTTTAATTTTTCGCAACAAACGGAATATGTGTGATAGAACACACACTGATTAACTATTTTACCCAGTTTTAGCCCAATATCTTCAAAAATAGCCAAGTTATTTGCATTATTGTCAAAATTTTACAATTATATATTTTTCAAAACCATTTTTTAGTACGTTTTTGACATCGTACAGCAATATAAATGGCACCTTCGTGTTCCTGAGCTTAAACTGCATCTGATAGGCACCTTTTTTGTTGAAAAAAAATCCAATTTGATCTTTTCTGACCTGAAAGTGGCCTGAGGCTGACCTCCGGTAAATTCAGCTCAATATGACATCAAATTACACAAACGACATTACATATTGTCGAAATCTACGAGTAAAATGGACCATAAAACATGCATCACCTGACCGGTACATGATATACAATTTTTGTGACCTAGGATGACCTAGCCTTGACCTGAAAATTTCGAAGTAAAAGTTCGGTACCATCAGGGCATCTAAGGCCTAAGCCATATATCAAGGAGTGCGTAAGCCAAAATGAGCCTGATCGGATGTGTCAGCCGGCGGCCAGAAACTAAATTGTAAACAAGCAAAAATGCCGATAATTTTTACTTTGACCCGACCTGTGACGTCATCGGTGACCTCGAGGTCAAAGAAAATAGGTTTCGTTCGACAGGTTTATTCAGGGCTATCAGACCCCGTTTGAATTTTGACGATCGGCCAAGTAGTTTCGGAGATAGGAGGGGGACTCTGGAGTCTGGAGAGCCCCCCTCAGTCACTCCCGTTATGGAAAATACCCCAGTCATGCGCGGGTTAAAAAGTACTACCTTACAAGGCCTTGGAACGCCCAAAGGTTCGCTTCAGCCAAGATGATAAGATCTCAGATATGCAATTTAATTTCATTACATGGACTTCCTGAAGAACGTCCGGAGTCGGGGCTGGAGTCGAAGTCGGAGTCAATTTTTGAAGCCGAAGTTCAACTCGGTGTCAAAGTTACCTAAAATCCATCGACTCGGCAGCCCTGGACTCCACAGCCCTGCCCTGCGTCCACTCACCCGCAGTACGAATGTGTTTTCGCGGTCGGGCATCTCTAGCGCCGTTGTTTCGCGAGCTTCTGTGATCAGGAAACAGAACACGCCGCTCTTCGGTCTCACAGCCTGAGGACAACAATCGTAAGCGTGACACAAGGTTTACGTTCAAAAACTTATTCGTCAAGTAACATACAGGGTGTTTCTTATAATACTGACACATTTCTTTCGACATTTGGAGATACTTTCGACTCCCACTGGACACGATTTGCTACCCGAGTAATGACCTTCAGCCGGGCGTCCAGTTTTCCCTTCACCATAAGCTTCACACGTAAAGTGGCCAAAGTTTGAGCCAGGACATCCTAGTTTGAAAACGTAAAAAAAAATGATTTTATTTTGGCATTAGCAGGCTCAATGTTTTATGGTATGTCTCAAAACGCCCATCATTTGGCCCCAAAGAAGGCACAAAAAGCTCAAAATTGAAGTTGAAAAAGATGCTGCCTGAGCACATAATCTGGAGACTGGAAGCATCACGTGACTTATCTCGAACAATAAATAATTTGATATAAATAATTTATAATAATTTTGAAGACGCAATTACCTAAATGCTGATTCAAACCCCATTTTAAATAATTATATATACAAATATTGAGGTTCAAAGTTTAAACACCGAATTAATAGTCACATAATTGTTGTGAAGTGTTACAAATGCGTCAGATTTGTGACTTGGGCTTTACTCAACAACATCCGACCTTCCTGTTTCGTATAGGTAGGGGAGAGCGGGGCCAGTTGAAACACAGGGTCAGATGAAACATGGCTCTAATTTCAACAGTATGCAACGGATGGCGTTGCCGACACCACTGTGTATGCGCGTTTGACCACTTACTTTGTCAACGGCGTTTGGGCGGCGAACGGACGGTAATTTTGATTTGGCACTTGGTTTTGTGTTTTTGAGGGGCGTTTGGGAGAAATCGTTTTTTTTGTGTGAATATTTTGTGATATCTCATATACTTAACCCTATTCCTGGCGGGCTCCGCCGGGACAAGAAACTGGCGGGGGGGGGGCCGATTCGCCCCCCCCCCCTGAGATCTCGAGAACGAAGCAAGATAGCGACAAGCGGTAAACGGCATCGGATACGCATGGACAAGATTCACAATTTTTACAAAGGTCATTTTCAGGTCAGGTCAAAGATGACGTCACAGGGGTCGAAAAAGTCAAAATGGCGGCGCTAGATATGAAGAGAGTTTTTCTCGAATAACTTTCGAATTAGTCAAGATAGGAACAAACTAAGGGCATCATCGTGATCCTCTCGTCAATCCGCATCGAATGATATATATATGTTGACCTCGAAAGGTCAAGGTCAAAGGTTGACCTCAGGTCACGTGACCTCGAGGTCATCATGTATATCATTCGATGCGTCTTGACGAGCTGAACACAATGAGACCATCCACGCGTCTGTATCTTGTTCCTGTACGGAGTTATTGGCCAAAAACCTTTGGTGACCTTTGATGACGTCACATGACCTCACAGCTGCCCAACAGCAAAACAGACCTCAAGGTAGTGAAGGTTGATCGTATATGAAGTCATGTATGGTATATGGGGCCATTCCGACACGTTTTAGTGGTAAAAACAGGGAGTTGATTTTTCCCCCATTGACTTATAATGGGGAGGTCGCGAAACTGAATCAAAATTCCGAGATATATAAATTGCACATACTGGTACCCTAACTAAAGCCTGAAGAGAAGAAATTGATCGGTCAAAAACTCTAGCTCTGGCGTGATTGCAAACTTTTCTGAGGTAGGGTCACCAAACCGCCTCTGGTGACCTGACCTGAGGTCAGATCAACTCAAAATTTTCAGACATGTTGCGTAGAAGCCTTTTAGGAAAAGTCAGAAAATTTGAGCTTCCTAGCTCAACGCGTTTGGGAGAAATAACCAAAAAACCTCAGGGGGGGCTCCTGAGGCCCCCCCCGCCAGGAATAGGGTTAAGTGTGCTGAAAGAAAAAACTCCTGGCTCCGGAATGTCACCTTATTTGGCCTCTCATTCAGCATGATGCCGTCCCTCCAGCTCGTTTGACATGTGCTTTACGGCGCGTGCGAGATGGCAGGAGCGGATGGGGTCAATTGAAACGCTTCTCTGAGGGTCAGTTGAAAAAGGCCGTTTCAACCGACCCCAGTGACCTTTGCAATGGTTATGTTCAGGGGCTGTAAACATTGAAGGAATTAGTCCACCTTTAAAACGAGGGTTTAAACTGAAATACCAGTTTGATAGAACTCAATTTTTGACCCCTTTCTCTCCAGCCTTTTGCTCGAAAACACACTATAGCCTGAGATATTCATCATTCGGCCTATGTATCTGAAGACGAGCCGTGCTCGAAATATTATACAACTCTTCTCTAAAATATACATTTCATATAGCTTACTCATGAGCATCAGACTACTATATTTATCTAACTTCACCATAATCTTAATCATGCTCAGTTACAGCATTCAATTCCTTAAAGTATTCATCATGTTCCTCATCCGCCCATTTTACCATTGTCTTTGTACTTTATGTCACCTATTATGAGGTTAACACTTTTAGCTTTCCAACGACCTATTGAATGTAGCATTTGGAAAAGAAAACCGGACAAAATATCTCCTTAAGAGAGTGGCCCTAAAGATGAAAACATCCCACTGAAAACATCTCATATACTTATGTGTGCTGAAAGAAAAACTCCTGGCTCCGGAATGTCACCTTATTTGGCCTCTCATTCAGCATGATGCCGTCCCTCCAGCTCGTTTGACATGTGCTTTACGGCGCGTGCGAGATGGCAGGAGCGGATGGGGTCAATTGAAACGCTTCTCTGAGGGTCAGTTGAAAAAGGGCCACAGGCCGTTTCAACCGACCCCAGTGACCTTTGCAATGGTTATGTTCAGGGGCTGTAAACATTAAAGGAATAAGTCCACCTTTAAAACGAGGGTTTAAACTGAAATACCAGTTTGATAGAACTCAATTTTTGACCCCTTTCTCTCCAGCCTTTTGCTTGAAAACACACTATAGCCTGAGGTATTCATCATGTTCCTCATCCGCCCATTTTACCATTGTCTTTGTACTTTATGTCACCTATTATGAGGAACTTAACACTTTTAGCTTTCCAACGACCTATTGAATGTAGCATTTGGAAAAGAAAACCGGACAAAATATCTCCTTAAGAAAGTGGCCCTAAAGATGAAAACATCCCATTGTTAAGGATATGTGCCATAGGTGTCAATGCCAAAGGTGATTTGTATACCTTTGGGTCCCCCAATGCTGAGTTGGGCACCCCCCCCCCCAAGGGGCTCTGGGCACCCACAACCAAAGTTGGTACTGGCATCACTGTTACGGTTTTTTTGAACGCATTGTTTCCTCTAATTCATAGGCGTGGGAAGCGGGGGGGAGGCAGTGGGGACAGTTTGCCCCCCCCCCCAGCTCTGGGACCATGGGGGCGGTGCCCCCAGAGCTTTAAGACGGAATATCGCACTCTTTTGCAAATATTTTCTTTTTTGATGAAAAAGCCAAGGCATGAAAAATAAGTGGCCTAAAACCGGCGAGAAAACTAGGTTTAGGGGTACCCTAGGTTGAGTTCTATTATGATGTGCCCCCCCCCCCCCCCATTCTGAAAGTAGTTCCCGCGCCCCTGCTCTAATTACCGTACATCAGAATGCGTTGTAAGAGGTGGACACAATTTTTCGCTTTATATATGCCAGACAGCAGCTTTTGGTAGCCATCGACGCATTCGTGCCGCGTCAATGGGTTTTCGGTTCCGGACGGCCTGAAGTTTTGCTTTGAGTGGCGAGATAGTCTTTTAGTCCGAAATATCATGGTTTAACCCGCGCACCAACGGTTATCCGCATTCCGCGCCAACTTCACACCGACGGGGGGCGGATACCTGCTCCCCGTGATATCTCGAGAACGAAGCAAGATAGGAACAAGTGGTAAATGGCATGGGATACAGACGGACAAAGTCTACAATTTTTACGGAGGTCATTTTCAGGTCAGGTAAAAAATGAAGTCACAGGGGTAAACAAGTCAAAATAGCGGCACTTAACCTTCCAGGTGGTGGGGGAAAGGCATTTTTTGCCCCCCCCCCCCTTTAGTTTTTTTTCGATATATCTCCAGAACCGCTGCGCCGATCGTCACCAAACTTTCAGTACCCTCCCGTGAATAGCTATTGCACAGCACATTGTGAAAAAAAAATCCAAAGGCTATGATAGGTTGGCCGCTAATGACGTCAGAGTGACGTCATTTCTGCCATTTTCGACAAAAAAAAGTTTCGCGGGAAGAGCTGTCAAGCCTACAGCTTTAGAGATACATAAAAAATGTTTCAGACATACCTAATAGTTGTAGAATTTAAAGACCTGCAAAACTGCTATCTTGGATTTTTAAAATTTCTTGATTTTGACCCCCCAAAATAAAAAATAGATTTTTGAATATAGTAGCCGAAAAATCCAAAAAGTTTTTTGAATTTCAGAAAAAAACGGAATATATGTGATAGTCCCTACCGCCTTCTATCTACATACCAAATTTGAGATCGATACCTCCTTTTTTTGGCCAAGTTATACCGAAAAAAACTGTTCAAAATTGATGACGTCAAATTTTCAAACTCAATTTTTAGCCATTCTTAGACCTCGTAGCGCAAAAAAGACCACCATTAGACTCCCCGTGACGAGCTGCATCGAATCAATACCCATTTTATGCAAAAATAAAAACTTTGAAATTTGACCTTTTTTGACCTGACCTTGACCTGACCCCCACCAGAAAGTGACCTAAACCGTATCTGATGGTCTTATAACCAACACCATTGAGTTGGAAATAAAAAATTGGCCATAAAATATACATCGCAAAACCTTAGTAAAGTTGGGTTCATGTGGTGACCCTTGGTGACCTGACCTGTGACCTGACCTGGTATGACCAGTGACCTCTAATAGCAACATATGTACTAGACAACTGACGCCCTATCGCTGATTTTCGACAAAATGCGTTTTACTCGGTGTTATAGCGCTTTCCCTAGAAGACCCGTGAACGGTGAAACATTTTATCTTTGACCTGACCTGTGACGTCATCGGTGACCCTGAGGTCAATGAAATTTGGTTTCCCTCGACAAATTTGACAGTGCTATCGAACGCCGTGTTTGAATTTTCCGGATCCGTTCAAGAGATACGGGGGGGGGGCAAAAAATGCCCCCCACCCACCGCGCGGAAGGTGGCCGGGAGGCTCACCGCCTGCCGGGTTAACCCTCGCCCGTATTGGTGTTTTTCCAGCCGCGAACGCATAAGTCCGTTGTACCCCCCTTGCCGTTTCGCCCATGATCGAGCTAGAGCTTCGCAGAAAAAACAAGCGTGTTGCCCGTGACGAGAGAAAGCCGATGATACCCAATTTTAAGGTCCTAGGTCATCGGTTGACCTTCCAGGTCAGGTCAATGACCCAAAAGTCGGGAAAATGGGACTTGTTAGAACGTCGTAAAGTGTGGCTGCTGTAGGGCTTTACGGGGTGCTGATCACGAATATTATGTTAGTTTTGATCACAGATGATGTCGTCATGCATTTAGGCCAGGTGGGATCAGGACGGGTCAGGTCAACCAGTAGGGGTCCTGCCGGGTATTCGTAGTAGGTGTCAACCGCCTCTGACAGCTTCGTAACATGTTACGAAGGCACCAAAACTACTTCGCAAATGTTCATATGGTTGCTAAATTCGAATTCAGCTCCAAAAACTAGCCTAGAAACATGTAAAACTCGAAAAAGTGAACCGAGGTCATCAAAGGTCGATGACCTGACCTGACCTTCAGGTAAAAATATGTGTTAATAACTCACTTGTCCTGAGAAGTCACCAAACAATATGTATAAAAACGATATAATATCCTCCCCAATGTCAAACGCGGGAACAAACACAAGGTTATCAAAGATTTCGCAACAGATGCGCCATAACACAGTTTTTAACCAGCTGATTAAAACACTGCAAAAAAAGGTTTTAGGACTGCAAACTGCTACCTCGTGAATGATTTTATTGATAAAAATCATCCAACACGATATTAAATTCCAATGAAATCAAACACTGTGAGTGTAATTCACTACAAGAAAATTGATTTCTCTTGAGTGATTCAACCAAAAGGGCATATAAATAAATATTACGTCATCAACTTACATCCTTTCTTTAGGGGACAGAGGATCTTAAAAGTCAATCCTTGGTTGCCTGATCACATTGCGCCACTTTGTATTCATTTCGTCTGCATGTTGTGTTTTCTTGTAAAGATAAGACAAAATGCCAGTTTAATTCATTTCCATTTCATTTTGGGACCAAAGTTAGGCTCAGGGCTGCCTAACACCTGCCTTTTCAGCTGGATTTTCAGTGTCAAATTCTTAGAGTATCTTTCTAGTTGAGGTTTATTTGCCATTGGGTCTACAGTGCAGGGATATTTCTATCTCGCACTCTTCTGAGATGCAGAGATAAGAAATTGTTATCTCTGCATCCCTCTGAGATGCAAAGATAAGGTCTCGAGGGTTCATAGCGAAAAATCAAGAGTTCAAATGATGATGGGTCAATAACCGAACAACATTTTTAATGGTTGTTTATTGATGAAACTTATGAAATATGAACAAACTACTCTGGATCTATTTTTACATAGATGAATACTTTTAAATATAATATTTTATTAATCAAGAATAAACCTCAACATAGAAAGATATAGGATTCCTCATGGCTCACTCGTGTAAGATAGGATATCTTTTCCTCGCGTGTTACAGAAAAACCTCGCTCCTTCGTCGCTCGGTTTTTCAGTAACCCGCTTGGAAAAGATATCCTTATCTTCCACTCGGAGCCATGAAGAATCCTCTATATCTATAGACATAGATATCTATGTAGAGTATCCCAGACCACATCTCAGGACTCAAGGCCAGTTTCCAAACAATGTGTTTTCGTTTTGTGTTGCTTTGATTCTGCCTTTTGCCTAGGGAATGTTGCCATGAACATTTATTTATTTTATTGTATTATACCTATTACCTACTATTAGACTTAATAATTGGTTGTGCTTTTGCAACATGATGAGTATTCTTCCTTTGATAGACCACAGTAGATTCTTGACAATTCTAATTAGAGCCAAACCTGTGAAATGCTGAGGTTCATGTGTTACCCCTACCATTAGCAATGGAACTTCTACCACAAAATGTATTTTGCAATGGCCAAGATTGGCGATTGCTGTTATTACTAGGGTTGACTATTAAGTAATGGAAGTGCCTTAAGCAATTTAACGTTTTTGCACGTGCACATGTTTTCTTGGTGTCATTTCATGCGCCGATGTTTTTTCTATCCAATGGTGAAGACCACATGTCCTTAGCTACTTCTTGCTCCAAGCTATCGTCGTTTTCCCAAGAGACCACCCGAACCTGCGGCGCACCATGAAAAAGGAGTCTGGCAATGGCCAAAATCGCGCGCCAAACGCCAGCGCGAGGTCATCAGAGCTTATTGGCTTATTGTTATGGCTACACAATGGACAATTTCTATATTTTCATCAAAACAATACACATTGGCACGATAAATGACAGCATACACTACTTCAAATAATCGCCTTCAAGCATCACACACCATTCCAGCCTCGTCTTGACCCACTCCTGGAACGCCGCCAGAAGACTGATCGGCGCTTTCTTTCTCAAACCGATGAAACCACCGACATATCGTTTGTGGGGAGGCTGCGTCGCTCCATACTAGAAAATAAATTTTCTGATATTGGTAGGCCTTTTCCCTACGACAAACTGAGCTCTAATGACCTTGCACTCGCCGCTGGCGCGCGGCTTTGGCCATTGCCAGGTGGTGCGCCACAGGTTCGGGAGGTCTCTTGGGAAAACGACGATAGCTTATAACAAAAAGTAGCTAGGGACATGTGGTCTTCACCATTGGATAGAAAAAAGATCGGCGCATGAAATGACACCTAAATAATGTGTGCACGTGCAAACCCATTTAATTGCTTAACCCGCGCCCGGCTGGGGGTCCTGGATTTCCACGCCCTGCTGGGGGGGGGGGTGTTTGAACACCCCCCCTTCTAACTCGGCTCCTGGGCCACGTAGCGATACGCGGAAGGCGGCGTTCGAAAGAGCGCTAAAAATAATGACGAAATCACTTCGGTCACTTTTTTGGTCAGGTCAAAGGTCAGGTCACCAGAGGTCATTGAAGGCAAAATTTCGCCGATTTTCAGGTCGAATGTCGACAATTTCCAAGAAGCCAACGCATAACTCGGGAACCAATAGAGCTACAGCGCCGCGGAAAAGCGCATTCGATAGCCCTATTAACGCTCTTTCTGAGTAATTCTCTCAGATTTGACCTATCGTCAACGGTTTTGCCTGTAGGGGGCAAAAACTGCCAAAATAGCCGATTTTTTCGAAAACAGTTTTTCTGCAATAACTTTTGACCCAGGCCTTGCACGAGCTTACTTTTACCGGCATCGTGTTCCTCTCGTCAAGACGCATCGAATGAACTGTAACGTGACCTTGAAAGGTCAACTTGAAAATTTGACCTCAGGTCAAGGTCATGACCTGACCGGAAAGGGTCATGTTGCATATCAGTCGATCCGTATCGTCGAGCTGAACACATCCAAGGCGTTTTCATCGCTCTAGCATGCCTCTATCAAAAGTTATTCGCGAAAAACTGTCAGATACCATCCGTGACCTGAGATGACTTCAGGGGCATACACAGGGGTCACAGATACCATTTTCATGTTCAGTGTGTCTTAGTTACTTGTTATTCAGTGTTTGGGAGTGTTTATAATGGCTTTCATCCAAAAAAAGCGCCTTTCAATTTTCTCCCATTGACTCATAATGGGGAGGTCGCAAAATTGACCTGACCTTAGGTCATCGATATCAAAATTCTGAGATATACATTTTGTACATGCTATTGCTCTTAGCAATCGCTGAAAGTTTCAAAGCGATCGGTCACTCGGTGTAGCTATGGCAGACATTGAAACTTTTTATGAGGTGAGGTCACTTCAAGTGACCTGGTGACCTGACCTTGAATGACCTTGGTCTGAAATTTTCAGAACATGTGTAGAATTGATGTGTGATAAGGTATACCAAAAACGGCGGCGCTCCGCGCCGCCGTTTTTGAGATATTCGGGAAAAACCACAGGGGGGGGGGGTGTTCAAACACCCCCCCCCCCCAGCAGGGCGCGGGTTAAGGCACTTCCATTACTTAATAGTCAACCCTAGTACAATTCAATAGCCTCTTAGTGTCCAAAGTTTGAATCATATGCTGATAATGTTGTTTTGTGCAAAATAAAAAATACCGGCATGCTACCGGCAAGACATGCCAGATACCACGAAAAAACCTGCGGTAGTGAAAAATTACCGGCATGCCGGTAACAGTGGCGTATCCAGGGGGAGGCCAAGACGCCATGGCCTCCCCCTTTGGGATCAGACATGCAAGTGGGCCCTTTGGGTCACTTGAGTGCAGTGACGTACCCAAGGGGCCACGGGGGCCCCTGAGGTCCAAGGATAACTCAGGGGATCAGCGTGACGAAGGCGTTCTGGGCCTCTCTGCCTTAATTCCAGTACTACAGAATGTCTCTTACTCGGAAGAAAAACAAATATCAAAGAGCAGTATCTATTACAGTCACGAACACAGAGGGCCCTAACTACCTGACAGCCCCTGGCTACCTGAGGGGGCCCCTGGTTACCTGAGGGTCCCCCTGGTCACCTGAGGAGCCCTGGTTATCTGACGAGCCCCTATTTACTTGAGGGGCCCCTGGTTATCTGATGGGCCCCTGGTTGTCCAAGAGATTCCTGGTTGTCTAAGGGACCCCCTGGCTACCCAAGGGGCCCCTGGTCACCTGAGGAGCCCCTGGTTATCTGAGGGGCCCTGGTTACCTGAGGGCCCTGGTCACGGGACCCTTGTTTACCTGAGGGGCCCCTGGTTACCTGAGGGACCCCTGGTTACGAGGGCCCCTGGTTACCTGAGGGGCCCCTGGTTACCCGAGGGACCTCCGGTTACCTGAGGGACCTCTAGTTATCTGAGTGGCCCCTAGTTACCCAAGGGGCCCCTGATCCCCTGGATGGCCCCTGGCCAGTCATCTGAAGAAGCCCTGGTCACCTGAGGGTCCCATGTTTACCCGGGGAGTACCTGGTTATCTGAAGGGTTTCTGCAGTCACTGAAGGCCCTTAGTTGCCCGAGGAGTCCCTGGTATAACCGGCCTTTGATTATCAGAGGGTCTCCTGGTCACGGTAACCTGGTGGGCCCCTGATCAATTGAAAAGCCCCTGCAGTCACCTGAGAGGCCCCTGATTGCCTTAAGGGGCCCCTGATCACTTGGATTCAATGGCATAGTCAGGGGGTGAGGGACACGTGTCCGTTATATGGTTTAGGGTCCCCTCGGGCCCGAGGGGCCCTACGGTGCCAATTGACATCAGAGGGTCTGCGCTGGCCACGCTTCAACTGGAAAGGAGTGAAAGGACACCACGCGGCTTTTGAGAACACGTCATGGGCTCTTATGTAGCCACACTTATCTCCAGAAGGGCCCCACCTCAGGTTCTGAAGGACCTTGCCGGCCTCTGATGGCCCTTGCCGGCCAATGAGGGATCAGCTGTAAGGGTCCCACATCTGTTTGTTATTCCCCCACGGCCCACACCAGTGTTTCTGAGGGCCCTTACAACGGCGCCTGGGAGGGCCCTCACCGGCCACCACCACCTCTAAGGGCCCCACACCAGCGTCTCTTAAAGGTAGTGTGCCAGCTTTCTTGGACCGTATGGAGTTAATGGCCCAGATAAGGAGAACCGGATTTTTAGAACTTATCCATACCTTCAAAACTCATGGAAACGTCTTAAATTCTTCAAATTTTGAGTACCCCAGTGCGAAATTCGCCCCGACGGGTTGTCGGTCGTACCCCAACCACATTTCACACCACTATGAACAATAAATGCACACACTGAAATCGCTATTACCGATATGCTCATCCAATCAAGTTTCGATAAACCCGTTCATCATCATCTCCTGCGGTTTCGAACACGCCTGTTAGGTGGCTTCTGATGCTCGTCGAGGTCGGAATTTCCAAATACGCGTGGTGCGTCGGGCCGCGCGCTCTGACTTCAGCCAAGAAACATGCGTCAGCTGATCATTGTCATTTCTGCCACTTGCGTGTGGTGAAATGGGGTCATAACTTATAAGACGGCTTTTTCATATCAATTATTTTACATAAAATCATATTTCAAACCATAAATAATGTTCGACAGCCAAATAAAAGAAACAATACCAATACGGGCTTACAGTTTAAGGCTCGACATTGTGTTGTCTACGATTAGACAGCTGATAACTCATTCCCGTACGTCGTATGGTCGTAACACTATAATGACCTTTGCTTATTGTCACAAGTGCGCCGCATTCGCGATTGTTGCCCGACGCCTGTTTGCAGGTGAGCCCACTACAGTTGTTATACATGTCTAAAAACCGAAAAACTTTTAGGCGAAAAAGGCACTATTCCAGGCCCAGTTTTGATTTTTTTTTTGCGATATTAGGTAAAAACAGAAGCTTCTTATCCTAGGAAAAATAAAATGGGAAATCTTTCAAAGGTGGCACACTACCTTTAACGGCCTACATCGGCAGCTCTGAAGGCCCGCTCACTGGCGCCTTCGAGGGCCCTATACCAGCGCATCTAACGGCCACTTACCAGCGACTCTGAGGGCCTCCTACCGGCATCTAAGGTTCTCTTGCCGGCCTATGAAGGGCCACTAGTAACTTTCCGGGCCCCATACATGCCTATGACGGCCCCTACCAGCGTCTCTAATAAGCCCAAAGACCCCCACAACGGCGCCTGTGTGGACCCCACACCAGCGCATCTGACGGCCTTTCACAGACACGTCTGAGGGACCAACACCGGTGACTCTGAGGGGCTCGCTCGCTTCGTTTCTTTATAAAAGACCGTGCATTTTATGTACATTTCTCAGGCAAAATGATAGTTTTATCTGCCAATTTTCCACATTTTCTCAGGGCTTAGACAGACAAACAGACAGGCAAACGGTGAGACAGACAGACAGAGGAGCCCGTCCGCAAGGGGGAACCAGACCCATTGTGCCCAATCCCGCTCCCCATCGAAATGTTCTGGATACGCCCCTGCCTGGGTTTACAGTGGTCCCCAGGTAACCCGGGGCCCCCTTGAGAGCAGGTTGCCCCCTCTTGGGCGAAATCCTGGGTACGTGCATGCTTGGCCCAGCCAGCAATTCGGAGCTTTCCCCGTACGGGGAAGGCCTATGGCGAGCTTGGGGCAGGCTCGGGGAAACCCCAACCGTTCTCCTGGGGAAAACGGAGCGTTCGCTTGGGATTTGAGACACTTTGTACGGGGAACTTTGTGCGGGATTCGTACGGGGAAACGGTATAACTGCCCAAGCGTTCCCCAAACGTCCCCCAAGCTACCCCCGCGCCGACTATGGTTAAAATCCGTTGTTAAGTCGGTTCCCCGTACGGGGCTATCGAACATTTTCCCCAAGAAGATCCTGTGCGAGCCCCGCACATTCCCCTACCCGGCTGTACGGGTTTATGCTTACTGGAGACCTTCCCCGATCGGGGAAACCGTGATTTTCCCCTAACGTTCCCAGACCTTTTCCCCGCGCGAACCCCGGCCGTTCCCCGACTTGGCAATGGCCCCAATGCCTTGTCCGCTTTTTTCCCCGTACGGAGAAGCCAGTAAAAAACCGCACTGGGAAACAGATCGGGTCCCATTAAAATTGACAATGACTTTTTATTTTGTCTGTAAACATACAAATATTTGTATACACATACTTGTTTACATACAAACAAAATTGTCCACTTGTTTCCCCGCAATAGGGAAACGATAAAACCGCACAGGAAAATAATTAGAACCAATGCATTTGGCCATGCCTGTTTATTTCCAGATTTTCAGGACGCTTCAACGACTAGATAAATACACAACAGTCGGCCAAGCATGGTATGTGTCTGTACCATTACAGCCTATACTATTGTTATGTGGAGTCCTTCATTTGATGAAAGGTTAACATACTTGATATAATCGTTACAAATCAAGACAAACACTAAAAAAGCTATTATTCACTTAAAATACATTGTGAACGCTTAGCAGGTGGCAAACATGACATACAGCAGCAGCACAGCAGTGACGAACAACAGGTGACGAACACGAGCACTGGAAACTGGTCTAACCCCAGTTCTAACACGTCGAACCCCAGTTTTTCCTCTGCAGCAGGAGTCTGTTCAGCAGATTGAGAACGACGGCTTTGCTGTGGTCTCCCTACAGCTGGTCCCGCCTTCCGTTCAGTAGTGCCCTGGATCCACAACTCGAGTCTTCCTTCTGGCTGTTTCAGACACATCTCAGCGGTCAGCTGCCGCTGAGAGCCACCTTGCTATGATCCATGTCCCAGCGCATCTCCAGGAATTCTGCCAGGCTGTGCACAAAAACAAAAATATGTGCACTTGTAGGTATATCAATCAGGTTTTACAGCTAGCTACTACATGGAATGTCCTTATATGGAAACTTCAGCTTACGCTGAAACATGGTGAATGCCATTTTATGAAATTACACTTATTTATAACTTTTTTCCACGAAAAGAAGTGCTTACAAATTGAATGTGATATACTTTGAATAGTTAATTAAAACAGGAAATAAGAATTCAATAATTAAATTTGTACTTCTAAACATTTCTCATTCCAGGAAAAGTCATTAGGTAATAAATGTTTTAAGTCTATATTACGCCTTACGAAGTTCCTCGTGAAAGCACTTGACAGATAAATGAACGCCGTTTGACAATTAAAATCGATTGCTAGTTTATCAAGATAACAATGAAGTCCCTTTTACAAGCAGAGCTGTCTAGTAGAGCTGCTGAAACAGGCTCTTTCCGAAGACAGAAAATGGAATGCGAGAGCCTATTCAAATGCATGTAATTTATTACAATCGCGTCAATCGTTCGCACATCCCTGTAAGCGGTTGATGCGATCGTGATTTCATGTATTTAATTAATGGGCTCTCGCATGAGATTTTCTGGCTGTACATAGAAAGAGTGTGTTTCAGCCTTAACCCGCGCCCGGCTGGGGGTCCTGGATTTCCACGCCCTGCTGGGGGGGGGGGGTGTTTGAACACCCCCCCTTGTAACTCGGCTCCTGGGCCACGTAGCGATACGCGGAAGGCGGCGTTCGAAAGAGCGTCAAAAATAATGACGAAATCACTTCGGTCAATTTTTTGGTCAGGTCAAAGGTCAGGTCACCAGAGGTCATTGAAGGCAAAATTTCGCCGATTTCCAGGTCGAATGTCGAAAATTTCCAAGAAGCCAACGCATAACTCGGGAACCAATAGAGCTACAGCGCCGCGGAAAAGCGCATTCGATAGCCCTATTAACGCCCTTTCTGAGTAATTCTCTCAGATTTGACCTAACGCCAACGGTTTTGCCTGCAGGGGGCAAAAACTGCAAAAATAGCCGATTTTTTCGGAAACAGTTTTTCTGCAATAACTTTTGACCCAAGCCCTGTACGAGCTTACTTTTACCGGCATCGTGTTCCTCTCGTCAAGACGCATCGAATGAACTATAACTTGACCTTGAAAGGTCAACTTGAAAATTTGACCTCAGGTCAAGGTCATGACCTGACCGGAAAGGGTCATGTTGCATATCAGTCGATCCGTATCGTCGAGCTGAACACATCTAAGGCATTTTCATCGCTCTAGCATGCCTCTATCAAAAGTTATTTGCGAAAAACTGTTAGATACCATTCGTGACCTAAGATGACCTCAGGGCATAAACAAGGGTCACGGACACCATTTTCATGTTCAGTGTGTCTAAACCACTTGTAATTCGGTGTTGGGGAGTGTTTATAATGTCTTTCGACCAAAAGAGGCGCATTTCAATTTTCTCCCATTGACTTATAATGGGGAGGTCGCAAAATTGACCTGACCTTAGGTCATCGATATCAAAATTCTGAGATATACATTTTGTACATGCTATTGCTCTTAGCAATCGCTGAAAGTTTCAAAGCGATCGGTCACTCGGTGTAGCTATGACAGACATTGAAACTTTTTTATGAGGTGAGGTCACTTCAAGTGACCTGGTGACCTGACCTTGAATGACCTTGGTCTGAAATTTTCACAACTTGTGTAGAATTGATGTATGATAAGGTGTACCAAAAACGGCGGCGCTCCGCGCCGCCGTTTTTGAGATATTCGCGAAAAACCACAAGGGGGGGTGTTCAAACACCCCCCCCAGCAGGGCGCGGGTTAAGACTTGGGTGAAGGACAGGTTATTCAACAGCTCTAAGCTAACCTCCACCCCCATAAACTGCTTACCAGCCTCGCCTGGAAGTCGCTCTTCGGTTGCTCATGCGAGCAATTACGCATTAACTCCATGCCGGGTTCATACTGCTGTTATGGGTTCTGCCAAGTCCCGTTGGAAACCTTCCGGTCGTAACCGGCAGACGTCCCTCTAGAACAGAAGCAGATGAAGCATTAGGCTGATGACATTATATTGTCCGGGCAATTTAAGGATAATCTCAGACGGAGGTTGATGACCTCAGTCATTTTTACGTCATATTCTGCATATCCTAGACAGTGATCAAGATATTGTGTGTTTTGAAAGCTTTGTCTTTTACAATAAACTTGAGTTAGTATCGTCATTTCATATCTGTCATGGATTCGTTACAGTTAAGTGCTTTAGTTGATTACCAACACAGCATAGCTTCCTCGTCGAGCTGCGTCCTCCGTTGGTGCCGAGTCCAGCTTCTCACGCACTGACCCCAGCGGTAGATCACGACTTTGGGCACAGGTCAGTCAAGCGGTCACCACATCTCGCCGTTCACCGTCTTCGTTCACAGTTCTGCAGTGTCGCTGCACTCTTCAGTGCCAACCATGGTCTGACCTGGAGCGGTATGTACCTAGCCCACGGCTTGCTCACACAACCGCGCGGCGCAGTGACTCTGGACCGACTTCCCCCGTTCGTCCCCTCTGACACGTCGGCACGGCCCCATTCACAATGACAGATGACGACAGGAGACGCCCCTCAACCAGATGTGCGGACGGAACCGACGGCGGCCGGTCGTTGCTACCCCTCCCTCCCCTCCCCTCGCTGCGTTGAGCCGACACTTCTAAGTCCTTGTAAGTCGTAAGCAGTGTGTTGTTGAAATTTTGATGCTTTTGTAATTTCAATGCGATGAGTGGTGACAGAAGAAAAAAACGCAATGTTTATGCCACAGCATTGCGAGAAGAAACATAGATCCTGAAAGTTGTCAAAGTTGTTTTTACCTCATGATGTAAGGGCACCAACGTTCCGACCCCCACCAAACACGATTTGGCAGCACTGTAATGAGGCCTGCTGGGCGTGAAGTTTTCCCTTCACCATAGGGTTTACACACAAACTGGTCAAAGTTTGAGCCAGGATATACTAGTCTAAAAATGCAAAAAACGAACAAATTTTGGCATCAATAGATTCAGCATTTCATCGTGTGCCCCAAACCGTCCATCATTTGGTCTCAAAGGAGGTAAAAATTGTTCAAAATCGAAGTTGAAAAGATGCTTTCTGAGCACATAATCTGGTAGCAATCACGTGACCTGCTATAAGCAGCTATCGATAATTTACAAACATAATTATTAATATGCTGCTTTAAACAACATTAACCATACATTTTGAGCTTTCAGTGCTTCAAATAAGGTCAAAACATCGCAAAACACAAAAGTTAATACAATAGTCACGTGGGTGTCAGGAAATGTCACAGGTGCGTCAAATTTGTGACTGGGGCTTTACTTTCAAACATCGGATCTACCTGTTTCTTATAGGTATCTTGCCAACGTTCGTTCAAAGTAATGACGTGTGCGTGTCCTCATCCTCACGACTTAGCAGGCCCCGTAAACCAAGACGGCTTTACCTCTCTTTTAGGTCGAAAATTACATAGACCAAATGTCTACAATCAAATGTCTGCGAATAACCGTTTTCATGATAGGTAACTAGTACACAATTGGTAGACATTTGGTCCAGATACGGTGCCGATTTGATCAATTATTAGACATTATTTTCGATTAAAACACTGAAATAAATAGGTATATATATATATATATATATATATATATATATATATATATATATATATATATATATATATATATATGATATGAAGATATGAAAACGAGATTTGGTGCAAATTCGGTCAGGTTTGATGCATTCGCCAGATCACCTGTCATGAAAACGATGATAAAAAATCGTTATATCGTTATATCGTTATATCGTTATAAAAATCGTTATATCGTTATATTTTTTATTATATCTCCCTTCAATCGATGGATGAGCCTATAGCTCTAGAACTGCTCCTAAGACAGCTTTTAGCATTCCCAAGATGCAATTTTTCTTTATTGAATACTTGTGGAATTACATGCTGGAAGTCGATCTCAAGACGTCCTACTGGCGGTTGGGATTCGTCTGGGGATTAAGTTTAAAATCCCGAGCGGGGAATTTCAACAGTTCCCCTACTTTTCCCCAATCAAACTGTTCTTCAAAATGGGTCGGGGATGACGCACCCTTCCCCGTACGGGGAATCTGATCTTTTACCCGACCGAACCCCAACAGTGGGGTTTGATTTGGGAATGCTGCTCTTTCCCCGTACGGGGATCGGTATGATTTCCCCATGTCTTTTGAACATATTACCGATACAGTCGGGGAAGGGATGGGGAACACGGACCGTCCCCCGATCCGATAGGGGAATTGTACGTTCTCCCCAAGCTTTCCCCAACACTGTCCCCGCACGTTCCCCAAACGAATTGCTGGCTGGGGGGTGTCCCAAGAAAAACGACCTTCACAGGGCCTTATCCGAAGTACTGGCCCAAACTTATAAAGTCATTATGCCATTAAGTCATTGAATAAAGTCAACTACGTCAAACTATCTTAAATTTGCCGTTCAATGGCCCTCAGAGACCGGCGTAGGGCCATCATAGGCCGTCTCAGGGCCCTCAGAGGCTGAGGCCGAGCCCCAGAGGCTAGCGTGGGGCCTTCAGAGGCCGCTTCGGCGGTCCTACAGAAGCTTAGACTTGGGCGTGGGACCCTTTGGCGCTGGCGTGGAACCTTAAGGAGCCAGCGCGCAGCCCTCTAAGGCCAGCCGTGGAGCCCTCTAAGGCCAGCGTGGGGCCCTCTAAGTCCATTGTGGGGATTTCTAAGAAGGACAGTGTGGTGTGGGGCCTTCTAAGGCCAGTGTGGGACCCTCATGTTCAGTTTGGGGCCGTCTATGTCCAGCTTGGGGTCTTCTAAGCCCAGCGGTGTGAGGCCTTCTGAAGTCAGTTTGAGGCCCACTGGCCACTGAGACCAGCTTGGGGCCCTCTGAAGACAATGTGGAGCCCTCTGAGGCCAGTGTGAGACCCTATGTGACCAGCGTGAACCCTCTGAGACAAGCGTGGGGCCAGCTGTCATCTGACTTCAGACGCTGGTGCTGGGCCCTCAGAAGCCAGCACGGGGCCTTCATAGGCTGGCGTCGGGCCATTAGAGGCCACTTCGAGGGCCACGGCAGCCATACTTCAGATCTTATGCATGTTTAAGCCCCCTGATGTAGGAGTGGCCCTTAGAAGCCGGCGCGGAACCCTCAGAGGGCAGCATGGGCTTCTAGAGACCGGCGTGGGTTCGAGAGCGGCATAGGGCCATCAGACTGACTCAAAGGCTCCCAAGACAAAGAGCCAGCGTGGGGTCCTGGGAGGTCAGCAATAGTATGGGTCTCCTGAGGCCATTATGAGGCCGGCTGAGGCCAGAGTCGTTCACTCTGTTGCCGAAGAGGGGCTTAGAGGCCAGAATGAGTCTTCAGAGTTTTTAGATTGCTAAGTGTGGCTTAAAAGGCTCCATCACATGGCGAAAGTGGCAAAGAACCGCACCTGTGCGCGGGTTAAGTATGCTACCACTGCACTATGGTTGGAAACGGCCTCACGGATGGCCATGGGCAATTTCGGAATATATATATATATATATATATATATATATATATATATATATATATATATATATATATATATATATATATATATATATATATATATATATATATATATGTTGCAGGCAGTTTAGAAAATCAGTCATTTTGTAAAGTGCCTAGGCATTTTACAAAAAGACGGCTGTTTGAAAAATGACTGAACGCAACCAGGCTTTTTTCAAAATGGCTAGCCATTTTACAAAATGACTAGGCATTTTGCAAAATGCCTGACCAGCATGGAACGTAGATCCCACTACAGATACTATGGCCAAAGTTTTTGGACGTCTTCCTATACCCTATAGGTACGTGTTCAGCCTGTAGCTGATCGATTTGAAGCTCTGTGATGACGACAATGCTGAGTAACGACCAGGTTGAGTTGCAGACTCGGCTGTAGCATAAAGCATTGTTTAGTTAACGCTGTAAAAACTCCCAAGTACATCAACGCCGTTCACGTTCTGCCTGAAATTAGACCTAACAAAACCAGCCGGAGACCGGCCCTAGTCAATAGGCAGGCCCGGTTGATGTACAATTACATGTAAACGAATGAGTGTAGTCTTTGTTTGATTGTGTCTTTGTTTGACAGCTTTGAGTACCTACTGGCATGGTCCCAGTTAAAAATATCAAGCTCCACATCGGGAGAATCATCAGGTCGCTTGGCGTAGGACGAGAGCGTTGGTTTCAGAAGACACTAACGCCTAAGTGTGTGGGATCGAATCCTCGCGACCTCTAATGGTTTTACATATACAGGCCGGCATAGGGCCAGTCGTTTGTTGACGCTCCAGATCGATCATTTTAAATCCAGCAGCGTCGCTGACGTGGGGGTTGGAAATGTCGCGGGCCTGCACTTCTCAAAATAGAGAGAAGTAGGTATGGACTTCCCACTGCTGGACTCCTCTGGTCATAATGCTGGACTCCTCGGTCCACATACACGCTACCAAAACGTATATAATTAGGAACTCGTATCTACAACACGCTGCTCAGTCATTTTGTAAAATGGCTAGGTATTTTGTAAAATGCCTAGGCATTTTGCAAAATGACTGGAGAGTTAGTCATTTTGTAAAATGCCTAGGCTTTTTGCAAAAAGCCTGGAAAATCAGGCATTTTGCAAAATGCCTAGGCATTTTACAAAATGACTGATTTTCTAAAGGGCCTGCAACATATATATATATATATATATATATATATATATATATATATATATATATATATATATATATATATATATATATATATATATATATATTCGTATACTTCGGCAGAATGTCTTCATTTTTGCATGTGATGTTGAAAGCCAGAGCGTATTTGCATTTGATTCGTTTCTTTTCAGTTTGTTCTATGTGTCGAATAAGCGTTTTGGTTTCGTTCGGAAGTCGATATATTATATCACCTAATGACATATTGGCTAACCGGTTTCAACGATCATTCGTCATCGTCAGAGCCTTTCGTATAAATAAATAAACACTAGATACATATATCATACACAAAGCAAAATATCAGTATATGCGCTCAAAATCAGTGTTTTGGGTTTGATATTTAAATCAAAACGAGCTAGCTCGAGCTTTAAAATGATAGGCACTATTGATATAGCTAAATGATGTTTCCTAGTTATATAAACGTCTGAACATGAGATAAAATAAGGCCTAAAACTGCTACATAGTAGGGTGCACTATCACCCCTCAGAAGGCACCACCGAATAGCTCAGTAGTGCGCCAAGACTTGATTTGTTTGTTAATGAATGGTGTGTTCTTCGATGTCAGCAGGGCTTCAAAGATCCAGAGTTTCCTGTGGCTGTTACAGGACTTGATGATGCAGGTGTTGTCATTCAGCTCCTGTCTGGTCAGGCTGTGGTCATGGTCGTGTTCCATGTGGTCGTGTGGGCCACCTGCGTTCCTGTGCATTGTGAGACGTCGCAATGTATCTCCTGTGTGTGAGATATATATATATATATATATATATATATATATATATATATATATATATATATATATATATATATATATATATATATATGTTACAGGCAAAGTGAAAACTCGGGCATTTTGCAAAATGACTAGGCAATTTGCAAAATGCCTGACCGGCCAGGCATTTTGGAAAATGCCCAGGCAGTTTGCAAACTGCCTGACCCACCAGGCATTTTGCAAACTGCCTGAAATATTTTCCCAGGCATTTTGCAAAATGTCTGACATCAAACTCGCACTAGCGACGATGTATAGATAAGCATCATTTGTAACTGCCGCTTACAAAAGTTAATCGCTGTCAATGCGCACCAAGCGAGGGGACACTGCGTTCTCCGGGTAGAGCAGCCGAGTTCAGGTCACTGAGCCCCAGCGGCCGTCGGGTGCCGAGCACCGGGCGTGGTTTCGTGGGTAAACATGCGCTCGGTACAATGATTGTGCTGTTTCTAAGAGCTCATGGTGGCTTTTTGAAAATACTATGGGTGGATATTGATAAGAAAAGAATACTCTTCCAATTTACGAAAAATTGATTGTTACACGTTTATGTACATTATCAATCGTCTCTGCCGGAACAGTTGCCCACCAGGGCAGAATACTGGACATCGCAGCTTTTATACACACGGCTACAACTCCGTATATACGAAAGGTACGGAGACGGTGGCTCAAGTCCATCCAGCGTTGGCTCCATCTCGACAGAATTGACGCAAGACGTGGGTACTCAGAGTGTCACGAACTTGATACGCGGTTGGCGCGGTCTTGTCCCTCCATGCCCCTCCCGAGTGCTGAATGGATGTTATTTGAACGGGTCCGGCACCAGGTCATCTGGACCAGGGCACTCGGCATCTAAATCGGCCATCCCCCGGTATCTGAAGATTTTACCCTGAAGCTGAAGCCGCTCAACCTCAGGCTGCAACCCTGACTTACCGTCATCCATAAGTGGTGCAGCTGGATTTCGACAAAACACACCAAATCTGGACCATTCAGGACTAGAGATTCAGACTTTTTAATGATGAGGCCGTGAGGCGATATTAGCCGTTTTCACGACGGCCATCTGGTACACATTTGGTCAACCCGCGCCCTGCTGGGGGGGGGGGGGGTGTTTGAACACCCCCCCCCCCCTTGTGGTTTTTCGCGAATATCTAAAAAACGGCGGCGGCCCGCCGTTTTTGGTACACCTTATCATACATCAATTCTACACATGTTGTGTAAATTTCAGACCAAGGTCATTCAAGGTCAGGTCACCAGGTCACTTGAAGTGACCTCACCTCATAAAAAGTTTCAATGTCTGTCATAGCTACACCGAGTGACCGATCGCTTTGAAACTTTCAGCGATTGCTAAGAGCAACAGCATGTACAAAATGTTTATCTCAGAATTTTGATATCGATGACCTAAGGTCAGGTCCATTTTGCGACCTCCCCATTATAAGTCAATGGGAGAAAATTGAAATGCGCCTCTTTTGGATGAAAGACATTATAAACACTCCCAAACACCGAATTACAAGTGGATTAGACACACTGATCATGAAAATGGTGTCCGTGACCTTTGTTTATGCCCTGAGGTCATCTTAGGTCACGAATGGTATCTAACAGTTTTTCGCAAATAACTTTTGATAGAGGCATGCTAGAGCGATGAAAACGCCTTAGATGTGTTCAGCTCGACGATACGGATCGACTGATATGCAACATGACCCTTTCCGGTCAGGTCATGACCTTGACCTGAGGTCAAATTTTCAAGTTGACCTTTCAAGGTCAAGTTATAGTTCATTCGATGCGTCTTGATGAGAGGAACACGATGCCGGTAAAAGTAAGCTCGTACAAGGCTTGGGTCAAAAGTTATTGCCGAAAAACTGTTTCCGAAAAAATCGGCTATTTTTGCAGTTTTTGCCCCCTGCAGGCAAAACCGTTGACGTTAGGTCAAATCTGAGGGAATTATTCAGAAAGGGCGTTAATAGGGCTATCGAATGCGCTTTTCCGCGGCGCTGTAGCTCTATTGGTTCCCGAGTTATGCGTTGGCTTCTTGGAAATTTTTGATATTCGACCTGGAAATCGGCGAAATTTGGCCTTCAATGACCTCTGGTGACCTGACCTTTGACCTGACCAAAAAATTGACCTAAGTGATTTCGTCATTATTTTTGACGCTCTTTCGAACGCCGCCTTCCGCGTATCGCTACGTGACCCAGGAGCCGAGTTACAAGGGGGGGGTGTTCAAACACCCCCCCCCCCCAGCAGGGCGTGCAAATCCAGGACCCCCAGCCGGGCGCGGGTTAACCCGCGCCCCACTGGGGGGCTATTTAAAGCCCCCCTCCCGTTTTTCTGCAATAACTTCCAAACCGCTTGACGTATCGACGCCAAACTTTCAGTACTTTCGGCTGCATCAATTTGACACCTTGTGTCAAAATTTGAACTTCGTAGCTACCATAGGTCGGCCGGAAATGACGTCAGAGTGACGTCATGTTCGTCCGATTTCGACGCAAAACATTGAACCACGGCAATCGCTCCCAAGAGCTCAGTTTTTAAGCTAGATCCAATTTCTTTGCATGAAAGGACTCAGAATTGACCGCGCTATCAAAATGCTATCTCGGATTTTCAAAATTTTGAAAATTTCGAAAATGTTACATAATAATATTCAAAATTTATATTTTTATATTTTTTTCAAAAAGTTTTTGACTTTTCGAAAAAACCGGAATATATGTGACAGAACGCATGATTATGACTAACTCTAGCAAGTTTTAGCTTAATATCTTCAAAAATGGCCAAGTTATACGCATTATTGCAAAAAAATTCACAATTATTAATTTTTCAAATCACTTTTTCAGTACGTATTTGACATCGTACACCAATATAAATGGCACCATCGTGTTCCTGAGCTCAAACTGCATCCAATAGACACCTTTTTTGTTGAAAAATGATAACTTCAAAATTTGACCTTTTTTGACCTGAAAGTGATCTGACCTAAGCTAAATTCGACTCAAAATGACCTCGAATGACACAGACGACATCAAATTCGAAATCTATGGCCTAAATGGACCATAAAACATGTGTCACGTGACCGACGCATGATATAATATTTTCGTGACCTGTGATGACCTGACCCTGACCTGAAAATCAAAGTACAAGTTTGGTACCCTCAAGGTATCTAGAGCATCTTTTCACGAGTGTGGAAACCAAAAATGAGCCTGATCTGACTTGTAAGACGGCGGCCAGAGCCCAAAAGGTGAACAAGCCAAGGTGCTAATAATTTTTACTTTGACCTGACCTGTGACGTCATCGGTGACCTCGAGGTCAATGAAATTAGGTTTCGCTCGAAAGTTTTTCCGGGGCTATCAGACGCCGTTTGAATTTTGACGATCGGCCCAGTAGTTTCGGAGTTAGGAGGGGGGGCTATGAATAGCCCCCCCCCCAGTAGGGCGTGTTATACACAGACCCCAGTGGGGCGCGGGTTAACATCTGGTGCAGATTAGGTGCATATTTAGTCAAATGAGGTTCAGAGTGTCTCTTAGTAGCTATCAGCTAGGGTTGTGTTAACTTATATGCCTCCTTTGTCATATTATCAGAGAGCATCATCGGTTAAAACACTGAAATAAATTCATAAAATGAAGATATTTGCTATAAAAGAGATTAGGTGCAGATTTGGTCAAATTAGGTACACTTGCCGCATAGCCCGTCGTGAAAACGGCTATTAGAGCTCTTCTTAGTCACTAACCGTCCCGACAAGAAGTTCTGGGACAACAGCAGCACAGAGGCGCTGCACCGTCGAGACGGTGAAGCACCCACTGGGCACTGGGGATTCTCGTTTGCGGCATGATGGGCTACCGAGGCCTAGTTGAGCTTCACCAGGTGCCGCGGGGACAGACCATGTGGCCGCTGATAACTTGTCAGCGAGGTGCTGGAGAACACAGACGCAACTACGATGCAATACATTTCGGGACACAAGTACAACATACCGCAACAATTTCGTGACACCCTGTATTCGTGACCGTGGAATGTGTCACATGGGCCCACAACACATGTAAAATGTGTTTTGGGGTCAGTCACAGTGGAACGTTTATGATCAACGCCTGTAGTCAACAAAACGGTGGAATATTGAGAACCCAGGCATTTTGCAAAATGCCTGGCGGGTCAGGCATTTTGTAAAATGCCTAGGCAGTTTGCAAAATGCCTGGTTGGTCAGGCAGTTTGCAAACTGCCTGGGCATTTTGCAAAATGCCTAGCGGGTCAGGCATTTTGCAAAATGCCCGAGTTTTCACTTTGCCTGTAACATATATATATATATATATATATATATATATATATATATATATATATTTATATATATATATTATATATATATATAATATATATATTATATATATATATATATATATATATATATATATATATATATATATATATATATATATATATATATATATATATATATATGTGTGTGTGTGTATAAGCAGGCAATATATCTTCTTTGAGACAAGTTTGGTTGAATACGATCGCGTATTTGTTTTTTATCACTTTCTTTTGAAGCTTTTCTTTCTTTCTTATCACTTTCCGGTCAGTTTCTGGCAGCTGGTGTAAAGTATCTCCAATGTTCATACATGCATTGTATTGATTTACGTTTTGCGACGCGTTTCGAAGTACTCACTTCGTCATCAGGCATTTACACTTTACACTCTCATCACATTTAACACTTACATTATATCTAAGTTACTTCATACATTTTTTGTTGACCTTAAAACAAATGCGATGTGACCTATGTCAAAATTCAGTGCACGGTTGTTCGAATCTAGTTCGAAAATTCAAACGTGCTGCTTCCATCATGCAACATCTTCATCTACTACCACCGATCTAGCAGATACTAACATATCAGAATGAACGAAATGTCTCGTTCACTATACACTGAACAGTTCCCTCCCCACACACACACACACACACACACTTCACCATCACCTCCTATCCTGTCAGCGTGATCCGTCCCCTGTGTTCGCGCTGATCACACATGGACGGGCAGTGTTCTAGGATGTAGGCGGCCTCGAGGATCCTCAGCTTCCACATGTTGTTCTCCCTGTCCAAGATGCTTGTGTTGTCCACCATGTCCTGTCTTGTGATGCGCTCACCGTGGGCACGCTGGGAGTGTTCAGCTGGACCACCCGCAGACAGATGGTATGAGAGTCGGCGGGACAGGGTCATCGTTGTGCTGCCTATGTAAGACGATGTGTCTCGGAGCTTGCAATCTCCTTTTTGACAATTGTATTTGTAGACAACATGCGTCTCTTGCAGGCAGCTTCTTTTGGGGCGGTTACAGATCACCAAATTGGCACGTTTGAATTTTCGAACTAGATTCGAACAACCGTGCACTGAATTTTGACATAGGTCACATCGCATTTGTTTTAAGGTCAACAAAAAATGTATGAAGTAACTTAGATATAATGTAAGTGTTAAATGTGATGAGAGTGTAAAGTGTAAATGCCTGATGACGAAGTGAGTACTTCGAAACGCGTCGCAAAACGTAAATCAATACAATGCATGTATGAACATTGGAGATACTTTACACCAGCTGCCAGAAACTGACCGGAAAGTGATAAGAAAGAAAGAAAAGCTTCAAAAGAAAGTGATAAAAAACAAATACGCGATCGTATTCAACCAAACTTGTCTCAAAGAAGAATATATATATATATATATATATATATATATATATATATATATATATATATATAATATATATATATATATTGGGTGTCATTCTGTTGGAAATTGATTAATTGTTTTGAATTGGGCAGAAAAAAATATTTAGTTGCGCATTTATTCTTCATTATCGTACGTGGAATCGGGAGTTTCTGATAGTGGCTTTTTTGGTGCGCCGTCAAAGGTTTAAACAACCGCGCTGGTGATAGCATGTGGAGTACCTCAATGACGTTGTAAAACTGGATTATTATATATCAAAATAATCCTTGCTATGTTGGCTATCGAGTGGAGTGACTCTTTTTCCATGCGTGTTCAAAATCAGGAACGGCATTGCATTCTGTTCGCAGTGTCATTACAGCAACATTTGCAAAATTACGTTTATGTTGCATTGGACATACAAAAAGTTCTCCATCGACCTCCATCGAGCTTTTTGGCTGAATAAATCTTTGTTCAATTCTGCGTAAGGGGAACCTAAAAGCAAACTGCGCACTTGTGCGCAAAATCGTCCGTGAAGCTTCATCTCCCGAGGCGTACCTACCCGTCGCTTCGTTAGCACCAGGTCGGCTCGTCGGTCGTGCAATCGCTTATCCTAATAAATGATGGTAAGAAGCAGGGTTGCGGAGTCGTGGTGGCGCCAAATCTGACTCCGACTACGACTCCGACTCTTGACTCGTTGCCATGACTCCGGGCGACTCTGTCTCCGACTCCGGACCCCTGCCAGTGTTTCGGAGTCGTGATGGAGCTGTTCCGATTCGGACCGACTCCGACTTCCACTGGGGGCTCCTGAGTCCTGACCGACCCCGACTCCGACTCCGACTCCTCGCTCGTTGCCACGACTCTGGGCGACTCTGACTCCGACTCCGACTCTGAATCCGACTCTGACTTCTACTCCGCACCCCTCGTAAGAAGTAACTGCTCGCCCCTGCACCTGGAGTATGGATATCGTGCAAACGTGTGTGGATATCCCGGAGTATGGATATGGATATCCACTGACAGAACAGACATACAGATATGCTGTAAACGCCATTACACTGCCAGTACCATGGCAAATCAAATGGCTATCTATGATTTTTGATCACCGTTCTACATTTTCCAAAATCTTGAACTGAATGTTGGCAATTTCTCGTGACTACTTCACGACCATGATGCATGCATTTCTGAAATTGATCTTTTTCAACCAACCGCGTACTCGTATGATAAAATGAATGTCACCCATCATGTTCTACGCCCAAAAGTACCCATAAAACATGTGTCATGGGCTGCGAATAGGTACCAGTTTTAATTTTCGGGGTTATTTGCTTACCTGATTGACCTGACTTTGACCCTGGCCTATGTTTGACTGGCCCTACATGGATCTGACACTCTTTTAGCACTTATATGAAGGGTTGTGACAGCTGCGTTAGAGTTTATGACGAGAGGCACCGATTGCGAGGTTCTAAAGTCCATGCTACTGAAAGCCCGATTTCAAGTGTTTGACCTGACCTTGACCCGACCTGTGACCTCGAAATTCAACTTTAAAGTATTCATGTGAATCGTCTCGTCGTGTTCTTCTTTCGTTTGCCGCCTCGTGCGTTTCGCTGCGCCTATTTGTTCGCGAGTTATCGGCTGGGGGCGTTGAACGCCCCCCCCCCCGGCAAACGGCGGGTGGCGAAATACCCCAGCAACTGCCGGGTTAATCTGACGCATTTTTTGTCATTTGATCGTCATTTTATTTCTTACTTTTTTTGCCCAATCTAAAAAAAAACTTATACTTTTCTCCAAATTTTTGACTCTTTATGACCAATAGTAAGACAATGTGCGTCACTACGTTGATATTTTTCGCCCTAAAGCATAACAACAATATCCATTCAGTATTAGCAGTTGTTACAGTTTACGTCTGTTACTGTCCGGTGAAGGAGCCCGCTGGGATACTGCGCGGGATTTGTATGGGAAATGTATTTAGGTCAATGGATGGCTGTGAATGAGGGTTGAAGTGGGGATGGGGGTGAGATTGCTGTGATGATAATACGGTGATTCACTACATAAATGGCTGAATGAACTTTAAGTTGATTTACTCCGCGAATTACGTCGAAATACGATTCAATGTAAAGTAACGCGACCGTTCTTGCTACATATTTGGTGACCGTGACAGGACACTGGGCAAACCGAAATGGATAAATACGTAGAATTAGCGACAAGACAAGGCTTATCCGGACTGGAAGCTCTAGAATTCGCATCGAAGCAATATGAGAAGGATCAGGAGCGGGAAGAAAGAAAGCTAACAAGGGAAAGGGAGCGTGAAGAAAAGGAACTAGAGCGTGAGGAAAGAGAGAAGGAAAGACAGTTTGAAATAGAAAAGCTGCGACTTTTGGATGGTTCGATGGCCAGCAATGGTACAAGAACGAGTAAGAAGCTTCCAAAGCTCCCTCCATTTGAAGAAAATGGTGACATGGACATATACCTGACAAGATTTGAAAGAATCGCCCAGTCTAACAACTGGAACAGAGAGGATTGGGCGGTATCATTGAGCGCTCTGCTCACTGGAAAGGCTCTGGAAGTCTATCATCGTTTGAGTGCAGACGAGGCTGATGACTATGAGATCCTCAAGGAAGCACTGCTAAAGCGGTATGGTCTTACTGCTGACGGTTTTCGCAGACGTCTGCGGGAATCGCCTCCGGAAGAAGACGAGACACCGGAGCAGTACATAACACGTTTGTCGACATACTTGGATAAATGGATGTCCCTGAGTGAGTTTCCGACATCTTTCGATGGTCTCAAACAGTTGACCCTAATTGAACAGTTCCTATCGAGCTGCCCAAAGGAACTCGAGCTGTTCTTGAAACGAAACGGCCATAAAACACTAGAAGAAATATCCAGCGCTGCCGAACAATATCTAACGGCCAGTGGACAAACCCTGCACGGACTGCGCGCAACGGAAAAGGAGGCTATCCAGAAGCGCAGCTGGAAAACTTCGACACAGCCAACGACGACCATGCTGCCTTCTGCAGCGGCCCTTCAGGTATCGGCAAGAGCGCAAAAATGCGCGTTCTGCACGCTCGGGCATGAGACGGCACAATGCAGAAAGGCAGAAGCACTCTCGGTGGACGAGCGGCGCCGTCGGCTTCTCGCTGTCGGAGCTTGCTTCATCTGCTTAGGTCCTCATCACATTGCACGAGCATGTAACAACGTGAAATGCTGCGAAAGGTGCGGAAAGCGACATCACCGCCTGCTGTGCACCGAAGAGGAAGCTGCACCCATCGTGACTGCTCAGTCCCAGGTTGAAGAGAAGGAACAAGTTCTTTTCCAAACAGCTAGAGCGGTGGCAGTCGGACCCGCTGGCAAAAGGAACGTAAGAATTATCCTTGATACTGGTTCAAACCAGTCATTTATATCAACATCTCTCTCTCGGGATTTGAAATGTCAGCGGCTTGGAACCCAGCGCAGAACGATCTCAACATTCGGTGGTGATCGCATAACCCACAAAACGATGAACTCTGTTTCCATCAAACTGATGAACTGCAGTGACCCGACCAAGTCTGTGACTCTGACAGCGGCGGAAACTGAGCAAATATGTGGCCCCGTCAACGTCAAGTCAGTGGACTTGAACGACTATCCACATCTGAAGCACCTGACCCTAGCCGACTGTCCGTCTAGGTGGCAATCAGGAGATATCGACATACTGATCGGTATGGATCACTATCAAGATGTCGTGAATGGGCAGGTGAAGACCGGAGAGCGTGGCCCGATGGCGTGGGAAACCATATTTGGATGGGTTCTAGGAGGACGTGCTGCTGCCGATGGAACAGCTGCGAATGGGCAGGTCTTGTTTCTGGAACTGGAACACACTGGAACTCTCCGAGAGGACATCGAGCAGTTGTGGGCGCTGGAAACCATCGGCATAGAACCACCGACATTCCCATCGAAAGTGAGTGAGACGCAAGCCGACAAAAACAAGGCCGTCGAACATTTCGAACGAACATGCACACGGGACGCAGATGGACGATACCAAGTTCGCTGGCCCGCTAAAACGGATTTCGATGAGCTCCCTACAAACAAGGACGTCGCACACCGACGACTGGAACGATGTGAGACATCTCTCGACCGCTCTGGCAGGCGGCAGGAGTATGATCAAGCCATTCGACAGTACATAGAGATGGGTTTTGCTGAACCCGCCCCGGTGGTTCCCGACGGACCGGTGCACTATCTCTCGCACCATGCTGTATACAAAGGTGACAAGATCCGCATCGTTTTCGATGCATCAGCAGGAAGTCCTAGGTCTTTAAACGACATGCTTTTGCCGGGACCCAACATGATAGCAGACCTCACCGGCATCCTCATTCGCTTCAGACTGAACATGGTGGCGGTGTCAGCAGATATTGAGAAGGCGTTCCTTCAGCTGGCACTCCATCATCAAGATCGTGATCTCACCAGATTTCTCTGGCGAACGCCGGACGGGGAAGTGACCACCTATAGGATGACGCGGGTGGTGTTCGGTGTAGCATCATCTCCATTCCTCCTACAGGCTGTCATAAGACGACATCTTGAAGGACAGCCCGATGAACTGAGGGACACGGCTGATCGACTAAAACGTGACGTCTACTGCGATGACCTGCTGACCAGCATGGCAACCGAATCAGAAGCAAAGGTCTTCGCCCAAGAAGCAAAGGAAGTATTTTCGACGGCAAAGATGAACCTAACAAAATGGAGGTCAAACCGAAGCATCGATGTGGCAGGAAGCTCGGACACGGCAAAACGAGCAAGTGAGCCAGGTATCCTTCTAACGACCAGTGACGGAGAGCCGACAAAAGTGTTGGGAGTGAGATGGGTACCGCACGAGGATCAGCTCATCTTTCAGAGCAAAGATCTATATGATTTGGGGATGCAGCTACGGCCTACAAAACGGAACGTGTTGAGATTATCAGCTCGTGTCTACGACCCTCTGGGTCTTATTTCAGCGTTCACCATGCGTTGCAAGATGCTGCTGAAGGAGCTGTGGACCCTCGGTACAGCCTGGGATGAAGATCTGCCGCTCTCGTCAAGGCGGAGTTGGCTCGAGTGGCTGAATGGTCTTCGGTCTCTCGAGGCACTTCGCATTCCCAGACCGTACGTTTCGAACAACGTGGAAAAGTTCACCATCCACACGTTCTGCGACGCTAGCAAGACTGCTTATGCTGCAGCAGTATATCTCCGGACATGCGGTAAGACCAGCCCTGAAACGCGCTTGATCATGAGCAAAAGTCGGCTTTCGCCAAGTAAGCCCATGGCTATCCCACGCCTGGAGCTCATGGCCGCCGTTCTTGGATCGAGACTAACGGCTTACGTGATTGAATCACTGCCCTCCAAACCTCAGGACGTCCTTCTATGGACTGATTCTGCTGTGGCGCTGGCCTGGATCCGAAGTGATCCTGGCCGCTGGGGGGCGTTTGTCAGCAACCGGGTAACTGAGGTCCAGCAAATGTTTCCACCAGCAAAGTGGAGGCATTGCCCAGGCGAGTGTAACCCAGCCGATCTGCCGTCCAGAGGAGCATCCGCAGACAAGCTTGGCGAGCCTTTCTGGCAAGAGGGACCCAGCTGGCTCCGAGAAGAAAGGGAAGAATGGCCTCCTCAGCGTGCCTACGAACCCAGCGAGTGCAGAGCGGAGGAGCGGAAAAGTGGGCCCGTGATCACCATGTGTTCCTCCGCGAGCCAGGAACCAGGTGTCGGATCACTTATGTCTGCAGAGAACTACAGTTCGCGTAAACGGCTGCACCGGGTGACAGCTTGGATGCTGCGATTCCTGGCCAATACCCGGAAGACGGAGCCGTCGACAACGGGCGATCTGACTGCAGAAGAGCTCAACCGAGCAGAAGAACTGTGGATACTGGAAACACAGAAAACAGCATACGGACCAGAACGGGAAGTATTGATAGCAGATCAGGCCGTACCTCGGACATCACACATCTACGAGCTAAACCCATATCTGGAGAACGGAATCCTCCGGGCGAGGGGACGACTACAAGAATCGAAGTTGAACGAAGACGAAAAACATCCGATCCTGCTGCCGAATGATGATCACTACGTTCGGCTGCTGATCCAAGAGCGACACGTGGAACTATGTCATGCGGGAGTGCAGCAAACGATGTACTCCATCCGTGACAGGTTTTGGATACCAAAAGGCCGACAAACGATTCGCAAGGTTATACGAGCATGCCCAAGGTGCCGTATTTTCCATGCAGAGCCGTTCACGCAAGAAACAGCTCCCCTTCCAAGAGAGAGAGCGTCTAGCGGAACCCCCTTCTCACAGCTCGGAGTGGACCTCGGAGGACCTATCTTCGCCAAAGACGGCGGCAACATCGTCAAGACATACTTTGTCATTTTTACGTGTGCGGTAGTGAGAGCCGTTCACATAGAGCTGGTTAAAGGCCTCTCTACAAGGGACTTCTTACAAGCTTTCGATCGATTCGCCGCACGAAGAGGAATGCCGAAAACGGTGACAAGTGACAACGCAACAAACTTCAAGGGCGCAGCAGCACGGCCCCCGCCGAAGTTAGTTGGTAGCACTGCTGCTCCACGGCGTACATTTCCTACCAGCCCATAGGGTTTACATGTTAAATGGCCTGTTTTCAGCGAGCGATATCTCGGTCAACCTTTGAAGGAATCAATGGTTCTTAGTCTCAAATGATAGATCGATGAATTTTCTTTCGACAATTCCTCTACCATTTTTCACGAAACCCAGCCGATCTTCTACGGCGTACAGGGTAAAGATTTCTCTGCACGCCAGCACCCGCGATCCGCCTCTCCGATCGTCGGCGCGCGGTCCTCGGTAGCGCAGTCGGTAGCGTATCGGGCTACGGATCCGAGGGTCGTGAGTTCGAATCCTGGGAGCGCCGCGTGATTTCGGCTAGAATCGAATGATGTAGATTCTTGAATGTTTGCATAATCAATTATGAATAGCTAATAGAATGTATCTGCCCACTAATCGGCCCCTAAAACCTGTTATTTTAGAAATTTAAGAAATGAATGTCACGTGCGCGTCACAACTGCCGACCATAAGCGTTACCATATTCTAGTTTGAACTAACTTTTTGCTAGTCCCGACCACATATAGTAGGTTTTCTAGTAGATATACTAGAAATGCCTACCAAAGTTCGTCCTACCCGTCACTCAATATACCCTGCAGCAGCACACCTCGCTCATTCCGGAGTAACCTGGAAATTCAACGCACCCCGAGCTCCATGGTGGGGAGGTTTTTATGAGCGACTCGTGCGCACAACGAAAGAGGCTCTGCGCAGAACGCTTCATAAGAGTATGCTCTCATTTGAAGATCTGCAAACTCTGCTGTGCCGCATAGAAGGTGCAATAAATGCAAGACCGCTATCGGCGTTGAGTGAGGACATTGATGACCTTCGGTCACTGTCTCCAAGGGACTTTCTACAAGTCCCTGCACTGGACGAGCCCGATGTCCCGGGTTTGATTGAGCCTGAGAGCCAGAGCCGAGTGCTCAGGAAGCGCTGGATACATTGTCGTGAGGTTCTCGCTCATTTATGGAAAAGGTGGCACACAGAATATTTGCGAGAGCTGCGGATTCCTCCCCGAGAAGAAAGAAGCAATCCAGCTATCGGAGATCTGGTAATCATCAGAGAAAATCCGTATCAGTCCCGATCACTCTGGCCAATGGGAAGGATAGTTGAGCTTCATCCAGGCAGAGATGGACTGACACGAGTCGCGACCCTGCGAAGGGCAGACGGCACTACATCAACGCGGCCTGTACAGAGGCTGCATCGTTTGGAGTGCGGCTAGGCCTCAGGATTGAGGAGACTCCTACAAGGATGCCGGTCAGCACATGCCACTGTGTTCTATCGGAACGGATTGAGTGAAATTGTCATTTCACCGGGGGAGAATGTTACAGTTTACGTCTGTTACTGTCCGGTGAAGGAGCCCGCTGGGATACTGCGCGGGATTTGTATGGGAAATGTATTTAGGTCAATGGATGGCTGTGAATGAGGGTTGAAGTGGGGATGGGGGTGAGATTGCTGTGATGATAATACGGTGATTCACTACATAAATGGCTGAATGAACTTTAAGTTGATTTACTCCGCGAATTACGTCGAAATACGATTCAATGTAAAGTAACGCGACCGTTCTTGCTACAGCAGTATTCAAAACATGTTCAAAATGCCTCGCGATATCGATAACATTATGAAAGACATAGGCGACTTATAACATACTTGCAATGATGACGTCACACACGCGTGACGTGACGTGACCTCGTCATTTCTGAGTAACTGTATGATGCACGAAAGACACTGGTATACCTATGCAAAGTTTCATCGCAGTCGGTCTACGCATTAACAAGTTATGGGCAAAACATTTTTTCGCGTTGACTCCCGGCCATCCGTGAGGCCGTTTCCAACCATTGTGCACTGGGGCCCCTAAGGTAAGGGTGGGGCCCCTTGAGCAGGTTTGGCCTCCCCTTTTCAAGATCCTGGATACGCCACTGTGCCAGTAGTGCGGTAGGAAAATTTTGCAACTCTAATTGTAAAGTTCAAATACTTGCAATTGCAAGTTTTTAGTGAAACAGGCCTCTGAACAAAAAGCAGGACTTTCCGTGAAGGTCATTCTGAAGGAAGGAGCTGACCGCTCGCTACTGATGATTTGGGTTGGTATGCTGATAAATGGGACTCTCCGAACTGAATGCATGCAGAGGCTTGTTTCACTAAAAACTTGTATTTACAAGTGTTTGTAGTTTACAATTCATAAGTATTTTTACCAACTACGTAAAAACAGATTTCACTAAGCTTCATCGCCAGTGGCACCTCCGATAAGAAAATGTTTGCAAATAAACTTGTAAACAGTAAAATTGTTTTTAATCAAGAACTATAGCATGTTAAAGATATTGCTTCTTTGTATCAAATATAGTCTAGTATTCATGTCAAAAGCTGCCTAATTAAATTATAAATAATGATGCTGTTGAAAAAAGATTTAAATGATAGTTCACATTGTTCTATTATTGAAAGAAAATAGCACGCAAAACATTTGACAGCAGAAGAATGTTGAATGCAATTATGGCGCGCGAATGACAAAACATGACGATATTTTAATACCGATTATTTTGCTTCTTAGGGTGTGTGCTAAGTAAAAATTGGACAAGAAACGACTCAACAAAGCATAGTTGTTCTAAATATATGACTGTTTTGCATTATTGCACAAAAAGTATCAAAATTCCGAGCGTCAGGACCACTGGAATTTCAGGTTTGTAATTACGATATTTTCTTTCAAGTTTCTGGTCTTCGTGAAACAGAAAGTTTGCGATTCCCATGTTTTCTAGCAAACTTTTTCTTGTAAAAAAGTTTGCAAATTTTAAACTCAAAATTCATGTTCAAAGGTTTCGTGAAATCCAAATCTCAAATGTTGGTAATTATTTCTTGTAAACTCAAGCTTTTTCTTTGTAAATACAAGTTTTATTCGTTGGTGAAACAGGCCTCTGATGTAGTATGGCCCTATAAAGTCGCTTGGTCACCGGTGCGGCGCTGGGTCGGGGTCGCCAAATGGGTCGGAAACTTTTGCCCTCCCCAAACGAATCGGCTGGATCCGCCTCTAAATGGAACAGACTATAGACCTTAACCTTCGACCCAGTGGGGGGGGGGGCATATGTTACCACCCTGTCGCGTTTTTCGCGTGTAAATAAAAAAGCGCGGCGCGTAGCGCCGCGCCGCTTGGGGTAGCTTTTTGTACATCAATTTTGGACAATGTGTGAAATTTTTGACCCCAGGTCATGTCAGGTCAGGTCACCAGGTCAAGTTAACTGACCAAGCCTAAAAAAAAGTTTGCAATCATGTCCAGCCTGCAGTGTTTGTCAGAGAGGTTTCAAACTTGGTGGATTGCATGATGTTATGGGCGCCTACAATTTGTATATCTCGGATTTTTCATATCCGTGACCTAAGGTCAGGTCAGTGGCGTGACCTTACCATTATAAGGCAATGGAGAAAAATGAAAATGCCTCTAGATCCGTGTGTACGCATGGGAACAGTCCAAATATTTCAGAATCACAATGATTTAGTCCACTCGTGATGACCAAGGTGTCATTTTTGCTGATAGCCTCTAGACAGGTCATCTGAGGTCACTTGAGGCTACAAACAGTTTTTTGCCAATAACTCGCGATTGGAAAGAGATAGAACGCTGGGGATGGTCTCATTGTGTTTGTCTTGTTGAGACGCATCGACTGATATGCAACATGACCTTTTCCGGTCAGGTCATGACCTTGACCTGAGGTCAAATTTTCAAGTTGACCTTTCAAGGTCAAATTATAGTTCATTCGACGCGTCTCGGCGAGGGGAACACGATTCTGGCAATAGAAATGCCGTGGCTTTTTGTAGTCAACAGTTATTGTCGAAAAACACTTTTCGTAAAAACAGCTATTTTTGGAGTTTTTGCCCTCTGGAGGCTAAACCGTTGACCTGAGGTCAATATTGATATTACCTTTCCAAAAGAAGAGCTCAAAAGCTATCGTTTGCTGTTCCATGCGTTTTTCTAGCTACCATAGTTCCTGAGATAGCGGCATGTTTTCTGAAAAATATAGTGACAATGGGGTTGGGAACTCGATTTTTTAAGAATGCATGAAAATGATCAAACTATTTTCACAGAATTTATGGTGCATACCATTGCCTCATAAAATCAATGAGCTGAGAGAAATGGGGGAAGAAAGATAGGAAACTTGTTTTGAAAAGTTCTTGAAAAAAGATGCTCTTGATGCTGTTACGTCACATGTCACCTTCTGCGGTTGACAAATAATGGCGCATCTGGCGCACCACATATTACATGTTATATCAATGGGTGAAAGATGTTGTTTGCTTCACTCTGCCATTCACGCTGTTTTTAACTTTAAATTATGCTAAAACATTTACGGATGAAATGTTCAGTGTCAAAAATTGATGTGTCTGCCGTGTACTATATTCCCACTTAACATGAGCGCGTGATAAACATTTTATGTACCTCGAATTTTCAAATGATAAAGATGATGAATCGGAGGATGCTGAAAAGCAAAAGCTCATTCCAATATTTGGACTACTTTACGATTAAAATGTTTACATTCCTGTCATCTTATTGATCATTTATTTGTTCTTTTTTATGAAAATAACTTAAGGCGTTGAGAACCGAGGAAATTTCTATCTACCGTGCCTTAACTTACCAGCAACAGCAATCTATCTACGCCCTACGGTGGCAAGGGAGACTGTGAAAGAAGCGTAAGATGGATTCTAAACAATTCTTTTGTGATATACTGAAGGGCAAAGTGCAGAGAAGAGCGTACAAGTCCTGTTTTGTGCCAGGCTGTTGCAGTAGCACTTATGAAACTCCGAAAACGATCTTCGTTCATGTCCCGAACAACATTACCCTGAGGAGATGATCGTCTGCAATAGCAGGAAGAGCTGATGCAAGTACTTTGAAATCCACTATCAAGTCGGTGCTATTGTTGTAATGATCACTGTGAGGTGAGATATTTTGTGCAAGGGCTGAGTGTAATGCCCAGGAAATGACCTCCATTCGCCCCCTGACCTGACCGGTCAGGGTTATAAAATTTGAGTGGATGGCGGTCCGTTTGGGGTTCAGATGTCAATTGTATTTTGTTACTGTCAAACAATACATGTTATGCTGGCAGCGAATGTGTGTAACGTCGTTTTTCGAAGCAGAAGTTAGAACTGTAACGGCAGAGTGCTTGCTGGTCTCATCGTAAGTATTGTAAGTGTTGTAAGCAAAAGCATTGTCAATATTGTAAGTATTGTGAGCATTGATGTATGGTAGATATCACCTCACATGATCTCGGCTCAGATAACCCTCTCCGGTGTCCCTGTCAGTAAATGGCACCTGGATCATAACAGATAAGATAATTTGTCATAATTCTTAAAGAATTGGGTGGTTTTGACTCGTTTACTCGAGGTGCAGGTCGCATTTCAATACTTTTCCATAGGCTTGCAATGTAAAGGTCACGACTCTGACCTAACCTCAGGTCACAGATCAAAAATTCTGAGATATACAAACGACACATACTGCAGGTACTGTTTTGAAGACATGATGAGAGGAAATAACTTCGTGAAAAACTCAAGCTCTGACGTGTTTGCAAACTTTTCTGAGGTGGGGTCAACAAACCCGCTCTGGTTACCTGACCTGACCTGACCTGACCCGGCTTTTTTTTTGCTGAGATGTGCGCAATGAGCATTTAGGAAAAGTCACCAAATATGAGCTGAATGTCTCGCGGCGTTTGGCAATTGTACAAGAAAATCCTGAAAGGTCTCCCCGTCCGAAATAGGGTTAATGTGTATATGAAGAGTTGCAGAATGCAGATGCCAAACATACCCAGATCTAAGATTGCAGTTCCCAGCGCCGCTGCAACGTTTTTAAAACAAACATACATAGGACATACAAACATGTACATAGGATACATAGGATACATAGGATGACAGGCGAATAACCGCTCACGCAAGGAGCGGAGCTCCGCCCCGTCCAAAGTGGCCAACAAAGCAGAGACAGAGGCAGCATCACATCTTCCATCAAAGAACTGGTTTCTGGCTTGGAAGATGAGCTCCATCTTTGCATCCGAGTCGGTGCTGTCAGGAATCAGCTGGTCTAATGGAGTGAGAGTAGTGAGACGACTAGCTATTGTATCAGAGCTGCCTGGTCTTCGTAGCATTTGCACCGATTCTTCTCGATCGGACTCTGAATTCTGTTCCTCCTGCGTATTACTTGAGGCATTGCTATGTAGCTAAGTCTTTGGCAGAGTTTCATTATCCATGCTTTGCAAACAGTGCCATAACAACACAGTTAATTAATCACCAAGCTTCTTTGCAAGTTCCAATACAGTTGAATCGCACGCGATTTGAGTGCAAAAATCAAGAAAAGTGCCAACTTGTTCTGGTAAAATATTTTGAATATTGACCTTAAAAAATGAGTAATTTCCAGATAAATTAACAGCTAAATCAGTTTTCGCTTGCCAATAAAACTCACAGATATTGAAGCTCCATTATTAAAGGAACATTTTAGTATATGCCATTCTTGATAAAACTTCTTAGCCACGCAATACCAGCGCAAAATAAAGAGACACTGAAAACACGACCAATCACTCCGATTTACCATAGGAAAATACATAGAAAATGTATGTCTCAACTGCGCCAAATATACAGACAGTTATATACCTACATGTGACGTCATGATTAGCCCGACCAATCAGAAGCAAGTTGTTTTCAGCCACAAATAATTAATTTCTGAACTAACTAGGCATTTTTTTAACAAAGTGATTTTAAATTAAATCATTAAAAATTCTGAGCTTTTTTATTTTACCAAAACATACAGAGCATGCAGATAGGTCCCAACCCTATTGGCAAATTTTGACCTTTGATGACCTCTGGTGACCCCAATATTGCTCAAAGGTGAAAAATGACCGAAATACTTTCAAACGTACGCATTGAGAGCTATCGACTGCTTTTTACCGCGTCTTTCTATCCCTCTTAGTTTTTGAGTTAGAGGTGGGTGGTAACATATGCCCCCCCCCCCCCCCCCACTAGGGCGAAGTTGGCTGAGACCGCCACTGGGGCGCGGGTTAAGTGAATCGCTACAGCCACGCAATTTATGTCTACCTACTGATTTGAAATTAAAGCTGCCGATCCGGATCGGTCAATCCTGGTCTTATCCATTTTTGACATAATTGGTACCTAATGGAAATGTCCTAAAAATCGGGATAGCATGATCTGATCACTAATCCGATCCTGTCAGAAAAGATCATGGCAACATAAGCTGCATTATTGTTTGACGTCAAACAGCCGGTAACAGTCACCTAGTTTAGTAACCTCCATAGCTAGCCAAAGAGATGAGCAAGCCTAGCATGCTCGGCGCACCTTTGGCGGCGTGAAGAACTCGAGCAGGTGTCCGGCGCCAGTGCGCACCAGAGCCAGACGGCAGCGCCTCCAGGCCTCCAGGTTGTCGCCCGTCAGGTAGTTCACCGTGCCCTCGTGCTTGATCTCCACCACCATTTTGGCGAGCCGGCCGCGCCGCCGGCGGCTCGGCGACACATCCAACTCGTCAGAGCGCTGCCTTAGCAGCACAGCGCGCCCCCGGCGCAGCGTACTCTTCAAAGAGCCCAACCGTTCCCGAAGAGTGCGGCCGGCCGGCGGGCCAGCGTGGCGCGGCGGCTCGAGGCCGGCCGCCGTCGCCACCACGCTGGTGGCGTACCCGTTCAGGTGGCTGTACTGGCGAATCTGATCCTCGAACGTCTGCTGAAAACTGTTGATGAACCGGTGCAAGAAGTCGGTGGGTGAGAGCGGTCCACTGGCGGCCGGGTCCGTGGCGGAGCGCCGGAACGCCTCTGCACAGCGCAGCGCCGCCGCGCGCGCCTCCGTCTCGCACAGCCTCTCCCAGCCACTGGTGGTGCCTTCGGAGAGATCGGCCTTGACGCGTGGCATTGCCATTGCTGAACACGTTATGATTTGATACTTTCAAACCATAGTAATGTATACATGACGTCACCGCGACAGAAGGCGTCCCTGCTCTCACGACCTGGTGGACAGAGAGAAACAGTCAACTGTATGCACATTGTATGCGATTGTGCAACAGCTCTAAGCAAGGTAAATAGCAAGAACTCGATCCGCCCTCCGTTCGGCGGGATTAACCTTCGCCCCAGTGGGGGGGGGGGGGCGGGGCATATGTTACCACCCTGTCGCGTTTTTTGCGTGTGAATAAAAAACCGCGGCGCATAGCGCCGAGCCGCTTTGAGTACCTTTCTGTACATCAATTTTGGACGTGTGAAATTTTTGACCCCAGGTCATGTCAGGTCAGGTCACCAGGTCAAGTTAACTGACCGAGCCTAAAAAAGTTTGCAATCTTGTCCAGCCTGCAGTGTTTGTCAGAAAGGTTTTAAACTTGACCAAGTTTAAAGTAATCCACCAGTGGATTGCATCTAGCCCCGTGGAAGGGGACGAAATATTTCAGCTCCCACTAAGGCTAGAAAGACAAAATTCGGAGCGTAGGTGGAGGCCGTAAGGAACTCTGCTATGTGTGAATTTCATGACCCTAGGACAATATCTTAAAGGTCAAATGAGGTCAGATGTGGTTACTGGTTACCATTGCTATATGAGAAATAATTTTGCGTTTACACGCCAATAGCTAAATAAGTAACCAGCTGGTTTGCATGTTTCTTTCACTATACAAAAGAACAGGCATTTCTGAGTATGTATAGTGAATTTCTAGTTACTCAAACAGAAAATATGGCCATTAGAAGCCTGCTAAAAGTTAAAAAAAAAAAACATGGTGTCGCCTGCTGAGATGGGATCGGCCGATGCGGAAAACGCGGCAAGCACAATTTTGTGTTTACACGCACATAATTCAAACTACACGCTAAAATGTTTCTTTGCAGTTCATCCAACGATGGAAAAAAGGGAGTGGCTCATTACAATCATGTCACTTCAATTAACCCGCGCCCCGTTGGTGATCCCGAATTTCCACGCCCTGCTGGAGGGAGGGGGGGGGGGTGAACACCTCCTTCTAACTCAGCTCCTGGACCACGTAGCGATACGGGGAAGGCGGTGTTCGAAGGAGCGTCAAAATTAAGGAAGAAACTATTTCAGTCACTTTTTTGGTCACGTCAAAGGTCAAGTCACCAGAGGTCATTGAAGGCCCATATTCGCCGATTGCCAGGTCAAATATCGCCAATTTTCAACAAATCGACGCACAGCTCGGAAACTAATAGAGCTACAGCGCTGCAGAAAAGCGCATTTGATAGCTATATTAACGCTCTTTCTGCTAATTTTCTCAGAGTTGACCTAGCATTAGCGGTTTTGCCTGCAGGCGGCAAACATTACAAAAAATCGGAATTTTATTTTCTGCAATAACTTTTGACTCAAACCTTGCACGAATTTTATTTTACCGGCATCGTGTTCCTCTCGTCAAGAGGCATCCAATAAACAATCATTTGACCCTGAAAGGTCAACTTGAAAACTTGACCCCAGGTCAAGGTCATGACCTGACCGGTAAGGGTTAAGTTGCACATCAGTCGGTCGGTACAGTCGAGCCAATCACAACTAAGGTGTTTTCATCGCCTTAGAATGCATCTATCAAATGTTATTCGCGAAAAACTCGGATACCATTCGTGACCTGAAATGACCTAAGGGCCTTAAAAGGGGTCACGGATGCCATTTTTATGTTCCCTGTATCAAAGTTACTTACATTTCAGTGTTTTAGAGTGTTTATAATGACCTCCGTCAATCGGTTAGGTACTCGTAGCTATGGCTGACATTTAAACTTTTTATGTAGTGAGGTCAATGTTCCTTATTCTGTGTTACTTTCGTGTTGGTATCATGTCATATGCATAATGCATTGCTCTGCATTGGTCTTATTGGAATGCTTTCATGGTCTTGGCCCTGGCCTCTTTTCAATCTGAAGCAGACGTCATATTACGAGATACCGTGTGGTGCATGGCATCGCTGGTGTTTGATAGGTGGGGCATTCCACGATAGATCGTACCACTTTTTTCCCAATTTGACACCCTCATCTCTCGGATTTGACGAGAATTGGTCTCAGGGGTAATCAGGGGCTCTGAATCCACCTGTAATAATTTCAAGCTTATCAGAAAAGTATTTTTTGAGTTATGCTGTATAACATTTTTTGGATCTTGTTTTGCAGCGCTAAGTTTGGCGGGCTGTAACTCTAAGACGGATTATTCAAATGCCAATTGTTCGTTTTTTATTTTATTTTTTTTTTTTTTACTTTAATGACCTTACAATGATAATGAAACTTTCATCTTAATTCGTTTATTTTTTATCCAGAATTGGAGGATCAAAAGCATGCGATAGCATGCTTTTGCATCCGGAAATTCCCATTGGTGGGTAGCTGAAAAAAAGTTCGGCTGAACCTGTTTGTCAGTGAGTATGTGAGTTTGTCCAAGCTTTTTTGGACCTGGAGTCAAAATGGGTGGACCGATCGGGACGAAAGTGGGACCGTTTGATTCGTCTCCGGCGAGGTAAACTTTTGGTGCTGGCGTCGGTTCGCTCGGTGCTTCGTGGCACATGCTATTCCGCTTCAAAGTTTCGGTGACACGAAATTTTTTGTCAAGGCTACAGGTCAACCCGAGGTCACGGGCAAAGCCATACTGGCGGGACACATCGGTAACACCTTGAACCAGTTTCCAGGGGGGTCACCGTCTGCGAGGGGTGCAGGCTGCACGTGCTGGGGTCGGAAAACTGTTTTGACGTGAGGTCCTCTGGCTCAAAGAAATTTTAAGCTATCAACCTCAAAATCGGTTCAATGGTAGTCCCAGGCAAGGCCTCCAAAATAATGCACATTTGGTTGAGCTAAACTCTGTGGTGCATGAGCTATGCACGTGCAAGCCGATTGCACCCCTTCGTACGTTGCCACGCCTGCAGGGTAAACGGCAGCTCTAACTGGTTCAAAACTTGCAGGTCATAAGAAAAATACATTTGATCTCGACATTCCGGCGAGATAATATCCGAGGGGTGCAAGCTGCGCGTGCGGGGGGCGGATAACGGTTTTGACGAGGGATCCTCTGATCCCGGGATACGTCGATCTAGCGACACAAAAGTCGGTACACTGATAGAACTAGACACACGCTATTAGAAACAGAAAGATGGCATGGCGCAGCCGCTATTAATGAAGTCATTGGGCTATGGATCCTCCAATTCTGGCCCAAGGCAGCGCACGAGCGCTGCCGGCATCTAGTATGAAGTTTCGGCCACGGGCCATGATCACATATACATATACAAAAGCAAAGTCAAAAGTGTAAAAAGAGAATGCCAAAGAAACAACATTTTCGTCAGTTTTCCTCATCCTATGGTTACACGTGACTATGATGTGGGACACACTTAAGTGACCCTACACAGAGATAATATGAATATAGTGAGTACAATACAACAGGTGATAAGCTAGTGTAAAGGCGGTCATTGTGTTGGCCTAAACATTCAGGATGTTACATATACATAGTTACACATTTTATCACATTTTTTACCTCTCCCACCATCACTATTCACTGCGCTCTATACCTTTCTCACAAACGCAATCACACTATCACACACTGCCGGTCTCACATTATGTACCAGGATGATAGATTTCGGTTCAGTAGCGGTCTATACTTTCGAATGAGGAGGGATTCGCATATTTTTCGGTGTGGGTGGTCACCCGTCTTCTGCAGAATTTGTACAGTTAATGGTATTTCTCTCCGTTGAACTTCGTAGTCATGATGAGTGGCTATAAAGTGGTCCCCAATTGGAGTATCCGGAGTTTTGTTCCTAGCGCTTAGGACATGTTCATTGAATCTCAGCCTGATGGGCCGTTTTGTTTCACCAATGTACGTTATTGATAAGAGCTTAGGACAAGTAGTATTGAATATTCAAAAGAATATAATTCAAAGTAGTTCCCATTGTTTATCCCATTTCAATACAATGTACGTTATGTCTTGTGCTTGTCCCCTGCCCTGACATATGACACACGTTACCATGTACACGACTCCCGAGGTTAAGCACCTCCCCTTTAGTCCTGATTCGCACGCATACAGACTCGTGTACCCGCCGGACACCCCGGCTGCGAGAAGGCAGAGCGAGTTAGGTGACTCTTTAACCCTCTAATGCCCACACATAGTTCCACGGTTCCTAAAATTAGCACCTTGTGACATATGATTCATTTTGGGTCCCTTGTTCGAAATCTGGAGTCAAATATTTTTTCGCAGTTCAAATTTCGGAAATAAATTTTGTATCAAATATGATACATTGGGCATTCCACTTGGTAATTTTTAGTGGTATCAGACCACACAGAAGGAAGTGAAGACATAGATAAGAAAATATATATTATTGAAAATTTCAGTGATAAAAGTGGCAGTTAAAATGTGTGAAATGACAACAAGACATCCTTTACTGTGCACTTTTTATCAGAACATTTTCTTAATATTTCATTGGCATCATTCTTGTATCAAAATGTCCTTTCAGTCGGTGCTTAGGGAACAACGCTAATCATAGGCATCTTTTTACGAGTGCCTTCTATTCCTTCAATTTCCACGATACAGCGCGTTGCACTTGTGCAATTTTTTCATAATTCAGACATGTGGGCCGTGCTTCTCAAACGTAGATGTGTTATGCATACTTGATATAGAAATGAAGACATCACAGTTGGCTCGCGGTAAGTGGTTGAAGTGAAGCAGTTCTGATGCAAAATGCTGGACAGCCTGCCGACGGACCGGGATCAATGCCAAAGACGATGTTGGTTTATCTTCATGATAGCCGGACAATCTCGGGTGACTGAATCTCTCAGCCTGTGAATCGTCAGTTAGTACCTACATACTTTGACTGGTCGTGCGGTCCTGATGTCATCAGCGTCAGTATAACAGCCGCGCACTGACCAGTGCAATAACCGTTGTACGTGTTAGACAACACAGGTACAGGTAACTGTGCACCGATCGGCAGGAATTTGCACAATATTCATTGACCTCATATGAAGGTGAGCATACGCATTACGCAATGCCGCACTTTAACTTTTATTCTTATGGTCAGTACAAAAGTAGTATCCATGTTCTAGTACCTATATGCAAGTCCTTTTTGTTCAGTGGCACTCAGCTACCACAGTTGGCGGTATATGTCAATATATGACAACAAATGACATACCTGGCAGTGAAAATGCTTGCCAGGTGTCAGGCACCTGCTGGAACCTGGCAGCAGTGCATGGTTGCATACTTCTTAGATAGGAAATCAAAGGAACCACGCCCTTCGGTCCGGAGTCTGTCTTCATGGCGAGCCTGTTTAGTCAGCTTCCTCTGAAGATGACGATATAGTTTTCCACTCCACATTCAATCTCTTAATACTGGGATGAACGGAGGAGATTTGAATCGCAAACAAATTGTGAGTCGTTCTCCAATATGAATGAAAAATGCTGGCTGGCTGCTAATGCAAGTCTTCAGCCATGCCCAGCTAACACATAGACCCACAAGACATAATTATGTATGCCCGTCCAGAACCCCTGTTGGAATATCGAAATTGTGCAAGAGACCGCTGAATCCTCCTGTCCCTAACATCGAGTCTCAATTTCTGGTTTCACGAGTATAAATGCTCGCACGGATGATCGTTCCTTGAAATCAACAAGCTTGTCATCGATAGCATGTCATTCCTAACATGGTTTTAGAAGATCATGGTCTGCTAGTGTCCTGCAGTTCAAAAAGTTCACTATTGTCAACGTCAAACAGTTGCAAAACCATATTCCTATGAGCGTTAGAAAAGTCGAGATGTATGAGGCATGTAAGGCCACTCATAGAAAGCTAGATGTTGGAAGGTTGACAAGGATGAGAGGCGGCATAAGCGTACCAATATCGTTATGACATTTTAAGTCTGGAACGAAATAGAGTTATCTGGCGCAAGAGGTGCGAACTTCACAAATTTATGCATCTTGTACCATCGTTATTTGCAATGACTCACTGGCCATTGCAATGCTTATCACCTGAGAAAACTATGGTATTGGCACACCGTATGTTGCAGCGGCGAAAATTTCATAGAAAATATTGGAGTGCTATGCCCACTGTATCATATCTAGTATCCCCAAAAATAGGGGTCCATATCTTTGACCCTGAAAAAGTTGCGATGTTTTGCAACATACTATGATATATGTTGAACATTTGTCTCACAGTACCTATACCAAGTTTCTTTCCAAATAACTAATTTTTTGCTTTCTAAATGCTTAAATTTACACTTGCATCTCAAATTGATTTTCGGCAAAGGACAAACTGACCCTCTTCAAAATCACCTGGTGGGAAACTGAGAAATCATTACTTAAAAATTTTGCCACCAGATGGTTGCCAAGACGTACCACTTCTGATACAGCAGGGTTTTCAACAATTTTCACCTCTATGATTAGCAGGCGAATTTTCTGCAAATTGACTAACAGATATGATACCGGGGGCACTAGAGGGTTAAAGTGCGTGTGTTTTGCCAAGCCACTCTCAAATTGAGGTCGCACTTTCGAACGATAGAGTTAACTTTGGCGCACAGTCCCTTATCGACATATGGAAGAGTTAGATGCCCGTCTAAGACTCTACGTGTTTTGTGCGTCGGGCTTGTTTGGGCTGCTGGTTCTTGTCGGGATGCTGATGTGACTGGGTGGCTTCTCGCTGCAGCCTCCGTATCAGCTGTTTTCTGTAGCCGTTTTCTTCAAACAGCTGCTGGATCTTCTGTCAGGAGCGAGCTCGAGCATCTGCGCCAGACGACAGTCTGATGGCTCGGCGAAACTCAGCTCGTATAACGGCATGCTTTGTTCTCGTCGGGTGCGCTGATGTTTGATGAATGATAATCCCGGAATGATTTGGCTTGATATACAGCTCAGTTTGGTACTTGCAGTTCGAGGTCACTGTGATGAGCGTGTCGAGGAACGCCACTTTTCCTGAACTGCTACTGTCTTCAAGAGTGAACTTGATTGTAGGGTGGACGGAGTTGATGTAGTCGATGAATTTCTGCAGTTCTTCATGACCGTGAGTCCAGACTCCGATGGAGTCGTCGATGTATCTCGCGTAAAACTCTGGCTTAAGCGCTGCACTCTCCAGGAAACTCTGTTCAAACTTGTGCATGAACAGTATTGCTACGGCTGGTGCCACTTTATTGCCCATTGCGATCCCTACTCGCTGTCTGCAGCACTCCTTATCAAGCCGGAATATATTGTTCTCGACTCTCGAGGCAGTGAGACAGCTGAGACGTGTGATGTCATCAGGTGTCAGGCCGCCTAGGTCTATTTCATGCTGATGTTCCATGACCATCTCCGCTACCGCTGCAACTCCTTCGTCGAGAGGGATACTTCCGTATAAATTTACAACATCGATGCTAAAAACTATGGCACCTGCGGGCAGTTGCTATCCCGGGTACTTGTCGTTTAAGCGTTTGAGATAGTCGTCTGTGTTTTTTAGGTGCGCTGGAACCTTTTCCAAAAGCTGGTTTAGTATTCTGTCCAGAAGCCACGACGTTTTTTCTGTGGGCCCGCCGCATGTTGAGATGATGGGTCTGAGAGAACCCCGGCTTTGTGGTTTTTGGGTAAACCATAGAACACCGGCGTTCTGGAGTTCGTAGGGGTGAGGTCTTTGAATGAGCTTCTCAGGTAGCTTGTCTTTACTTGCCTGTCTGAATATCTGTTTGGTTTTTGCTTCAATTTTCGCCGTTGGGTTGCTGGGAAGTTTTTCATAATTTGTTTCTTTATCCAGGATCGTGTGCACTTTGTTAACGTATGATGTTTTATCATTTTTATTAGCTATGAGAGTACGGTTACTTTACTTGATTATATGTTTAAGCATGTCTCTCAAAACAGTGCTAACAGCAAGTCAGACATGAAGTTTATTTTGAAAAATAAAAATGTGAAAAATTTTGGTCCCAAAAGTCATTAGAGGCAAATGAAAAAAGATTGAAGTTTTTGCTCAATAATGAAAATTTTCCTTTGGAATTTTTGAATAGTAATATTAATTTTTGATTCATGGCAAGCTTAGTGTTGTTTACAATTTGTTGGTTGTTTAACCTATTTTTGAGTTACAGGCCATCAAACTCACCGTTGCAAACGGAAGTTAAAAAATGTAATGCAATTTAACTCAAAAAGTTTTGATCTGAGAAGTCTGATATTTTGCGAGGCGTCTTTGGGGCCTATGATTACCCCTAGGACCGATTTTCATTAAAATCCGAGAGATGAGGCCCTGAGGGTGACGGGCCTGGTACGATCTATCGTGGAATGCCCCAGGTAGAGGAGACCCGGGGTGGGAGGTATGTGCCGGTTTTGTGAAGAGGCAATTTTCTGCCAGTGGGCAGTGGCTAGACCTGTCTTTTTTTCACTCTGTGTACGTGAAGCTGCCTTTCGCCTGCTAAGTGTGCCTGATATTAGGCATCTGGATCGACTATTTTGTCTCGAGATAACTTTCAATAAATCACATACTTTTACGATCAATCAAAATACACCGGGAGGTATGGGCCATGGCCAGGGAGGTATGGGCCATGACCCGGAGGTATGGGCCTCAATAATGTTCCATGAAATAAGACGAATATTTTTATGTTCGAATGCAATTTGTAGTTGAATTTTCGACCTTGTGCGACGAAAATAAAACTTATTGAAGAGGGCATTCACTGAATGCATCATTTCATTGATTTAGGACCCCCGGGGGTGGGCGGCATGAATCTCTCGGCTAGGACGCCAGAATGCGCGTAGCATCTCAGCTCATAATCTTGCAAAGAGAACTTCAAATAGTCTATCCAGTCTTAATTTGCATGCTTCAAACTTTATGTTAGCGATGGTCCGACATAATAAAACAAGCCTGGTTCAAATGTATCATGCAGGCGCGGCGCCACGGATTTTGTCCAGGGGGGGGGGGCTGAGCTTCCGGGGGGCCTCACACCAAGGGGGCCTCCCAGCAGTGGGGCCTTTTTGTTGTGCCTATCACGAACAAATCATGCATCCTTTTATCCCGGTTACTTTTCTTTCCAAAAAAGTTCACATGCTTTGCGTTATGGACGTTGTGGACGCCAGTATAAGTTGCCCATCAAATAGTGCCTACCTACGTCTTGGGGTAGGTTGGGGGAAAATGGATTTGTGTGGTAGTAGGTACTAGCCTAGGTAAGCATACTGAATACCCAATAGAATGTTTACTTCAGATGGTTCAAATGCAAATGTTAAAAATGACGGTGGGCTTTTTTGTAGCTCGTTAAATTCTACACTTGTTTCTGTTAACCTAAAGCATTTTTTCAGCTTCAAGACTATGGCCGTGACAGCACCTCTGAGTCCCATAAGCCTTTTTCGATCGAAATGGCAGAACATAAGGTGATTGATAAGGTGATTTCAGACGACCTATCAGAGGCTAGATCCTCTCGAATCTGCCTTTTACCACAGTGCGTAAAATTGGCATACTTAGATCCAGGGCTGCGGACGGTGACTCCGACTCCGACTCCGACTCCGGCTTAAAAAATCGACACCGACTCCGACTCCAACTCCGACTCCGACTCCGGACGGTGAATATCTGCATATCATGATATTGAAGTTAATAACGGAGATATTTTTATCTTGCCTAAAACGATCCCATGTGCGTTCCAAAGGCTTTGCGCTGCAAATGTCATGCTGCATGGAAAGTAGTGTTGCTGAGAAAAGGGGGCTTCGTTCCAGATTATTGTGGATGCAGAATACATTGTCTGCACCCACTGCACTGCAGAATTATTGTTGGTGCAACTGCGCCCACTGCACCCATGGTTCCTACACTTATGGGCCCATCGATAGCGCTTCGGCGATGCCTATCGCCTAGAGGCTGCAATGGGGCCCTTAGAGTACGGTGTCAGACCCCCAGAGGCCGGCGTTGGATCCAAGGGTCAGCGAAGGGCCTCAAAGGCCCCAGGTAGGGCCCCAGAGGCTGATGTGGGCCTTCAGAGGCAAGTGCGTGACGCCCAAAGGTAAGGCTTGAGCCCCCAGAGAACATAATAGGGCCATCAGTGGCCGGTGTAGAGACCTCATAGGCCAGTTTGGGGCCCCTCAGAGGCTAGTGTGGGGCCTCAGGTGTCGGTATGACGCACTTAAAGATCGTTATGGGTCCTCAGAAGCCGGCATCGATCCTTCAGAAGCCAGTACGGGGCCCTCAGAGGCACATAAGGGTCAGTTTGGGTCCCAAAGACAGAAATGGGACCATCAGAGGCCGGTGTGGGACCTATAGAGGCTGGTTTGGGTCCTTAGGGGCCAAATTAGGGCCCTCAGAGACCAGTACAGGGCCTGCAAAGGGCAGTCTGAGACCATTAGAGACCGAATTGGGCACTCAGATGCTAATGTGGGTCTTTACAGGCCAGCATGGAGCCCTCAGAGGTTAGCGTGGGGCCATAAAAGACCGACATGGGCCGACGTTGGACCCCATAGGCCAGTAGAGGGCCCTCAAAGGCCAAGATGGGCCCTCAGAGGCCGATGCGGGCCCTTAGAGGCCGGCATCAGGTCTTCAGAAGCCCGTGCGGGGCCCTCAGAGGCTAAGGTGGGTCCTTACAGGCCAGCACGGGCCCTCAGAGGTCAGTGTAGGGCCCTGAAAGACCGGCATGGGCCGGCGTTGGACCCAAGAGGCCAACAGAAGGCCCTCAAAGGCCAAGATGGGCCCTCAGAAGCCGATGATGACCCTTAGAGGCCGGCATCGGGTCTTCAGAAGCCAGTGCGGGGGCCCTCGGAGGCTAATGTGGGTCCTTACAGGCCAGCATGGGGCCCTTAGAGGTCAGTGTGGGGCCCTAAAAGGCCGGCATGGGCCGGCGTTGTTGGACCCCAGAGACCAGCGGAGGTCCCTCAAAGGCCAAGATGGGCCCCCAGAGGTCGATGCGGGCTCTTAGAGGCCGACATCGGGTCTTCAGAATCCAGTGCGGGGCCCTCAGAGACACTTAAAAGTTAGTCTTGGGACTCGAGAGACAGAAATGAGGCCACCAGAGGCCGGTGTGAGGCTCTCAGACGCCGGTTGGGCCCCTGAGGCCGGTTTAGGGGCCCTCAAAGGCCAGTGGAGGGCCCTCAGAGGTCAATGTGGGTCCTCAGCGGTCAATGTGGACGCTTGACCGCCACTGAAGGGCCCTCAGAGGTCAGTGTAGGACCCTCAAAGACTGGTATGGGAGCTGTTAATGGCTGGCGTGGGTTTCTCGAGCCTCGTGACAATCGAATACGGGCCAGGGCCCATACGGCCATGGGATCGGTTGTTTGGGGGGGGGGCCAAATGATAACCGAAGGTTTGTTGTCAATAGTTAAAACACTATTCTTTAGAATTGTTTTTCTATTGAAAAACAAATCTGAGTTCCCTGACAATTTGGCAAAAGCTGCCTGAGATCAGTACAACTTGATGCTCGAGAAAACGGCTGTTCCAAAAAAATCTGATTTTTTTTCAGGATTTCTAGTAGGCCAGGTGATCTACGTTCTGGTATGGGTCTCCCCTCCGCGGACCATCTGGTGCACGTGCCACGTGACTTTGAAAATTCCCGTGTTAAGCCAATGGGCAAAATGAAAAAATGCGTTCCACGGCAGATTGCTCGAAAACGATCCAAACGACCCCCCATTTTCTTCCATGCGGATCAACCACCATTCGGTGCACTACCCATGGGTATGTCGCAAAGTGGCCGGAAAAGTCCAGAACCACGTGCCACGTGCCGTTGAAAATGACCCTGCACACCGGAAATTAGGACTTTTGGTCATTTCGGCGCACCCATGATGCATACTATGGCGTGGGTGACCAAACAATGGGTGTCATCCGGTCGGCAACTGTTTAAGGTGTCGTCCAGTGGGTCAAAGTGGTAGTTTCAAACTTTTGGGATCCACCATTCTGGGGATTCTTTTTGACAATATACTTACGTTTCTTGGCGCAATGTTCATTCCACCCAGCCGGTCGTCAATGCGTTAGGTGACCCAAATGACGATTGACCTGAAGGAAGTTGGGGGCAAGGAACACGCACGTGCCATCCGTTTTTTACTCGGGCGCTTTCATCTAGGAGATTTTTGCAGATATCTTTTTGATTTGCGAAAATGACCAACCTAACGGTATGCCAGTCGTTGATAAATTATTACCTTGCTGCGGCCGGGCGGTTATTTGCGGTGTTTGCGTTTGGCGGCTGGCGGGCGACTTTTAGTCGTTTTCGGTTAGCAGTTAGCGTCGGTGCGGTGCGGGCGGTTTTATTTTTCGGCATGAGTATAGAAACGTTTTCAAAGTTGGTGTGGAATTTACAGCCATTCTCGAAAACTACCCCCATTTTTTGCCAACTCCAAAATCTCATCGGATCTGCATCCATCTCAGGGGGTACTCGGTCGGAGGTTGGGGGAGGCAAACTGCCCCGCTTGCCCCCCCCCCCCCCCGTGGCGACGCTAATGGTGTTGAAAGCCTTCACTGGCTATAAGAGCTTAGAGGAGGTTTGAGCAACCTCTGGAACAGACCCTATCATGCTCAAGCTCGGGTGGAAACGCCAATCAGCTCGTTTATCGCCTTGCCAATCAGCTCATAGACCCGGGAACAGGGGGGGAGCGAGGGCGATTGCCCCCAACTTAAGAGCCGAGGGGGTGACGTCTCCCAGCATTCATGCAGCGAGGAAGGATCTTTCCTCTTTTTGATGATGAACAGTACAGTAGGTAAGCCGAAAACTGAAGTGGTCGAATTTCGACTCGAAGAGAGGGTTCGTCATTGGAACAAAGCGTAAATACCTCTCAATTTTCGGCCCTAAGAAAGAAGACCCTATCATCTTGCCCTATCTCTGAACTCATTCATAGTTTCGTCGCAACCGGCAAAACGCCAGAAAAAAGTGGAATGTGCGTGGGTACAGGGCATGCATATCGTAGCTTCCTGTCCTTCGAGGTCCTGAGGACGATAGCGGAAATTCTGTGACGATAAACCAAGAGAGGTGGCCGAGGATCCTCCAGTGGTTCTTCCGCTCGCCGCAGCGCAGCTGTGCCGACACTATAAACCAGCAGTGGTTTCAGCAGGATGGAGACCATGCTTGCACCGTCCTGAAGACCATGCATTGTCTCAGAGAGTGGATGTGAAAAGTTTTCCTTGCATATTAGATCTAAATTTGGACCGAATTTGGAGTGAGAAGGGCTAAAATTAGTCTGAGCTTAGAATAGGCTAACTTTATTTCATGCCAAAAGCAGCACATTCGGAAACCGTGAATGCAGAGTGCTGTTCAGGCAGCGCATCCTATTGCAAAATTTTGCACCACGCATGCGCAGTTGGGGTCTCTCGGGTGCCAAGCTCCGCCCTTCGGCGTATGACGTCACACGTGTGACGTAGGCTCGCGCAAAATCTTTCAGTTTTGCGCAAGAAGAAAATAGTAGCTGCAGGAGGCGAAAGTGGCGCGGATTAAAGTTTACCCTCATATATTTCTTATTGTAAGTGGTTAGTAAGGTGTTATTTTGGTATCATTATCTTTCTTTTCAGTGGCACATTGCTATTAACCACATTTGAACGCATTTTACTCAGTAATTGAACGAAACACACCAGTCCATCCGCGCCACGGTTCGCCGCGTGTCGCGTGGCCCTCGGCTTTGCGGGCCGGCGGAGAGGGGGCGGAGCATCGGCGGAGCCAGACGGCTGACATCATCGCATGTGTGACTTCATACTCAGCAAAATATTTTGCGCGGACCCGAACAGGGCTCTGGTCTTGTGTCTACCAGCAGCAGATTCGCGAATATCGATCCACTGCTAGATTGACGAGCATGCACGTTTCTGCAATGTTTAGACAACAATATCTTCTGAATAAAAATTATTCACTTTTTAAATGTAATATATCACAAAAAGGCAAGTAAATAAAGTCAAAATGAAGCCACTGCCAGCTTTTACGCAAAAAAAAAATACAAAATACAAAATGCATGAAAATTGTCTTTTCCTGATGAAGGAAAACTTTCATATGGCGGGAACAACAAATTAGGCATCACTGCGCTATTGCAACGATTATGGCGCAGGCCACTTATGCACATGTGCATAAGTCAAGTGAAGTGGCAGTCAAACCAACAATACATAATTCTTATTAAAAAAAAATCGTAGAGCCAAAGCACATGGAGAACTGAGAAGGTAATTGTGCCCTGCTGAATGTGAGGTTTGTTAAAAAATTGCTAACTTATTCCTCAAATCTCGTCGAATACTGCTGTTTTTCAGGCTGGGGATGACACCAGAGCGGGTAAAAAACCAGCATCTTGAGGCATAATTCTTTTACAAATAAAAACCAGGGCAGTTGGACAATGATAAAGGCTTGATTAATAATAATCATTTTCATCAAGCATATTGTGTAACTGTGATATCTAGTGGGTGCATGCTTACATTAAAGGGACTATCCCACCTTCTAAAATGTTGTTAAAACCAGTTAAATTGTGCCCAACTTTATAGATTAGATGACCAGGAACACGGTTCTGGCATTTATTTTTCATTAAACATCTTAGGCTTCCCATATTCCAAACACAAACTTTCAAATATGTGACGTCACAGCCCAAAATTACCTCCTTCCCCAGGCCACATTACTGTCATAAAGCTGATTCTTTTTACTCTGTAGGCACCACAACAAAGTTCAGACCAAGTTTTAAGCGATTTTTCAACGAACAAACACATTTAAATCAGAATGACTAAACGAGGTGACGTCACACTAACGGTCGCTCCATGTTGAAGATAGGGCCTTGTACAAGGCCCATTTTCAAATGAAGGGAACGAATTTCTTCGACACCAAGAGGCCGCGGGGGTTGCAACCTAGATAGATAGTGGTTTCTGAACCTCGCCGCAAACTTGGCTATCTCAACTCAAACCCCATGTTAAAGGTGGGATAGTCCCTTTAAATGCTTCATACAGTTATTGCTTACTGCTGATTAAAAATGACATGCTTTTTGGATATTTTTCCTTAACTTAGAATGTGAAATATTTTTGTGTAGACTTGCAGATTTTGGGTTGCTTCTGCCAGTGAGGGGTGCATTTTTTTTTTTTGGCTCAGGGGGTGCTCGAGCATTCCCATCCCCTCCCCCAATTATCCGCCTTTGTGGACTATGAAGAACCCATACTGATTTCTTCTGGCCTTGAATCATATTTTGCTGTTTTTTGTTTTACTCAAAAGTGCATGAGATGAGAAGTGTCACCACTTAAAGTTGGTGTGGAAAATCCACACCAACTTCCAAGTTGGTGTGGAGCTCTCCATACCAACCACATACGAAGTTACGCCCATGTTTTTCGGCGTTTCGGCCTTTTTGGTTTGCGGCGGTCGGGCGATTTTTTTTCGCCGTTTGCGTTGGCGAGTTTCGGGCGTGCGTTTTGCACGTTTCGCGGTGTTTACGTTTTGCGGCGGGCGGGCGTTTTGTGTTTTTTTTTTTGCTGTGTTTGCCTTTTGCGACGGGCGGGCGGGCGGTTGATGCGGGTGGTTTTCTTTTTTTGCGTCGTTTGCGGTGTTAAATTTGTTTGCGGTTGGCGGCCGCTTTTTTGTTTGTTTTTTTGCGGTGTTTGCTTTTGGCGGCGGGCGGGCGATTTTTAGGCGTTTCCGGTTGGCGGTTAGCGGGCGTGCCATGCGGGCAGCTTTATTGTTTTGCGGCGTTTTTGCGTTTTTTTTATTTGCGGTTTGCGGCGGGCGGGCGTTTGTTTATTTTTCGCGATCTTTGCGTTGGCGTTTCGGGCGTGCGTTTTGCGCGTTTTGTGGTGTTTGGCGTTTTGCGGCGGGCGGGCGTTTTTCACAATTCAAAGTCCAAACCTTCGGGCCACAGCGCTCCTCGAAAAGCGCTGCCCTCGAGTATGATGGCCCCCTGATTTGCCTTTGGGGGGCCATGGCCCTGATGCCCCCCCCCCCCCTGCGACCGCCACTGACAGTATGTTTGCGCCGGCGCGGTGCTCTGGCGCGGTAATTGGCGGTGGCTCGAATGTCACGTGACCCGCGGTGACCTCCAGTCTGTCCGTGTCTCTCGTAGCCACTCGTGTCTCAGCATTCGTCTGGACCGGGTCGGTCTCAATGCGCGCTAGCCTCTGGAGTGGCACTGCACGGCTCTCCTGGCTGTAGCGCTTCAGCTTGTGGCCGCCGAGTGTAGGAAACGGACTTAGCGGTCCTTTCCTGAGCCTCACTCGGACAAAATTAACGCCTAACCCTCTTTGGCACCCAAATCCTGACGGGGCATTATATGATACAGATCAGACGTGTGTCTTTGATACCGTTCACGATGCATCATTAATGCACCCTTTACCTGATACAAGTATAATGTAATCGTGCCTGTCGTTACAGTGCACGTTTCACGGCGAATTTATAGGGGCTGTCCGTAAGCCCCTCCTTGGATGTAAGAGAGAAAGCAATGAGCTGTATTTGATTAGTGCCTGATCATTACTGTGCCTGGTCGTTAAATGATACGGTGACTACCTCTCAACCTGTTGGTGACGAAGCTGTTGCATCCCAATACAGCACTGAGGGCAATTCTATTTCTGTTCTGTGTATACCTGCGCAAAGAACGGACGGATTCTTAACACGCGCACTGCAGGGGGGGTTGTTTTCAACCCCCCCCCTCTGTTTTTTTCGCTGTAACTCAAAAACCAGTGAAGCTACGACTTTGAAACTTTGTATAGCTGTTCATCAAACAATTTTACATCACCTCTGAAAAAAAAATTAGTGTTAGGTCATGCAAGGTCGGGTCACCAGGTCACGATAAGTGACCTCACCTCATACAAAGTTTGACGCTGTGCTACATCCACACCATTTGACTGAATGCTATAAAACTTTCAGAAACATATTAGGAGACCATAAGAAACATTTTCTATATTTCGAAATTTTTATTTCTGTGACTTTAGGTCAGGTCACTTTTTGGGGCCCGGCATGCAATTGCGGACATAACTCGAGAAGTATGGGACATAGAAACGTCATTCTTTCACCATCCCGCTTATTTTATCAAGACGCGTCGATCAAGATGCAACTTGACCTAGTTTGGTCAATGTTTGACCTAACATGACCTCGATCTCACGTCACCTGAGGTCACCAACGGGTTTTCTTCAATAACTTTTAATTGAATAGAGATAGAGACTCCGTTTGACGTTTATCGTGTTTGTCTCGTCAATGCGGATCGAATGATATGCAACATGACCTATTTCGGTCAGGTCATGACCTTGACCTGAGGTCAACTTTTGAACTTGACCTTTCGAGGTCATATTATATACCATTCGATGCGCCTTGACGAGCTAGGAACGATGGTGTGTGAATTATTTCTCCATCTCTTTGGGAAGAAAAGTTATTGCAGAAAAACATTTCCGGAAAATTTGCAATATTGATCTGACATTACATGACCTCTATAGGCTGAACCGTTGACCTTAGGTCAAATCTGAGGACAGCTTAGCGAAAGAGCGTTTCAACAGCTATCGAATGCTTTTTCTCGCAACTTTCTAGCTCATCTAGTTCCCGAGATAAAGCGGGAAATATGGAGGGATGTCGAGATCGCTAAAAAATCGCAACACTTTGAGTTTGGTGACCTCTGCTGACCTCGTTTTTGACCTGACCCAAAAATGATCTAAGTATTTCTTGTAGATCTCATCTCAACCTATCCAACGCCGTTTACCGCTTGTCGCTACGTTGCGCCGTTTTCGATATCTCAGGGGGGTTGTTTTCAACCCCCCCCCTGCAGTTCGTGTTCGGCTCAGACCCGCTGCAGTGCGCGTGTTAAAGGGACTATCCCACCTTCTAAAATGTTGTCAAAACCAGTTAAATTGTGCCCGACTTTATAGATTGGATGACCAGGAACACGGTTCTGGCATTTATTTTTCATTAAACATCTTAGGCTTCCCATATTCCAAACACAAACTTTCAAATATGTGACGTCACAGCCCAAAATTACCTCCTTCCCCAGGCCACATTACTGTCATAAAGCTGATTCTTTTTACTCTGTAGGCACCACAACAAAGTTCAGACCAAGTTTCAAGCGATTTTTCAACGAACAAACCCATTTAAATCAGAATGACTAAACGAGGTGACGTCACACTAACGGTCGCTCCATGTTGAAGATAGGGCCTTGTACAAGGCCCATTTTCAAATGAAGGGAACGAATTTCTTCAACACCAAGAGGCCGCGGGGGTTGCAACCTAGATAGATATAGGTTTCTGAACCTCGCCGCAAACTTGGCTATCTCAACTCAAACCCCATGTTAAAGGTGGGATAGTCCCTTTAACACCGCTGGTTTATTTCAATTTTGAAGTTGGGGTTGCACAAATTGATGTTGGGGTTGCACAATTCAAAGTTGGGGTTGCACGTGCCATAGGCGTAGGAACCGGGGGGGGCAGGTAGGCAAGTGCCCACCCACTTTTTGAGGTGGGGGCCAACCATGTGTTTTGCCCCCCCCCCCCCCCACACACACTTTTTACTCGAGGCCCTCCCGTCTCGAGTAGAGAGGACGTCGTCACCTTCCAGAATAAACAAACTCGGTAAAAATAAGTTCCACGAATCCCCACGCACGGACTCAAAGGGACCCTAGTGGGTCCAAGGAGGCCCTCTATCCATACTTGTCAGCGTAGGCCTCTGAGACTTATGGCCTGAGGGGCCCTAGTGGATCTGAGGAGGCCCCAATATCCACACTGGTCTGGGGAGGCCCCTGACACTGGAGGTCTGGGAGGCCCCCTAGTCCCTACCCTCAGTAGTCAGAGGAGGCCCCTCCATCCTCAATAGTCAGAAGAGGCCCCTGAGACTGATGGTCTGGGAGGCCCCTCCATCTACACTGTAGTCAGAGGAGGCCCCTGAGACTGATGACCTGAGAGGCCCTTATAATCACACCAGGCAGAGGAAGCCCATGAGACTGATTAACTGAGAGGCCCTTCTATTCATACTGACCACAGGAAGCCCCTGAGGCTTGTGGTCTGGGAGGTCCCTCTATCCACACTAGTCAGAAGAGTCACCTGAGACTGATGGCCTGTGAAGCCCTTATATTCACACTAGGCAGAGGAGGCCCCTGAGACTGATGGTCGGAGAGGCACCAGGCAGAAGAGGCCCCTGAGACTGATGGGCTGTTAAGCCCTTCTGTTCATACTGGCCACAGGAGGCCCCTGAAACCGGTGGCCTGGGAGGGCCCTCTATCCACACTAGTCAGAAGAGGCCCCTGAGACTGATGGTCAGAGAGGCTCTTATATTCATACTGGCCACAGGAGGCCCCTGAGACTGGTGGTCATAGAGGTCCTATAGTGAATCTGAGGAGGCCCCTCTATCCACACTGTTCTAAGGAGGCCCCCGAGACTGATGGTCTGAGAGGCCCTTTTATTTATACTGGCCACAAAAGCCCCCTGAGATTAACCCGCGAGTTGCTGGGGGGGGGGCGTTAAACGCCCCCACTTTTTTCGGCAGGCCATAGCATAAAAAATTTTGGGTACCTGTAGGGAATTAATTGAAGTTTATTGTGACAAAGTTTTAAAAAAATCGGTCGGAAATTTTTTGAGATATCGAGGTTTTAGTGACGTCATGATTTCTGAGTTTTCAACCAAAAATGGCATATGTTAAATAAAAATCATATAAAATCACAGAATAGACATACAGACATGCCATAAACGCCATTAGACTGCCAATACCATGAAGAATCAAATGGCTATCTTCGATTATTGATTATCGTTTCGCATTTTCCAAAATCTTGAACTGAATCTTGGCAATTTCTCGTGACCACTTCACGACCATGATACATGCATTTCTTAAATTGAACTTTTTGAGCCAAACACGTACACATATGATAAAATGAATGTCACCATCGTGTTCTACGCCCCAAATTACCCATAAAACATGTGTCACAGGCTGCGAATATCAGTTTTGATTTTCGGGGATATGTGCCTACCCGGTTGACCTGACCTTGACCCTGACCTATGCTTGACTGACCCCTATATGGAGCTGACACTCTTGTAGGCCTTATATGATAGATTGTGCACCGTTTTGACAGAGTTTATGACGAGAGACGCCCATTGCGAGGTCCTGAAGTCCATGCTACTGAAAGCCCAATTTCAGGTATATGACCTGACCTTGACCTGACCTGTGACCTCAAAATTCAATTTTAAAGTACTCATCTGAAGCGTCTCGTCGCGTTCTTTCGTCTGCCGCCTCGTGCGTTTCGCTGCGCCCATTGGTTCTCGAGTTATCGGCTGGGGCGTTTAACGCCCCCCCCCCCTCCCCAGCAAACGATGGGTGGCAAAATAGGTACCCCAGTGTGGTGGTGTGGCCTCTCAGCAACACGCCTCACTGTCCATACGCACAGGAGATGTATTCGCTCACGCACGAAGCACAGTCCAGCCGTAATGCCACTCGCCGGTCAACTGCCGGTCCCCCGCGCCGGCCGCGCGGCTCAGCCGCGCGGCCGGTCACGCCACCTCAGGCGGTCACGTGACGGTACAAGGTCACCGCCGTCCAACGGTACCGCACGGCACGTTGCACGGGCCGCCCAAGCCCGATACAGACCACCACACCTCCCCTCACGTGCGAAGAACGCGAGCACGAAATCATACCTAACTGAAATTAAACTTCTTCGATCAGTCGGCGCGGAGGGCGGCGGACGCGCTCCGACCGACGTAGCGGTGGAGGGGCGTGGTGCACAGTCTCGCGCGACGACAGACTGGCCCCGCCGCTCGTCGCAGTAGCCGTCCGGCGATCATCGATGGGAGCCCCGCGTCGGTCCTCCGCCGCAGGGGACGGATCTGGTGTCGCGTGTCCGTACCGCCGTCGGATGTGCCGCCTGTTTCGCACGAGGACCCGGCCTCCCGCCAGGCGAACATAGTAACGGCGGTAGGGACCAACGTCGGCAATCACTCCATATCGGTCCCATCTTCCGGTGCGATGATCTTGTACGGCGACCTGGTTCCCTACGGACAGCTCGGGCAAGTCGCGCGCTGTCTGATTGTAGGCGACCTCCACCTTTTCTTGATTGCTGGCAGCCTGAGCCTCCGCGTCTTCGGCGGCTCGCTGCCACTCCGGTGCGAAGTTACGTCGGTGCGCCGGGATGGTGTCTCGCATCGGTCTTCCGAAGACGACTTGAGCTGGGGAGCGGCCGCTCGGCCCTGGAGTGTTCCTGTGTTGCAAGACGCCACGGGTCCACTTTTCGTCGTCCAGCTGTCCCGTGAGGTCATCCCAGCACCTCCTCAGCAGCTTCTTTGCAGACTTGACTGCAGCTTCAGCCCGCCCGTTTGCTTGTGGGTAGTGCGGTGACGACTTTTGATGGATTATGCCCCACTTCTCAGTGAAAAGGCGAAACGAGCTGGACGTAAACTGAGGTCCACCATCGGTCCAGATCGTATCTGGCACCCCTACTCTGCAGAAGATGCTCCTCAACGCACCAGTCAGCCGTCGGGTGGGAGCGCTCTTTCCAAGAGGTTCGACGAAACGCCACCCCGAGAAGCCGTCGACCGCCACCAGATACTTGTTCCCGGCGTGCTCGGCGAGATCGATATCCAGGTGCTGGAACGGCCTGGCAGCGGGTGGGCGATGGACCAGCGTCTCCTTCTGCTGTGACGGCAGCTCACGCTGGCATTTGCGACAGTTCCTGGTGACGTTCTCAATATCTCGATCCAGGCCCGGCCAGAACACTATCTGGCGAGCCCTGGCCTTAGTCCTCTCCCTTCCCAAGTGTCCATCGTGCAGGGATTCAAGCACTTGACGCCGAAGTGCTCCAGGGATGATCAGACGGCATCCACAGACGGCCAGTCCATCGTCCACTGACAGCCGCTCGCGGACTGGCCAGTACGGTCTGACCAGTTCTGGCAGCTCCACTTTGGCATCCGGGAAGCCATTCCGGATCACTTCCTGAAGGGCCTGTAGCTCCGGATCCCACGCAGCGGCGCTGCGTACCTCTTCTAGGCGAAGGTCGGGGTGAGTTTCGGCCACCTCGACGGCGATGATGGAGCACAGCGCGGGCGCAGTCGAATCCTCGCCGATCTCGTCATCGTTTTCTGGATCTTGCACTGGCGATCTTGAGAGAGCATCTGGTGCCTGGTGCTGAGATCCTGGGATCCATGAGGCGGTGAACGATCCCACCTCGCCTATTTTCATGCGAAGACGTTGCAACCGTGGGTTCTCGATCTCATCCAGAGTCTTACTGTTCAGGATGGGCACCAATGGTCGGTGGTCGGTGCAGATCTGAAAGCAAGGGAGGCCGGCGAGGAACAAGCGGCACTTCTTTATCGCCCATGCCACCGCCAGCGCCTCCAGTTCTATCGTCGCGTAACGCGTCTCCGCGTCGGACAGGAACCGTGATCCCGCCTGGATCACCTTCCACGTACCGTCCGGCTGCTGCTGACGGAGGACAAAGCCCAGTCCTCTCAAACGGCTGGCGTCGGTTGCAAGCGAGGTGGGGCGCTCCGGATCGTAGAAGGCCATCGTAGGCACTGTGGACAGAGCGGCCTTTGCTGCGTCAAAGGCGCGCTGGTGCGTTTCTTCCCAGAGAAACTCGCGGCGGGGGCTGAGGAGTGGACGGAGTGGCGCTAGAAGACCCGCGACGTCGTCCACAAAGCTCGCGACCTGGTTCACCAGTCCCACAAATCCGCGCAGCTCAGAGAGATTGCTGGGTGTCGGGAACTCCGAGAGCGCTCTCGTGAGCTGCGGGTCCGGCCGGTAACCCTCTTGAGATACGATGAACCCTGCGAACTTGACAGCTCGTTGCGCCAGCTGCAGTTTATTGGCATTCAGCGAGATTCCCTTCTCTTCACAGCGCGCCAGGAACTCACGCACGCGCTCCATGTGTGCCTCCCTGGTGCGGCTGAATATGATGACATCATCCACAACCTTCCTGAAGTCGGACATCCCTTCAAAAGCCTCGTCCATCCGGCGGTTGTAGTGCTCTGAGATGGACGTCACGCCGTACGGGGCTCGCCGAAATGCGAATCTGCCGAACGGCGTCGTGAAGGTAGTCAGAAGTTGGGAGTCCTCCGCCAGCGGGCACTGGTGGTACCCCTTGAGGGCATCGAACACCGTGAACCAGCACGCCTGTGAGGCCGCGATCGACGCGACTTGCTCTGCAGGGGTCGGAGCTTGGTAGAATTCACGGCGGACGAACCGGTTCAGGTGGGACAGATCCACGCAGAGTCGTATACCCATGCCTCCCTTCTTGGGTGCCACCACGATGGGTGCACACCACTCAGTCGGCTCGGTCACTCGGCGTATGATCTGCTCAGACTCGAGACGATCCAGCTCACTCTTCAGCTGATCGCGGAGAGACAGCGGGACGCGACGCGGTGTTGTCACGCAGAACGGACGCGCGTCCTCACGTAGGTGGATGTGAAACTCTTCACCAGGCATCGTCCTGATGTGTCCGTCGAAGACTCGGTGAAACTCCTTCATCAAGTGAGCCTCGTCGGCCGATCTGGTGGCATCCCCAGCCGTCGCTGACGCGTCAGCACCCGGCAGCGCTCCGCTGCCCGCCGCCGGCTCGTGCGCACAGGCACCCACCGGTGCCGGCGGCTCAGCGCCTCGCGGGCGCGCCTCCGCACCCGGGGATGGCGCTCCGGTGCCTGATGGAGGTCCCCTCGCTCCGGCGTCCGGAGGCAGCGCCTCGGTGTCCAGAGGCCGTGCTCCGGCACCTGGAGGCGGCGTTCCAGTGCCCGCCTCCAGCAGAGGCGGGGGTGGTGCCCTGCTGTTCAGAGATGGCGATCCGGCACGTGACGGTGGCGCCCCACCACCCCGATGATTGGCGTCCGGTCGGGGCCGATCGTTCCCCGCTGACGCCGAAGCTACCTGCAGGATCGAAATCTGGCGCGGGTAGTCGTCAGGGATCAGCCGAAGCTGCTTGGAGATCAGCCAGGAGAGCAGAAGCCCTCGGACACCAGGTAGAATGTGAACATCTTCGTCCAGCGTGACGTTCCCGAGAGATAGACGGACCGGCAGGACCCCTACGGATCTGATGACGGTGCCGTCAGCTGCTCGTGGATGTTGAGATGGCGGACGGAGAGTCTTGGTAGATTCGCCCACCTGGATCAAGAAGTCCTCGCCTCCGACCGTGATGTCGGCGCCCGTGTCTGGAAGTGCCGACACTAGCGAAGTACGGCTCGCTTTGGCGCTTACGGTGATCCTCGGCGCACCTTCTGTTGAAGCTGAGGCGATAATAGCTGACGTTGAAGGACGACCTCTGCCAGGACTTGTGCTGCGGTTACGGGTCCGGTGTTCTTCCGGTCGCGGAACGCGGCAGACAGCGGCGAAGTGTCCGATCCTGCCGCATCGGTGGCACTCGGCACGCAGCGCTGGACAGTCAGCCTCCCGGCGATGAGGTCTCTGCCGGCCACAGGTGCGGCATTCCGACGGTGTGCTCGAGTTTGCCTCGTCGGACCGCCGCCTACGAGTTGTCTGGGGTCGACCCGCAGCTCCCCGGCTGCAGGCGCAGCACGATGCCGGTGCCGGCTCCTCGCTCCATGCTCCCGTGGCGCTGATCTGGCGAGAAGAGTTGTCGGGGCCGCGAATTTCTCCGACGTCTCTGCGTGCAGCCTCCTGGGCCCTGCAAAGAGAGATAGCGGACGCCAGAGACAGGTTTGGGACTGCGCAGAGCTTTTGAACAGTGTCTGCACACCTCAGTCCTATCACAATCCTATCTCTGATCAGTGACTCATTGCATGACCGGCAAAAGTTACATGAACGAGACAGATCGCGGAGAGACGTTAAAAAGTCATCAAAGGTCTCGCCCTCAGCCTGAACTCTGGAATTAAACCGCTTTCTCTCCAGCACCTCATTTACTTGCCCGATGGCGTAGGCCTCCAGGTGAGTGATGACGGTGGAAATGTCGTTCCTCTGGGACTCCTCGATGTCCATATTCCTGACGACTCTCAGCGTATCGTCGGAAAGACACGCTCTCAAGGCCGCCATCTGGACACGTGGCTCCATGTTCCGGATACCCGAAAGGAGCACATAGTCCTCCCATCGCTCCTTCCATACCTTGAAGGCGTCCCCTCGGTCGGTCGACAGATCCAGCTTCTCTGGCTGAGTGGCTCGCCCGAGCCAGCCGTGCCCACTCACGCCGACCACTGCCATGTCCTCTTCACGCGGCATAGTTACTTATCTGAATCATGCGAGGTCCAGAGCCGGCTGCGCCATGTGGCGGTGTGGCCTCTCAGCAACACGCCTCACTGTCCATACGCACAGGAGATGTATTCGCTCACGCACGAAGCACAGTCCAGCCGTAATGCCACTCGCCGGTCAACTGCCGGTCCCCCGCGCCGGCCGCGCGGCTCAGCCGCGCGGCCGGTCACGCCACCTCAGGCGGTCACGTGACGGTACAAGGTCACCGCCGTCCAACGGTACCGCACGGCACGTTGCACGGGCCGCCCAAGCCCGATACAGACCACCACACCCAGCAACTACCGGGTTAATGGTCTGAGAGGCTCTTCTATTTATACTAACCAGTAGAGGCCCCTGGGATTGATGGTCTAACAGGCCCTTCTATTTATACTAGCCAGAGGAGGTCCATGAGACTGATGGTCTGAGAGGCATTTCTTTTCATACTGGCCAGAGGAGGCACCTGAGACTGGTGGTTTGAGAGGCCCTACTATTCATAATCGGCAGAGGAGGTCCCTGAAATTGAGGGTCTGAGAGCCCCTCCTATTCATAAGTAGCCAAGAGAAGACCCTGAAATTAATGATCTGAGAGGCTCTTCTTTTTATACTAGCCAGAGCAAGCCGCTGAGGTTGTTGATCTGAGAGGCCCTTCTATCAATACTTGCAAAAGGAGGCCCCTGAGACTGATGGTGTCCAGAATAGGCCTCCGAGACTGATGGTCTGAGAAGCCCTTCTATTCAATCTAGGCAGAGGAGGCGCCTGAGAATAATAGCCCGAAGAGCCAGGTGGCGGCAACTGGCCGTTGAAAAAAGAACTCGGGCCATATTTCGGCTTGTTAGGGCCCCACAGAGCTCATGAGAGCACATCAAGGGCTCCTAAGTAGACACGCTCATCTCCATAAGGGTGCCACGCCGGCTTCTGAAGGCTCCTTGTAGGCATCTAAGGGCCCTTTCCGGTCTCTAACGGCTCCCCACCCGCCCGTGATGGCTCCACACCAGTGTTTATGAGCGCCACACACCGGCGCCTTTGAGGGTCATACCACTGTCTCTTAACCCGCGCCCTGCTGGGGGGGTGTTTGAACACCCCCCCCCCTTGTGGTTTTTCGCGAATATCTCAAAAACGCCGGCGCTCCGCGCCGCCGTTTTTGGTACACCTTATCATACATCAATTCTACACGTGTTGTGAAAATTTCAGACCAAGGTCATTCAAGGTCAGGTCACCAGGTCACTTGAAGTGACCTCACCTCATAAAAAGTTTCAATGTCTGTCATAGCTACACCGAGTGACCGATCGCTTTGAAACTTTCAGCGATTTCTAAGAGCAATAGCATGTACAAAATGTATATCTCAGAACTTTGATATCGATGACCTAAGGTCACATAGGCGGCGGAACGGGGGGCACCGGGGCACCGTGCCCCCCCCCCTTGAATTCTGCAAGGGGGGCACCAATAGCAAGGTGCCCCCCTTAAATTTGATGTATTAGTACCAGGGGCGGATTCGGGAAAACTCCAAGGGGAGGGTCATGAATCGAAGTGGTGCCCCTACCTATACCCAAAATTAAAACATCAACGGATTTCGGCTACTTAATTTTGGTGGTGCCCTTTTTTCAGTTTTTATTTTCTTTATTTTTGGTTAGTCGTGTGATGACTGGTGCCCCTGCTAGGGCGCTGGTGCCCCTGGAAAGACTGTGGTACCTACCTACCCTGCCCCCTGACAAGCCTATGGTGGGCCCTGCACATGGCTTATAGGTGCCCATGGGCCCTGACAGGCCGTGGTGCCCCTGACAGGCCTGTGGTGTCCTTGCTAGGCCTGTGATGTCCCTGGGCCTTGGCAGGTCTGTGGTGCCCTTGACAAGTTTGTGGTGCCCCTGACAATCCTAAAGTGCCAACGACAGGCATGTGGTGCCCTTGACAGGCCCATGGTGCCCTTGCGAGGCCGGTGGTTCCCCTGCGAAGCCGATAGTGCCCCTGGCAGGCCTCTGGTGCCCCTGGCAGGTCTGTGGTGCCCCTGGAAGACCTGTAGTGCTTTTGCTAGGCCGATGGTGCTCCTGACAGGCCTGTGGTGCCACTGACAGGCCTGTGGTACCCCTGGCGGGCCTGTGGTGCCCCTGTCGGCTGTCAGGCCTGTGGTGCTCCTGGCAGGCATGTGGTGACCCCAGGCCCAAAGTCATGACCCATGTGACCTCCCCCCTGGGATTCGCCACTGATTAGAACTGCGATGGCTTCTTGGTAATTTGATACATGTAGGATTAATGGAATTTATCAAACGAGAATAAGGAAGAGACAAACACATAGGTACTTGAGGATCAGCTTAACCCGCGCCCGGCTGGGGGTCCTGGATTTCCACGCCCTGCTGGGGGGTATTTGAACACCCCCCTTGTAACTCGGCTCCTGAGCCACGTAGCGATACGCGGAAGGCGGCGTTCGAAAGAGCGTCAAAAATAATGACGAAATCACTTTGGTCAATTTTTCGGTCAGGTCAAAGGTCAGGTCACCAGAGGTCATTGAAAGCAAAATTTCGCCGATTTCCAGGTCGAATGTCGAAAACTTCCAAGAAGCCAACGCATAACTCGGTAACCAATAGAGCTATAGCGCCGCGGAAAGGCGCATTCGATAGCCCTATTAACGCCCTTTCTGAGTAATTCTCTCAGATTTGACCTAACTTCAACGGTTTTGCCTGCAGGGGGCAAAAACTGCAAAAATAACCGATTTTTCGTAAACAGTTTTTCTGCAATAACTTTTAACCCAAACCTTGCACGAGCTTACTTTTACCGGCATCAAGTTCCTCTCGTCAAGACGCATCGAATGAACTATAACTTGACCTTGAAAGGTCAGCTTGAAAATTTGACCTCAGGTCAAGGTCATGACCTGACCGGAAAGGGTCATGTTGCATATCCGTCGATCCGTGTCGTCGAGCTGAACACATCTAAGGCGTTTTCATCGCTCTAGTATGCCTCTATCAAAAGTTATTTGCGAAAAACTGTTAGATACCATTCGCGACCTAAGATGACCTCAGGGCATAAACAAGGGTCACGGACACCATTTTCATGTTCAGTGTATCTCTAAACCACTTGTAATTCGGTGTTTGGGAGTGTTTATAATGTTTTTCGTCCAAAAGAGGCGCATTTCAGCTTTCTCCCATTGACTTATAATGGGGAGGTCGCAAAATTGACCTGATCTTAGGTCATCGATATCAAAATTCTGAGATAAACATTTTGTACATGCTATTGCTCTTAGCAATCACTGAAAGTTTCAAAGCGATCGGTCACTCGGTGTAGCTATGACAGACATTGAAACTTTATGAGGTGAGGTCACTTCAAGTGACCTGGTGACCTGACCTTGGTCTGAAATTTTCACAACATGTGTAGAATCGATGTATGATAAAGTGTACCAAAAACGGCGGCGCTCCGCGCCGCCGTTTTTGAGATATTCACGAAAAACCACAAGGGGGGTGTTCAAACACCCCCCCCTCAGCAGGGCGCGGGTTTAAGTTAACCACACATACGGGGGTGAGCTGCCATTTTCGTTTAGTAAAAAATAAATAAATAAAAAATCATCGTGTCAGAGCTGTGACGAAAAATAAGTGGCCTAAATCCGATGAGAAAACAGGGTTTGGGGGTACCCTAGGTTTGGCTCCTTGAGCTGGTGCCCCCCTTGTCTCAAATCGTTCCGCCGCCTATGTAAGGTCAGAGGCCTCTTGCACCAAAATACCTAGCTAGGTAGAATCGGCAAAATACCTACCTAGTGAAACTACCTACGGCGGTAACTTCTCTTGCACCATCCTACCTACCTACCTAGGTAAAGTTGACAGCTCGCGTTTTTAGGATTTGTTTTGATTGGCTGTTTGGCGACGAATTATTTGTGGGCGCAAACAAATAGTAACTAAATAAAACAATTAAATGGATATTGTTTTTATTAATATACATTTTGGTATTATGAAATCATTTTTCATTTACGTAAATACCGATAGAAGTTATTTTGACATTAAATTACTTGAACAAATAAGCTTCGTTTCCATGGCAACGAGTGAGTCTTCAACCTGGCTGTTCTGCTACGGAGGTTTATCGCCTTGGTACGGAGAAGCACCTCTGTGAACCCATGGAGCATTTGGTCAATTATATTATTATTCACTCATAAAACATTGATTTATCATTGTCTAAACATTTTGTGATGCCTAATTTACATAAAAGTACCCGTGGATGATCATGTGTTGTGCCTATTGTTACTAATTGAATCATTTTACCTAAGGTTTTGCTAGTTATTTTGGAAGCCCGCATTTACCGTCAAACCGTCAAAAATTCCTCCGCGAGTACTTCTTTCCGACTTTCGGTGCAAGAGGAAAACAGCCGGTCGGACTTTAACAATTGGTAAGTTCTTATGCCGCTCGGTAGAATTTCTAGGTAAATTTTCACGGTAGCGTTTTTTGGTAGGTAGTTTGGTGCAAGAGAATCTAGGTAAAATCTGAATTTACCTAGGTAGGTAGTTTGGTGCAAGAGGCCTCTGGTCAATTTTGCGACCTCCCCATTATAAGTCAATGGGAGAAAATTGAAATGCGCCTCTTTTGGACAAAAGACATTATAAACACTCCCAAACACCGAATTACAAGTGTTTTAGACACACTGAACATGAAAATGGTGTCCGTGACCCTTGTTTATGCCCTGAGGTCATCTTAGGTCACGAATGGTATCTAACAGTTTTTCGCAAATAACTTTTGATAGAGGCATACTAGAGCGATGAAAACGCCTTAGATGTGTTCAGCTTGACGATACGGATCGACTGATATGCAATATGACCCTTTCCGGTCAGGTCATGACCTTGACCTGAGGTCAAATTTTCAAGTTGACCTTTCAAGGTCAACTTATAGTTCATTCGATGCGTCTTGACGAGAGGAACACAATGCCGGTAAAAGTAAGCTCGTACAAGGCTTGGGTCAAAAGTTATTGCAGAAAAACTATTTCCGAAAAAATCGGTTATTTTTGCAGTTTTTGCCCCCTGCAGGCAAACCGTTGACGTTAGGTCAAATCTGAGAGAATTACTCAGAAAGGGCTTTAATAGGGCTATCGAATGCGCTTTACCGCGGCGCTGTAGCTCTATCAGTTCTCGAGTTATGCGTTGGCTTCTTAGAAATTTTCAACATTTTACCTGGAAATCGGCGAAATTTTGCCTTCAATGACCTCTGGTGACCTGACCTTTGACCTGACCAAAAAATTGACCGAAGTGATTTCGTCATTATTTTTGACGCTCTTTCGAACGCCGCCTTCCGCGTATCGCTACGTGGCCCAGGAGCCGAGTTACAAGGGGGGGTGTTCAAACACACCCCCCCCCAGCAGGGCGTGGAAATCCAGGACCCCCAGCCGGGCGCGGGTTAACCCGCGAGTTGCTGGGGGGGGACGTTAAACGCCCCCACTTTTTTCGCCGGGCCATAGCATAAAAACGGCGGCCGCAGGCGCGCCAAATTTTGGGTACCTGTAGGGAATTGATTGAAGTTTATTGTGACAAAGTTTCAAAAAAATCGGTCGGAAGTTTTTTGAGATATCGAGGTTTTAGTGACGTCATGATTTCTGAGTTTTCGACCAAAAACGGCATATGTTCAAAAAATCATATAAAATCACAGAATAGACATATAGACATGACGTAAACGCCATTAGACTGCCAATACCATGAAGAATCAAATGGCTATCTTCGATTATTGATTATCGTTCGGCATTTTCCAAAATCTTGAACTGAATCTTGGCAATTGCTCGTGACTACTTCACGATTATGATGCATGCATTTCTTAAATTGAACTTTTTTAGCCAAACACGTACACATATGATAAAATGAATGTCACCATCGTGTTCTACGCCCCAAATTACCCATAAAACATGTATCACAGGCTGCGAATATCAGTTTTGATTTTCGGGGATATGTGCCTGCCCGGTTGACCTGACCTTGACCCTGACCTATGCTTGACTGACCCCTGCATGGAGCTGACACTCTTGTAGGCCTTATATGATGGATTGTGCACCGTTTTGACAGAGTTTATGACGAGAGGCGCCCATTGCGAAGTCCTGAAGTCCATGCTACTGAAAGCCCGATTTCAGGTGTTTGACCTGACCTTGACCTGACCTGTGACCTCAAAATTCAACTTTAAAGTACTCATCTGAACCGTCTCGTCGCGTTCTTTCGTCTGCCGCCTCGTGCGTTTCGCTGCGCCTATTGACTCGAGTTATCGGCTCCCCCAGCAAACGGTGGGTGGCGAAATACCCCAGCAACTGCCGGGTTAAGGCCCTACATCGGTGGCTCTGGGGTCCCCAGTCCCCACACCGACGCCTCAATGGGCCACACACCTATGCATCTCGAGGCTCTATAGGTGCATCAGAAGGACCCACACCGACACCTCTGAGGGCCCCACACCAGTATCTCTGAGCTCTGAAGGCCCCACACCGGTGACTCTGAGGACTCACCGGCGCCTGAGAGCACCATGTTGATGTTTAACGGCTTCAAAGGCCACTGAAGGCACCACACAAGCTCTCACTGAGCTCTTATGTCCCATACCGGCGTCCCTTAGGGTCCACATCTGTCGGGCACCCATCGGCGACTCTGAAGGTCCCACACTGACACTGTCGACTCCGAGGGCCCCACCTGCGTCTGAGAGCATCGTGATGTCTCTAAGAACCACACAGGGCTTATGAAGGCGCCTGGCAAGTTCTAACGCTTTAGCTCTGATAAGTCTCATGCCGCCCTCTGCATATAACAGTCCAACGCCGGCGCTTAGGTGATAAGGGCTCCTACATGCGCAAGAGAGTTGATAATTGATATGAATTCATAGGAAAAGGGGCGCCCGCCTGTGTGCAAGAGAACGGCGCCTGCCAGGGTCGTCGCCATGGATTTTTGACTGGGGGGGGGGGGGGACATATCGGCAGACTTAAAACCCAAAAGTAGGTATTGCCGCCGCACCCTTAGCCCAATACACTATCTGTGTTAAAGGTCATACAAGCCGGTTTTTTACAGTACACATCTGAAGTCCGATTCAATTTGACACAATTAGGGACAAAGCCGCTGCTCTTCTTTTAGGGTGTACCAATTTAATGGTATACTTTTCAGTGTCTCAAGAGTAAATGTATTTTTTATTTAAATGATGGCAAATATTTCGACCCCATTGAGGAGCCTTTTTCAATGCGAAATTACATGGAATAACCTGAGTAAAAGAAAAAATGATTTTTAAGTCCCATTTAGGTGTACCAAATGTTGACGCATGCCACCAATCTGAATCTGATACATAATGCATTCATATGCCCGTGTAGGAGGAGGGGAGATATTACAGCCACAATCTCTCTTTTTGACTGCTGTAATGACTAATGGCAAGAACATTTGTCAAAATACAGCCCTAAAACACAGCCTTTGCAAGCCTTGTAGCATGTAAGAGGTCAGAACACCTAAGGTCGGGTCACCGAGTCAAGCAGCCTCTAAGTTTTGTGGTCCTGCATCAACCGTGCAGCTTGTTTCCTTGAAGCTGGAAATTTAGTGTAAGTCTGCACAACTGCGGGGTTGAAGCCGGAGACGGTCGGAGTTTACTTTTCTGAAAATAGTCATTTTTAAGCATCCTCGGGTGTTTATTTTGGGGGATTTGCCCCTCGGCTCGGATTCCTCAACCGGGGGGACGCGTCTCCCTGTCCCTCCGTTTTCGACGCCCATGGCGCCTGCGATGCCCAGTACGGCCGCCTGTGATGCTCATAGGGGTGTCTGATTGCGAAAGACGGTACATATGATGCCTACTAGGGTGTCGACATGCAATTGAGGGGCGACTGCCAATGCCATAGCGGCTCCTCCGTACGAAAGACGGGCGTCTGCACTGCATGCCAAAGAGGAGCGGCTCTGAGGCAGTAAGGGCACCTACATGCAATGAAGGGGCGCCTCCGAGGCCTACGTATATGGGCGTCCACATGCAATAGCTCTTATGAGGGGCGCCTATCAATGCCATAGGGGTGCATTCATACGAAACAGGGGCGCCGGCATGGCAAAGAGAGGCGCCTCCAATGTCAATAAAAGAGTGGCGCCTAAGACAAGGGCACATTTTATGCAACAAGGGGCGCCTGTTGGTCATATAGGGATGTTTCTGATGATGAATATAGGGTGCTTATATGCCAAAGAGGGGCGCCTATGGAGCTAGGGGCGCCTGGGAAACGAGGAAGACATTTGTATAAGGGGTTTCAGGGGTCATGCGCCGTTTAAGACAAATAGATTCTAAGTAAAAAAAAAATCGGAGAGGGGAATAACTTTTAAAAATAGTGCGGACTTTCCGCGCTGTTCGCTTCAGCGGTTACGCCCCTAGCCCCTGGGTACATCTGCCCGATCTCAGAAGCTAGATTTGGAGGTCATACTTGAAAGCAGTACGATGAAAAAATTGGAGGCCTCTGAAAATAGGAGGCCCCCTGGAAAAGGAAGCCCCTCAACAGGGTGGCCCGCCCACTTTCATGACGTTCCTACGCCCGTGGCACGTGGAACCCCAACTTGATATAAAAATCCACCCCTGATGGTTGATCATGACAATGCTGTTTAGTTAGCATATGGATGAAGTATTCCTAATCCTAATCCTAATCCATGGAATACCTAATCCATGGTTAGCATATCCAACAAAACTGGCATTTGTCACTTCATTTAGCTAAAATTTTTGGTGGAGATTTTTCCAAGTGAATCGCAGGCCACATGGGGTGACTTTGCCACCATGTTATCAATGCAAAAATGAAACACTTGTCCGATGCAATTAAAAAAAAAGGTAGCATCATTTTGATCTCCAAATTGGTTTTTAGAAAGTTAAAGTCTACATATATATTAAAAATTAGCACAGAAATGCACAGTGGTAGTATAGAAAAGCAAAAAACTGCCAAAATAAAACAATGGATGAAGCTGGGCCAATTTTTTCAGCACATCCTTATTCCAAGATCATATACATTTCCTGAGTTGGCCAGTATGACTGGCTGAAGAAATATGTACCATTTTATAGATCAAAACGCTGGTAATAAGGGTGCCGGAAAGTTGCCACAAGAACGTCCTCTTTCTGATCCTCTGAATGCCACTGGAAGAAAGCGGCAAGGTCATAGAGTACCGATATAATCATATTTCTCACTTATTTCTCTATTCTGAACCATTTTTCATTTTCTTTTTACTATAAAATGTCAATTATTTTCAACAAGTATAATGTATTATAAAAAGCAATGTATCTCTCCTTTTTGTACATCATTTAAGAGCGAACATCATCAAATGGCTTTATATTTTTCCCAAATTAAGCAATTAAGGATGGTTCCCCTTCCCCATAAAACTGAAAAAAATGTTTGGGAAATATTTGTTAGCGTTAAAAAGCCATTGCTTGGCATAGTGGCACAGTGCTCCATTTTTCAGACTTTTTGGTGGCAAATCACACCTAATGGGGAAAATATTTTCATCCCTGAAATATGAATGACCGACATTACTTCATCTTTGAAAAAAGTTTCATGTAGTCCCAACAGCCAGTTTACACGTCACTTGATAGTTGATGCACCCACATCCTTTTGTTTCACACCCTGTCAAGATCCTGACATGAAATCCTAGTTTATCAGTTGGAATAAAAATTGGCATTGTGCAAAATTGGCATTGGGCACCATTGTGCAAAAATACTTCAGTTATTTACTTCCTTTTTTCTCATCCTTGGATTTTTTTTTTCTTCATCGGCACACCCAACCAATATCCAATTTTAGAACACTGTAGTGGCAGTCACCCCTTTTTCGGTTTAACTTTGCCACAACTCATTTTCTTTAAAAAACTATATTTTCAGGCAAGATATAAATACAATAATAGCAAAACCAAAAGAGCCAATCTTCATCCATGTTTTGAACATAGAGTCATCCCAATATGTTAACAAGTTTTAATAATACAAGCATCTTAAGTTGAAAACATGGCAAAGTCAACCCTGTTTACGGTATACATTTCATGAATATTGTTGCTTTCATCAATCGCTGACAGTTTAAAAGCGATCATTCATTCGGAATAGCAATGGTGAGCATTTTACCTTTCTGAGGTTGTCACTTACGATGACCTGGTGGACGACGGTGAAAACAGGGCGCCTGGGGCGATCTGATCAAGGTTCGTGAAATTCACACGCGACTTTTAGCATGTAGAAGGCCCACGGAGGGGGAAAAGTTCCAAATGTCACGTGACTAATATGCCCTCTGGCGCCCTGTTTTCACCAGCGTCCGACCTGGTGACCTGACGTTGCATGACCCGGGCCTCACATTTTTACAACATGTGCAGAAAAGATGCATGATAAGGTGTGTTAAAAACGGGGGCGCTGCGCACAGCTGTTTTCCAGATATTTGCATAAAAACTGAGGGGGGGCATGACAACATCCCCCAGCACAGCGCGGGTTTGACGACCCTCGATTTTGACGACAGTTTGGCGCCCCTTCATATGAAGCGCCCCCGGATTGCCATGTCACCCCTATTTTGACTTGCCACCCCCCTCCCAAAAATTCCTGGATCCGCCCCTGCTACCCATGTGACCGTCATACCCCATGGAGTGGGGTAAGACAGGTTTTTGCAAGGTTTTGCAAAAATAGCTGCAGTCTATTTGTTGAATCAGCTCTAAGTCTCATCTTCTGGCAAATGGAAGTGAAATGTCTAAAAAAGGTTTCACTCAGTTGCCCGTTTCTATGATGTTGTTTCTTACAGGCCGAAAAATGGCTCCAAAGGGTGTCCGTCTTACCCCACATTCCCCTAACTGAGGAAGCGATATTAACAACTGCTTTTTCCTCTCCGATATGGCTTGCTGGTTCGTGAATAAGATACGAATCATGCAAAAATATGTGTTGATAAAACTCACTTGTTCTGAGAGCAGTCACCCAAAAATATTTATAAAAACGATACACCTCAACCGGCTCTTGAATTTGTCGGACGGTGGCCGGACCAAGGCTATCCCCGCGTTCGATGTCTCTCGGACGGCGAAGATTCTACGCCGTCCGGCCAATCACGTTCCATAACCGCAGCCGAGCCCCCGCTAACCTTGAACGCGATTGGTCGGACGACGTAGAATCTTCGTCGTCCGAGAGACATCGAACGCGGGGTATATCAAGGCCGTATATGGCTATATAAAAACCGCATATTTACGTCTGGACACCTTTCCATGCTTCTATCCTCAGGATACTGAAATCCAAGATACCTATAACAAACAGGACGTCTGTATACTTAGCGAATTATTGACATTGACGTTCAGCGACAGATTCGCGGACCCCTAGGAATCCGCTGAAAATCGCTACATAAGGGTAGCTTGGGGCGTAGAATCGCGTGGTGCAATCCGTTAAGCCCTACACCTAATACTTTTCCCGCTAGAGGGCAGCAAAGTTCCAGCGACAGATTCGCCCCACCCCTAGGAATCCGCTGAAAATCCCTACATAGGGGTAAATTGGGGCGTAGAGTCGCGTGGTGCAATCCGTTAAGCCCTACACCTAATACTTTTCCCGCTAGAGGGCAGCAAAGTTCCAGCGACAGATTCGCCGGACCCCTAGAAATCCGCTGAAAATCCCTACATAGGGGTAACTTGGGGCGTAGAGTCGCGTGGTGTAATCCGTTTAACCATACACCTAATACTTTTCCCGCTAGAGGGCAGCAAAGTTCCAGCGACAGATTCGCCGGACCCCTATGTTTCCGCTGAAAATCCCTACATAGGGGTAACTTGGGGCGTAGAGTCGCGTGGTGCAATCAGTTAAACCCTACACCTAATACTTTTCCCGCTAGAGGGCAGCAAAGTTCCAGCGACAGATTCGCCCCACCCCTAGGAATCCGCTGAAAATCCCTACATAGGGGTAAATTGGGGCGTAGAGTCGCGTGGTGCAATCCGTTAAGCCCTTCACCTAATACTTTTTCCGCTAGAGGGCAGCATAGTTCCAGCGACAGATTCGCCGGACCCCTAGGAATCCGCTGAAAATCCCTACATAGGAGTAACCCAGTAAACATGCCGACGTCGGCCCGACGTCGGGCCGAGGCTCGGCCCGACGTCGGCCCAACGTCGGTTCAACCTCGGCCCGACATCGGCTGGACGTCGGATATGCCCGCATGTTCCGACGTCCAGCCGAAGTCCAGCCGACGTCGAGCCGACGTCGGGCCGAGGTCGTTTGCCGAGGTTGACGAGATCGTTCGTCGTTGGACCGACGGGGCCGACGTCGGCATGTTTATTGGGACAACGCGCCAAAAATATCAACCGGCGGCGGGATTCGAGCCCCCCAGTCGCCGACGTCGGCACGTTTACTGGGACAACACGCCAAAAGCATCAGCCGGCGATGGGATACGAACCACGTGTCATTTGAACGCGAGGTCAGTGCGCTAACCACTACACCACGCAGGCAGATAGCGACTTTCGTTTGTTTTGTTGGGTTATGCCCTTTCGGTCTGACAAGACCATTTCAGAGCCGGAAGGATGATAGGATGGAGACATTGGTCTTCTTGGCGAGCACCCTGGGTCCAGTTCATAGAGTCCCTGGTCCCATTGCTGTTACGTGACACTTGTTGGGAAGGGCGACCCCACAATGGATTCATATAGCCACTCTTAGACTTACACACCTGCACCAACGTTTCCCAAAGTGTCCCTTTGATAAGTGGCACTTTGGCAAAGTGACACTTGCCGACTGGCCTTTCTATATGAACTGGGCCCGGCCTTGGTGAGTTGCCGGGGCTGAGCCTGACCAAAGGATAGGCCGAGCAGCCCCCAAGCACTCACCGCACCCGGCTACGGGCGAGCTCGGCTTACGGGCAATCCCAAATGGGATAAAGTTTCCCGTCCAGTCCAGATCAGGGGGTTGCGGTGTGGAGGAAGATTTGAGTTTCCTGAGGATATTTTGAATACAGAAGCTCTTTATGAAACATGAAACATGTATTTTATATTATTTTAACGGTCAAAACAGCGGCCGATGTCGGTCCGACGTCGCCCCGACGTCGGCCCGACGTCGGCTGGACCTCAGCAATTGATCTCGGTCCGACGTCGGCCCGACGTCGGCTGGACCTCGGCTAGACGTCGGAACATGCGGGCATATCCGACATCCAGCCGACGTCGTGCCGAGGTTGGACCGACGTCGGGCCGACGTCGGCATGCCGATGCCGAGTTGCCGACGTCACCCCGACGTCGGCCGACGTCGGGCCGACGTCGGCATGTTTACTGGGAACTTGGGGCGTAGAGTCGCGTGGTGCAATCTGTTAAGCCCTACACCTAATACTTTTCCCGCTAGAGGGCAGCAAAGTTCCAGCGACAGATTCGCCGCACCCCTAGGAATCCGCTGAAAATCCCTACATAGGGGTAAATTGGGGCGTAGAGTCGCGTGGTGCAATCCGTTAAGCCCTACACCTAATACTTTTCCCGCTAGAGGGCAGCAAAGTTCCAGCGACAGATTCGCCGGACCCCTAGGAATCAGCTGAAAATCCCTACATAGAGGTAACTTGTTGCGTGGAGTCGCGTGGTGCAATCTGTTAGGCCCTACACCTAATACTTTTCCCGCTAGAGGGCAGCAAAGTTCCAGCGACAGATTCGCCAGACCCCTAGGAATCCGCTGAAAATCCCTACATAGCGGTAACTTGGGGCGTAGAGTCGCGTGGTGTAATCCGTTAAGTCCTACACCTAATACTTTTCCCGCTAGAGGGCAGCAAAGTTCCAGCGACAGGTTCGCCGGACCCCTAGGAATCCGCTGAAAATCCTTACATAGGGGTAAATTGGGGCGTAGAGTCGCGTGGTGTAATCCGTTTAACCCTACACCTAATACTTTTCCCGCTAGAGGGCAGCAAAGTTCCAGCGACAGATTCGCCGGACCCCTATGATTCCGCTGAAAATCCCTACATAGTGGTAACTTGGGGCGTAGAGTCGCGTGGTGCAATCAGTTTAACCCTACACCTAATACTTTTCCCGCTAGAGGGCAGCAAAGTTCCAGCGACAGATTCGCCGGACCCCAGGATTCCGCTGAAATAGGGGTAACTTGGTCACCGGACCCCTGGGATTCCGCTGAAAATCACTACATAGGGGTAACTTGGGGCGTAGAGTCGCGTGGTGCAATCCGTTAAACCCTACACCTAATACTTTTCCCGCTAGAGGGCAGCAAAGCTCCAGCGACAGATTTGCCGGACCCCTAGGATTCCGCTGGAAATCCCTACATAGGGGTAACTTGGGGCGTAGAGTCGCGTGGTGCAATCCGTTAAACCCTACACCTAATACTTTTCCCGCTAGAGGGCAGCAAATTTCCAGTGACAGATTCGCCGGACCCCTAGGAATCCGCTGAAAATTCCCATAAAGGGGTAACTTGGGGCGTAGAGTCGCATGGTGCAATCCGTTAAACCCTACACCAAATACTTTTCCCGCTAGAGGGCAGCAAAGTTCCAGCGACAGATTCACCGGACCCCTAGGATTCCGCTGAAAATCCCTATATAGGGGTAACTTGGGGCGTAGAGTCGCGAGGTGCAATCCGTTAAACCCTACACCAAATACTTTTCCCGCTAGAGGGCAGCAAAGTTCCAGCGACAGATTCGCCGGACCCCTAGGATTCCGCTGAAAATCCCTACATAGGGGTAACTTGGGGCGTAGATTCGCTGCTGCAATCCGTTAAACCCTACACCTAATACTTTTCCCGCTAGAGGGCAGCAAAGTTCCAGCGACAGATTCGCCGGACCCCTAGGATTCCGCTGAAATAGGGGTAACTTGGTCGCCGGACCCCTAGGATTCCGCTGAAAATCCCTATATAGGAGTAACTTGGGGCGTAGAGTCGCGTACTGCAATCCGTTAAACCCTACACCTAATACTTCTCCCGCTAGAGGGCAGCAAAGTTCCAGCGACAGATTCGCTGGACCCCTAAGATTCCGCTGAAAATCACTACACAGGGGTAACTTGGGGCGTAGAGTCGTGTGGTGTAATCCGTTAAACCCTACACCTAATACTTTTCCCGCTAGAGGGCAGCAAAGTTCCAGCGACAGATTCGCCGGACCCCTAGGATTCCGCTGAAAATCACTACACAAGGGTAACTTGGGACGTAGAGTCGCGTGGTGCAATCCGTTAAACCCTACACCTAATACGTTTCCCGCTAGAGGGCAGTAAAATTCCAGCGACAGATTCGCCGGACCCCTAGGATTCCGCTGAAATAGGGGTAACTTGGTCGCCGGACCCCTGGGATTCCGCTGCAAATCATTACATAGGGGTAACTTGGGGCGTAGAGTCGCGTGGTGCAATCCGTTAAACCCTACACCTAATACTTTTGCCGCTAGAGGGAACTGTCGCTGGAACTTTGCTGCCCTCTAGCGGGAAAAGTATTAGGTGTAGGGTTTAACGGATTACACCACACGACTTTACGCCCCAAGTTACCCCTATGTAGGGATTTTCAGCGGATTCCTAGGGGTCCGGCGAATCTGTCGCTTGAACTTTGCTGCCCTCTAGCGGGAAAAGTATTAGGTGTAGGGTTTAACGGACTGCACCACGCGACTTTCCTCCCCCCAAGTTACCCCTATGTAGGGATTTTCAGCGGATTCCTAGGGGTCCGGCGAATCTGTCGCTGGAACTTTGCTGCCCTCTAGCGGGAAAAGTATTGGGTGTAGGGTTTAACGGATTGCACCACGCGACTCTACGCCCCAGGTTACCTCTATGTAGGGATTTTCAGCGGATTCCTAGGGGTCCGGCGAACCTGTCGCTGGAACTTTGCTGCCCTCTAGCGGGAAAAGTATTAGGTGTAGGGATTAACGGATTGCACCACGCGACTCTACGCCCCAAGTTTCCCATATATAGGAATTTTCAGCGGAATCCTAGGGGTCCGGCGACCAAGTTACCCTTATTTCAGCGGAATTCTAGGGGTACGGCGAATCTGTCGCTGGAACTTTGCTGCCCTCTAGCGGGAAAAGTATTAGGTGTAGGGTTTAACGGATTGCACCACGCGACTCTACGCCCCAAGTTACCCCTATGTAGGGATTTTCAGCGGAATCCTAGGGGTCCGGCGAATCTGTCGCTGGAACTTTGCTGCCCTCTAGCGGGAAAAGTATTTGGTGTAGGGTTTAACGGATTGCACCACGCGACTCTACGCCCCAAGTTACCCCTATTTAGTGATTTTCAGCGGAATCCCAGGGGTCCGGTGACCAAGTTACCTTTATTTCAGTGAATCCTGGGGGTCCGGCGAATCTGTCGCTGGAACTTTGCTGCCCTCTAGCGGGAAAAGTATAAGGTGTAGGGTTTAACGGATTGCACCACGCGACTCTACGCCCCAAGTTACTCCTGTGAAGTGATTTTCAGCGGAATCCTAGGGGTCCGGCGAATCTGTCGCTGGAACTTTGCTGCCCTCTAGCAGGAAAAGTATTAGGTGAAGGGTTTAACGGATTACACCACGCGACTCTACGCCCTAAGTTACCCCTATGTAGGGATTTTCAGCGGATTTCTAGGGGTCCGGCGATCTGTCGCTGGAACTTTGCTGCCCTCTAGCGGGAAAAGTATTAGGTGTAGGGTTTAACGGATTGCACCACGCGACTCTACGCCCCAAGTTATCCCTATGTAGGGATTTTCAGCGGAAATCTAGGGGTCCGGCGACCAAGTTACTCCTATTTCAGCGGAATCCTAGGGGTCCGGCGAATCTGTCGCTGGAACTTTGCTGCCCTCTAGCGGGAAAAGTATTAGGTGTAGGGTTTAACGGATTGCACCACGCGACTCTACGCCCCAGGTTACCCCTATGTAGGGATTTTCAGCGGAATCCTAGGGGTCCGGCGAATCTGTCGCTGGAACTTTGCTGCCCTCTAGCGGGAAAAGTATTTGGTGTAAAGTTTAACGGATTGCACCACGCGACTCTACGCCCCAAGTTACCCCTATATAGGGATTTTCAGCGGATTCCTAGGGATCCGGCGAATCTGTCGCTGGAACTTTGCTGCCCTCTAGCGGGAAAACTACTAGGTGTAGGGTTTAACGGATGGCACCACGCGGCTCTACGCCCCAAGTTACCCCTATGTAGGGATTTTCAGCGGAATCCTAGGGGTCCGGCGAATCTGTCGCTGGAAATTTGCTGCCCTCTAGCGGGAAAAGTATTAGGTGTAGGGTTTAACGGATTGCACCACGCGACTCTACGCCCAAAGTTACTTCTATGTAGGGATTTTCAGCGGAATCCTAAGGGTCCGGCGAATCTGTCACTGGAACTTTGCTGCCCTCTAGCGGGAAAAGTATTAGGTGTAGGGTTTAACGGATTGCACCACGCGACTCTACGCCCCAAGTTACCCCTATATAGGGATTTTCAGTAGATTCATAGGGGTCCGGCGAATCTGTCGCTGGAACTTTGCTGCCCTCTAGCGGGAAAAGTATTAGGTGTAGGGTTTAACGGATTGCACCACGCGACTCTACGCCCCAAGTTACTCCTATGTAGGGATTTTCAGCGGAATCCTAGGGGTCCGGCGAACCTGTTGCTGGAACTTTGCTGCCCTCTAGCGGGAAAAGTATTAGGTGTAGGGTTTAACGGATTGCACCACGCGACTCTACGCCCCAAGTTACCCCTATATCGGGATTTTCAGCGGATTTCTAGGGGTCCGCGAATCTGTCGCTGAACGTCAATGTCAATAATTCGCTAAGTATACAGACGTGAAACAGGTAGATCCGATGTTTGAAAGTAAAGCCCCAGTCACAAATTTGACGCACCTTTGACATTTCCTGACACCCACGTGACTATTGTATTAACTTTTGTGTTTTGCGATGTTTTGACCTTATTTAAAGTACTGCAAGCTCAAAATGTATGATTAATGTTGTTTAAACCTCCTGAACGTGAACCTCCTGTGTCCCTCTGCTCCAAGCACGCGTCTATATACATCTGTTTTAAGTGATCTTAACCTCTCACAGCTCATCAGTTCCCCTACTCGATTCAATCCACCCTCCACTCTCGATCATATCATCACAAGCCTGCCCATTTCGGAATGCTCGGTAACAATACCTCCGGTGCCCATAGCCGACCATATGACTATCTTGGCCCGCGTTCCACTCCGTCGTCATAAATCACCGCGCCAGTCTTTTCAGATCCGCCCCTGGCGAAAAGTTAACTGGGACGCGCTGTGTCTGCATCTGTTACAGGCCGACTGGCAACCTCTGTATCGGGCGGAGGGGATCGAAAGCAAATTAGAGGAATTCATGAAAGTATGGCTCAGCGCTATTGATATTTACTGTCCAACTAAAACTGTGACGCCGCGCCGTCCACACTGTCCTTGGGTTGAAAATAACCCGGAACTGCGAGAGATCATGGACGAGCGGGACCGTGCTTTTACAATCTGGCGTGCATCTGGTGCAGAGTCTGATCTGTCAACGTACCGCCACCTTCGAAACCGTGTCAAGCGTCTTCTTGCCAAATCCAAGCGGGATTACTTGTGTTCTTCAATGCTATCGGACCGAACAAATTTTTGGAGGAACATTCGAAACTTCGCCATACGCCCAGGGACTGACAGCTCCTCCGAACCTTTAGGGACTGAAAAAGCCGACGAATTCAACCGCGACTTCGCCTCTATTGGTCCCCGCATTGCCACAGAGCTGAAGGAGCGTCATATTGGCAACGACATGCCTGATATCTCACACAAGCCGCCCCGTGTCATCTCCACAAACCTGATCCTACATCCTGTGACACTTCCTGAGCTTTCCAAATATCTGAATGAACTCTCCTCTTCAAAAGCCGTCGGTGTCGACGGTGTACCATTGATTGCTATTAAAAACTGTTTTGCCGTTCTAGGACCACATCTACTTCATGTCATCAATGCGTCGATTGTCAACCGTGTCTTCCCGGCCGCTTGGAAAACGGCATTAGTGGTACCAATCCATAAGTCAGGACCGCGCCATGTCGCGAACAACTTTCGGCCTATTTCCATTCTACCAGTTCTCTCGAAACTGTGTGAAAAAGCAGTGTGTGCACAGCTCTCCGCGTATTTTGTCAAATGTGATTTGTTTTCTCCCTCACAATACGCTTACAGGCCGTGCCACTCGACCGAGGACGCCGTCCTTGATGTGACTGAGTGGACTTCGCGACGAGTCGATGATGGACATGTGGTAGCAATCACGTCATTGGATTTAAGCAAGGCTTTCGACAGTGTTGATCACAGTGTGCTCCTGATGAAACTCCAGTGGTACGGTGTTGACCCGACCTGGTTCAAAAGCTATCTTGTAGGACGACGACAGATGGTGAGGGGCGGCTCTCTTTTCCTTCCTCTATCCCATGGGGTCCCACAAGGATCCCTCATTGGTCCGATTCTCTTTAGCATCTTTACAAACGACCTTCCATCCTATCTCCCCCACGGTCGTTTGGTATCTTACGCCGATGACACCCAGCTACTTGACTCAGCACATCCAGACGACCTATCATCTCTTAAATCACGCCAGGAGAACTCTCTCCTAGCCGTTCAGTCTTACTTTACTGCAAATTCACTAAAAATGAACCCCTCAAAGACCACTCTCTTGCTAATAGGTACCCCCAATTCTCTCAAGAAGACAACATCCTTTCATCTGAACTTTCATGACTTCATTCTAAAGCCCTCCTCGTCCGTTAAAATCCTTGGAGTTACCATCGATAGCAATCTAACATGGGAAGCTCATATATCCACCGTTGTTAAAAAGTGCAACTCCTTTCTCTTTTGTCTACACAAAATCCGCCATCATTTAAATGCTGATGCCCGTCAACTACTTATCCAGGCACATGTGTTCCCCTTAATCCTTTACTGTCTTTCCGTCTGGGGAGGAGCCACCGCTAACCGTCTGGGCCGCGTGCAGAAAGCTCTTAATTTCGCTGCGAGGATCGTCACGGGAGCGCGGCGTAGCGACCATATATCTCCGATTCTAACAGCATTAGGCTGGCGCACTGTCTCAGAGTTAGTTAACCGTCGCGACTGTATGGCCATACACCGGGCCTTGAATGACCTCCGCGCTCCTACTGCCACCCGCGCACTGTTTTCGTACCGGGCTGATGTCAGTGCGCGAACGACGCGCGCCAGCAGTACGGGGGTACTTGAGTTACCTGGTTTTCGCCTCAGTATGTCGCGGCGAAGTTTCTCCTACAGAGCGGCCGCAACTTGGAACCGCCTGCCGCAACAACTTAGGTCTTCTCGCACCCGTGCCCGTCTCACGGCTATGCTGTTGTTGTTGTTGATTTTCCCTCCGGCCGCGGGTGGCCCCGCGGCGTAGCCTCATCGGCTCTGGAGGGCCCTGAAGGCGGCCACCAGGGCCGCCACCACGTCACTGCGCCAGACCTCGTCGGGTGTTGGTAGGATGTTCCCTACGGCCGGGATTTTGAGGCGAACACCCATCAGGCCCGGGCACGTGAGCAGGATGTGCCGGGGGGTGTCCGCCTCTTCGCCGCACAGCGGGCACCGGGCGGCCTCGCATAGCAGGTCCCGGCATTGGGCGCAGGCGGCTGAGGGGCTCCGGCCGATGGAGTGCAGGAACTGGGTCGATCCACTCCAGTGGCCAGTCCGGATCTGGTGGACATCGATGGCTGTCCGCCGATCCAGGCCGGGGACCGGGGGCGGGTATCTCGTACCCATCAGCTCCCGGTACCAGCCGGTCGCCGCTCTGCGTGTCGGGTCTGGGTATGACGGTCTGTCCCTGGCCGCCTGGTCCCTGGCTAGACGGGCCGCAGCCTTGTAGACGGTGTTGACGTCGATGGAGGCGATTTCTTGATCCAGCGCCGCCGCCTCCCCCGCCAGCACGTCCGCCGCCTCGTTGCCTGGGATCCCACAATGCGATGGGACCCACTGCAGCGTCACGTGGCGGTCCGGTGTGGCGATTTCCAGCAGGCGGCTCCATATCTCCGCCCCCTGGACCGTCCTCTGGGCCGAAGGCCCCTCTCTCAGTGCAGCCAGGGCAGACTGTGAGTCAGTACAGATTATTATTGGCAATGTGTCGTCACGAGGGTGTGTCGCCAGATGTTCCAGGGTCATTGCGATGGCCAGCATCTCCGCCCTGAAGCTGGAACAGAGCGCTCCTGCGGGCCTCTTCAGCTCAGTGCGGTCATCATCGGCGTGGACGACCAGCGCGCCGGCCCCTCCACAGAGAACGCCTCCAGTCGCCGACCCGTCGGTCCACACCCAGGTCGCACATTGGGTCAGGGACGCCAGGTGGTGTATGGCGGCTTCCTTCTTCGTGGAGGCGGCAGCTCCGGCTGGGAGCCCCGCTCCGATGTCCAGGTTAAAGCTGATCGTGCCGGTCGGTTGCCAGGGCGGGGGGCGCACGGGGAGCAACGGCTCCACCGGTGGCTCCACTCCAAGGGTCCGCCACACCTCCCGACCCAACTGGCGCCATCCGCAGACGGTCTTGAGGCGCCGCGGTGGGTCCGCCACGGCCAGTCGGTGTAGCGGGTCCTCCTCGGGCAGTGCCATGGCCTTCGCCAGCATCCTCGCCGCCAGTGCTGTGCGGCGCGCCGCGACCGGGGCCACGCCGGCTTCGGCCATTACTCCGTGGGTGGGGGCCGACCCGATGCAGCCCGTTATGACTCGGGCCGCGGCACGCATCTCGCGTTCCAGAACTTCAATGTTAGTCCTGGCGGCCGCCGGCATCCAGGCGGCCGCCGCATGTTCGATGGCTCCCCTAACGTAGCCGTTGGCGACGGCTCGGAGTTGTCTCTCCTCCAGGCCCCAGCTGCGACCGGTGATTCGTCGTAGTTGAGAGATGCGAGGGCGGACGCGGCGGCGGAGGTTCCTGCAGTGGGGGCCGAACCCCAGAGTCCTGTCCAACGTTACGCCGAGTAACTTCAGTTCAGGGCCTCCTTCCACCGTCTGGCCCGCCACACGGATGCGGCAACCGACGGCGTCCCGGTGGCTCTGAGACAGAACTAGAAGCTGGGTTTTCTGGCCCGCCACCTCCATCTTGTTCTCCCGGGCCCACTTGACCAGGGTATCGGCCGCTCGTTGTGCCCGCTCCCGCGCGACTTCAATCGTGTTGCCCGAGCACAGTGTGGAGGTGTCGTCCGCAAACATGTACGGAGTAGTGCCCGGCAGGGCTCGGAGGGTTGACGCTAGTGGAGCCGACCACAACAGAAACAAGGTCGGGGACAGAACACTGCCCTGGGGCAGCCCTGCCCTGTAGACGCGCTCGCCGCTCCTTGCTCCGTTGAGCTCGACACAAGCCCGCCGGTCTCTAAGGAAGCTCCACACCCAGGAGTTGAAGCACGCCGGTACTCCCATCTCAGCGAGCCGGGCACGCAGGAGGCGATGGTCCACCTTATCGTACGCTCGTGCGAAGTCGTACGCAACGAGGACGAATCTCTGCGCCGACTCACCGTCCGGCAGCTGTCTCCGGGATGGGGGGCACGGCTTCAGCTGCCATCCGTCCTGAACTTGTTGGGTTAGACGAGCGATGGCATCCTCCACACCCCGCTTCTCTCTGAAGCCAACCTGTTCAGGCGGGATCATGCTTCGGGTTGCGATGATGTGGTTTAGTCGAGTCGCGACGAGTCGTTCAGCCAGTTTGGCGATGTGGGATGTCAGGGCAATCGGGCGGTAACTTGCTATGAGCCGTTGGTCCTTCCCGGGCTTGGGAATGGGCACGATGACGGCGCGCCGCCATTGCCACGGGACCAGTCCGGTAAGCCACGAGGCGTTGATGAGACGGAGCAGAGCTCTGCGAGCCACCGGGCCCAGATGTCTGAGGTGCTCGTTGCACAGGTCATCGGGTCCCGGCGACTTCTTCAGTTGGGCGCTGGAGATTTGACGCAGCAGTTCTTCCTCCGTGAACGGTGAGCAGCAACCCGTTCTGTTACCCCTGCACTCTACGCAGGTGCGGACTTCGGCTTCTTTCAGCTGTTTCTTGGCCCGGCGATCGATGGACTTGGCTCGCACCTGTCTGGAAACGTAGGCGTACGTGCGGTTGAACGCCGTTGCCTTGTCCCTGTCCGTCACCAGGGTGCGGCCGTTGTCTTCCATGGTTTCTTGTTTTCTGTGGTTGTCATCTGACGCTCCCTCCCACATCTTCAATATCTTGTGGACCCGCCCGAGGCTCTGGTGTTTGTTGAGGTCCTTCGACACGAAGTCTCTGAAGTGTCGTTGAGAGACGCGGCGCTCGATGGAAGCGGCGCGTCTCTTGGCCTCGATCCAACGTGCCTTGGCCTGGGGGTCCCTGTTACTGTTTTGCATGGCTCTTCTCGCCGCTCTCCTGTCTTCGATTGCCTCCTCCAGCTCCGGGTCCAGAGCCCAGGGTTTGGCGTCGGCTCGTGCCCCTCTTGGTACGTGGGCAACACTAGCCTGTTGGAGGATCGAGTGGAACCTGGTAGCCATCTTCTGAACTGGTTCGTGTTCCGGTTCCGCTCCTTGGAAGGCGGCTTCACACATCTCTTGGAAGGCCAGCCAGGCGGCTTTCTTGAATGACCACTTGGTTTTCCGGATCCTCTTGGGGGCCGACTGTCCAGTCTGCAGCTCCAGGAGCATCGGGAGGTGGTCACTGCCCATGTCTGGGCCTGTGTCCCACTTGCACCTCCTCGCCAGGGACGGGCTGCAGAAGGCGGCGTCCGGGGCCGACTGCCCGCCAGATCGGTAGCTGGTGAAGGTAGGGCGGCCGTCGTTGAGGGTCACCCAGCCGGTCCTGTCCAGCCACGCAGCGATCTTCTCGCCCGTCTCATCCGGGCCTTCGCAGTCCGCGTCCCACAGCGGGTGGTGAGCGTTGATATCGCCGGCGACGATGGTGTTGTCGCTAGTGGGGAGGTAGTCGGGATCGAAGTTGTCGTGTCTCTCGTCTGCCTCATCTGAGCGGATGGGCGGGCGGTAGATGTTGATGATGTCCAGATCGGGATTACCAGGTAGGCGAACGCCACAGATCTCGGTGGTGTCGTCTGCTCCGGGCTTGAAGGGGCCGCTCAGTACTGTGAAGTGACGACCGTCACGCATGTAGATGGCGACGTCGCCTCCCTTCACAGGGCCACCAGCTCTACGGCCTCTGGAGCGTCGAGTCACGACTGGGGGCTGGAAGCCAGGTATCCTTGGTGCCGTCTTAGGGAATTGGCCCTCTTGTACCGCGAGTACGTCGACGTTGGCCTCAAGAAGCCAGGGGGACAGCTCCGCAATCTTCGGGCGGAGGCCCTCCGCGTTCCACACCACAAGGGTGAGGAGACTTCTCCGGGCTCTGTTACGGCGATATCGTCGGTTGCGGGCTCTGCGACGGTGTCGGGTACCCGGTCTCACAGCTGGCGCCTCCCCGCCGTCGTCGGTCCCGGCGGGGGGCGCTGACCCGTCGTTAATCATTTAGCAGGCCGAGCCGCGCGAGCGCGGCTCCAGGCCTGCCGATGGGCGTACGCCGCCCCCGGGCGTTGAGTGTCGGTTGCTGAGGTGGCGCAGCAACGCAGCGGTAGCCGGGTGGCCACCGCCAGGGCCCTCGCTGGAGAGGGCAGGTTGAGCCCGTTTGGCTTCCTCCGCAGGTCGCCCCAGCAGAGGCGGGTCCGGGTGGACCCACACCTCCCACCACTTGAAGGCGGGCTCGATCGGGAGGCTCACGGCTATGCTCGATGAACATGCACTGCCCTGAAATTTGTATCGTCTAGTCGTCAATTTCGTCTTTGTCTCTGGTCACTCGTTCTCTGTTCTTTCTGTTGCACATGTACTTACTGATGTTACTGAACCTAACACGGATCGCACAATAAGCCACACACGTGGAATGATTCGTTAAATATATGAATATAAGAATATAAGAATATTAAAGCAGCATATTAATAATTATGTTTGAAAATTATCGATAAGCTGCTTATAACAGGTCACGTGATTGCTACCAGATTATGTGCTCAGAAAGCATCTTTTCAACTTCGATTTTGAACAATTTTTACCTCCTTTGAGGCCAAATGATGGACGGTTTGAGGCACACGATGAAATGCTGAATCTATTGATGCCAAAATTTGTTCGTTTTTTGCATTTTTAGACTAGTATATCCTGGCTCAAACTTTGACCAGTTTGTGTGTAAACCCTATGGTGAAGGGAAAACTTCACGCCCAGCAGGCCTCATTACAGTGCTGCCAAATCGTGTTTGGTGGGGGTCGCTGAAATCCTTCTCCTCCACGCCGCAACCCCCTCCGGGCTGGACAGGCAACTTTATCTCATGCGGGCTGCTCCCTTGAAGCGGCACCGCTGCTCCCGAGGGAGCGCACCCCGTAGCCGGGTGCAGTGAGTGCCTTGGGGCTGGGTGGCCTGTCCTCTGAGGGGTGTTCACGGGCACCGCACACTGCTGCGTGCGCTGTGTGCGGTGCGTCCATCAGGCGTGGGGGTAGGGGATGGGTAGGCGGTTCTGACGTCACGGCTGCGTGCGGTGGACGGTCCGCTGTGGCCAGTCCCGACCGGCCACAGCGATCGCTGTGTGCGGTGACGGAAGGCTGACGTAGGGACGCAGTGGGCGGAGCTTGGAGGCTGTGTGCGGTCCGACCGCACACAGGGCCCGTGAACAGCCCTCAGGACGGGCTCAGCCCCGGCGACTCACTAGGGTGCCTGCCCAGACCAATGTCTCCCCCTAATTCCTATCATCCTTCCGGCTCTGCAATGGTCTTGTCGACCGAAAGGGCCTAACCCAACAAAACAAACGAACAAACGTCTGGACAACGAGTTGGCTGTTGTGATGTTGGCTGTTGACTGTTGTGAGGCGCTCATTTGCTACCCTCGACGTGATTACGCCGGCCGTTTCCAGGTGGCACCCGTTACACCGGAACAACTGTCGCGTGTCGTTGGTAGGATGGCCAGCAGTACATCGTGTGGCGCTGACGGACTATGTATACGTTTTATCAAACAGTGTTTTGGCTCCATCTATCCCGTCATCACCCACATCGTCAACTCCAGCATCACCAGTCACAGCGTCCCTAGCTCATGGAAATTAGCCTTGATCCATCCCATCCAGAAATCACCCAAATCCACAGACGTAACCAACTTCCGCCCCATATCAATCCTTCCCACCATCGCCAAAATCACTGAACGCGTCGTTTACGAGCAGCTTTTTACCTATTTCACCTGTCATCATTTATTCTCGTCTAGTCAGCACGGTTTTAGGACGAACCATTCTACCGACACCGCACTTTTAGATGTTACAGACCGAGTGTTTGAGGCTATGGACCGTAAGGAAATCACACTTTTGTGTCTTTTAGATCTGTCCAAATGCTTTGACGTCGTACCGCACGCCGGACTTTTACGTAAACTTGAACTGTACAGGGTGTCTCACAAAAAGTGTACAGATTTAAAATGAAGATATTTCAGCATATAAGCACGCGCTCACGTCAAATGCAGGCTTAAATTGAAGCTTAGCTCGTGCAAATTTATTTCACATACAATTTGCTAGTGAGAGTCATGAGACAGTTAAGTGAAGAGGAAAGGAAAATAATCGTGAAATTTTACCTTCAAACCGGTTCCCTGGTATTGACTCAGAGGAAATTTAGGGCTCATTTCCCTACAATAAGAGAGAAACCGCCGGCAAACACAATAAAACGGCTTACTGAACATTTCTTGGCTCACGGAACAGTCGGAAATCAAAACACTGGAAACAGCGGCCGCAAGATAACTGCCCGAACACCTTTGAAAATCGGACAAGTCATTCGGCGAGTTGAGGAAAAGCCTGGAGTGTCCGTGCGGCACCTTGCGCAACAAGTTGGACTCAGCCGCTGTTCCACGCATCGGATTCTTAGGAAGGACCTGAAGCTTAAGGCATAAAGGCTATCAACATCTCAAGAGCTTTCCAAGTCTGCTTGCCTACAACGGTTGGAGTTTTGCCGTTGGTTTTTAGGAAAGTGCTCGTCTTGCCCCAGTTTCATCGGCAACATTTGGTGGTCCGACGAGGCACACTTTTACCTTCACGGCTTACCTAATCGTCAAAACCACAGACACTGGGGCAAACACCCGCCAGAGAAGACTTTGGAAGTCCCATTACATTCTCCAAAAGTGACGGTCTGGTGCGCGCTTAGCGCCCAGGGCATAATCGGACCGATCTTCTTTGAAGACGGTGACGGAGAACCAGTGATGGTGACTTCAGACCGTTATCTAGCAGTGTTGAAGCGCTTTTGGCGGTCTCTCAACAGCAAGTGCGCGGACACCATTTGCCTGCAATGGTTCCAGCAGGACGGCGCTCCAGCGCACACGTCAAGAGCCACGCTGGCCTGGCTGACCGAGCGCCTGGGAAGCCGGCTGATCTCCAGGCGGGCCCCCCACAGCTGGCCACCCCACTCACCCGACCTCACCCCCATGGATTTCTATCTATGGGGGTATCTGAAGGATGTCGTGTACGTGAAGGCGCCGCACACGCTAGACGAGCTCAAAAAGGCCATCAGAGGAGCCATACGCGAGATAACCATGGAGACATGCGCCCGTGTAGCCCAGGAGACCATGAGGCGCGCCACCACGTGCGCTGAGCGCAAAGGCTGTCATTTTGAGCATCTAAAAAAATGAGCGCATAGCTAGAGTATGGGAAACTGATTCGGTATGTGAATATAAAGACGTGCAAATGATATGCGAATAAATTTGCAAGCTTTGTGCTTTCCAGCGATATTTGTGTTTTTTACGTATGTTTTTAACTTACGGAGCTATTTACAAAACAAATATGTACACTTTTTGTGAGACACCCTGTACAATGTCGACACGCGCTGGTTTGAGAGTTATTTGGCCGACCACCAGCAGCAGGTGGTAGCTGAGAGCCACTCTGGCTCTCGAACTCTGTCGGCGGCGCTGCCGAACCCCATCGGCACCTATCAGGGGACATCGCTCGGACCGCTCTTGTACAGCATCTATGCTAATGATATGTCGCTATTCGTTGATGACGCGAGCATCGTGCAGTACGCGGACGACACTCAGGTTCTCGTGGGCGGGAGGCCCGGAGACATTGGCGCCCTGATCGGATCCATGGAACGAAATTTGTCACTGCTCTCGAACTGGTTTGGCAAAAATGGTATGAAAATCAACGCTAAGAAAACTCAGCTCATTGTTCTCGGCACTCGTCAAAATCTACGGCAGCTTCCAACAGTCAGCATCAACTTTATGGGCGCCACTGTCTCCGGCTCTCCCGCGGTGCGGAATCTGGGTGTCGTATTTGACCAATGTATGTCGTTTGCCGCCCATACCGATGATGTCGTCCGGCGCTGCACAGGTATTTTAATCGGATTTAGTCACTCTAGACATATTTTACCGCATTCGACGCTCACCACCCTAGTCCAAAGTCTAGTCATTTCGCTCATCCGCTATTGTATCAGTGTGTACGGCTCCTGCAATACCACTCAGCTCGCACGTCTGCAAAAGCTGCTGAATTTCTCAGCCCGTGTGATATCGGGGCGTCGGAAGTTTGATCATGTTAGTGACGTCCTGCGTGACCTGGGATGGCTGTCCGCGCGTAACATGTACTTATACCATGTGCTGACCCTATTGAAACGTATGCTGGTCACTGCACAGCCCGAGTCAATCGCGAGTAGAATAGTGCATAGACGTGACGTACATCAGCGAGCCACAAGACAGATAGATATGCTACATGTGCCCAGAATCAAATCGGAGTCCGGGAGACGATTCCTCTTTACCGCCGTGACAGCTTTTAATAGCCTACCACCGGCGATGTGTGACCTGAACCTGCGCGCGTTCAAGGCAGAGTTGCGCCGGCACTTGTTGGGACAACAGGCGGCCGACCGTTAGCAATACTTCATGACGACACGTTTGTGAGAGAGTGACTGCGAACGAATGTCTGTATGTGTGCGTGCGTGCGTATGTTTTTCCCACGACACCCATCATTTTATATTGCGACCCAGGTTCAGGAATAGCCATTTTTGTGGAATGAGCCTACGATGTCAAATAAATAAATAAATAAATAAATACGCTGCCCCTGCTGTACAAGTCTGTGGTGAGACCGTTCCTCGAGTATGGCAACATTGTATGGGGGCCATTTGGCAGAGTCAATCAGAAACGGTTGGAGCGGGTACAACGTCGAGCGACTCGCATGGTTGACACCATCAGACATCTCCCATACACCGAGCGTCTGCGCCGACTCGACATACCGTCGCTGTACTATCGTTGTCGCCGAGGGGACATGGTGACAGTGTTTCAGCTGTTCCATGGTGGCATGTCAGTGGCGGCCCCCGCCGAAGTTAGTTGGTAGCACTGCTGCTCCACGGCGTACATTTCCTACCAGTGGCGGATCCAGGGGGGGGCAAAATGGGCATTTGCCCCCCCCCCAAACGGCATGATTTTAACATTACGCCTATGGACGATGCATGGAAAGAATCGATAAATTTTTATGGTTTGCCCCCCCCAAACCTCTGAGCTGGATCCGCCTCTGTTTCCTACCAGCATGGGTGTCGATTTGTATACCTTTGGGGGTGCTGCAGCACCCCCAATGCTCAAATGAGCACCCCCAATGGTTTTCCGGGCACCCCCAATGATTTTGTCCCTCAATAACTCCCACTAACTCTGCTTGAGGAAAATAACTGTTCTGCAGTATTTCACTACTAAAAATAAAACAATTACGCAATTTACAAGGCATGAAATAAAGATGTAAAGAAAAGAAAAGTTAGTTTTAAGAAGAAGGGCGAAAAAAGACGTTAAGTTGCAAAGACACTGGTGTGGGTCCGTCGTACACGTGTGTCGGACCCTTAGAGCTGCTGGCGCGTACTCTTTACAAGCCGGCAGGGGGCTCCAGAGACCGGCGACGGGCCCTCAGAGGACAGCAAAGGGCCATCAGAGGCCGGTGGTACCTTCAGAAACCCTGTGGGGTCGTCTTTAGAGACCGGAACGGACTCAGACGCCGATGGGGCCCTCAGAGTCGCCGGTGTGGGGCCTTCAAATGTCACCGGTGGCAGGGTGGCCGTCACATACGCACTTGTGGGGCCTTCAGAAGCTACGATGTTGGGCCCTCAGAGCCGCCGATATACATAGGGCCTTAAGAGGCACTAGTGGTGGGGCCCTCAGATATGGCAATGTGGGGCCCTCGGACTGGAGGCGCCGGTGCGGGGGCTTCACAGTCGCCGGTGACGGCCCTCACACTTCACAGGCGCCGTTGTGGGGCTCTCTGAGACACTGCTTTAGGGCCATCACAGGCGCGCGTGGGGCCCTCAGAACTGCTGTTACGGAACGGACCCTTCATAGGCCGACAAGAAGATATCAAGAGGTCACCGGTGCCTTCAGGAGCCTTGTGGGGTTCTCAGAGACTGGCATGGTGCGCTCAGACGCCGCTGGGACCCTCCGAGTCACCTGTGTGGGGCCGTCAGGGTCGCTGGTAACTGACAAGGGCCCTCAGAACCGCCCATGTAGGGTTTTTAAAGGCATTAGTGTAGGGCCTCAGAGTTAGGGGTGTGGGGCCCTCAGAGACGCCGGTGTGGCGCTCAGGGGCGCCGGTGAGGGCCCTCACAGTCGCCGTTATAGGGGCCCTCAGAGAAATGGGTGTGGGGCCATTACAGGCGGGTGTGCAGCTCCTAGAGCTGGCACCCTATAGGCCGGTTAAGACCCCCAGAGGCCGGCAAGTGGCCCTCAGAGGCTGGCTTGGGGCCCTTATGGAGATAATGTTGGTACTTGTGGGCCCATGAGGTGTTCTTACGAGCCCTGTGGGGCCCTTCTGAGTCCAAATACCTATAGCCAACGTGGAACCTCAGCGTCCAATTGGCGCTGCAGGGCCCCTCAGGCCCGAATAACCCGATGAGCCCCTCACCCTGAACCTGATGGGGGGGCATGTGCCTCACGGGCCCACCTGGCTACGCCACTGAAGAAAATCGTAAATATCGAAATGCGACCACCTGTCATTTTTTCAACGATTATTGTGATCGTCTGATTAACGCCAGAGCCTCGTAGCTATACCGTTGCCTCCCGCGCAATATCCGCCCCCTGTGGACCGCAGGGGCTGCTGCACCGGTGCTAATCGCGATCATCGGTTTCTGTCACCTTATTACAGAGGTGCCGGGGCTGCTGCCGAGCTGCCGGCAAATGTACGATTTTTTTTCGGAAAGATGTTTATTGTAATGAGGTAGCCAAGTACTAGGACGAGCAGAACGATTTTGAAGAACGTTTAACCTGTGGGAAATATTAGTGGAAATCCCGGGATTATCAGTACCTTATGGTGATACCCAACCATGCCTTGTACGGTTGTGCCCCATGGCAAAGCTGCAATCTTTCACCCGGTGCAGGGGTTGAGCACCCCCAACCATTTTGAAAAATCGACACCCCTGCCTACCAGCCCATAGGGTTTACGTGTTAAATGGCCTGTTTTCGGCGAGCGATATCTCGGTCAACCTTTGAAGGGATCAATGGTTCTTAGTCTCAAATGATAGATCGATGAATTTTCTTTCGACAATTCCTCTACCATTTTTCACGAAACCCAGCCGATCTTCTACGGCGTACAGGGTAAAGATTTCTCTGCACGCCAGCACCCGCGATCCGCCTCTCCGATCGTCGGCGCGCGTTCCTCGGTAGCGCAGTCGGTAGCGTATCGGGCTACGGACCCGAGGGTCGTGAGTTCGAATCCTGGGAGCGCCGCGTGATTTTGGCTAGAATTGAATGATGTAGATTCTTGAATGTTTGCATTATCAATTATTAATAGCTAATTGAATGTATCTGCCCACTAATCGGCCCCTAAAACCTGTTATTTAAGAAATTTAAGAAATGAATGTCACGTGCGCGTCACGACTGCCAACCATAAGCGCTACCATATTCTAGTTTGAACTAACTTTTTGCTAGTCCCGACCACATATAGTAGGTTTTCTAGTAGTTATACTAGAAATTCCTACCAAAGTTCGTCCTACCCTTCACTCAATATACCCTGGTCAGTGGTTCCTGAAGCGCTTCCGACCAGACACAGCTCCGACCGCACAAGGGGACATCAGTGGAAGCTAGCCTGCAGAAACCGAACGCAAGAACGCTCACGAGGAGGAACACCTTCAGCACAAGAGTCGTGAATGACTGGAACTCTCTGCCAGCTTCTGTAGTGTCTGTCATGCAGCGTCAATCAGTTCAAGGCCATGCTGGACGAACACTGGAAAAGCCTGAACTTACTTACTTACTGGTCTTACTGGTCGAGCGGCAGCGTCGTTAGCCGACGGAGGCCCAATAGTTGGCCCCAAGCAGCCTCTGCTCCTCCTAGCTGGAACACCCTGGTCAGCGCCGCTCGGGAGAGAGTACCAGTGGCCAGCTGGCACATCGTGTGGGCAGCGCGGCCACGGGAGGTGGATTTCGCCGCCCAACCCCGCTGCAGGCCTCTCTCGCTCATCCTCCTCTCCTCCCACGACCCGTCGTCGCGGCTGCTCAGCTGTCGATCCCGTATGATGAGTTGGATGTCCTGCGTCCCGAGCTCCAGGTAGTCGGAAGCAGAACCGCTGCCAGCCAGGTGATCGGCTCTGTCGTTCAGTTGGACTCCGGCGTGCCCTGGGCAGTATACCCAGACGACTTGTTGAGGGAGGTCGTGCCACTCCGGAGGAGCCGATCCGCTCTCTAGTTTGCGCAGGAGAGACTGAGAGTCGGTGCAGATGATGCACGCGGCTAGATCAGGGTGGGCGCTTCTGGCAAGATCCAGACCGCGGAAGATGGCCTCCAGCTCAGCCCTCATGCTAGAGAGGCGAAGGTTACAGCCTCCACGGTGGGTCTGCAGGCTACCGTCTGGCTCCCTCATCACACACCCCCATCCCGATCTTGGGGTGCTTGTGGTGACAGAACCGTCAGTGGCCAGGACGACGAGGGGCTGTGGGAGCTCACTGCTGGTGTCGGCCAGGACCTCCTCAAACATGGCGTTCACTACGTGTGGTGGTAGCTCACGGTCGGTGCGGCTGAAGAGGTCGATCTTGAAGGTCCATCGGCATCTGGTGGCGGGAGGCGTCGCAGACCACAGGTGAGATCTGCGGATCTTGTGCCGACCGCAGAGACCGCGCAGAGCTTTGGTCCCATCGCGCAGCCAGCCCGTGCGCTGCAGACGTGCCAGTGGAGCGCGTGCCAGGGCTTGGTCGACGAAGTCGTGCAAGGGATGGCCGCAGTCGGAGGCGACGATGCACACCGCTCTGGCTCGCAGGACTTCGTGTAGGTCGACGATGGAGGGCAGGTCAAACATGTACCTCAGCGCAGTGACCGGCGTCTGTTTGGGGCACCCGGTGGCGAGTCGGAGAGCGCTGTTCTGGATCCGCTCGAGCTTGTCCATCGTTGTCTTCAGCGGATTGATGATCTCGAGTCCGTAGGTGATACGAGAGAGGACAAGCGAGCGATAGAGATGACTGATCCGTCTCAAGTCGACTCCCCTGCTGTAGGCCGCTTTCAGCGTTGACAGAGCGCGAACGCATCTGCTGCGCACTGAGTCGGCGTGGGCGTTAAAGGTGAGAGCCGGGTCCAGCGTCACGCCCAGCAGCTTTACTTGATCAGAGTAGGAGATGGGTTCATCACCCCCGTAGACCACCGCTTCCAACGGTTGGGTGGGGCGGCGCTTCCCAAAGACAGTGACGGATGCCTTCTGAGGGTTGATGACCAAGTCGAGATGGTCGCATGCGGCCTTCACATTGTTGACCACCTCCTGAGCGGTGCCGATTGCTGCGGAGATGTCCCTGTGCCACGCGACGATGGTGATGTCATCTGCGTAGCACAAAAGGATTGCGTTGTCAGGCGTGATGATGGAGGCGATGGGCTGCAAATAGGCGTTGAAGCAGATGGGCGAGAGGGGTGACCCCTGGGGCAGTGCGGTGGGAACGTCCGTCCAGTCGGACATCCACCTGCCACACTTCATGGAGCATCTCCGGGATCGCAGCGCTGCCATGATCCATCTGGTCAGCCGCACGTCCGTGTCGAGGACGAGGAGACGGTGGGCCAGCTTGGGGAGAGACACCATGTTGTAAGCGTCCTGAAGATCGAGGGCGACCAGGACGGCTTGCTCTCGACGTTCGAAGGCCTCGGAGATGACGTGCGTTACCACCCCTGCGTTTGTCCACGTGGACCGTCCCTTGCGGTATGCGCCCATGCCGGGAGGCATCCGAGGCTCCAGATGTGACGCCAGCCTCTCGCATACCATAGATTCAGCCACCTTCCCAAGCAGATTTTGTACTGCTATTATCCGGTGGCCCTCGAGGCGGTGGTGATCCTTCCCTGGCTTGGGAACTGGGACGAGGACGCTGTCGCACCACTCGGTGGGCACGATGCCGGAGACCAGGGACTCGTTGATCTCTGAGAGGAGCCGACTTTTTGACTGAGCAGAGAGGTTCTTGAGAGCAGAGGCTGGAATCCTGTCGGGTCCTGGGGATACTTGTCCTATGCGCTCGATCGCCCGAGTGAGGTCGTCCATGCCGAAGAGTTCAGATGGAGCGAGTTGCGGTAGTCTGGACGAAAGGTCTCGGATTGCTTCGTCTCTCCTGGCCATGTCGCCGCGGGAGCACTGGTCAACAAAACGCTGCAGAAAGGCGGATCCCTTCTCCTCGTCGGTACGCAGGATGCGGGAGCCCGCCACCATCTGCATGCTGGAGGTCTGCGGTTTTGAGTCGCCCATGGAGCCGATGAAACGCCAGAACTGGCCCGAGTCTCTGTAGCTCTCCTGCAAGAAGACGTCCCAACACCTGCGCTTGGACGAGAGGGTGATCCGCTTCCATACGGCGTCGGCCTTATTTCTGGCTGAGCGAGCAGTCTCCCTGGTGGAGGCGTCACACGATGATTTGGCGGCACGCCAATGTTTCAGCGCGGAGCGTTTGTTGCGCCATGCTGCATCTACCTCCGGTGTCCACCATTGCTTCCGAGTGGGCATCGCGGCTGCTTCTCGTCCCTGGCGCCGTCTTGACTTGGCTTCCTTGAAGAGCAAGGTGGAGTGGAGGGTTGTACCTCCTTGACGAAGATGGTACAGGCGAGGTCTCTGAGCAGAAGGCGAGGGCCCGGTCCTCGGAAACCGGACACGAACCTCGCACAGTAGGTGGTCGCTGGCACCGTGGTAGGTTGGGGCCCAGAAGACGTCGCCCGGCACATCCCCCGCGGAGAAGGCGAGGTCGATCGTGGTGTCTGAATCACCCGGACGATCAGCTAGACGCGTCGGGGTGGGGGAGGTCAGCAGCTGCAGACCGGAGTCTGAGAGCAGTTCTTCCAGTGCCTTGCCGTTAGAGTTGTGTAGACCGCTGGCGCACCAGGCTGGAGACCGCGCATTGAAGTCACCGAGCACCAGCGAGGGGCCTGGCAGGTTCTCGATCTGCTCCAGAAACCGCCAGTCATCCACGGCGGAGCAGTGTGATGCGTACACGTTGTACACGCTGACGGCGTCCCGCAGTCGGTCGTCTCCAACAGACACCCCTTGGATCAGGTAGTCCCCTGGTTCGAAGTCGGTGCAGTCCAGTGTTTTCCATGTCAAGCCGGGCCGGTCGCGGACAGCGATGAGGATGCCCCTCCCGTAGTCGTGACGTATGATGCTGAAACCTGGGAGCTGGAAGAAGTGGGGAGTGCTGAGCAGCGTCTCCTGCAAAAGAAGCACATCGTACCGTTCCGAGATGGTCTCCAGCTCCAAGAGTTTGGACCTTTCCCCGCGGACATTCCAGTATCCGATCATCAGATTTGAGTGAAGAAGTCTGGAAGACTTTGTGTGCCGGCAACGAGCTCCCGCGCGGCGACCCCTCACCGATCGAGAAGTACCTCGCGGGGACGAGCTCGAGGTCTGGGTGGATGACGCAGTCGAGTCGATATCGGGAGATGATACAGCTGATTGCAGAGACGAATCGTAGTCAGAAGTTCGAGCGCGGTCAGTTTCCGGGTGATCATCCGGGAGGACACACCTTGCAGCATGAACTCCATTGCGCGAGATGTGTACCGCAGGTCAAGTTATTCACCGCCGTTCAGAGTGCCGGAGCACCCCTATCTACACCGACCCTAGTGCAGAGGCGGCTAGGCCGGTGGGGATCCTTTTTTGAGTGTGACCTCTTCAGGAGGGCGGTACCCCACATAGGGCTGAAAAGCCCTCCCACCATCCCACCTCACGCGTGGCCCAGTCCCTGCGGCCATGAGGACATGGTTAGAACCCGATCGTGAGGAGGTGCTACTTCTCTCGACGTATCCAGGCGGGCAGCTCACGCCTGGCATGGCAGTCGACGACCGGTACCCTCCACTCGAGGGCCGCCCTTCTTGGTACTCGACCACGGGGTCGTGGTCAGAGTTGAGGAGGGACCTCAGGAGCACCCAACGTGGGATGCCCAAGAGCCCCCGCCCCCACCGCGCGCTGCTCAGCGTCCCAAGCGGTGACCATTTGCCCATGGCTGGGGATGCGAGTTGGACGGAGTCGGGACGTGGTCCACACAATGGCGGGCCCAGCACTCGCGTCCTGAGGGGGCCGCATCTCCTCCCTGTCATTTAGCCCATGACTGGGTCTGCGAGTTGACCGCGAGTCGGGACGTGTTCCTCAGCGCCACGAAGCGTCTGATGGGCCCAGCACTCGGGTCTAAGGGGGCCGCAGCTCCTCCCTTGCCGAAATATCCCGTCCGGCGGTCCGGACCACCTGACATGCATTTGCAATAGCAGGACGGCCACGAGCAGGCTGCATGCAGGAGATTTGAGAGGAGAGGTGTATATAGACAACATGCAAGCAAGCAGAAGTCATGCCACATCACTCCCCGTTGCCCACCCTGCCGCCCACCCGAGACAGCTCGTAGTGACCGACAGGGGCCTCTGTGAGGATCCCAAAGAAGTATGACATGAAGTATGACATTCCATACCCATAATAGCCCAGACTGTCCTAGTCCTAGAGCTCGATGCGAACGGGATCTCCAGGCCAAGTGGCCTTTTCCCTCCCGATCATTGTGAAGGTAAGATAAGGTAAGGAGTTGCGTTGGAGAGGCCGGAAATAGTGGCGATTTCAGTGGACCGCAAGAATGGACCGTCATTGGAATGATTCTTTTTCAAACCGTGCACTGTTTTTAGCTGGAATTTAATAGTAACTACAAAATATTTTTGTAATCAGGGGCGGAGCTTCCTATACAGTTGGTGGGGCGGCTGCCCCACCAACTTTGTATTTTGCCCCACCAATAAGCGTTTTGCCCCACCAACTTTAGCTGATTTCTAAGACTTTGTTGGTTTGCAAATTAATCTTTTCGCATTGAAGAGCTTTAGAATGTCTGTTTAATGCAAAATGATGTGTCTGTAATGATAGGAATTGATTCAGTGTGACATTTAACTCAATCGGACATTGTGGGTTTGACGACTTTTTGCCCCACCAACTTCCCTGGAGAAGCTCCACCCATGTTTGTAATTACATTTGGCCGAGAATGAATGCCATCAGGGAAGGTTTTACTGCCTGATTGCATTTTGTCTAGAAGCATAGGGTGCTGTTATGTTGCAGTTTTTGCGCTTTTGTTACAAAATATGAAGCGAACATGCAACAGGTTCCAAAGACGCAACCAAAGTCGTGACGTCACGATAAGTGGCTGGGCATAGATATACAGACAGACTGTCAGTCTGTATATCTATGTGGCTGGGGCATAATCAGCTGACGGCCCCGTGTTAAAGCAATGGGGCAATACTTTGCCGATCTTTCCTAAAAAAAAAACTGGACCTAGTTACGTATAGATAGTTTCACTAGCTGGATTTAGGACAACGATGTATGGTCTATTTTTCTATGTATGTATGTATGTATGTATGTATTGACTTCATGACAAACCATTCCATATACAAATAATGGCTATTCTTGGCGTCGAGTCCAAAAAGTAAAACACGGACGGATGGGAAAGTTCTAAAATGCACATACGAACATCCATACCACAAGCCACGCATCCCTGCACAGTACACATCACACATTGCAAGCTCAACTATTCACCATTCTGCACTCTCAGCAGATGGCTGCGGCAGTGGGCACTCAACTGACGAGGGCCCAGGTCGCGGAGATCCTGGGGCAAGGCATTGTACTCCGATACAGCCGAGTACAGGAACCGGCGGCGCCCGGACTCGGTACGTATTGCCGGCGTTTCAAGTGAGTCCGTCTGCCTTGTATCACGGCCGTGAATGCTTCCACGAGTCACAATTCTATTTCCCAGCGACTCCGGCTGCCCTGTGTGCATCATACGCTTCAACATGCTCAGTGAGTGATAGCGCCACAGGTTCTCCGCCGACAGCCACTGCAGCTCCCTAATGACATCACTTATATGATCGTATTTCCGCCGACCCGATATCACCCGAGCTCCAAAATTGATCAATTTCTGCAGCCGGGCCCGTTGCATTGCGCCACACACGCCGTATACACTGATGCAATAGCGTACGGAAGACATAACCAGCGCCTGCACCAGCGTAGTCAATGTCTCTCTCGGAAGGGCGTGCCGGCAGTGACTCAGCCCACTCAGAACACCTGTGCACCGGCGCGCCACATCAGTCACATGATCGATGAACGTGAGGCTCTGGTCAAACGTGATACCGAGGTTTTTGACAGTACGAGACCCGTTAATGTTGGAACCCATGAAGCGAACCGTGATCGGTGGGAGGCTACGAAGACCTTGCTTAGTTCCAATTACAATTAAGGGACTATGGAAAAATATTGCAAAATCTAATAACGCAAAGCAAAAAATTTGGTGAAAACCTAATTTGCGGCGAAGTTGACGCAGAAATACAAAACATTTCCAATCAAGAAGTTTAAAAATTAAAATCATAGATAAAAAATAAAAAAAGATTTACGGAATAACTAATATGGTAAATTTTCTCCTTTGCTTTTTACAAATAAAAAAAATATTAAATCAGCTCAAACTCAAATATGTCAAACCTTTCGCACCAAAATCCTACAACGTGGTCGCAGTTCGCGTCTTCAAGGTCATGTATTTGGTGCGTCAAGTTTGCCGCCCGTAACAAATTCGCGAAGTTCGGCCCTTTCCGCTTTAAAACATAGCATTTTTTAGGCGTAGAAAAATAGAATATACTCAGTTTTCTTAGAAACTGGCCCCCAAACTATCTAACTAGGTCCAGTGTTTTCTAAAAATACCGATAAAATTTCGTCCCATTGCTTTAACACAGGGCCGTCAGCTGATTATGCCCCAGCCACTAGTCATGACGTCACACTTCGGTTGCGTAGTAACATTGATGTATATCGCAAAATATCATATTGACCTCAAGCTCATCCGTTGCATGATCGAGTAGACAGATTAACACATTTCAAGTTTATCTTGGATCAGAGGTGTCAAAGTAATTCATCAGTGTCAGAGGTTAATTTGAGGGGAAGCTACGATAATTGCTCTTGTCCATCCACTAAGAAGTTATTAACCCGGCAGTTGCTGGGGTATTTCGCCACCCACCGTTTGCTGGGGGGGGGGGGGGCGTTAAACGCCCCCAGCCGATAACTCGAGAACCAATAGGCGCAGCGAAACGCACGAGGCGGCAAACGAAAGAACGCGACGAGACGCTTCAGATGAGTACTTTGAAGTTGAATTTTGAGGTCACAGGTCGGGTCAAGGTCAGGTCAAAGCCTGAAACCGGGCTTTCAGTAGCTTGGACTTCAAGACTTCGCAATGGGCGCCTCTCGTCATAAACTCTGTCAAAACGGCGCACAATCCATCATATAAGGCCTACAAGAGTGTCAGCTCCATGTAGTGTAGGGTTGTTCAAAAAAAACGAATTTTGGAAAAGTATATGGGCTCATGGCTCATGTGGTGTGGTATTCTTTTCTGAGTCCAATGATGCCCTTTTTTTGAAAAGTATTAACTATTAGGGGCTCCTCAAACGGCTTAAAGAGGACCATGTTACGCCCGCCGACCGGCCGGTATCAATAAGGGCGAGAATTCGACGCCGCGCACGGGCGGCAGCGCCTTATCGGCACCGCGCGGCACGACATCTGCCGGGCGGCCGGCCGGGCGGTGGGAAGTTTTAAGTGCGTGGTCATCACGCGGTTGGGGTGCGCTATCCCATGTTTTCGGGGCGGAAAGTTTCAGTGCAGCATCGGTGCGTCTGCCACGGTGGTCTGTGTCGATGGTACAGAAAATAACTCAAACAGAGCTCAGAAAAGACTGAATGATTCTGGGTAGTTGCCTCGAAACAATCCGTTTCAATAATACAGCTGCCTTCTTAACGTACTGTATCACTTTTTAATTCTTCAAAAAGCAAGCTCTGAAGTCTGAGCAATTACAGACTTCTTTGCATTGCTGTTGACAATTCAAGCTGCTTTTGGACGGTGGCTCGCAGCCCCAATATGCTGCCGCGTAACTCTATTCCAACGACGAAACGGCAACTTAGCGAGAATCGAAAATTTAACGAAGTAGGTATAACAGGAGCTGGCAAGGCTCCTGCATTGGTCTATCCGCCATGAGTGACACACCGGGGTAATGTGTCACGTCAGGGCAGAGCTGTGTCGTATGCCGGGTCTGGATTCGGGTCTTGATCGGCATCGGTGGGCACGGCCGCCCTGGCCGGACTGCCGGCGTCGCTTATGCTCGAAGGATTGGATAAACGGCGCTTGATTTAAATGAGTAGGTACTCCGGCTAATGTCTCTACTCATGTCTCACTTCGTCACACTGTCAGGGTGGCCACCCTGTCATTCCCAGACATGTTATGTTTTCTTTCGACCTGCTAATCTAAGTTAAACCCTGGCGTCGATTCTGTTGCCCCAGCATCTGATATCAACGTATCTGAATAATGACATTGGTGACGCCTATGATCGTCAAAGCCACCTCCAAACTTGGGCCGATGACTGTCGGGTCTCCTCTAAATTATGTCCTTGTGCATACTGCATTGCCAGCCCCTTCTGTACGTATATCGTGAATTTTCGATTCTCGCGAAGTTGCCGTTTCGCCGTTGGAATAAAGTTGGGCGGCAGCATATTGGGGGTGCAAGCTACCGTCCAAAACTAACGTAAATTGTCAACAGCAATGCAAAGAGGTGTGTTATTGCTCAGAGTTTGCTTTTGAAGAATTAACAAGTGATACGGTACGTTAAGAAGGCAGCTGTATTCTTAAAAAGGATTGCTTCGAGGCAACTACCCAGAATCACTCACTCTTTTCTAGCTCTGTTTGACTTATTTTCTGCACCATCGACACAGACCACCCGGTGGCAGACGCACCGATGCTGCACTGAAACTTTCCGCCCCGAAAACATGGGATAGCGCACCCCAACCGCGTGATAAAGACCACGCACTTAAAACTTCCCACCGCCCGGCCGGCCGCCCGGCAGATGTCGTGGCGCGCGGTGCCGATAAGGCGCTGCCGCCCGTGCGCGGCGTCGAATTCTCGCCCTTATGGACACCGGCCGGTCGGCGGGCGTAACATGGTCCTCTTTAAGCCGTTTGAGGAGCCCCTAACAGTTAATACTTATCAGAAAAAAGGCATCATTGGACTCAGAAAAGAATACCGCACCACATGAGCCATGAGCCCGTATACTTTTCCAAAATTTGGTTTTTTTGAACAACCCTAATGTAGGGGTCAGTCAAGCATAGGTCAGGGTCAAGGTCAGGTCAACCGGGTAGGCAAATATCCCCGAAAATCAAAACTGATATTCGCAGCCTGTGACACATGTTTTATGGGTAATTTAGGGCGTAGAACACGATGGTGACATTCATTTTATCATATGTGTACGTGTTTGGCTCAAAAAGTTCAATTTAAAGGAAATAGTTCACATTTTAACATGGGTTTTGAACTGGAATAGCAGTTCCGTAGCTTGGGCTGAGACGAGCATAAATCAGGAGCTTTTACAGCCCAACGATCAACCTAGGCAAAGATATTCTATTTCTCGTCCCGAAAAAGGTGTCTTGCGTTGAGCATGTGTGCCTTGCATATATTTGCATCCAGTATGAAACGAGCATGGGTACCGAAAATTCTTCAGAAACTAGAGAAATTATCTACGAGAACTCTAGAGAAATTCTCGTACTGATCAATAAGGACATTCAGGGGAACATTATCGCCCTTGCCAGTAAAACTAGTAAAAGGGCTAACTTTGCATGGTACTTTAATCTTTAATGCATTATTTCACGCACTGGCGGATCCAGGGTTTCAGCGCAGGGGGGGGGGGGCATACCAGGTCACGGAGCCAAACCTTCTCCTAGGGTACCCCCAAATCCTGTCTTCTCATCGGATTTAGGCCACTTATTTTTCGTCATAGCCCTGATACGATAGTTTTTTTTTCTTAAAAAAAAAACAAATGGTAGGCCACCTGGGCCCTGTTTCACCGGTGATAGCAACACGCTGCTATTACACGTGGGGCGTCGACAAATCGACAAATAAAAAATTAAATTTGCACCCTCATAATTTATTTTTCGTTGAAAACTGGTGTAAGGGGTTGTGATGGACGGGGAAGCCAGCTGTGACAAGGATTTTTTTTTCTTCGAACAACGGTTTCCGAGATATAGCCTCGGGCAATTCCAGCAGGTCGCGCTGCAGCCCTATGTTTGGCGGCCTATAACTCAGAAACTATTGGTTTTCTACGATAAAAACTTTATATGGTTCAACTCACAATCAGCCAACAAACATTTTGGCTATCTCGCATTTTCAATTTTTGAAAATGTTGATCACGTGACCTTTTGACCTATTTTTCGAAGAGTGACCTTGATATTTTCCCCACTGAAAGTTGTAATTTTGTCTGATGACGATTAAAGCCTTATCAATTGTCATTCATATGCGAAAATAAAAAAGTGGATATCGCCCTGCGTTGACCTCAGGTCAGGTAATTTTTATGACCTGTCCATTATTACGAGCGGGAGCGACAGCGAGATCTCGAGAATAAAGCATGATAGCGACAAGCGGTAAACGGTGCAGGGTACAAATGGATAAGGTCTATAATTTTTACTCAGGTCATTTTCAGGTCAGGTCAAAGATGACGTCACACTTGCCAGCCTATCTTGCCGGCCCTCACTTGCCGGCCCTCACTTGCCGGCCTATCTTCAGGAGCCCTGTGGAGTCCTTATAGATCGGCATGGGACTCTCAGGCGTCGCTGCAGCGACGCCTGAGGGCTCTCATGGGAGGACTCCCTGGGAGCCCTCAGAGTCACCAGTGTGGGGCCCACAGAGTTGCAGGTAGGTAGCCGTCAGATGCGCTTGTGTAAGACCTTCAGAGGCGCCAGTGTGGGGCCCTCAGAGCCGCTGCCGATGTAGGGCCTTAAGAAACATTGGTGTTAGTCCCTCAGATTGGTGGTATTGGGCTCCCAGAGGCGCCGGTGTGAGGCCCTCACAGGCGCCGTTATGGGCCCTCAGAGACACTGGTGTGAAGCCGTTCCATGCGGGTATGGGTCAGGACCCTAACTAGAGCTGAGCTGACGCTTAATGGGTCAGCAAGAGCACTCAGAGGCCAGCACAGGGCTATCAGAAGTCGGAGTGGGGCCGTTATGGAGATGTGTGATGTGTGGCGACTCAGGAGCCCGTGTCTCCGTGAGGTGCTCTCACGAGTCCTGCGGGTCTTATATCAGTCGAAATGAGGCACGCTTGGACCCTGAGCGGCCACTAATTGGCACTGCAGGGCCTCTCGGGCCCATAGGGCACCATGCATCTAATGAGGCGGCACGCGCCCCTTGTGTCCCCCCCCCCCCGCTTACGCTGCGCTGGCTGCGGCCATACAGGTAAATCGTATTCTAACCGTCCCTATTCCCAAGCATAGGCGGCGGCCGATTCCTGGCTTGCGCAATATGACTGCCGTCGTTACGCAATACGGTCAATAGGGTTGAAGCGGCATTGCTCCCTTGTGGTAAGAAGCAACATATTTTTTGGACAAAATAAAGGCAATGACAACTAAATTGAGGTTACTAAAACGACTCTGATCACAAAAGTACCTAGTTACTAGGAAGGCTTTCTAATCAATTTTTATTTAGTTCCTCGTTATAGGCGTAAGAAGTGTAAGTCTGAATGGGGGGGGGGGCATACTTGTACTGAATGCCCCTCAGGCTCCTGTCCGGGGGGCATATGCCCCTAACCTATTAATTTGAGGACTCGTTTTAGGGCCTTGGGCGGGCGGGCGGGCGGGCGGATGGGGTCTGGGGAGACAGATAGACGGACGGACGAACATACGGAGAGACTGAGGGACGGACGGACGGAGAATGGAGAAACGGACGGATGGATGGACGGACTGAGAGACGGAAGGGCGGACGGACGGACGGAGAGACGGACAAAGAGATGGACAGACGGACGGGTAGAGAGAGAGAGAGAGAGAGAGAGAGAGAGAGAGAGAGAGAGAGAGAGAGAGAGAGAGAGAGAGAGAGAGAGAGAGAGAGAGAGAGAGAGAGAGAGAGAGACTGAGAGAGAAAGAGAGAGACTGAGAGAGAAAGAGAGAGAGAGAGAAAGAGAGAGAGAGAGAGAGAGAGAGAGAGAGAGAGAGAGAGAGAGAGAGAGAGAGAGAGAGACTGAGAGAGAGAGAGAGAGAGAGAGAGAGAGAGAGAGAGAGAGAGAGAGAGAGAGAGAGAGGTGGTGAGAGAAAGGAGGATAAGACTAATGAAGGAAAAGGAAAAGACTAACAGAGACTTCAGGGAGGACGGCAAGGAGACTGATACCTACAGAGAGGAACAGTAGCGGCGGAACACCTTCAATTAAGGGGGGGGGGGCACTGCCAACTTTTGGTCCCATTCTTTCCATGCAACGCCCATAGGGCTAATGTTAAAATGCCAAAATCAAAGGGGGGACGGTGCCCCGGTGCCCTCCCCGTTCCGCCGCCTATGGAGAGGAAAGATGAGTGAGCAAGGGATTTGAGAGATAGGTAAAGAGACAGGGGAGAAATGTGATTTTATTGCTCCGCTCCTAATAACACTTCCTAAAATAAAATATAATTGGCCGTATTTATCGAATAAGAATCGGAAATTGTCAATTGAACGTCTGATTCGCTTACATCAATCGACAATCCGCCCTATACCATGTCTGACATGTTTGCAGTTTGCACCAAAGCCAGCTTGCAGGCTATAGCCTATACATCGAGGCAGTGGTATATACTATACATCCCGGTGAATCCCTGCATATAGCCGAGACCTCCGGCGGTATTTTCCCACGATCAGCCGGATTTCAAAGTCGTGTATTTTTCGTCCATGGCAGGCGGCCGGCGCAATCTCGGGGAAAGAGGCGCTCCAGTAACAAAAGCACGAGCAGATCGCCCAAGTGCCGGTGGCCGCGATAATTTCTCTAGTTTCTGAAGAATTTTCGGGACCCATGCTCTTTTAATACTGGATCGCGTGTGCCTTACAGAAACTGAAAATTTCTTCCTACACTGTAAAAAATGATAGCACGTTTTGTGTTATATGGCCAAAAACGACTCGGTACAGCCGTATCTCATAACACGCCACCGTGTTTTCTCATACACGGTAAATCCGTGCTACATAACTCGGTATGAGTTTTGACTTTCCAAAAAGTGGTGTTCGGTAACTGGATAAAGACGTGTTACCGAGTTCGATAACTCGCCAACATGTTTCTAGCGTATCGAATAACGTGTAAAATAGCTCGCATTAAAGATGTTAAGTGTTCCATAACACCACTGATGTTTCTGGGCTCGGATAATTATCGGCTACATAAACTTATTTGTGTTAACATATCCGGAAATTAGATGTTGATAAACTCGCCATAAAAGTGTAACGTGTTTCGTAGCTCGGTTCGTGTTCATATACTTCCCGTCCAGTACCTCCTTTTAGAATGTATATTAACGCAAATGAGCTGCATTACACGATTCAATGATCACGTTGAATGAATATACGAATATATAATTCATGTGGACTTATTGCGATGAAAGGCGTACCTTCTTTGATGCAAACGGGGCTGTAACAGCCCCAGCCGCGTTTAAACAGAGGTAACGTCTTTAACCGCAATAAATCGACATGAAGTATACATTTATACAACTCATTCCACATAATTATTGAGGCGTGTAACACAGTTCGTTTTGCTTTAACACACATCCTCGTTAGCCAAGTTCATTAAGTCTCAGAGTACAGATCTACTCATTATATATTTCAACAGATTGTTCACAGTAAACAATACACATGCGTCTGAGCCTCATCAGAAGTAACACCACGGCGGACGAGCAGTGGACAGTGGTCCTCCGCGATCAACAACACTAGTATTGTGAAAGACACCTATGAACAACACGTCTTTGGGCCTGGCGATGGGAGAGTAGAGGTGCCGTTTCACATGCATTCACTGGCGCGGTCTTCAGCTTGTCGAGCCGATCGTCGCAACGATTTTTTTAACGACTTTCCGGTCGACATTTGGGAGAGCTATTGCGTCAATACTAGCTGGGAGTTCTGAGCGCTGGGGCATTGAATTTTCTCATTGAACACGGGGAACATTGCCGCACAAACTAGGAGGCGCACACTCAGAGGCGTGTTGTCTTCGGAGATGGCAGCCTCGCTCCCCTCCACCCATGACACTATAGCGGTACGTGAGGAAATTCTAAAAAGCGTCCAACTTCTCCTGGTTCGTGTCTGAAATAAGAAAAAAAATAGTGTCAGTAAATGACGAAGTGCATGAATGAACGGCATAATGATACATACTCTAACTGCTGAGTAGTAAAGTAATCTTGTACTCTAACCTTCGCACGGGTGGGGGGTCGGGGGGGGGGGGAGTGTTGGCCACACCTGCCAGTTTTTTTTGCGAGTGTAAAAAAAATCGGCGAGCAGCGCTGCGAAACTTGGTATAGCTTATAATACATCAATTTCACATCGCGAGTAATATTTTCGATCCCGGGTCACATAAGGTCAGGTCACAGTCCAAGTTAAGTGATCATGCCTCTTTAAACTTTGTGATTCAGTCATTTCTAAAGTATATTCGTACATCCCAGAAGTTTGAAACTCATGCTATTGCATGAGCTTGTCAGTATGAACAATTTGCATTTCTCGGAATTTTGACATCTGTGACCTAAGGTCAGGTCGATTTTGTGACCCCTCCATTGACTTTTAGTCAATGGAAGAAAATTGAAATCCGCTTCTTTTGGCCGTAAATACCCTCAAACACCGGGACACAGATGAACATGGCACAATGAACCGGAAAATTGCACCTGTGACCCCCTTTAATGCCTCTGAGGTCATCTCAGGTCACGAACCGTCTCAAACAGTTTCTGAAAACACCAGGAATGTGTTCAGCTTAACAATACGAATCGAATGACTTGCAACATGACCTTTTCCGTGACCTTGACCTGAGGTCAAATTTTTAAGTTGACCTTTTCGGGTCAACTTATAGGTTATTCGACGCGTCTCCCCGACGTCATTTTTCTTTGACCTATGACATCACAGGACGGCAAGCAAGGTCAAATTGTAGCAGTTTATAATGACAAACATTTCATTAAAGTGACATCATTTAAAAGAGACGACAAAACGTTGATACCTAATAACCTATTTAGTCAGGAAGAGAGGGGCAAGTATCGTATATTAGATATTACTCTAGACTACTTTCAGTACCTAACAAGTGCCGAAAAATCGGACGTCACAAGAACAGTCGCTTTTTATTTTTTAGTCTTTCAAATAACTATATCACTGGCAGTTTTACAGACACATATTTTGTTAATTTTTAGGATGTGTATGGTTACGAAACGGGAGATGTTCAAAACCGTGACACTTTTTTGAGACACCCTGTAAAGGCAATAAGGAATAAGGATCTCTCCGACATATGCTCCGTTTTTAACTTCCCTAAATTAAAAAAAAAAAAACTGGAGGAGTTTTGAGTGTAGAAATATCAAAATATTTATATTTCTTTTTCGGAAATTTTGTGGTAGCAGTTTCCTTTGCCATGCATTTTGTACTATTGGTCTCAAGATAAGGGTCCAGGCGGCCTGTAGGTTTGATGCGGTGAATACCCTCACCCTCGCCTCAGCTGGAGTGGGGGGTAGGGGAGGGGGTGCGTTCGGCCCGAGTCTGACAGCGGGGTCGCTCGCCGCAGTGTGGTGTCCAGCGGCGCAGTCGGAATCAGGCGGAATTATGCCGGCGGCGGTAACCGGTCGAAGGGCTTGGCTCAGTCGCGTCTCGAGACGAGTTACCGAGCAGGGTGCCGGCGAATGGCGATAAATGGGAGGGGGTGAGGTCACTGGTCAGAGCGCTGTTTGGTCACTAAATGACATGTTGTCTATTTGATGGTATTTCTCGTCTTCTCATTGGTCATTGGTGAAAGTCACGTGGTGCTTGCAGTTGACCAATGAGAGACCAACACACTAGCTTACATATACTCGTATGGGGAAACCAGCAGGATGGGCTTTGGCGCAAAACTTTCAAGGCCTGGCCAGCAAACTGCAAACTGGCCATGGAGAGCTGAAAGTTAACCCTCGCCCCGTAGGGCTATCGGCGGACCTTACCACCCGTAGGGGGGGGGGGCGTTTCGACCCCCCCCCTAAGATCTCGGAAATATACCATCCGATTTTCAAAATTCAAACGGCGTTCGATAGCCCCACCGGGGAACTACCTTGTGACCAAATATCATTGACCTAGGTCAAACCGATAACGTCACAGGTCAGGTCAAAGGTCGGATTTTCACCGTTCACAGGCATTTCAAGAAATTTGTTGTGAAATCGAGTAAATTGGTAATTTATTGAAAATCATCGATGGTAAATTGTTTGTCAAACACATACTTTGCTATCTGAGGTCACTGATACCAGGTCAGGTCACAGAGTCACTGGGGGTCACTGGGGGTCACAATATGAAAGTGTCGTGTGATACATGTTTTATGGTCCATTTTACATGACAAATGCGATTATGTGGGTCAGGCAGCCTTTGGGGCCAGCTTAGGTTACGTTCTGGTGAAGGTCAGGTCAAGGTCAGGTCAAATTAGGTCAAATTTAAAAGTTTATATTATTGCATAAAATGGGTGTTGATTCGATGCAGTTCGTCTCGGGGAGTCTAATGGTGGTCTTTGTTTTGCCCTACGTGGTATAGAATTGCCAAAAATTGAGTTTGAAAATTTGGCGTCATCATTTTTGAACAGTTTTCCCCAACAAGGAACTATCTTGTGACCCAATTTCATTGACATAGGTCAAACCGATGACGTCACAAGTCATGTCGATTGTCCAATTTTCACCGTTTACAGGCATTTCAAGAAATGCGTTAAAAATCGAGTAAAATCCATTTCATTGAAAACCATCGATGGGGCATTGATCGTCAAACACATATTTACATATTTTGCTATTTGAGGTCACTGATACCAGGTCAGGTCACAGAGGTCAGGTCATTGAGGGTCACAATATGAAAATATCATGTGATGCATGTTTTATGGTCCATGCTATAGGCCAAATGCGATAATGTGGGTCAGGCAGCCTTTGGGGCCAGTTTAGATTATGTTCTGGTGAAGGACAGGTCAAGGTCATGTCAAACTAGGTGAACTTTCAAAGTCGATATTTTTTATTAAAATTGGCATCGCTTCGATGCAGCTGAATGATGGTCTTTGATTTGCGCTACGTGGTCTAGAATGGCTAAAATGGAGTTCAACAATTAGACGTCATCAATTTTGAAGTTTTTTTTTCGCTGTAACGTGGCCAAAAAAGGAGGTATCGATCTAAAATTTGGTATGTAGATAGAAGAGCGCAGGGCTATCACATATATTCCAATTTTTTTCTAAATACGAAAATAGTTGGGATTTTTTTGCGTTTTAAAAAGTAACTTTTTCATTTTTGGGGGTCAAAATCCAAAAATGTTGAAAATCCGAGATAGCAATTTTGTAGCACCGTCTTTTCTCTACATGACCATGTAAAGAACTTTGAAATTTCTTGATAACTGTAGCTTTTGTGAGCGTTTCAAGATTTCATGTTATTTTTTTTGCTCATTTTTGCTCGAACATGACCTCGGTTTGACCTCAATAACTCCTGACCTAAGATGAGCTAAGACTTGAATTTTTGTATGACAGTGACAAGTTGATCCCAGGAAGGTACGGAAAATTTGGCGGCTCTGCGCGCCGCCGTTTTCTTGCTATTCAGGAAAACCCACAAGGGGAGTCAAATTGTCCCCCCCCCCAAACGGGGCGAGGGCTAGAAAGCTTCCAAATCCTCACAACGGTTGTATTTTTGACGTTTTTATAAAAGTGAGTTTCAAACTCACTATAGTTCATTTTTTCCTAAGTTCCACCCTCAGTGCAAACATCTATTTGAATTTTGAACAGCAACAGAATTGCAGGCTGAGTTACTGAGAAAACTGGTAGGTAAGCGCACAATGCATTGGAGCTGTTAAGGATAACTGTAGCTTTTGTGTGCGTTTCAAGATTTCATATATATATATATATATATATATATATATATATATATATATATATATATATATATATATATATATATATATATATATATATATATATATATCGGAAACGTTCCTTCTTCAGTTCAAAAATTGAAAAAAAAAACAGTTCACGTGAAAAAGTAAAAAAAAAATGAATGTGACGCAAGGTCTGCAGCAGCAACATGAACAGACCTTGCGGCACACGGACACTTGGACAGCACCATCGGAGCTAGGTGAGCCGGGAGGGGTCGGAGCCGCTACATCTGATGCTGCCGCCGCCTGTTGAGGCCGAATCCCACAGAGAGCCAGAGAATATCCCGGAAAAGTGTCCACCAGTCCAGCGTCACAACCATCGCCAGCACCGTCATCATAACTATTATGAGCCATCACAACAAATATCACCGTTATCATTGAGCGCTGCTATTCGGCAGTGCTGTGGTCGTTTAAGAGAGAGAGTTGTGAGAGTTAGGACAATTGAGGACAGGGAAATTACTGGGTGACAAACATGTTAGGGCCCTTGTCTTGGGCAGGAGGATCTTACACGACTTAAAGAAATCAAGCCAATTTCGAAACACCCTGTATTCGTGATTCAAAACATTCCTTCGTGAATCAAACAAGGGTATTTGAAGTTCGAACACTTCATCTCATTACAGCAGGCTATCCTTACAATCGTGATAACAAGTCGTAATAAATCGTAAGGTAGTCATCTTACAGCGCAAAATAATAAAATATTTCCAACAAAGGGAGAAACAAATAGTCATACCCGTGACAAGTGGCCGATCGCGACGAAACAGCAAACAAGTGGGGTACGCTAGCACGTTCGTGGCGCGCATCTCGGTGATCTGATATTCAGTCGTGACTGAGGCAGCTGCCTAATAGCTAGTGTGTGCACCCGCCGCCTCGACGCACTCCTCGAAGCGGCTTTTGATGGAAGCCGCTAGCCTGGCGAAGTAGTGGGGCCGCCGGCGTAGCTCTTCCCACTTTCTTGAGATTGCGGCCCACAGTTGGTCGGCGTTGAGTTGCCTCGCGGGCGCGCCCAGCTCCTCCGCCAGCTCCCGAACCATGACCGACCAGACATTTTCAATTGGATTGAAGTCCGGCGACTTTGCTGGCCACGGTATAACTGTGACCTGGGAAAATAAGCCAGGTCATAATGACGGATCTGCAACGTGTTAATCCTTAGCGGAATCATATGCACTGCGGTTGTCAATCCGTAGCCGGATATGCACCTCGGGTGTCAATCCGTAGCCGAAAATTGCACCTCAGATGAGCTTCAGACTTCATGAATAGTAACAGGCAGCAGAATTCCGACCTAGATGCTAGATAGATAAATCATGAACAAGAAGTATGCGTATTGAGACGATATACGAACATGCACAGCAAACCCCTGCCCGTGAACGTACTTTGGACAAACGCTGTTAATTTAATGCAAACCAATGCGGTTTGATGACAGCACAAGTCTACATATCATCTTTTCTCTATATTACCTCGTCCTCGTGCTGTTCAAACCAGCGGCGAACCACCCCAGCGGTATGGACGCTCGCATTGTCCTGCATGAAGACGAATGGCGTCTCGTCGTCAGGTCGCAGCTCTCTGATGGACGGCAGGAGAACCTAAAACAGAAAGCCGGTGTGTAGCGAAAGTTGGAACTGCGGTGAAAGTTTCTCGGAGCCAGATTGTAGTTCTTTACTTGATTATTAGTTAAGTGATTTTCAAGCCCGTTAATATTTTATAAGCATTTTGTTCAATATAAAAATGTTATAATACATTAAATTGATTGCTGCCCATTACCTACCTGGCGGACAAATTGCGGATTGCATAGGACGACAAGTATAGGAGGTACTGAAAGCGTTACATAAAGTATTGAAGATATGCCATATTCCTTCATCATAGCCCTTTTCACTCAACAAAACAGAAAATGCAAGTCCATTATTCAATTAGTCTATTAGCGTTACCTCCTCGGCAGCCTGGCGCAGTGGGATGCTCAGCAGTGCGCCGTCCGTGGATCCTGTGCAGGGCGCCGCTGCCCTGCCCGTCCACCCAGCCCCATATGTGCACCGGTACGTGGCCGGCACTTCGCTGGGGTGTGACGAATCGTTCCACGTGACGTGTCCCCTTCGGCCTGAAATAAAGAAGACATGCTTTAAGAGTAAATAAAAAAATAACATTATCGTACTCAATGATTACGGTGGGACCATCAGCTTGACTTAAATATAGAGATATATCAAATATTGTATTTTCTATAGAGAACGATTTTGAAGCCTAAGTGCACAACTAGACAGGAGACCAGCAGTTGTAGTGTATTCAAAGCCAAATTTTGCATACAATACCTATCCAAGATTAAACTATACATTAATGTTGTTATATGTTGTGCATGCTATATCATTAAAGGGACCCTCCCACCTTCAAAAAAGTTAATGAATTGGCATGAAAGTGATGTCGCTCGGTTCAGAAAGAGCAAAAACGAATATCTACCAAATTTCACCGAAAAATATTCACTCGTTTTTGAGATATAAGACTTTCATTTTTGTTTACTTTTGAAGGTTTTCGTTGCACCTGTGACGTCATTGAAGGGTTTTCCCTATGTAATATGGAAGCAATGGTTTGGTAGCTTTGAAGTGCGCCAACTTATTCGTAAATCAAGCGAAAAGGGAGCTCAAGGTCAGCAAAACTCGGGTTCAAGGAATGGCGGGCGTTGAAATGACTGCTGACGTCATCAAAAAACCGCTAATGGTTAAAGGGACTATCCCACCTTCTAAAATGTTGTTAAACCAGTTAAATTGTGCCCGACTTTATAGATTGGATGACCAGGAACACGGTTCTGGCATTTATTTTTCATTAAACATCTTAGGCTTCCCATATTCCAAACACAAACTTTCAAATATGTGACGTCACAGCCCAAAATTACCTCCTTCCCCAGGCCACATTACTGTCATAAAGCTGATTCTTTTTACTCTGTAGGCACCACAACAAAGTTCAGACCAAGTTTTAAGCGATTTTTCAACGAACAAACCCATTTAAATCAGAATGACTAAACGAGGTGACGTCACACTAACGGTCGCTCCATGTTGAAGATAGGGCCTTGCACAAGGCCCATTTTCAAATAAAGGAAACGAATTTCTTCAACACCAAGAGGCCGCGGGGGTTGCAACCTAGATAGATAGTGGTTTCTGAACCTCGCCGCAAACTTGGCTATCTCAACTCAAACCCCATGTTAAAGGTGGGATAGTCCCTTTAAGAGATAGGGACTACGCTGGTCCCACCCTGCAAGTAAAGGGAAGAAATTTCTTGAACACCATAAAGCTGCGGGGGTTGCGACCAGGATAAATGCAAGGCCCTAAAACATAAGGTTGGACGAAGTTTTCTACCAAAAATGTACTAGAATAGCGTACGAGTCAAAGCTATTTCCGTTGTTTCTTTACAAATATGTCGCAACAAGCTTTTTCTGTAATAAATCATTATTTCGAAGTTAAGCAACCAGTTACTATAAATTCGATAAGCAAACACTTATTTTTTATATAAAAGCCTAGCTTATATAGTCCAATTCTAGTTGAATAATCAAGTAGCTACTAAATTTTCCAGATGTGACACATATTGCGCACTTCAGACAAATGCGTTGCTAAGGCGTTGCTAAGGACTCCTTCGCGTGTTTTGCTGCGTGGTTTGTGTTTTTGTTATGAAGTGAGGGGAGTGAGATGGACAGGCTGTTTGATATTTTTTTTTCTGGTTTTCTAGGACTGTCGCAATTATTTAACTTGACATACTTTTCTTGCTTTTTTATCCGAAGCTTTTTCAATAATTGGTAGATTCTATCGTGGAAATAAAAGGGCCAGCAGGCCACAGGGGTAAATGCAAGTCGACTGATAATGAAATAAAAGGTAGAAGTGTCTGTTCCATTATAAATTTAATGTGATATGCTGGAACATGAAGCAACAGGATCAGACGCAAGAACCACCAATGAAGAGCCCAGAACCAGCAAGCGCCATGCCATCAAGAGCAGTCATGATAACGTTTGATTAGCTTTCAGAAAACCTTGGAACTATACGCCAGACGGTGAGCAATCAAGAGATCTTACAAGACCAGTAGTTACTTGAAAACGAGAGCCGCCAGGAAAATCAGCAGATTCTTCAATGGCAACACATTTCAACATCTATCTAGCAATGATTTGCACCAGCGAGGTGGCTATCATTGTGTTTTGTGTCTGTATCCCTAACTGCTCAAAAATATTTGTCAATAAATAAACAAACAAATAATGCATCTTTTTCTACTGAAAGTAAGTTCTCCAAGTGGCAAGGGATGAATAATAGCAGGTACCTAATTAATTGCCATCTATTCATTCAATTCATAAATCATAGGCAATTCAGGGCATCGATCGGCAGCGCCCTTACTGCATGGTACTGCGGATCGTCCATGGATTTCTTGATGACTCCGACTCTGACTCAGACTTTCAAAAATAAACTCTGACTTTGATTTCAAATGTCGGCTCTGACCGACTCCGACTCCACAGCCCTAGCAGGTCTGCAGAGGCAATGAATTTTTGGTGACTCCGACTCCGACTCTGGCTTTCAAAATCGACTCTGACTCTGACTCTGGTCAGAACTGTCGACTCCGACCGACTACAACTCCGACTACGGAACCCTGAAAGGTCTGCGGAGGGGATCGAATTTCGGTGACTGACTCAGATTCCAGCTTTTAAAATCGACTCTGACTCCGACTCGACGACTCAGGTCAGAACTGTCAACTCCGACCGACTTCATGACTCCGACTCCGGAGCCCTTCTGGCAGCTATCACGCCAGAGAGCTGCAAATCATATGTTCCGTAGCGGTTTATGGCATTAAAGTCGATAATGCGGCTGAATCGCACTATGAAACACCCTTATTGGCTGCAAGAACCACGAAAGTTAGCGCATCACCACTGGAAAACGTGACAAGATATCGATTAATTGGCCCTGGATTTGGATAAATAACATGTTGATGATCATATTAGCACACATTTACATTATCATCTATCTCAAGGTTGCCCTCCGGGCGGCTCTAAACTATGGCAATTTCCCTATCTTCAACATGTAAATGCCCTCGGGCGTCCTCGTGGTGACGTAGGCATGGGAGTGCCAGGTTGGTAGGAACTAGACTTCGACGCCCCCTGGATAAATGGTTATTTCTGAGCCTGGCCGCAAACTTGGCTATCTCAACTCAAAACTAATGTTAAGGTGGGATGGTCCCTTTAATTACCTGCGCACATATAGCTTTCCAGACATGTCAGAACGAAACGTTTTTTCATCGGAGAACTTTGTGCGCATCCACCTAGCTTCATCGAAGTTTGCAAGGTTTTCTTGTGCATACAGGAGCCGATTTGCTTTGTGCACGTCCGATAGTTCTATCTTCGTGCAGGACACCCTGGTCTTCAAACCAGCCTCGTGGAGTCGCCGTGACACAGTTGTCAGAGAAACGGGCTCCCGGCCAGCAGGGGCGACTTGGACGGCAATAGCGGCCAGTCCGAGAAACGGCTCGTCACGGGCCATCTGAAAAGTAGTATTATTGAAGTATTTTTATATGATTTCGATGTGCATACGAAAAAATGCATGCAATATGTTGCTTAAAAAACAATCATTTATTACAAGGAGAGCTCTCATGTCCTCCATCACTAGTCAAGCCTAACCCACGCCGGGCAAGAATGCATTTGAACACCAAAATCCCCGTGGTTCATCGCCCTACCTCACGTTGTGTTCGGCACATTGTAAAATTTCAGACTCAGATCGCTTAGGGTCAGGCCACCAGGTCACTTCAAGTGATCTTAACTCAGAAAAAGTTACAATGTTAGCTACAGCTGCACCGACTGACCGATCGCTTTAAACTTTCAGTGATTGATAAAAGCAACAGCATGTAGGTATGCATTAAATATATTTTTCGGAACTTTGATGTCAGTGAAATCAAATCAGGCCCATTTCGCAGCCTAATAGAATAATAATAATAATAATGAAGTATAGAAAAACATTTATAACAATAATAATACTAATCATTATCATCATAACGAGCGGGCGAGCGCAGGAGCGATGCAAAGTCTTTTCACTAGTAACTGTAGGTATAACGGTAAAAGCTGAAGCATGAGCACCGCGACCCGGCTCGGTTCGGCCTGCAACGCTTTTGAGAGGCCTATAACTCAACAACCGCTGGACCAATTGACATGCAATGTTTTTTGTTGGGTAGCCACATCCCTTTTACCCCGTTGTTGACTATTCTCGATGCTTCTAGGTGACCGTCGTAGCACGTGCCACGTGAAAAGCCAATGGTGTTTAAGCAGATCTCAAGAATTAGCACTTTTGTGAGGCGTATATCTCGGTAACTGCATAAATGATTGACTTGCGGTACTGTTTGTAAAGTAGCTGCATCCCTTCTACCAAACATCGGATACATTATACTCTTCATGCATGTGGGTGGGCGCACGTGCATGGGCGTTTCCAGATCTCGAGAACGGCTGGGTCAATTGCTCTCAACTTTGGTAAGTAGTTAGGAACCGGTTGGTAGAGTGCCGTGCAAAAGTCACTCCGGCCCAGTTTGCACGTGCGCACGTGCAGAGTGCCACTTTCAGATCTAGAGAACGGCTGGGTCGATTGCCTTCAAGTTTGGCACACCGCTAGCGACCAGCTAGAAGGGCACTTAGCACAAGTCCGTTAGGAGTGCCCCCTCGCCCTTGCGCAAGGTGGGATCTTGGGGCGACACCTGGGGCGATTTGATTAAGGCTTTTGGAATTTTCACGTGAAAATCGACGTGTTAGAGGCAATGAAAGGGAGAGGACTTCTCAATAATTACGTGACCAATGTGCTCTCCGGCGCCTTGTCTTCAGATTCCACCTTCCGCACGTGCAGAGCTCACCATCTCGCTCGCTCGTTCTTCGCCCAAAAGGCTTTTTACAATCAATAGCAAAGCAACAAACAAGCCATCAAACAAAAACGATCAGTGGCAGCATTCTATGGTATTATTCTCCCCTTTTCAATTTATGAGACGAGACTTACCTCTACCATTGCAGCGTCCTCCTCTGGAGCTGTTTTCCGTTTCATGCCGCTGTTGTGGCGTCTAGATTTTAATCCGTCCTCGCCTGCCTCTTGGTATCGTGCCCACCAGCGGCGAACAGTCCTTCTGGACAAGCCTAATGTTCCGGCGGTCTCTGCTACGCTTGCTCCATCTTTCATTGCCTTGATAAGCTCGCCCTTTTGAAAATCACTCAAAAAAGGACCCATTCCATTATAAACGAGCCAGACACTACACTCTATCCGGTCCTCGCCACTGAAGTACTGGTCAATCGTCTACCCATCCTGACCTCCGCCGCCCGCTTGTCGGCCTGCCGGCCCACAGTCACGTGACCAGTGTGGCCTTGACCCACCGCACCGCCGAACACCATATCGTGGCGAGCCGGACCCCGCTGTCAGACTCGGGCCGAATGCACCCCCTCCCCTACCCCCACTCGAGCTGAGGCGAGTATGAGGGTATTCACCGCATCAAACCTACAGGCCGCCTGGACCCTTATCTTGAGACCAATAGTACCTAATGTGCGATTTTTGAGTCTTTTGATTGAAAATCTATTTTGTGATTTATTCCCGTGAACGACTTTTTTATTTTTTAGACGGAAAATGTCCGAACATGACCTCAGTTTGACCCCCATAACTCATGACCCGAGGTGACCTAGGACGCATTTTTCAGGAGTTGAGTGAAATTGATGTCCGGAGGAGTACTAGAATCGGCGAGTTAAAAATCGCGGCCGTTTTTTGAGTTATCAGCGTAAAACAACAGGGGTGCCTCCCACTCCCCAGCGGGTCGCGGGCGTCGCGGGTTAAGCTCGCACCCTTTACTGAAGTGACCGTCCCTTGACCTCTAAATGGCCATTCCCTGCCATTATACTCTACACGAAAGGCCAACGTTTATAAACTAACACATACTTGGCGATTAGGTAAGTTCACCATCGACTCTATAGTTTATACCTATTATCGGTACCTAACGTCCAACATCAACCCTGATCAACCCAATAGCCAATGCACAATGCACATCAAAACAAGATACCTATATAAGAACCATCAAAATACAGACGGCTGAGTTTCGGCGTCCGGATCCGTCCGCCGGAGGAGGCCGTCAGCCGTCGCTATGGCAACGGCCTGGCGCTTGGACAGCGGGACAGCTGACCACGGGAGCGGGAGTCCCGCGCGCGTCATTTTTTTTCCCAGCCGGAGCAATACACAGGGCGGCTCTGATTGGCTACCCGCTCCGGCCCCTGACGTCAGGACCCACAATGCATTGTGGTTGCTTAGCAACAGCGTTCGCATCCTATGGAGTCGCATCCGATTTTGCTGTCTGCTGGTGCCGTGCGTTGTGTTTTGTTTTCGTCCGATGGCCATCTCTGGTTCGGGCAAGGTATGTAAAACGTGTAAAACACGTTCGGGTTCGTTTCGTTTCGGTTCATTTTCGGGTGAGTTTGAAGCGCTTGATATCAAATACCACTAACTGGCCAGATACAATGTTTGTTACGTTATTTTTTATGCAAAGAGGTGCTTACGCCGGGATTGCCGACTTTCTATCTTCATCTTCGTTGATACCCATTTCAATTTCATTTCAAAATTCAAGCGGTCTTCCATACATGGGGCACAGGTGAGTGGATATGAAAAGTATTAATTTGTGTCCACTGTTCATCATGTTTATTCATGACTGGATTTATATTATTTTCCATGGAATCTCAATCTGAGAAGCGTAGTGTTCCAGACACGGCGCTCAGTTGATAGGTACTTCTCTCCCTTGCATGGAAAATACTTACTTACTTACTTACTTACGATGTACGAGAATTTAGAAGGCCACTTGGCCTTTAGGACTCTTACTTTATCGAGCTCCTAATCTGTGACTCTGCTTCAGTCGTTTGTGTGAATTGTGTAGTGAAGGTGAGTCCAGTGAGCGTCGAGCTTTGCTTTGAAGGCGTTAACTGTGCGAGATGTGACGATTGATGCCGGTTGACTGTTCCAGTCGTTTACAACCCTGACCCCAAAGGTTGAACATTTACTTACACTTGAACTTCCTCATTTTTCAGGATACATGTCTGAAAATGGCTGATATTAAGCTTTGCCCATGCAGCAAGGACAGCTTGACTATTTTCCACAATCTTAGGGTAAGTAAAAGTTAGGTACATAAATTGGCCTCCTTTTGTCTGTTTTATCCATTCACTTTCCTTGAGATTAGGGGAGAAGACCCATATTGCGGCCGCTGAAGCGAAAACTTCCTGTGCTTAACCGTATTAACCCGCGCCCTGATGGGGGGGGGGCCATTTTGGCCCCCCCCCCTGTGGTTTTTCTTAAATAGCGAGAAAACGGCGGCGCGCAGCGCCGCCAAATTTTGGGTACATTACCGGGCATCAATTTGACACCTTCACACAAAATTTCAAGTCACAGGTCATCTCAGGTCAGGAGTTATTGAGGTCAAACTGAGGTCATGTTCGAGTTAAAATGAGCAAAAAACATGACATCTTGAAACGCTCACCAATTCTACAGTTAACAAGCAATTTTAAAGTTCTTTATGTGGTTGTGTAGAGAAAAAACGGCGCTACAAAACTGCTATCTCGGATTTTCGAAATTTTGGGATTTTGACCCCCAAAAATCAAAAAAATTGATTTTTTTAGAAAAACTCAAAAAATTTCCAAAAATTTTTCGAATTTCGAAAAAACCGGAATATATGTGAAAGCCCCTGCACTCTTCGATATACATACCAAATTTTAGATCGATACCTCTTTTTTTGGCCAAGTTATAGCGAAAAAACTGTTAAAAATTGATGACGTCAAATTTTTGAACTCATTTTTTTAGCAATTCTAGACCTCGTAGCGCAAAACAGAGACCACCATTGAACTCCCCGTGACGAGCTGCATCGAATCGATACCCATTTTATGCAAAAATATCAACTTTGAAATTTGACCTAATTTGACCTGACCTTGACCTGACCTTGACCTGACATTGACCAAAACGTGACCTAAGCTGGCCCTAAAGTCTGTCTGATCCACATAATCGCATTTGTCATATAAAATGGACCATAAAACATGTATCACACGACACTTTCATATTGTGACCCCCCAGTGACCTGACCTCTGTGACCTGACCTGGTATCAGTGACCTCAAATAGCAAACTATGTGTTTGAAGAACATTTCCCTATCGATGATTTTCAATGAAATGCATTTTACACGATTTTACAACGCATTTCTTGAAATGCCTGTAAACGGTGAAAATTCGACCTTTGACCTGACCTGTGACGTCATCGGTTTGACCGAGGTCAATGAAATTGGGTCACAAGGTAGTTCCCCGTTGGGGCTATCCAACACCGTTTACCGCTTGTCGCTATGTTGCGTGGTTCTCGAGATCTGAGGGGGGGCCAAAATGGCCCCCCCCATCAGACGGCGTTGCTCGGCAGACCCCATCTGGGCGCGGGTTAACCCGCGCCCTGCTGGGGGGGGGGGGTGTTTGAACACCCCCCCTTGTGGTTTTTCGCGAATAGCTCAAAAACGGCGGCGCGGAGCGCCGCCGTTTTTGGTACACCTTATTATACATCAATTCTACACATGTTGTGAAAATTTCAGACCAAGGTCATTCAAGGTCAGGTCACCAGGTCACTTGAAGTGACCTCACCTCATAAAAAGTTTCAATGTCTGTCATAGCTACACCGAGTGACCGATCGCTTTGAAACTTTCAGCGATTGCTAAGAGCAATAGCATGTACAAAATGTATATCTCAGAATTTTGATATCGATGACCTAAGGTCAGGTCAATTTTGCGACCTCTCCATTATAAGTCAATGGGAGAAAATTGAAATGCGCCTCTTTTGGACGGAAGACATTATAAACACTCCCAAACACCGAATTACAAGTGTTTTAGACACACAGAACATGAAAATGGTGTCCGTGACCCTTGTTTATGCCCTGAGGTCATCTTAGGTCACGAATGGTATCTAACAGTTTTTCGCAAATAACTTTTGATAGAGGCATGCTAGAGCGATGAAAACGCCTTAGATGTGTTCAGCTCGACGATACGGATCGACCGATATGCAACATGACCCTTTCCGGTCAGGTCATGACCTTGACCTGAGGTCAAATTTTCAAGTTGACCTTTCAAGGTCAAGTTATAGTTCATTCGATGCGTCTTGACGAGAGGAACACGATGCCGGTAAAAGTAAGCTCGTACAAGGCCTGGGTCAAAAGTTATTGCAGAAAAACTGTTTCCGAAAAATCGGCTATTTTTGCAGTTTTTGCCCCCTGCAGGCCAAACCGTTGACGTTAGGTCAAATCTGAGAGAATTACTCAGAAAGGGCGTTAATAGGGCTATCGAATGCGCTTTTCCGCGGCGCTGTAGCTCTATTGGTTCCCGAGTTATGCGTTGGCTTCTGGGAAATTTTCGACATTCGACCTGGAAATCGGCGAAATTTTGCCTTCAATGACCTCTGGTGACCTGACCTTTGACCTGACCAAAAAATTGACCGAAGTAATTTCGTCATTATTTTTGACGCTCTTTCGAACGCCGCCTTCCGCGTATCGCTACGTGGCCTAGGAGCTAGAGGTGGCAAAAGATGAAAATTTTGGGAACCAGACTCGAACCAGACCCGGTTGGCCATTTCTGGAACCAGTCGGACCCGGTCTTAGTTGGAATCGGAACCAGTTGGACCCGTTCCCCAAAAGTCAATTAATACAAACTACTTGTAGGTATCATTAGTTGGCAGTTACATCATGTAAAACAGCCTATTTCCAATTGGGAATACTCATGAGCTACTGTGTGCAAAGAAACATTCACTTGATTCACTTCATATTTTGCAATAATGTGTAGTGTGCAAGATGTATAGTTTATGGTAGGACCCGGTTGGACCCGTCAGAAAATTTCCAGGAACCGGTCTGGACCCATATGGGTCCAGACTGGTTCTTTGGACCGGGTCCTCGGGTCCACATTTTGCCACCTCTACTAGGAGCCGAGTTACAAGGGGGGGTGTTCAAACACCCCCCCCCCCCCAGCAGGGCGTGGAAATCCAGGACCCCCAGCCGGGCGCGGGTTAATGGTGGGCTTTCTGGAGTACGTCAACTGGTGGAGGAGGCCGATTCAGCCCCCCGTCAGATCTCGGGAACTAAATGACTGATGTTGATCATGGGACAAACACCATTCAATTCCTCTCAACTTAAACTTTTAGATTCATGCAAAAGAGTTGGAAAAAGTTGAAAAATAGGGTCTCAGAGGGCAAGCAATTATAAAAATTTCGCATTTTTCACCTAAGCCGTATAATTGCAATAACTTTGATGTTTCTCATTCGATTTAGATGCAGACTTTAGGATATGAATCTGTATACATGGCCATGGGTCCTTCATATATGTTGTGGGTTTTGTGAAATTTGAAAAGTCATAGGCATTAGGCGGTTTCAGGTATGTAAAATCAAGGTAAAAATGGGGTAAATATTTTTGAAGTATTTTGTTGAAAAAGAAACGTCTTATGAGCATAACTTAACGTCTGTAAGGTATTCACGTGATTGGAATACCATGTAGTTGCCCATTTATGCTTAGCATAGGCGGATTCAGGTACCTACACTGAAATGGGGGAATGACACCTCCCAATGTTCCTTCCCTGGGCCTGCCTATGCAGATACCTATCTGCCTATGCAGCATAGTACATGCTTGTGCCATGTAGCCTACTGTCATGCAAGTGCAACAGGGCCATTGATCATCGATGCGAACCTGAGGAACTCATCGGCAAATGTAAGAAAATTCGAAGTTGGGCGAAAAATACCCTCGAGAAACCAGCCTTGGACACGTCCCTGCACAAGCTAGGACCTCAAAATTTTGGTACAATGTCACCAATAATCCTGTCCTTGGACAGGATATGCTTATTATATTGTTGAGAACAGTCTGAAAGTTTCAAGTGGCTAGCTCAATTCGTTTTGGAGATATCCACGTAAACCCAGGCCCCCATTGCTGGTCAGTGGGGCCCTCCCGAAAATTAGCCGTGGAGCCGCTGATGTTCAAGATAGAACCACTATTTTGACAGGATATATATGCTATCAGTATGAAATACGTTAAAGTAATGCTCAGAAAATTGCATGTACCTAGCTCAATTCGTTTTGTAGATATGCACGAAAGACTTGAACACCGCCCATCGCCGCTCAGTGGAGATCCTCCCGAAAATGGACCCTGGCACACTCCCGTTCAACAAATCGACACTATTTTCGGCTTTCCTTCGGCTTTTTACTCCCACGTTCCTACCAGTTACCACATACCTCATCATATCGTAATCCTATGCTTGTCAGGAGCTGCTTCCTACGAACTACGACTACCGCGAACTACCGCGACTACGAACTACGACTACGACTACGACTACGACTACGACTACGACTTCCGAAGGAGAGAGATGTATCGACGGCGACCAGGGACCGTCTTCTGGAGCTGTTCCGGATGGCCTACTCGGCTGAGTAGGCGCGAGACGAGCTCATCTCAGCTCTGCAAGAGGAGGCCGGAGACGATTTCTACCGCATCGCAGCGGACCGCGCCCACTGTCCTGATGTTGGCTATTGTCACCGGTAAGGATGGCAGATTTATGTTGTAATTTTTATTAATCCTCGCCCGGCGAGGGGGGGGGGGTTGATGCAACCAAGATGCAACCCCCCCTAAGGTTTTCGCAAATAACGTAATTGGCATACCCTCTGGGGCAATCTTTCCGCACCTAAATCCTGAAAATCCTGAAAATTTCAAGTTCCAGTCTTTTCAGGTCAGGGGCCGTATTCACGTCGATCATTTTCGTAAGAATTTTCTTAAGTGTGACCTACTTCTTAAGTAAATTTTTTCATTCACGTGAACTCCGTCGATAAAAACTTAAGAAGTGTCGACGTGAATACCAAATCATACTTACGAAAGAAAATCGACTTACGAAGTCGACGTGAATACGGCCCCAGGTCACCAGGTCACAAAAACCGGTACAAGGTCAGGGGAAAATTGGACTAGTTTAGCGGCAACTGAATGACAGTGTTATTCGTTGATATCGTGGGCGCTATGGCACGTAGCGCTACCAAATTTCGGACACAACTTGGGGAATCTATTTGACACATGACCTGGGAGTTTTAGATTCCACTGACCCGAGGTCAGGTTACAAGGTCACAAAAACCGGTGCATAGTCAAAACCACTAAAAATGCACTATTTTGTTCATGGAAAGTAGAGTTCTTCGTCGATTTGATTCAAACCTGCAGGGTATGCTTAGGTCACCGAGTGCTATCATATGCACCCTTTTTTAAATTCGGTTGACCTGAAGTCATCTAGAGGTCATGACAATTTTTAAGGAAATTTGCCCGAATGTGTAAAGATAAGAGATTTGTGCTTTCTTTTAACGTTTTTGTGTTGTACTACCTTGACTTACATCTACTTGGTGTTTGCAAGCTGCAAGAACGCTTGGGTCGGGTCAACTAAGGTCAAACTACGCTTTTGCTAATAACTTGGCACACGATGAGGCTAGAGCTTTAAAAACGGTGTTGTTGTGTTCCTTGTGATCAGCCGGTTTGAATGTTGTGCGATATGATGCATTTTGATTAAGTTAAACGTAATTAATTACTTTTAAGTTCACTTAATTTTTAAGAAAATTTGAAGTTTACTTAAATTGGGAACAAAGTAGATCATTCGATGCGCACGGACGTCCTGAGTTCACCGGTGCTTTTATTTTTGCTCCGTCGGTACTAGGTAAAAAGTTATAAACGAAAAAACGTTTGACATGTTTTAGCGAAATTATTGCACTTATACCCCCCAAAAACCCACATGATGACGTCATATGACCCAAAAGCAACGTCACAGCGTTGCCCAAGAGCAAACAAGGTCTCAAGGTAATAGTCAAAGTTAATCGTATATGAAGTCACTCATTGTATCTTAGGCAATTCCGACGCGTTTTAGTGTAAAAATAAGGGAGCTGATCCCCCCCCCCTCCCCCCAATTGACTTATAATGGGGTGGTTAAGAAATTGCCCTGACCTTAAGTCATCGATATCGAAATTCAAAGCAAACTGACGCTAGGCCAAAGCAAACACAATAGTGGCTATTCCACGTCTCTTTCTTTATTAGAACAAAAGGTACAACAAAAAAGGAAAATTATTGTCGTGTGTTCAACGGGTGACCACGGATGACCTTTCAGCAGGTCGCTGATGCAAAGCTGCACCAGTGCCATGAGTAATAGCCTAACTCAACATGATTCAAAAGTATTTGAACCGGTCAGATGCGTTTCGGTGGTAGCCAATATTTCTGCCATTGACTTATTAAGGGCATGTCACAAAAATGACCTGACCTGAGGTCAACGCAGGCCGAAAGCCACCTTTTTATTATCGCATATGAATGAAAATTGATAAGGCTTTAATCGTCATCAGACGAAATTGCAACTTTCAGTGGGGAAAATATCAAGGTCACTCTTCGAAGAAAAGGTCAAGAGGACACGTGATTAACATTTTCAAAAGTTAAAGTTCCGAAATAGCCAAAATGTTTGTTGGTTAATTGCGAGTTGAACTATATAAAGTTTTAATCATAGAAAACCAATAGTTTCTGAGTTATAAGCCGCTAAACGTAGGGTCGCAGCGTGACCTCCAGGAATTGCCCGAGGCTATATCCCGGAAGCAGTTGTTCGAAGAAAAAAAATGATTGCCTTAGCTGGCTTCCCCGCCCATCACAACCCATTAGACCAATTTTAACCCGCGCCGTGCTGGGGAGGGGGGGGGGGGCGTTTTTACGCCCCCCCCCCCCTCAGGTTTTTCTCGAATTGCGCACCGCTGTTTTTTGTACACCTGTTCATACCTCCTTTCCGCACATGTTTTGAAAATTTCAGACCCGGGTCGTTCAAGGTCAGGTCACCAGGTCACGTCAAGTGACCTTACCTCAGAAAAAGTTCAAAGGTACACCGATTTTATACCTATAGATATATAATCTATAGCTACACTATTATATAACTATAGCTACACCGATTGAACGATCACTTTGAACCTTTCACCTTGAACATTTCAACCTTTTTTGGCTATAACTTTTGATAGAGACGTACTAGAGCGGTGAAAACACGTCAGTTGTGTTCAGCTCGACAATATGGATCGACTGATATGCAGCATGACCCCTTTTCGGTCAGGTCATGACCTTGACCTGAGGTCAAATTTTCAAAATGACCTTTTAAGATCAACAAATTGTTAATTCGACGCGTCTCGACGCGAGGAACACGTTGCTGGCAGGAGAATTGTCGTGGCTCTTTTGAGCCAAAAGTTCTTGCCGAAAAGCTCTTCGTAAAAACTGTTATTTTTTAGTTTTTGCACTCTGGAGGCTAAACCGTTGACCTGAGGTCAAATCTGAGGATATATATTAGCGAAAGAGCGTTAAGAGAGCTATCGAAATTCGAATGCACTTTTCCGCGGCGCTGTAGCTCTATCGGTTCTCGAGTTAGCCGTTGACAGTTTCCAAAATGTTGAAATAGCCAACATTTTTCCTTTGGTGACCTATGGTGACCTGACCTTAAAAATGACTGAAGTGTTTTCTTCCTTATTTTTGGCGCTCTTTCGATTGCCGCTAACCGCGTGTCGCTACGTGACCCAGGAGCCGAGTTAGACGGGGGGGGGGGGGGCTTGAAAACGGCCCCCCAGCACTCGGCGGAATGTTCAGGCCACCAGCACGGCGCGGGTTAAGCAAAAAATAAAATATGAGGGTGTACGGCTTTGGTCGATCTATCGTGGAATGCACCTTTTCTTAAATGTTTTCGGAACACCGGTTAAATTTTGTTCCGTCACTTCCGCCTCCGTCGCCTAAACTGTTCGTAGCTCAAAAGTAGCTACCCGACCATTCCCAATCAACAAGTAACACATACCATCAGTCTAACCACAATTCCTTTAATTACAGGTTGTACCGGACAGAATTCAAGAAAGTCTTTGGCGAGCTGTCCGGAGAGAAAATGCTGGACGGCCTTCGCTGCCTCGTAGAGCAGTGCGACGGAACATCGGGCGGTCGTGCTGCTCTGGAGGTGGACGATCACAGGCATGAAATGTCGTTCACAGGCATTTCAAGAAATGTGTTGTGAAATCGAGTAAATTGGTAAGTTATTGAAAACCATCGATGGTACATTGTTCGTCAGACACATACTTCTTAGCCCCCCTAGCGGGGCGCGGGTTAAGGTACACTGAATACTTGAGATACCTGTGACCTTTGCAGGGGCGTCGACGCGTAAGGAAAACTGGTCCGACTTTTTCTCGGGGGCCCCCACCGGTGGGGGCCCCAGGGGCCCCCGTGGCCGCAGGAGGGCCCCCCGAGAGCCCCAACAGGGGCCCCCCGCGGCCGCAGAAGGGGACCCCGCGGGCCGCAGCAGGGCCCCGCGGTGTCTAGCAGGGCCCCAGAGGCGCAGCAGGGCCCCCGCGGTCTCTAGCAGGGCCCCCCGAGCCGCAGTAGGGCCCCCGCGGTCTGCAGCAGGGGCCCCCGCGAGCCACAGCAGGGCACCGCCTAGTCGAAAAAGTGGTCCGACTAGTCGGAAAAGTCGGACCGGTGTCGACGCCCCTGACCTTTGGTAATGGAGATATAACCTCGTTCTCGAGGCCATATTTTGGCCCAAATGATCTATTTGTACTATCTTGCGCGGTGATGGTGTTTGTACCGCTCGTATAGTGTGTTTTCATAGTCATGATCCTCCTGTTGACAGGTCTTACAGCACCCGGCGGGTTTTTGGCCTCAATGAGGCAAGATCCGCGGGAACCGAGCAGCACGAGCCAGCCAAGCACGAGCCGAAGTGACGCATCTGGTGATCAGCAACCTGACCCGGCGAGCGAGGAGAAGGCGGGCACCAACCCGGGCGACGGGACAGCTGACCTGATCGCTCGGTGCCAGGCTCTGTGTGAGTCATGGCAAGCTGACCTCATGCGTGCACCAGAGCTGTACGGCCCCGCACTGGGCACGGCCACGTTCATTAGCCGCTACGAGTGCATGAAAACGGACAATTCGCGGGGATCAAGTTTGCACCAGTTTGGCACTGGTTGCAGCGCTGTCCCTGCAAGCTCCTTTAAAAGCTCCGTGATGATAGGCGTCCATCCGACAGCAGTGGCTCGCAGGAAGGTCCCAGTTGGTGGCAAGCGGCGTGTTTCCACCGGGAGACCCAAAAAAGACGCCGCCGCTGGCGACCACGGTGCCTACGCCGTGCCAACGAAGGTCGCGAAGCAATCACTCTGTTCTCAGGTGGTGCCCCCAGCTCGAGCCCCACACAACCTGGCGGAGTGTGTGGCTCGAAACGTGTCTGTGGGTCGAACCCACAGTGCCTAATGTGTTCAGGATGGTAGTTAGGATGTAATCCTCAATGCGGATCGACAGTGAAAGCTTTAAACGCGTCGATGATAACGGTCTAGCGGAATGCGAGCAGTGGTTGCCAGATGGTACTCGCATGTGTAAATACATGTTCCAGTGGTTCTGGTGCTGCTGAGACAGTGTATGAATGTCAGGAAGGCGATCCGACTGGCGCGGCGGTCAAAAGCTAATTGTTGGCGTGCGACACCCATATTCGTTAAATGTTTCAGCGTGATTGTTCTTGAACTTAATTAAGCTATAACCACGAACTACAAAGCTGTTTTCTTACTCCAAATCTCATATCTTCAAAGTGGAATATTTACTCCAACATGTCTGGGTGTAAAAGAGATGCAGTCTCCCCCCCCCCCGTGGGAAGCAGCGGAGGGCACCTGTTTTCCAAACGTGTGTTTTATGCAGACCGTTGGAGTCCGAAAGGCAGGCTCCGCTGCGTCTATCAAGTTCGCAATAGATATGATCAAAAAAAGCATGGAAGGCAAAGTCAAATATCTCGCGAGAAATATTTCCGCTGTTACAACATGCTAAGTACGCATCAAACAATACGCTTCATACTTATCTCAATCAAAGAATAATGAATATACTTTCGTTCACCCACCATTAGACCGGTTAGAATACACATTGCGCCACCGTGTATTTATAGTCACCGTGCATTGCGCAGCCTCGTTACACAGCGGCATCAACTCGACGGCATTTGATTTGAAATCTCCGGAATCGAAAGCGCTCTCGGGCATCCCTGTGTGACGTCTTCTCGGTCTGACGTCACGGGCCGGAGCGGGTAGCCAATCAGAGCCGCCCTGTGTATTGCTCCGGCTGGGAAAAAAAATGACGCGTCCCGCGCTGCGGGACGAGAGAGGGAGACGAGAGCGCAGGGGTAGAGAGCGCCCGGGCGCCCGGGCTCTCGTCGGATTTGGGTAATCGGTTATGCTTTTGACGTTAATAAATATGTTAAACATGTGATTTTAATTTTCAATATCGGCTTCATATTATAGAAGGCAAAACCCTAGTCTACTAAAATACAACAGAGTCCCATGCAGACACTAATTGTGATTTGTGATATGTGAAATAATAAATCGGCAGAAATAGGACAATACCTTCTTATCCTGTTAGCAGTTGAGCCGCATTCATCAAGGAATGAAGTCCTGCCTCACAGTCTTGAGCTCTGACTGTGGGACTTGGAGATTTACCTTCATTCTGCTCATCTTGAGCCGTATTCTGAAATAAATAAATTGTGTCAGTTCGCAGCCAAACAGATGTCTACCTCATAGGCGGCGGAACGATTTGCGACAAGGGGGGGGGGCACCATGGCTCAAGGAGCCAAACCTAGGGTACCCCCAAATCCTGTTTTCTCATCGGATTTAGGCCACTTATTTTTCGTCATAGCCCTGACACGATGTTTTTTTTTTCACTAAACGAAAATGGCAGTTCACCCCCGTATGCAGGGGTGTAATTTTATATCTCTTTGTGGGGGCATATGCACCCACAATCCTGAATTATGCCCCCACAATGATGAAAATGCACCCACAAGTCTTTTACAAGGCTGCAAGCGTCCTTTCGAGAGCACGGTGCCCTTCGCATGCTCTAACGGCGTCCTGACCGTCTCGCGTTCATGGATAATATAGCGTTTTTAATCACTCGGCGCCCTTCTGGGAGAATGGCGCACTTTTGACAGCACCGCGCCATTCTCATGGTTTAACGGCACCCTCCTGACCGTCTCGCGTCCTTAGGTCTCTGTTCACCGTGCATCCCTCGACTTTTCGGCGCCCCTCTGGCCTCTCAGCGCCCCTGTACCACATATAGCGTTTTTAATCACTCGGCACCCTTTTACGAGAATGGCGCCCTTTTCATGATCTCAAGGCGCCCTCGTAACCATCTGGCGCTCCCACGTCCTAACCTAACCTAACCTAACCCACCAACGTAGCACTACTGACTGTGCGGCGCCCTTCTGGCCTCTTAGCGCCCCTGGACCACATAGCGTTTTCAATCACTCGGCGCCCTCCTAATAGTCAGGGGAAGGAGGCCCAATTTTGGGCCGAATAACGCAAAATTGGGTAGAGCTTAGCAAAGGGTGGTTTCTGGGACAAAAATGACCGCTGAACCCGAATCTGACCGGTGCGCACCTCCAACTGATGTTGCACCACTTCCAGAGCACGTGCAACTGCGTGGTTCTTCTTTTTTGAAGAATGGTACCCTTTTTATATATTTTAAAATAAAATAAGTCGTGTAGTTGTGATGTATTCCAGACCAAAACTTTAATATTATAGTCAAAATTCATTGCATTAATGAATATTCTAGTTAACGCATATCGCACACAATCTGTGACGTCACTGTGACGTCATTTATTCGTAAACTGACGGGAAAATGAGGTGTGACAACAAAACATTTAACTTTATTCACAGGATACGCTCATTGGCGGGTTTAAAATGCATTGAGCATGCTCAGAAAATATCTCCCCGTTGCAAAAAGTAAAAATCGTCTGGATGGAGGTGCCATTTTGGCCTACAGGGAGCGAGATCCGCGGAGTGTGCGTTTTTACCCCAAATAGTTTTTGTACAATAACTTTTGATACAATGCTTGCATGTCGTCCATTTTACCATCGTTGTGATTCTCTCACCGAGACGCATCGAATGGTATGCAAATTGGCTTCGATTGGTTAAGATTATATTTTACCGCAGTTCATGGCCTCAGGTCGATTATCATGCCAGTGAAGGTTATGACCTGACTGGAAATGGTCATGTAGTTTACCAATCGCTTTGGATTATCAAGATAACCGCATGGAAAATGCTTTCGTTGTTCTTATCATAGAGATCTTATATATACATATATATAAGATCTCTATGGTTCTATGGTTGTATATAAGATCTCTATGGTTCTTATGTGGTTTGATCAGAAGTTATAGCTGAACAATTGCTGATAACGTTTTCAGGACGTAACATGACAAAATTCAAAGGTAGGTATAGAAGTCGTTCATATATGTATTGGCGCCGCAAAGCATTCGTAAAGCATGCAGTATGCTTGCGAGATTGTAGAATTAGTAGATGTGTGCTTAACAGGCGTAGTTTTAGTTTATTACGTTGGCATACGTACAACGTAATAAACTAAATATGCCCTAATAAGGTTGTACCTAATAAGGTGGGTGTAAATTTCGTCACAGAGGGTTTCACATGTGTTATGTCCCAAGTTCTTATCAATGTCTTGTGGTTATTCATGTTCTTAGACGTCACATACCCGAGCATTGAAGAACACGTAACAACTAACCGGAGAGAATTTGATTCTGGTTGGTTGTATTTACTTCTGGTAAATATACACACACACGCACAGGCGAACACACATAATGTAGCACGGCTACTATCAGGAGGCGTTCGGTTGCCGGCCGCAGGCACGGTGACTCTGTGCACACTGGGCGGCGGCCTTCGCCCAGGACGTCTGCCTCGTCCATCTAGCGGACCGTCCCATCCTGTACAGTACATGGCACACGCACATAGGTAGTATCCCGAGTGCTTGGAACAGCCGATAAATTGTACGACGCCAACCAGCCGGTACGTGAAGTCGCCGGCCAGGTCGACGGAGCAGAGCGACTCGTCGTTCTCGACGCAGGACTCGGATAGATGCGCCTGTTGCGATGCGTCAGCCGGCTCTCCCTTTTTCTTCTTCCGCCCACTGCCGGCCGTGCCCTAGGGCGCGGCAGACCGGGGCTGACCCACAGGTGGCGTGGTCCGCCCCACTCAGTCGAGGAACTCCGTGACGTATTTAGCCGGCCCCGAGAGCACATCCTAGAGGGTGGGGAGCGGCCCTCAGAGCCGGGTTCGCGTTCTTGCGCGGCCGGGCACTCGCATAGCAGGTGCGCGACCGTGTCTTCTTCGCCGCACTGTCCGCAGAGAGAGCTGGAGGCCAGGCCAATCCAAACTGGGCCCTGGAAGAGTGTGGCCCGGACCAGGGGTGAGCAGCCGCTGCGGATCTGCGAGACAGTGGTCTGTCCCCATCGGTCGAGGTCGTCGTGGCCAGGGGTGTTCTCCAGATGTGGGTGGTGCTTGGAGCGATCGAGGGTGAGCAGGCCGGTTCAGTGTCTGATGGCGGTGCGCGCACAGGCCAGGTCAACTGGGATCCGACGCTGGTCGCCTGACGTCGCCGCGATGTTTGCTAGGCGCTATTCGTCGTATTATGTCGCTATTCGTTACTGCCCTGTGACCTTTTTTTCTCCTCATGTTACCGTACCGTATTTGTTTTCCATCATTACTGTGTTGTATCCTACCTTTCCTTTACGCCCCGTCATTTTATTTTACCTATGGCAGCCCATTTGGTAACCCCTGCATCCTTCACGAATATTTTCCTAACCGCGCCGATTTCGCTTTGTTGTATTATTTCGTTCTGAGTTCTGTCGCCACCGCCGCCGTGTGAGGTTGTGTACCGCCAGTGTGCTATCTGCTGCCACCACCGCCACCAATATAATTGAAGTGCTCATATATTAAAGCTTTTTAAGTCAAACCAGAGAGCCGGCCCTATTTATTTCATTTTGATTTTCAACATGGTCCTCCGGGCCGGATGACTTTTTGATTTCTGTTAAATTTGCTTCTTTGATGATTTGCTGATTGATTTTGACCATGGATGAAGTAGTACCTGGATCGGCAACTCCTCGATGTTTGTGACCACCGCTAGGTGGCAGTGGTGTCGAGCGCTAAGGACGCGGGGGAGCGGGTGCTATTCAAAACAATGGTCGGCGTCGCGTCGTAGGATCGTTTGCCTTGTTTTTTGAAAAGTTAAGCCCCTTTGGAGCAGATTGGAAGGTTTCAGAAGATGGAGGAAGATGGCAAGGTAAGGTTGGTAAGGTTTTCTTGTGGTTGGAGGGTCTGAGTGGCCTAAAATATTATTGTAAAGAGCGGCTGTTGACGATACTGGCGCACATTGCTTCTCGCCGTATGTCGTTAAAAATCGTATAATTTCCGTAATTGGAATGGTTAATCACTTATTTATATGTTAATTTTATGTTTTTATATGTTTGTTATATGTTTGACACATCATATCTCAAGCTTTCACATGCCGCTGATATAGCCATGGTTTTGCTTGCGATGCAATTTCGGTCTTGGCAGCGCATGATAGGTGGTGGATGATGCATTGTTAGTTGTGAATTGCTTAAGTTTTTGTTAAGTTTTTAGGTTGGCAAAATCAGTTAGTGTACCATTATTTTTTAACTCAATATTTGTTCAACTCTTGAAAGTAGTTTCTGTTTTATATTGTGTAGTGCCAATACCTATAAATTGGTCCACTGCTCACTGCTCAGTACTCACTGCTCACCCATATCAGTTTCCTACATATTTCTCTGAACGGCTGACTAGAGTGCAACACACTTCAGGAGCAGTTGACTGGCTTCATGTCATTTCAGCTAATTTTTATAACCTGCTTGCCAATGCCTTGATTTCATAAATAGTTGAATGATATTGAATAAAAAAACACATTTAAATAAATCATATTATCAGCATGAAAAACTGAACCATTTGACAGTAAAAAGAAAGCCTAATGGCAGCCAGTGTCAACCACAAATGACAAAAGAGTGCTGACCCTGGTCCCTGACATCAGCTTCCTTCTTTTCTCAAAGTCAAAAGGTCCAGAGTTGTACGAAGAAGTTTGTGAGTTTCCCTCCATTGACTGATATATAACAATCACTTTTTCAGAACGAGTGCTAGCCAAACTGTGTGTAGATATCAGATAGATTTAAGCAAGATCAAAGCCATTTTAAACTATGTAAGCCTACCATATGAGGTGTTAAGCTTTTAGGTACTTTTGTTTGGTAGTACCTATCTTGTCAAGGTATTATTTTTTTTTTGCCAACATCATCTCAATGTAGGTAAAACACTTTTTTGTGATGTTGTGGGGAAACAGTTTGCCTTGGAATGCCCTCACTCTCCCTTTCATTATGGTATGCTCAGGTATCTAATTTCCCTCTCTCACTCTTTGTTTCAGATCAAAGAGATGGATTCAGTTTCCACGGTGTGCTGACTTGAATTGGCATCCTGTGATTTGTGATGTGAATTATGATGCACGCACACGCAGGTGCACGCCCACTGCGGACACGTGTGACGTAACGGCAGCAGGCGGACGAGGTGTGAACTGGCTCGACCGAAAATGTTTAAGGTATCACAGCGTTTGTAAGTGACTAACATACCCACTACGCCCTACGGGCATACCCATTGAGCGGATAATGCGTTCGTGTGCATCGTGTTTGCATTTATTCCCGATATACTCTGGTGGGAGATGTGAATTGGAAACCAACTTGGTGCTACGACACCGTTTAAGGCATGTGGCACGTCGTTTCTCGAAACCTATCTATCAGTTTATGCAATAATATGCATTGTATACATTGTGTGTCATCTTTCACCTTAGTTGTCATTGAACCTGTGTTAAATTCTGAACTTCAGGCCGAGACAGACTATTTCCACAGTCAGGAAATCGCACACGAGAGCCTATTCAAATCCATTAAGTTGCAATAGCATCAATCGCACGCAAGGAGGTGCGTGTTATGGATGCGAGTGCGACCGGGGTTTATTTGAATAGGCTCTCAGTCTTGCACATGATTTCTGACTGCGGAAAGAGTCGGTTTCAGCCTGTACTCAGTAGGTAATTCGCTCATGCGACGGCAAATATAAGTTCAATATGGAAACAGTTTTTTTTTAACGAAACGGCATATGATGAGCTTATAATCCTGGAATGCTTCTTGATAGAAATTGTAAGTGATGCAGATGTTCGTTAATCGATATGACAGCATTTGTCTTGATCTTTATAAGTCAGTCAAAATGGCTGTGGCAATGATTTGGATGTTTCACGGCGGACGGCACATTCCCTCTGCAGACGACTGAGTCGGAATGCTCATTGCTCATTGCTCAAGCTGATCAGGGGCAACCCGAGTGATAGACAAAGTCGTTTGATCGAAGGTATTTTCAGGCAGCTGGCAGAAGGCGCCTGGCCTGGCCATGAGAGCTAACAATACGACGTGCTGAGGTAAAATCGGCCAGTCGCGCTCGGTAAACGACCCACCACACCATTCTTTCCAAAACGATACATAGTCTACGGAACCGCCCTGGACCGCTCTTCCGGAACCCGACACTGTTGGCCTATGCCAAACTTAGCCGGGGCTGGTTCAGGCCATGTAACTTGCCCGTCATTTTCGGACTTTGCTGGTATCGGCCGCTGTCTGACTGGGCGGCGGCGGCGGGCTGTCCTTAGCAGGGATCAGTCTGCTCGATAGGTGGCAGCACTTTCGGGCGGTCGCGCAATACAATGGGAATTCCGCGGAGTTGCCGATCCAGGTAGTAGGTAATCCATGTTTTGACTGATCAAGACTGAGATTGACTTGTGAATTGTGAATATCAAGATGGAGAGTGAGGCACAGCTTAAACAGAAAAGGACTGTGGCTCGAGGTAAGGCAACCAGACTGATGAAAGAGCTTGCCGAATGTGATAATTCTCAAGAGGACGACCTTGCCTTGGCAATACACCACCTTGAGCAGCACGTTGATCTGATGACCGAGATCCAGGTGAGCCTGACAAAGCTGTCTGTGCCTGATGATACCTCGCATGTTCAGGATATGCAGGATCAGATTTTCAAAGCTAAGCGTGTGCTTGCTCGTCTGGAAAGGCGCTCTGAGGTCTCTGTTGGAAGGGCTCAGTGTGTGCCGCCTTACCTGGGGGGAAAGCTGGACCTGAAGCTTCCCAAGTTCTGTGGGGATGTGGAAAAGTGGTCAGAGTTCTGGAGCCTGTTCTGTGTATCTGTCCATGACAACCCTGCTTATGCACCTGTCGAAAAGCTGGTGCACTTGAAGGCGCACCTCGTCGATCAGGCTGAGGTGGCTGTGCAGGGTCTTCCCATCACTGACCAGGGCTACTTGAAGGCTGTGGAGACCCTGAAGGAAAGGTTTGATCGCCCAGATTTGTGCATTAAGGTGCTGATGCAGAGATTGTTGTCCACCACCCCTGTGCACAGTGACAATGACTTGGTCCGCTTGCGACGCATGATTGATGGGCTAGTTTCTGAGGTCAGGGCGCTGGAGACGATGAACGTGTTGCCTGACTCATATGCTGTCCTGCTGATGCCTGTGCTATTGTCGTGCATCCCTGAGTCATGGAAGATTGAGTGGCTGAGATGCAGTGCTGACTCATCTGATGAACTCGCAGTCTTCCTGAAGTTCCTGCAGAAGGAGATGAGCATCAGGGAGGAGGCAGCTGCTCGGAGGAAGAGGATCATCAGTGAGCAGCCACCTACTGCAGTACCTGGGAAGCCGACAGTCAGCATGCTGAACGTGAGGCAGAAGAAGGGACCTGACTGGGTATGTCTGGCATGCGGAACGGGTAAGCATGGCCTGGCGGCGTGTTCGGCCTACCGCACCATGACTGTGCCTGTTCGCTGGGATGTTGTGCGCCAAGCTAAGCTCTGCTACCAGTGTCTTGGTCCCCATCTGCTGCGTGCTTGCCACAGCACCCGTTGCCCGTGGTGTGGTGGCCCGCACCACTCGTCATTGCACCCACCGCCCGGAGAGCATGCAGCCCTCATGCCTACTGAGAGATGTGTACCTGATCGCGGACCTCTGTCACCCCCTGCCGCTGCTGCTGTGTCTGAGAGTCGCATGCCTGATCGCAGACCATTGCCGCCCCCCGCTGCCGCTGGTACTTTTTCTGCCAACCAGGGAAGGATGTGCATGGGCGTGCGGAGCCAGCAGCACTGCTACGTGCAGACAGCGCTCGTGGAGGTGGCTGGTCCTCGGGGCGTGCGTCTAGTACGCGCGCTGATTGACGGCGGGGCAGACGCCTCCTTCATCCGGGCTTCACTGGCTGACCAGCTGGGACTCGAGAAGGTCGGCCAGGGGACCTTCGCGTGCGTCGGATTCAAGGAGAGAGTTGAGGAGGCTCACCAGTACGACCAAGTAAGCGCGTGGCTCACTGGATACCAGAAAGGTGAGGCCGAGCTTGTGTTCTGGAGAACTGATAAGCTGTGCGCGCCCGTGGGAGCTCCACCACCCATTCAGTCTCTGCCCCCAAGTGTAGAGCTTGCTGATGACTTCCGTGACGGACCTGTTGATGTTCTAATTGGGTGTGATCAGCTGTACAAGGTGGTGTTGTGGAACCAGGTGGAGGTGAATCCTGGCCTCCGTCTGGTGGAGACTGTGTTTGGGTATATGCTCCATGGACAGTCCCCAGGCCAGCAGACGACCCGGCAGCGGCACGCCTACCGCTGTCAGCTGGTTGACGTCGAGCGAATGTGGACGCTGGACGCTGTGGGAGTCGCCGCAGAGGAGACCGCCGAGAGAGACCCACCTGTACCGACTTGGAACGCCACCGAGAACAGGTATGAGATGGGGCTAGTATGGAAGTCCGACCAGCGCCCAGTGTCTAACCTGATGTTATCGAAGACCCGGACTCACCGTATGACAGAGAAGTTGAATGTTGAACAGTTCCAGGAGTACGATGACCACCTGCATCAGCTGCTGGAAGACGCTGTCATCGAGCCCGCGCAGCCGAGTCCGCCATCAGAGTTCATCTTACCGCATCGAGGACTGCACCGCAACGGCAAACTGCGAGTGGTGTTCGATGGATCAGCGCCAGACGGTGCAGGTATGAGCCTGAACTCCTACCTTGAGCCGGGAGAGAACCTGCTGCATCGTTTACCAGCTGTGCTACTTAACTTCCGTTCAGGAGCCGTGGGTTGTCAGACGGACATTCGTGCAGCTTTCCATCAGATCGTACTCACTGAGGAGGACCGTCAGTTCGTGCAGCTGCTGTGGGCGGGCCAGCGGCTGAGGTTTCGCAGGGTCCCGTTTGGACTCACCTGTTCGCCCTACATGCTGCTGTGCACTATCTCTGAGCACGTCCGCCGGTGTCTGCGCGATGAACCTGTTCTGTTGCAGAAGGTTCAGGATTCCGTCTACATGGACGACATGTGCCCGTCCTTCAGTACGAGGGCGGAGGCAGAGGCCGGACTGACGAAGATGGGTGACGTCTTCAGCGAGGCCTCCATGGATCTTCACAAGACCAGGATGTCTGGTGACGACAATGAGGACGAGAAGGTGCTCGGCCTACTGTGGAGCACAAGATCGGATCGTTTGGCCGTGACCGTGCCACAGGTGACCTGCCCTGGCACCCGGACTGAGCTGCTATCTGCTGTGAGTAGACCGTTCGATCCGCTCGGCGTGGTGACGCCGTGGCTGATCTGGGGAAGGCCCTGTTTCAGCGTACCTGGCTTGACGCTGAATGCACATGGGATAGTCCCCTGAGTGGGGAGCTGCAGACCGAGGTCCGAGCCTGGTGGAGAGACTCGCCGGGGAGGGTGATCTGGTTCCCTCGCCTAGCCGGAGCGCGTGACGATCAGTCCGGAGCGACTTTTCACGTGTTTTGTGACGCGTCTCGGACCGCCTACTGCGCGGTGGTGTATTTGGTCCAGGGTGGGGAGCCTGCCCTGGTGATGTCTAAGAGTAGGCTGGCCCCCCTGTCTCCACATCTAACGATCCCCAGGTTGGAGCTGATGGCCGCTGTTGTCGGAGCCAGGTTGATGGACTTCATCAAGAACGCGCTGCATCTGGAGAGCGCAACAGTCACCTACTGGTCCGACTCGACCGACGTGCTTCACTGGCTCAACCGGAGGCGGCCTCTCAAGATGTTCGTGGAGAACCGGGTGAAGACTGTGCTTCAGTTGACGACCGCCGACCAGTGGAGGTACGTCAGAGGCTCTGATAACCCCGCTGACATAGGCACGAGAGGGGTAACGCTGACCTCTCTCATCGCCTGTGACAAGTGGTGGAAGGGTCCACCATTTGATTTAAGTCCGCCTGACTATGATGCCTCGTTAGTGCTACTGACGCCTCCCTCAGCAGAAGCCGAAGCAGAGACGAGGCCCGAGGTCAGACGTCAGATCGTGGCCGTGAGACGAGAGTGTGGCCCTGATCCGATTCCAGACGTCATGCGTGGACCGTTTGACGTGACTCGGTGTTCTCATCTCAAACAGGCAGTGAACCGCACCGCGTGGATTCTTCGGTTCGCGCACAACGCCAGGCACCAGCGCACGGAGAGGAGGAGTGGAGCGCTGTCGCCCGACGAGCGCCGGGAGGCGCTGCGGTTCTGGATCCGGGTCTCGCAGAGTGCCGCCTACGCGCCGGAGCTGGAGGCGCTGACGGCTGGCGCGCCGCTGCCACCCAACTCGCGACTCGAGAAGGTCAGACCTCGTCTAAACGCAGATGGTGTCCTGGAAGCTGTCACGCGAACTCACGAACCTGCTCTGATCATTCTGCCTGAGTTTGCCCATCTGACCACCTTGATAGTGGATGATGCACACCGTAAATCGTTTCACCAGGGTACCCGCACCACACTGGCACTGCTGTCTGGTGAATACTGTGTGAGGAGACGAACTGTTCATCGTGTAGTCAGTACATGCTTCAGGTGCCGGAGGTATCGGGGTGCGCCGTACCGGTCAGCTGATGGCGCGCTGCCCCTGTTCAGGACGGAGCCCAGCCGTCCGTTCAGCCGGGTCGGTGTGGACTTTTTCGGTCCGATGTACGTCAAGGGCGGCGACAAGGTGACGACGACGTGCTGACGCCCGCGCACCTGTTGTTCGGGGTCACGTCCATCCGTGGCGTGCTCTCTCCGTCTGGCCACGAGCTGGACAGCCTGAGTCGGCGCTGGCGGCACCAGCGGCTGGTCAGCGAGCACCTGGTTCAGCGATGGACCAAAGAGTACCTGCAGACTCTACGCACGTGGAGCTTCTCTCGGCGCGGCCGTCCGGTTCGGCTGCCCGAGGTCGGAGAGATTGTGCTGGTGCACGCGGAAGGTCCGCGTGGTCGCTGGCCTCTGGCGCGCGTGGTGTCCCTCCTGTCTGGAGCGGACGGCCGCGCTCGCGCGGCGAGTATCGTGCTAAGAGGGCGACTTACCCGCTGCCCGATCAACAAACTGTTGAGACTAGAGGCGTCTGAGTGAAGTGATCGTCGGCGAGGCGAGTGCCGAAAAAGTGACTGTGTGCCGAGTGAGGAGAGACCTTTTCGAAGTGACGGCTCACTTCGAAAGTGGGGAGTATGTCGCTATTCGTTACTGCCCTGACCTTTTTTTCTCCTCATGTTACCGTACCGTATTTGTTTTCCATCATTACTGTGTTGTATCCTACCTTTCCTTTACGCCCCGTCATTTTATTTTACCTATGGCAGCCCATTTGGTAACCCCTGCATCCTTCACGAATATTTTCCTAACCGCGCCGATTTCGCTTTGTTGTATTATTTCGTTCTGAGTTCTGTCGCCACCGCCGCCGTGTGAGGTTGTGTACCGCCAGTGTGCTATCTGCTGCCACCACCGCCACCAATATAATTGAAGTGCTCATATATTAAAGCTTTTTAAGTCAAACCAGAGAGCCGGCCCTATTTATTTCATTTTGATTTTCAACAGTCCACTTCTTCATTACCCTTGACCCCCGCGTGGCCCGGGATCCACTGGAGCTCTGCCCCCGGCCACGGCAGAGTGCAGGAGAGCCAAGATGCCCTGTGTCAGGGCCGATTTCTGCGCTGCCGGGCTTCGGCTGAGCAGTTGGAGGCCGGACAGGGAGTCCGAGCAGAGCAGGACAGACCGAATGGCAGCGAGGGATGGCTCCGGCAGTCCCAGGAAACATTTTAACGCCTCCGCCATCGCCGCCAGCTCCGCCTGCATGCTGCTGCATACGACTTCTGCCGGTACGGTACATTCGATCTTGCGCCCCTCACGGTGCAGTTCGAGGAGGGCTCCTCCGCCGCCTTTCTTGGTACCGTCTAGGGCAGAGCCATCAGACCAGATTGTGAGGTCTGGATTTGAGTAAGCGGCCAGGGCCTCCAGGGTTGCAGCCTTCCGTAATTCTGGTGGGTCAGTCCTCTTGGTAGGTTTCGGAAGCTTCAAGCCGAAGTGGACGTTGGTGTTGTATTGCTTCTACGGCGATTCTCCCTGGTGCAGTGTTAGTGGGGCTACGGGTACTCCATCCAGTCCAGCTTCCTCGCACACCCACTTCCCCACTCGTCGGAAGCAGGGTCGATGCTGGAGGCCAGCAACGTCCTCATCTGGCGGCGACGGCGCCGGCACTTCCACCTCCTGGGCTTCCTGTTTCTTCCGCATCCAATGGAGGTGGGCTCTGTACTGCAGTCTAGGTGGCGGTGTCTTATCAATGAGCTTCCGAGCGGGATCGTCCGGAGGGAGTCGCGTCAGGCGTCCATACTCCCGGCCTGCCAGCTCCTTGGCCCGCACTGCCAGCTCCGGCTCTCCCTTCTCCAGCAGCCGCATGCTGGTACTATTCAATCTCTTTTGGACTCAGACGGGCGAGTTGGGAGAGCTCCATATTCAGCTCGTCGTGCCCGTCATCATCAATCTGCATTCTGCAGCTTTGTCTAAAACGGTTCCATGTGTGTTCCAAGAGCATCTGATAGTGTCGAGCCGCATGCATGTTGAAGGTGTCACCAAGCTTCAACTTTATAGGGCAATCACGAATTCATGCTTCTTTGATAGAAATGAATTTTCACACGGGCGTAGGAACGTCATGAAAAGTGGGTGGGCCACCCTGTCAAGGGGCCTCCTTTTCCAGGGGGCCTCCTATTTTCAGGGGCCTCCAACTTTTGCCTCGTCCTGCTGGCTGCTTTCAAGTATGACCTCCAAATCTAGCTTCTGAGATCGGGCAGATGTACAGCCCACCGCAAAAGTAACGTAGGGTTTTACCAATCTCAACGGTTAGCTTTGACTGGCGATTGTTTAATGCGGAGTGATCGAAAAGTAGATGTCAATAGCTAAAGTTGCAGCTGCAAGGGTGACGATACATATAAGCCACATTCAAAGTTTCATTGTAGTCTGGCTAATCGTTCCTAAGCTTCAGAAGCAGAACATACCCATGACTGAAACCACTCATTACTTCTGCTGTGGACTGTACCTACCCAGGCGTAACCGCTTAAGTGAACAGTGCGGAAAGTCCGCACCATTTTTAAAACTTATTCCCCCTCCGATTTTTTTTAGAATCTATTTGCCGCAAACGGCGCATGACCCCTGAAAACTATTCCTGGCGGGGGGGGCCTCAGGAGCCCCCCCCTGAGGTTTTTTGGTTATTTCTCCCAAACGCGTTGAGCTAGGAAGCTCAAATTTTCTGACTTTTCCTATAAGGCTTCTACGCAACATGTCTGAAAATTTTGAGTTGATCTGACCTCAGGTCAGGTCACCAGAGGCGGTTTGGTGACCCTACCTCAGAAAAGTTTGCAATCACGCCAGAGCTAGAGTTTTTGACCGATCAATTTCTTCTCTTCAGGCTTTAGTTAGGGTACCAGTATGTGCAATTTGTATATCTCGGAATTTTGATATCGGTGACCTAAGGTCAGGTCAGTTTCGCGATCTCCCCATTATAAGTCAATGGGGGAAAATCAACTCCCTGTTTTTACCACTAAAACGGGTCGGAATGGCCCCATATACCATACATGACTTCATATACGATCAACCTTCACTACCTTGAGGTCTGTTTTGCTGTTGGGCAGCTGTGAGGTCATGTGACGTCATCAAAGGTCACCAAAGGTTTTTGGCCAATAACTCCGTACAGGAACAAGATACAGACGCGTGGATGGTCTCATTGTGTTCAGCTCATCAAGACGCATCGAATGATATACATGATGACCTCGAGGTCACGTGACCTGAGGTCAACCTTTGACCTTGACCCTTCGAGGTCAACATATATATCATTCGATGCGGATTGACGAGAGGATCACGATGATGCCCTTAGTTTGTTCCTATCTTGACTAATTCGAAAGTTATTCGAGAAAAACTCTCTCCATATCTAGCGCCGCCATTTTGACTTTTTCGACCCCTGTGACGTCATCTTTGACCTGACCTGAAAATGACCTAAGTAAAAATTGTAGACCTTGTCCATGCGTATCCGATGCCGTTTACCGCTTGTCGCTATCTTGCTTCGTTCTCGAGATCTCAGGGGGGGGGGCGAATCGGCCCCCCCCCCCCGCCAGTTTCTTGTCCCGGCGGAGCCCGCCAGGAATAGGGTTAAGGCCGCCGTCCACTGTGCGGAATGCTTGCGGTCCGTACGGAATTTAGGTGGGCGCATCCGGTCCGTACGGAAATTGTGTGCGGACCGCATCCATGTTGTGTGGACACATATCGCTGATAATTGGCGTAATTATATTCAGTCCCGACTCGGAAGTCACGTTATGCAAGTCGCGCGTGACCTCCCTCGAGCTAAATTCGAAATCGGGTTATCAATCGACATCCGAAGTGGCTGTCGCGGCTGTCGCAGAGACGAAGTACCAAAGTACGGCGTGTTGAACTTTGTGCGGAGAACGCAGACGGAATGGATGCGGACATGGCCCGTCGCCCGTCTTCGAGTTTTCAATTGAAAATTTATGATTGAATTTCAACTCTTTCAAGACAAAGTAAATTAATATTATTTCCTTGGCATGGCACCATCTTGTGATGCTAGGCAATGGCCATATTTTCTTTTTGTAACAACTGATATCGAGTGTGCGTGAGCTCTCCGTTTGCTGTCCGGATGCGGAGACATCCCTGACCGACTCCGGACGGAGACCGCATGCGCCCATAGGGCTCTCTCTGTGTTAAATTCCGTACGGACCGCTAGCGCTCCGCATAGTGGACGGCGGCCCGCTTTACACAAATGTCTTCCTCGTTTCCCAGGTGCCCCCATTAGCTTCATAGGCGCCCTCTTTGGCATATAAGCGCCCTATGTATAGTCATTAGAGACTTCCCTGTATGTCCCACAGTCGCCCGTAGTCGCATACAATGTGCGCTTAGCATAGGCGTCTCTCTTTTATGGACACTTGAAGGCGCCTCTCTTTGCCATGCCTCTCCCCTGTTTCTTATGAATGCACCCCCATGGCATTGATCAATTGCAGTCGCAGACCTCTATTGCATGTGGATGCCCATATATGTAGGCCTCAGAGGCGCCCCTCTTTCGCATTGAGGCGCTCCTATTGGCTTCATAGGCGCCCCTCTATTGCACGTAGGTGCCCTACTGTCTCAGAACCGCTCCTCTTTGGCATGCAGACGCCCATCTTTCGTATGGAGGAGCCGTTGTGGTTCTTAGAGACGGCATGGTGCTCCCAGACGCAGATGGAGCTCTCGGAGTCGACAGTGTGGGACCTTCAGTCGCTGATGGGTGCCCGCCAGATGTGAACCCTCGGAGACGCCGGTATGGGCCCTCAGAGATGCCGGTATGTGGCCCTTAGAGACACCGGTGTGGAACCCTCAGATACTTCAGTGTGAAGCCCTTACAATTGCTGGTGTGGAGCTAGGAATGCGCTGGCTTAAATCCCTCAGAGGCCGGTACATGGACATTAGAGCTCAGTGAGAGCTTGTGTGGTGCCTTCAGTGGCCTTGTGGAGCCGTTAGACATCAACATGGTGCTCTCAGGAGCCGGTGAGTCGTCAGAGTCATCGGTGTGGGGCCTTCAGAGCTCCGGCCTCCGAGATACTGGTGTGGGGCCCTGAAAGGTGTCGGTGTGGGTCCTTCAGATGTATACCTATAGAGCCTTGAGATGCACAGGTGTGGTGGCCCACAGAGGCGCTGGTGTGGGGCCCCCAGAGCCACCGATATAGGGCCCTAAGAGACTATATATAGTTTGAATAGAAGGGCCTCTCAGACCATCAGTCTCATGGGCCTCCTCTGGCTAGTATGAATAGAAGGGCCTGTTAGACCATCAATCCTAGGGGCCTCCTCTGGTTAGTATAAATAAAAGGGCCTCTCAGACCATCAGTCTCGGGGGCCTCCCTAGAAAAGTGTAAATGTGGATAGAGGGCCCCTCAGATTCATTAGGAGTGGACCTCTCTGACTATCAGTCTCAGGGGCCTCTTGTGGCCAGTATGAATATAAGAGCCTCTCAGACCATCGGTCTCAGGGGCCTTTTCTGACTAGTATGGATAGAGGGCCCTCCAAGACCACCGGTTTCAGGGGCCTCCAGTGGCCAGTTATATGAACAGAAGGGCCTCACAGCCATCAGCCTCGGGGGCCTCTTCTGACTGGTGTGAATATGAGGGCCTCTCATACCATCAGTCTCAGGGGCCTCCTCTGCCTAGTGTAAATATAAGGGCTTCCCAGGCCATCAGTCTCAGGGGACTCTTCTGACTGGTGCCGGATTGAGGGACCTCCCAGACCGAAAGTTTTGGGGGTCTCCTGTGGCCAGTATGAATAGAAGGACCTCTCAGTCCATCAGTCTCATGGGCCTCTTCTGCCTGGTGTGATTATAAGGGCCTCTCAGGTCATCAGTCTCAGGGGCCTCCTCTGACTACAGTGTAGATGGATAGGCATCCCAGACCATCAGTCTCAGGGGCCTCTTCTGACTATTGAGGATAGAGGGGCCTCCTATGACTAGTGAGGGTAGGGGGCCTCAACTAGACCGCCAGTGTCAGGGGCCTATTCTGACTAGTGTGGATGGAGGGGCCTCCCAGACCACTAGTCTCAGACCTCTGACTAGTGTGGATAGAAGGCCTCCCAGACCGCCAGTGTCAGGGGCCTCCCCAGACCAGTGTGGATATTGGGGCCTCCTCAGATCCACTAGGGCCTCTCAGGCCATCAGTCTCAGGGACTTCGACTGACAAGTATGAACAGAGGGCCTCCTTGGATCCATCACAGCCCCTTGGAGTCCGTGCGTGGGGATTCGTGGAACTTATTTTTACCGAGTTTGTTTATTCTGGAAGGTGACGACGTCCTCTCAAATCGAGACGAGGGGCCTCGAGTAAAAAGTGGGTGGGCCAAAACACATGGTTGGCCCCCCCACCTCGAAAAGTGGGTGGGCACTTGCCCACCTGGCCCCCCCTGTTCCTACGCCTATGAATTTTCACTTGCAATGTAGTCCCAAGAAAATGCACTTCACACAAAACAGATTTACGAGGAGGCATTCGGTTGTCAGATCTTTTTTTTTGTAGGTACTGTTTTGTTCCTGCATCGTCTATCGTGTGGTCTCGCTTCGATCTTAGATTGTTTTCCTCAAATATCCAAAATATTTCACTTTCCTACAAAGGTGATTTTTGCCCTTTTTGATAAACCACAGCTGTTTATTTTCTTTCCCAGTCTTCATGACAAGCACAGTTCTGGATCATTTTTTATCGCTACCCAAACGCGCGTAACGACTAGGCTGAACCCACGCTGACTTTCCGTTATTCATAGGAATGGATATTTACTTGAAATAGATAAAAAATATACAATTTGAACTATAAATAAGACCAAAGGAACGATATTTAGTCAATTCAACGCCAACAGCATTCTGATTTAAATGCCGTCGCAGCGCCAGAACACGGTAAAAATGATATAAAAATATCCGGTTTCACGTGATTTATCAATCTGCTGTACTACTTCATCCAGTTTGACCAAATCTGTCAGGTGGTGACTTGGATTGTCACGTTCTCAACGTGACTCACATGTACCTCTACAAAAACGATTTTAGCATAATCCGACTCAGAAATGTTCATAGATCATGTTTGAATATTTTCCTTTCTCTGATTTGCATACGACGGGAATAAAGTTAAATGCTTTAAGGGCAAGACAACTTTTTCAACTCATTTATAGGTAAATGACGTCACAGTGACGTCATCGGTTGCCCGAACATTGCAAAACTTCAGCTTTCAATTACGCCATGTGTTTTTAGCACAGGGACAAAATCTCAAAACAATATCTCAAATATCAACGACGTTACACTGCAATTCATTAAAAAGGTACGATTCTCCAAAAAAGATGAGCCACGCAGTTGCACGTGCTCTGGAAGTGGTGCAACGTTAGTTAGAGGTGCGCACCGGTCAGATTCGGGTTCAGCGGTCATTTTTGTCCCAGAAACCACCCTTTGCTAAGCTCTACCCAAATTTGCGTTATTCGGCCCAAAATTGGGCCTCCTTCCCCTGACTATAAGAGAATGGCGCCCTTTTCATCGTCTCACGGCGCCCTCGTAAGTCGTAACCGTGTGGCGCCTCCACATTTGGTGCCCCTCCTACTGGATGGCGCCTCTCTACATATTTTTTACGTCCTTCCGGTCAGTTTCCACTTTTAAGCGTGTATTTGCTTAGTCAGACACGTCACTTGAAGCGCCATTCGGCTAGCAATGTTATCAAATTCGGTGTTAATTTAGGCTCCCACATAAAGGATACCTATCTATCGCGCCCCAAAACGGCCTGGCGCCGGGCGCCCCAGCTGGGCACCCACAATCATTTTAGGAAAATTACACCCCTGCCCGTATGTGTGGTTAACTTTAAGCTGATCCTCAAGTACCTATGTGTTTGTCTCTTCCTTATTGTCGTTTGATAAATTTCATTTATCCTACATGTATAATTCCCAAGAAGCCATCGCAGTACTAATCAGTGGCGAATCCCAGGGTGGAGGTCACATGGGTCATGACTTAGGGCCTGGGGTCACCACATGCCTGCCAGGAGCACCACAGGCCTGACAGCAGCCGACAGGGGCACCACAGGCCCGCCAGGGGTGCCAAAGGCCTAGCAGGGGCACCACGGGCCTGTCAGTGGCACCACAGGCCTGTCAGGAGCACCATCGGCCTAGCAAAAGCACTACAGGTCTTCCAGGGGCACCACAGACCTGCCAGGGGCACCAGAGGCCTGCCAGGGGCACTATCGGCTTCGCAGGGGAACCACCGGCCTCGCAAGGGCACCATGGGCCTGTCAAGGGCACCACAAGCCTGTCGTTGGCAATTTAGGATTGTCAGAGGCACCACAAACCTGTCAAGGGCACCTGCGTTCTAACAGGGGCACCACAAACCTGCCAAGACCCAGGGACACCACAGGCCTAGCAAGGACACCACAGGCCTGTCAGGGGCACCACGGGCCTGTCAGGGCCCATGGGCACCTAAGTCATGTCAGGGCCCACCGTAGGCTTGTCAGGGGGCAGGGTAGGTAGGTACCACAGTCTTTCCAGGGGCACCAGCGGCCTAGCAGGGGCACCAGTCATCACATGACTAACCAATAATAAAGAAAATAAGAAAACTGAAAATAGGGCACCACCAAAATTAAGTGGCCGAAATCCGTTGAGGTTTTAATTTTGGGCATAGGTAGGGGCACCACTTTGATTCATGACCCTCCCCTTGGAGTTTTCCCGAATCCGCCCCTGGTACTAATACATCAAATTTAACCCTCGCGGGCCCGGGGGGGGGGGCGTTTTTCGCCCCCCTGGCGAATATTTGCGATAACTCCCGAACGCTTAGGGATAGGAAGGCGAAACTTTCAGTACCTTTTCTCCCATCAATTTGACATCTTCTGAAGTAACAAATTTGGACCTAGTCCCCTTGATGACGTCACAAGGTCCATTTTTCTAGACCCCTGCACGGCAAACTTCGGAGTCACAGACGCAAACTTCAAATAGCTGCTAAAAATAGAGTTTTAGAGATAAAGACAAATTACGAGCACGGCTGTGTAGCGTTTGACCTAAAGAAAAATAAAAAATAGTTTTGGTGACCTGAGGTCAGAGGTCAGTTCAACGACCCCGAAATGTGGTTTTAGTTTTTCGCAAATAACTTCGACAAAAATGGTCCTAGAGCTACGGCAGTGGTACCATCGCATTCGCCTTGTCAAGCCGCGTCGAATGATATATATTTTGTTCGGAAATAGTCAAGTTTCATGTTGACCTCATGTGACCTCGAATGACCTCTGGTTGACCTTGACACATGAAAGGTCGTTTATGATGGATTTGTACCCGCTGATCACGAATCTGGCATCTATTTTCCTCTAAGCCTCCATTTAGAGCTTCCGGATGGCAAAATTGTCTTATTTATTATTACTAACTTGAATCAGTGAAATAGCCTCTAGCAGGGATACTCTTCTGTGACCTTGACCTTTGAGCAGCCTTGTATCGTAAGATGAACCACAGATAGGGAACTGATAAGCCTCAAAACATTTCAAAACATCTTGGAAGTTAGCACGCAAGATGTGCGAAAAAGTGCCAAGTTTGAGGTCAATTTTGAGCGTGACCTTGACCTTGACCTTTGATTTGGAGCACATTTTCAGAATCCTCAGATTCTCTTCTTTCGTTTGACACCCAATTTTGCCGGTTTGATGCAGCCTGCCGTCCTCTAGAAGGCTTACTTTGAGATCACTACACATGTGCCGGTTTTGGCCTTTGACCTTGACCTCTGACCTTGAAAATTAACCTGAGGTAAAAAATTTTAGGTGCATTAGAATCGTCTCGTAAGGACCTTTCGTTTGGTATCGCTTTTGTTTCCGTAGCTCCCTTATTTACGGAGTTAGACAGGGGGGGGGGGGCGAAAAACGCCCCCCCCGGGCTGCGGTGGTTGGGATTACCCCCCGGGCCCGGCCGGGTTAAGGGGGGGCACCTTGCTATTGGTGCCCCCCTTGCAGAATTCAAGGGGGGCACGGTGCCCCGGTGCCCCCCCCCCGTTCCGCCGCCTATGGTCTACCTACTTCTTATCCACAGACAAATAGAAAAGCAGAGGGAGATACCATGGAAGAGAGAGAGAGAGAGAGAGAGAGACAGAGAGAGAGAGAGAGAGAGAGAGAGAGAGAGAGAGAGAGAGAGAGAGAGAGAGAGAGAGAGAGCAAGAGAGAAACCAGGCAGACTAATTATAACTAGCTGGTAGATACATGGCAAAAGTTGAAAAGGTACAGTCAAAATTATTCATGTAAGTAGCATGTTTACAAACGCACACATAGCCACCAGTGGTGGAGTGGTAGAATGAGAATCAGGGCCGAGGGCTCCTCCTTTCCATCCATAACGCGACACTAGTCACTACACGGATAATATTTATGTAACCACGCCTAAAAGGCATTTAATATCACTGATGTTATTGCTAAGAAAAATTTGGAGCAAGCATCACTTGTACTTACCAACAAGACGTCAGACGCAGCACAGACACGACCTCCCTGGATCGCACAAAGATGGCGACTGAGGCCCACGCGGCGCTGCATTTGGCGCGAAACTGAACCGAGTAAGTTAACAACCCACAGTGTTAGTTGGTGTTAATGTCCCTCAAGATCGCGGCCCAAATAACCCCATTCGGGTTTTTAAACTCGACGCAGAGGGGTAAAACACGGCAACGTGTCATTCAACACGGTAGAACCGTGCGCAAAAATGCTTCCACAAAATCGTATTCGTGTTTCGGAACACATTGTCCGCCAATTGCGGGTATGAATACATGGCGATTACTCGAACAGTGTCATTGTACATGGGGATTCCGAGCTAGTTCATCCTGATTTGGACTAACCGTGTTTTGCTTCGCAATGGCCGTTTTCACGACGGAACTTTCGCAGAGGAACTTATTTGATACCTAAAAAGTACCTTCCCTTAGAGGCCTTAACATCCCTCAAACTGAAATATTTTATGTTCAAAATAATTTTAGACGTTTAAATCTGGGCATTTTTTGCCCTCAAATCACTTATTTATTTACAAACACAGCAATTTTTGGTTCTAGTAGCCAACCTTTCGACTATGAGGTATTAAATCAGCGTGGCAACTTGCTCCCTCTTTGCTCCCTCGGGTATCTAATTCCGGAATTCTTAAAAACAAGGAAAGTATATATCGAGTTCTCTTTTATACCTATTCAGCTATGTTTTAATGGTGATTAAAATATGACAAATTTTTTAATTACATTTCATATAAGAAAACACGCAAAACAATGAAACAAAAATAACTACGGCAGATAATTACCTTCAGGTATCTAATTCCGACCAATCAGCACCTCAGTAGGATATGACGTCATACAAGAATGGTGGTGAAGGCTGTTTGCAGTCCCGGCCGGTAGGTCACGTGACCGCCGGGCGCCTCGGGTCACGCGGCGTTCGGGAGTCGGACGCGGGGCGTGGTCGCGGGAAGACGCGCGGGGCATCATGCTTTGCTTTGCTTGCTTTGTCAACTTCATATAACTTACTATCGCATTCGTGTGAAAGCCAAACACTGCTCAGTGCCCTTAGAAATTGAGTTTTGGAAAGCTTAAGTCCCTATAGCTCCTCAGGTCGGCAACAGTTGAAGCCTCATCTGAACCCATGTGAAAAAAACGAGGGTAAGGATCCTTGTGTTGCTTTTTCTTTTACCGTCATAATTATCTCAAACCATCACAATTTTGAGTTGCCACATTGTCTGCTTCACTACATTCGTGTAAAACTTGGGTGAAGGCTGGTGGCTCAAAGAAAGGTGAAGATATTTCTTTAAGTGCCTAATCCGTGAAATTGAAATATCCCGGCTTTACAAATCTACACTTTTCATTTTCTCCACGATACATTTTTTAAAATTGTTTAAATTTTATCTACATTTGTTAAAATCGGGGCTTTGGTTTTTTGTAAACTAGATCATAAAGTTTACTATAGTTTTGTGTAACCTGATGGCTGAAGAAAATAGTAATTTTGCTAAAATGATGTGCGGAAATTTGTTGCTTTCCAAATCAAATTACTCATACCTATATTTCATTCAAAATTAGGAGGCATTATTACTGTTTTTTCTTGTAACATGAACTGAGTTTGGGTACGGTGCTCCGGAAACGTTGTGGAACTTTAAGCTAGCTAGAGCAGTTTCCATAAAAATTGTTTAGATAGTTGACATGGCTTGTTGACAACTCTTTTGCTGTTTCTAAAAAAGTGAAAAAAAATATTTTCCTGCATTAAGCACACAAGGCATGTTATTCTCATAAGCTATCGAATGTGTGTGTGTGTTTTTTAAGCTGTTTTTTTAAGCTTTTAAGCTGTAACTTCAGTTACTTCACTTTAGAACATATTGCCCAGAATGCGTCACTGATCATGAGCTGGTATATCATATCATATGTAGCAAATACATAAATGAGAAAAGTGTGTCATGAATTTTTGTGCATGCTTCTGGATCATCTGTAATTACATCAAAGGCTCGGCTCAAGAGTGTCCTGCCGACCAGCTTATGCCCAACCCTTTCTGTCCGCAGAACGTCGCCTGCGACTCCCGCACGCCGTTTGCCCCGGCCGTCCGTACTGGTCTTCGCGCTGCGAGCCGCGCTGGAGTTCGCGGCGGCGTCGTGGAGCTCCCATCGGGACGGCGTGTGATGCCCGCGTCGAGCCGTGAGCTTCGATTGGCGGCTCACGCGGTCACCAGCTGTATGTATAGCCTCGGCCCCGACGACCCCGCTAATGGCCGAGACCGGCATACCCCCGGCATGGGTCCGCTGTCCGGCGCAGCGCTGGCCGCCCGCATGCTATGCTACTTTTGGCTGTATCGCTGCCCAGCGGGAGCGCGCTCCACGCTGCGGAAGAGGTACACGTTGCGACCCGACTGAGGACTGCAACCGGATGGTGACACGTCGGCCTCTGCGCCCTGGCCGGGGCAGGCGTGACCGACGTCACAGTGGAGGAACGCCCAAACAAGACCAGCCCACCGTCGGAGCAGCATGGAAATATCATGTTCTGCCTGGACGTCGGACCCGGCGGCCGCAGTGCACCTGCACACGTGCGGAGAGGGGCGCTGGAGGCTACTCTGGAGCTTCTGCCATTCCGCGGCGCGACTGCTGGCAAAACGGCGGCGATTGAGGCGGTTGGGAACAGCTGCAGCAATGGTGATGGCGGTGATGGCGACATGGCGGTTTGGGACTTCATCTCAGCGCGGCCGCCGCCCAGGCGCCGCTGCGCCCGGCTGCTCAGCCACCTACCGGATGGCGGGGTGGCCCTTACGGCCCTCACGCCCGTTCGGTCTGCGGCCACGTTGTGGGGTGGCGGTCGCGGGGTTAGCGGCGTTGGACTTCGTCCTTTATCCAGACTGCACCGTACCATCTGAACGGATGGATCTGCCAAGAAAGATGACATCCAAGGCGGCTATGAGGCGATCACAAAGCTTCACCAAGAGCTTCTCCTTCATGGGGCCGGCCGGCCGTTAAGTCGCAACACCGGCTGCCGAGTGCCAACAGCTGCGTGCGCTGGCGCCGACGCGTTGTGGGCCGCGCTGCTGACGCCCAAGCTGCGATATCAACCATCTATGAATAAGTGGCAGCGGTGGCGGCTTGTCAGTTGTTAACGTGCCTTAACAGACGTTGCGAATAGCCCGCGTTGGAATCGCATGGTTGGGAACACAACGCAAGTAAAAATGGGCTTCCTTGATGAACCTACTTTTTAAGCATTGTAGCCTTTGTAATTTTGGATGTTTTGCTGTAGATATTATTTTCTACATATATACTATATAGGCACTCACGTGCTTTAAATCGCGCAATGCAATTGAACCATGGTAAAGACAATAATAAATGAACTGAGAGCTGACATGCCCCATGCTTTGTGTGTGTATGTGTGTGTGTGTGTGTTTTTTTTTTTGGCGAGTCGATAAAAGTGGTTTTGGACACTGGATGAGTTTTTAGGGGTGTGGTGAGGGGGGATGTAATTCCACAGACATTCTGTCAGATTCGCTAATGCAGTAGGTCTGTGCGGTGTTTAGTTATCGGAGCATTCTTTGAAAGTCGTGAATAGGGCCACCGAGTACCTAAAGCCGTGATATTCCCCCACAAAAACTTCTTTTAAATAACCGGGGATAGGTACATGAGCAGAGTAAATGCTATTACGAACGCCTATCACAATGCTGAGCGAATAGGAAAATCCATAGATGGAGAATTGTGCCGCGTTACGGGTGCTCGGGCGCACCCAATCCACCGTTACCCCAGCGGTGACCTTGACCCGCATCGTCTGTCTCGGCTCCAAAGCCAAACCGGCGTGGAATTGGGAGCGTTCGAGCACTCATGGTCCAGCGCAATTCTCCACCTAAATCCATTCCTGATACACATTTGCTTGCTCATAGTCATGTAACCCCGGTAAATTCACCCAACTTTCATATTGGTCGCTCCATAGACAGATGGCCACAGAGATCAACTTAAAAGGCCATTGTTGCATTCATTTAGTGGAGATCAAGCCGTGACAGGCCACAAGTCGCGTGACATCATACGTGTAACGACCAATGACGACGGCCTGCAAAACCCAATGGAAGCGGCTAGCAGCGTGCAATAAAACAGGGCGCTGCTTTCTAAATGTCTGTTGTGCGCCATAAATGAATATATTCTTTGTAGCCTGGCAACTCAGTATCTTTTTTTAACTATTGTACTAGTATTTAATAATTTCATAATTTTATAATTGTGCTTACGCTTTATGTTGATATTAGTGATAAATCCTTAGATAAAGTAAATCGATGTGATATTTAATAGAAAAATAGCAAACTAACGCACCATTCATTCGAAAGCTGGGGAACCTACTAAAAAGAACTACTAAAATTCCTGAGGAACTTAAGGATCAAATGGGGATTAAATAGATGCCTGCTATTCCGTCGTGAAAACGGCCAATAAGGTTTAAATTACTCGATAAATACGGATTCATTAGCAAGTTATCTTGTTTGAACACATCGTTAAAGTGAGTCAGAAAACTCAAACTGTGCTAACATTTTTTACAGTGTATATCAAAATATAGAAAATAATCTTTTGTTATAAAAAGGTTTTATTTTCTTTGCTGATCATTTTGAACATAAAAAATCATAAATCAATTGCAAAAAAAATAATTTCGTAAAAGTGAACTATTTCCTTTAACCCTCGCCGGACCTATTGGTTTTCTACATACGCGCCGGCCGAGGGGGGGGGGGGGGGCGGGTACGACCCCCCCCCCCCTCGCCGTTTCGCCCCTGGTAGAGCTAGCGCGTCGCGGAAAAAACGAGCGTGTGCGCCGTTACGAGACGTAGAGATTAGTACCCGATTTTAAGGTCCTAGGTCAACCGGTGACCTCTGAGGTCAGGTCAAGTGCCCCAGGGTACGGTTCAGTTTTTGGTGAATAGCTTCGCAAAAAACGGCCGCAGAGCCGCGATTTTGGCAGCATCGTGTTCGCCTTGATCAGGCGCGTCGAATGATATACTTTTTGTCCGGGTCAGGTCAACTTGGGGTGTTGACCTCAGGTCAAGGTCAGGTCAGCACCCCCAGGTCACGAAGTTGGTCGAAAGAGGTCATGTCGCATATCATTCGATTCGGCAGGTCTTCCTGAGTCCATTGGTGGCTTTCCCGACTCGCTAGCTCAATTTGATCGGGAGTTATTGACGAAAAACTAATATGACCTTGATGACGTCATAAATGACGTCACGGAAGGTCAACATTGCAAAAGTGACGCATCTAACCTTGCAAGGAGTGCATCAAATCACGATTCTGTGTGCTTGAGATAGTTGGAGATCGTTCCCGGCGCCAGAATAGCAGTTTGAATTTTTCCCCATTGACTTATAATGGTGAGGTCACGAAAATGACCTGACCTCATATGACCTTTAGGAAAAATCCGAGATATACAAGTTGTGAGACTCATAATGGATACTAGATCCTGCAAGTTTCATTTCCCTGTGACATCTCCTCTGGCAGTGAGGGCGTTGCGAAGTTGCGACATCTGAAGACCGTGCAGAGGTTCACTTATGACGTCATAGGTCAGTGACCTGACCTGACCTAAAAATGCGGTTGGTTTCAAAAGATGCGGCTTGGATCAAAGGTCAGGTATGCCAAGTTTCAGCTCTCTATCGCCAGCGTGTTCGGGGCTATCGCGAAAAAACCCTATGGGGGGGGGGCGGCACCCGCCCCCCCCCTCGGCCGGCGAGGGTTAAGAAATGCATGTACCATTTTCGTGAAGAAGTCACGAGAAATTGCCGAGATTCAGTTCAAGATTTTGGAAAATGCGGAACGATAATCAATAATCGAAGATAGCCATTTGATTGTTCATGGTATTGGCAGTCTAATGGCGTTTACGGCATGTCTGTATGTCTATTCTGTGATTTTATATGATTTTTTGAACATATGCCGTTTTTGTTCGAAAACTCAGAAATCATGACGTCACCAAAACCTCGATATCTCAAAAATTTTCCAAACGATTTTTTTTGAAACTTTGTCACAATAAACTTCAATCAATTCCCTACAGGTACCCAAAATTTGGCGCGCCTGGCCCGGCGAAAAAAAGTGGGGGCGTTAAACGCCCCCCCAGCAACTCGCGGGTTAAATATTTTGTTTTGTGTATTCCAAGAGGAGAGGGAACTATGAGAAAAAACACTTTTAAATGGCCTCCTTACAATGAAATACCAAAAGATGAAATAATGAAATAATTATTGATGATTTCGACCACAGGTCATTATTAAAATAAGCCAGACAGAACTTTTGTCAGACACAACGGGAAGCTCACAATATCGGCAGAAAAATTCACATTTTCAAACATTTCACGTGAACACATTGCATATAGAGCTCACCTAAAATGCTGCTACAGCTAACGAATGAAGTAGGGGAGAGTGGGGCACATTCGTGCAAAAAAATGGATAAACCCATATATCTGTTCTTTGGTTAGTGCAATGGCAAAATTGTTGATTGTAGTATGGAAAGGAACTATTGCAGATAGTTTTCCTCTTTAAAAGTTATCCTATAAAATTATTGCTTCCATTAGAAAAAATGACTTTTATTAACTCTGAACATTTGCACGAAACTTCCCCACCTATGGGGCACATTCGTTCAAGAGATGGGGCACTTCCGTTCACCCGGCAAAATTCGTGAAATTACCGGGCATTACCAGAAATTTACCAAAGGAAATTGGCAGGGGGTCATTTCACTTGATTCCTTTCGACAAGAATGCATTGCACAACAAATGTAGAAAGAATGGGCTGGCCAACAAGAATGTGCCAACTGCCGGCCTCCGTGACCTCGCCAAGTTCGCGTGAATTGCTCGTCACGACGTCGCAAGCAGTCGAGACTGAGTCAGGCGAGCGTCATTAGAGAAACCTACTACAGATAAAGTCATAAATCGCAAAAACTAAAAAAAAATGCACGAATGTGCCCCCAGGCAGTGCGTACACGAACCTGCCCCACAACGTTATTAGTAATATATTTCAAAATTTCTTTTTGAAAAAATGACACTTTTTCAACAAACAAGTTTGCAGCAGTTCCGTGAATAGAGTGGGCTTCTTCACCCCCAATTTTGAAAAGCTGAACCACATTTCCGAGTCAGGATCACGAAAATGGATGATATGAGAAAAGTTTGGAAAGCTCACGAATATTACAAATTTGCGTTTTTATCAAGCATGACAGCAGGTACAGTGTTGTCTTCTACGGTGAACGAAGGGCGGCAATGATAGACATATTTCCATAATTTACCTTGAGCTCGTGCAGTCACTCGTGTTCCCATAAACTGCTGAAAACGAATGTGCCCCATGCACGAATGTGCCCCATGCACGAATGTGCCCCACTCTCCCCTATATGTTATTAGGTTAAGTCCTATTGCCAAGACAAAGTTTAAGAATATTCCCTACAATATCTCCCCCCCCCCCACACACACCCCAAAATAAATGACAACAGTGATTTAACAATCCCACAATCATTTCTACAGGGTGTCCCAAAAGTTCGTTCTCACCTAAATTTTACGTTTTTAGGCTCTCTTGCGTAAAGGCACGCTGAAATTGGTTCGTAATTGAGCTTACGTGGTTGCCATGGCTAGTAGAAATATGCTCCACAGTAGCTAATTTCTGTAGACAAAATAGTTTTTGCTAGAGAGCCCGCTTCCTACAGAGACGGCTAACGCCGCAACATAGAGGTCTCTGATACGGGTACGTCTCAGTATTTAGTCAGCACGTGACCATTCGCGACGATTGAGGGTGATTGAGGCCTACCAGTCTGCAGCCAATGTCCATCGCTAACTGGACGCACAGTGAGCAAGTGACGCCGATGATTTGTCGGGAGTCAATCACTGCAAGTTTATCCTCTTTCCAGTCAGCCCTCAGGAGTAAGCCAAGTGGCCGAAACTGTGTGGCGCCAAAGTGGCCATCAAAAAGGTCAACGGGTTAGAAAGTTGGTAAGCAGACTTTTCAGGATGGATTACCAGCTGTTTAAGAGTGTTCTTTCGGGGTACATAACTCAAGGTGACTTAAGCTTTGCTTACCGGAGGGCACAAAACAGTCAAAAACGTCTTAAAATGGCCAAACATGAGTTTCGTTATGCCTTAGGCTAAACAAAACTAGAGGGCTGATGACATCAACCAGGTCATCTGGACAACTAGTCCACGTTCGAGATGAAACACCCGTCCAAACCCGAAAACAACCCCATAAGGGCGAAGGAGGAGGCTTCCGTTTCGTCCCGTTATGCTCCTACGCAAAAGGCCAGGGTCACTGTGTGGTGGGATTATAGGCTTTCTGGAGTTGACCAAGCTGCAAGTGGCAACCCAGAAACAGTTTTGGGAAGCAGAATGCTTTTCCAAGAACATCTAGGAGGATTTTCAGCCCTCAAGCTGAACTCGAACAGCGAGTATGAACACATTTATAGAGGAGAAAATGGCATCCGTGAGGTCGTAGGCCTGCATCTTCAGGCAAGACAGTGCATCAGTGCACAGGTCAAGCAAAGCTTAAAAGCGGTGCAAGGCGACTGTGACAGGCGTTTGTGGCAAGATCACATGCCAGGCACTTCATCGGATCAAAATTTCATAAAAATTTGTTGGTTATGCTGAAATTGAGGCTCGTCGAAGCGTAGCGCTGTTCCAGCCTCGAGGAGCTCACGGCGCATGTCAAGTCAGTCTGGGTTAACTTAAAGCCTGCTATGCAGCCAAACATGTCGGTTGGCATGCCGCTGCATGTATTCATGTGTTTGCCTATTAAATGGGGAGCACATTGAGGGGTGATAAACATATCAAAACGCAATGTACTCTGTTTCACATGCAAACAAAATGTGAGAACGAACTTTTGGGACACCCTGTAGATACGTTTACAACAAGTATCAGTAGGTAGAGGAGCCGTCTCCACCACTTCCGCCGCCACCGCCGCCTGAGCAGCAGCAGCAACAGCAACAGCAGCAGCAGCACCACCACCAGCAGCAGCAGCAGCAGCAGCAGCAGCAGGGGCAGCGACAAACTCGAAGTGACGTTGATGGTTACCTTTCCTTACCTTATGTCGACGAGACCCTCTGTGCAAAGATAAATAACATAGCCAGACAATCGAAACTCAACGTAAAAGTGGCATGGACTAGTAAAAACACCCTAAGACATACTCTGATCAAATCTGACCCGACGCGTCCTGAGTGCCCGTCTGGCAGGCGTAGATGCAATGCATGCAGTTCAGGAATCGAGGGCAAGTGTACCACACCAGGGGTGGTTTACTGCGTCACTTGCAACCTATGCACTTCAACTTCAACTGATGAGCGTGTACAGTACATAGGGGAATGTAAGCGTCCAGTAAGATTACGTTTCAATGAGCATGTGCTCAATGCAAAGAACGCGACTAGGGACACCCCCTTGGGTGAACATTTTAGAGCATGTCATGCTGGTGAGACCTTACCTGACCACCCTTTGTCAGTGGAAATTTTACACAAAGCCAAAGATCACCCGAATCGAAAGATAAAGGAATCCCTGTACATTCGCGAGCGAAAACCAATCCTAAATAGAAATGTCTCTTCCTGGTTCATATTTTAGACTGTGTCAAGTACATGTCATCTCTTAGGTGCCTATTCATAGACGTGCATATCGAGTATGTGGCACATCTACCTACTGATGCTTGTTGTAAACGTATCTAGAAATGATTGTGGGATTGTTAAATCACTGTTGTCATTTATTGAATAGAAGAATAAATTTTATTCTGGGGTGTGTGTGTGTGTGTGTGGGGGGGGGGAGATATTATAGGGAATATTCTTAAACTTTGTCTTGGCTATAGGACTTAACCTAATAACATATACTTCATTCGTTAGCTGTAGCAGCATTTTAGGTGAGCTCTATATGCAATGTGTTCACGTGAAATGTTTGAAAATGTGAATTTTTCTGCCAATATTGTGAGCTTCCCGTTGTGTCTGACAAAAGTTCTGTCTGGCTTATTTTGATAATGACCTATGGTCGAAATCATCAATAATTATTTCATTATTTCATCTTTTGGTATTTCATTGTAAGGAGGCCATTTAAAAGTGTTTTTTTCTCATAGAACTTATACCTATGCCTTACATACAGCAAGTGCTTCAACAAGTAAACTTCATTGAACCCAACAGTGGCCGACGCCCAGCACTTGTCAGAATCATTAAGACACCCATGAAGCTCGCAAACGTCATTCTCAGGATAACATTTCTCTTAGCTTGTCGCAATGCTGGTGTCCTACCTAGTTTTATTCTTAATGCTACTGTAACTGTCCCTAAGATCTTCGCCGGCAACCCGGCAATTTTAAAAGAATGTGCAAACTTCCGAAAGAAACTTCTAAACGAATCCATTCGGGATGCCTTCAAGACTAAAGCTTTTCTTGAACGCTGCCAAAGGCGAGATCACATAGAGATTAGTACCTGTCACCAGTCTTTATATGCTTGGGCTAAAACAGCATGTAAAAACATATTTGAGGACACAATGTCTACTGGAAGACAGCGCCTCAAGAAGAAGTTTGATCGACTTGTTGTTGAACAGCTGAGCAGAAACGTAACTGACGCCGACGCACAAAGTAGGGAGGAAGATCACAGAGATACGACGGCTTCACGGAACCGAGTAAAAAACTTATCATCACAACCTTTGTCCTTGACCATGCTGTCACTTCTTTCTAAAGGTCCTAAGTTTACTTTAACACCGAAGATCAATAACGCACTACTTCTTGAGGTGGAAACAGGCGTAGAGCGATTTGCATACGGTAAGCGCTGGAAGGACTTTGTGGACCGAAAGAGAACTTATGCAGATCAAAACCCGAGCAATAATGTTAGAGAAGACTGCAATCAACCATTGCCGGAAGAGCACTCACAGCCGGCCGTACAGCCTGCAGAAGAACAAGTCACTGACCCTGACCCTGCGGAAGTCAACAGGGCCCAATCTCACCAAGTGCGGTAAACTCAATTTGGGGTAAAATACCAAACTACCCCACTCCGTAACTACAAAAATACTGTCCCAAAATTAAGTTTACATAACTTGGTGAGATTGGGCCAAGTGCCCAACCTCACCAAGCTAGTTTAACTAATTTCGGAGTAGTATTTTTGTAGTTATGGAGTGGGGTAGTTTGGTATTTTACCCCAAATTCAGTTTACCGCACTTGGTGAGATTGGGCCCTGGGCCCAATCTCACCAAGTGCGGTAAACTCAATTTGGGGTAAAATACCAAACTACCCCACTCCATAACTACAAAAATACTGTCCCAAAATTAAGTTTACATAACTTGGTGAGATTGGGCCAAGTGCCCAACCTCACCAAGCTAGTTTAACTAATTTTGGGGTAGTATTTTTGTAGTTATGGAGTGGGGTAGTTTGGTATTTTACCCCAAATTGAGTTTACCGCACTTGGTGAGATTGGGCCCTGGAGAGTGACACGGAGCTGCTCTCGCCGCGCTTCACAAGCCCCCTCGGAGCCTGATTCAGCAGTAGCAGCCCCGCCAGCGGCTACAAACGAACCGAATCATTCCATAACCCCAGCAAACGATAGCCTTGCTGAGCCCCGAGTGGCAGCTCAACGAGATTCAGAACAAGTCTCATGCAGTATTCGAGTCAATTTCCCTGATGTAGTGAAGAGACAACCCCCTCGTAGTTCGACCGATGCGGAGACCCAACTCTTACAACTTAAGAAGAAAGTCATGAACGCGTACAAGCACCACACTCCGACCGATACAAACACGACCGAAGAAGAGCGTAAAGAACTCAAAACCTTGAAACAATCAGATTCTTTGATTGTTAAGCCCAGTGATAAGTGTAAAGGCCTCGTCGTGTTAGACAAAGAAGAGTATGTAGAGAAAACACGAGTGATTTTACAAGATGCGCAAAACTATGAAACATTGGACAAAAACCCCACCGCTAGAATAGAAGCGAAAACTAAACAAGTGTTTCGTCAAACTTGTCGCGACAAACTGCCAGAATCCATTCTCAAGGACCTCACTCCGGCGCACTCGCGGACACCAGTCCTATATGGCCTACCCAAGGACCATAAAGAAGGGGTACCGCTGAGGCCAATCGTGTCAGCGTGCGGCGGTCCTACGGAGAAGACAGCATGGCTCTTAGACCGGATACTAAACCAACTCTTAGTGAAAATACCGGCCCATCTAAGAAATACAGAGGACTATTTGAACCGCTTAAAAACACAATATACGGAGTATCAGTTACCTCGGAACGCTATTGTGTTCAGTATGGATGTGGTCAACTTGTATGGCAGCAGCCCGATCGATGAAGCTGTAGAAGCCGTCAAAGACCTCATTCACGAACACGAAAACGACATCGATCTTTTCGGCCTATCAACGAACGACATCGCCCGACTGTTGTCCCACTGTCTGGACAACAACTGCTTCCGCTTCGACCAGTCCTTCTACAAACAGCGGCTGGGGATAGCAATGGGCTGCAAAGTAGCACCACCAGTAGCGATCATCTTCATGCACAAGCTAGAACAGTCTGCCCTCCGAAACGCGACACTTAAACCGGACTTGTATGCAAGGTACATACATAGATGACACTATCGGGGTGTGGACTCATTCTCATCAGGAGCTGCGAGCCTTCCTCGACTACATGAACTCCGTCCATCCGAGTATCAAGTTCACGATGGAGGACTCTTTCGATTCCGGTTTCATTCCGTATCTGGATACCCTCATATCGGTTGACAAGGACGGACAACTGTCGACAGAGCTTTTCATCAAGCCCAGCCACTCTGGAATCATCATTCATTATTCATCGGCAGGGCTGCGAAGTCGGAGTCGGAGTCGGAGTCGGAGTCACCGAAAATCTGTCGACTCCGCAGCCCTGCTAGGTCTGCGGAGTCGGAGTCGGGAGTTGGAGTCGGTCGGAGTCGACAATTCTGCCCGGAGTCGGAGTCGGAGTCGGAGCTGGTTTTTGAAAGCCGGAGTCGGAGTCGGAGTCGGAGTCGCCGAAAATCCATCGACTCCGCAGCCCTGTTCATCGGCACAGCCGATGACAACGAAGAAGGCTGTCATTAGAAGCGAGTTTAAACGAGCGCTAAGGCTTTCATCAACCGAGGAGGCAATGTCAAGGTCATGTGACAAAGTTCAGAAAATGTTCGAGCAGAATGGGTATCCCAACCAGATGATCAGAGGCATTAGAAGGGAAGTGTCAAGACAACGGACTAAAATAATGCGACAACAGCGCAATTCTGGACGCGCTCGGCCCCAACAGGATCAGCGGCGACCACAGCAGCAGCAGCAGCAGCCACCGGCGCAGCCAGGTCCTCGGCTACAGCAGCAGGCACAGGAGCCGTCTCCACCACTTCCGCCGCCACCGCCGCCTGAGCAGCAGCAGCAACAGCAACAGCAGCAGCAGCACCACCACCACCAGCAGCAGCAGCAGCAGCAGGGGCAGCGACAAACTCGAAGTGAAATTTTTGAGTATGAGCGGCCGGCCGGCCGTGCGGACGCTTTTGCGAGGCTTATATCTAAGCAACCACTTGACCGATTTACACGCGGTAATTTTTGCAGGGTAGCTTCATTCCTTCTACCAAGTATTGGACTATTCCCGATGCATGTGGGTGGCCCCTTATGCACGTGCCACGTGCAAAACGAAGAGGTGTCAGTTTTGTAATTGTTGCAATATCTCGGTAACTACTTGGCCGATTGCGCTGAAAGTTGGCATGTAGGTAGGCACCCACTAGGCACTGCATATCCATGTGCCAGAGTTGGGGTGCTGCTGCACGTGCGCACGTGCAGGGGTCGTTTCCAGATCTCGAGAACGGCTGGACCGATGGCGCTCAAATTTGGCACACGGTTAGGGACCAGTTAGTAGGGTGCCGTGCACAAGTCAGTTGGGACCCATTTTGCACGTGCGCACGTGCAGGGTGCCGCTTCCAGATCTCGAGAACGGCTGGGCCGATTGTGCTCAAATTTGGCACATCGCGAGAGACTGGTTAGTAGGGTGCCGTGCACAAGTCAGTTGGAGGTACCCCCTCGAAATTTCGCACGTGCAAGGCCCACCCTCTCGCGTTCTATATACCCTGCTCTCGCTCGCTCCGTTAGTCGCCCCAAAAGGCGTTATACTGGTGGTAGGAGTAGTGGTATGAGTAGAAGTAGTAGAAGTGTGGTACAGACCGATCCAATGTGACGTGGTGACCTATACGACCTGGCCTCACCGAAGGTGACCTGGCCTGACCCAGTGTGACCAGGGATAACCAACTTGACCTGACTTGACTTTGTATGACCCTTATTCATCCAACTAAGCTCTCAGAATAGTTATTATGTTCAAAGCTTTCCTCTGCACGTTTCTGTCCATATCTCTGTTTCCAGACGACAGATCAATTTAAATCAAAGACCATTCGAAAGCAAATTGGCTGTTCCCGCATTTTCTGGCTACGCCGCGAAGCAAGTGGCGCAGCCGCAGCTGCGCCACTTGCTTCGCGGCGTAGCCAGAAAATGCGGCAGCAGCCAATTTGCTTCCGATTGGTGTTTGATTTAAATTGATCTGTCGTCTGAAAGCAGAGCTGTGGACGGAAACGTGCAGAGGAAAATTTTGAACATAGCTATTCTGAGGGCTTAGGTGGATGAAATTTGGATCATACGGGGTCAATTCAGGTCAAGCTGGTTACCCCTGGTCACACTGGGTTAGGCCAGGTCACCTTCGGTGAGGCCAGGTCGTATAGGTCACCACTCACATTGGATCGGCCTATACCACACTTCTACTACTTCTACTCATACCACTACTCCTACCACTACCCCTACCACTACTCCTACCACTATCCCTACCACTACCCCTACCACTACCCCTACCGCTACCCCTACCCCTACCACTACCCCAACCCCTACCCCTACCCCTACCACTACCTCTACCACTACCCCTAACACTACCCCTACCACTACCCCTACCACTACCACTACTACTACTACTACCCCTACCACTACCCCTACCACTACTACTACCCCTACCACTACTACTACTACCCCTACCAATACCCTACTACTACCCCTACTACTACCCCTACCACTACCCCTACCACTACCCCTACCACTACCCCTACCCTACAATTACCACTACCCCTACTAATACCCATACTACTACCACTACCCCTACCACTACCCCTACCAATACTACTACCACTACCACTACCACAACACCTACACCTACCACTACCACTGGGTCATGTGAGGTCACAAACTATCAGATTAACTGATTAACTAAAAAAGAGTTCCTAACCCTTCTCCTACTCGTGTCATTCCATTATTCTTAATCGTATTTGGTTGAAATGGCGCCTTGTGACAAATGTGGCGCATTGCGACAAAAGTGGTGCATTTATTCCTGTCGTTTTGCCATGCATCCTTCCACCGAATTGCACCTTTATCGGACCATATTTGACAAAGTTGTGACAAAGTGTGGACAAATGTGGCGCACTGCGGCAAACGCGGTGCATTCGGTTAAGCGCATTGAAAACTGTCTTTATTTACCGAAAATCAACACCTTCAATCGCCTCTGTTTATCAAAATAAATAACTTGGCCCATCTGCAAATGAGAGGCACCCGCCGCCGATCGTCATGCATTTTATTGTCAAAGGCGATTGAACCCGGCTGCCGATGCCTTGAAGCAAGCTTGAGAGCCGAGCAGAATTTGGAGAAAAAACACCTTTTTCCAGCGCGTGCCACGTGCGACCCATCCACCCCCCGGGACTCGAACCTCGACACTGCACGTGCGCGCATAGTCGTAGGAACGTTTTCGAAAGTGGGGGGGGGGGGGCCAAGGTCCCAGAGGTCCAAAACCTAACCTACCCCCAAAATCCGATTTCTCCTCGGATTTCGGCCACTTTGTTTTCGCAAACATGATCAGAGATAAAAAAAATCGAGACAAAAACAAAAATAAAATTGGTTAAAATTTCAGGGAGACTCCCGTCCATAAACTCAAACTGATGGACGCGTTCCCCTGTCCTCCGCAGCCGTTGGCACCCATGCAAATTCCAGAGGCATCCAGCAACTTTTTCATTACGAGCAAGCGTGAAACGTGCAAAGCGAGTCTTTTCAATATACCTATAAAAATCAGCATGAACGGCCCAGCTAGGCTCAGCCAGACCTATAACGTTTTTAAGAGGTTTTATATCAGCGACCACTGCAACTGGGCTGATTGACTATCAGAGGCCGGTGTGGGACTTTTAGAGGTTGGTCTGGGCCATCAGAGGCCAGTGAGTTTAACCCTCGCCGGACCGGACCTATAGGTTTTCTACATACGCGCCGGCCGAGGGGGCGGGGGGCGGGTACGACCCCCCTCGCCATTGCGCCCCAGGTTGAGCTAGCGCGTCGCGGAAAAACGAGCGTGTGCGCCGTTACAAGACGCAGAGATCGATACCCGATTTTAAGGTTTTAGGTCAACCGGTGACCTCTGAGGTCAGGTCAAGTGCCTCAAGGCACGGTTCCGTTTTTGGTGAATAACTTCGCAAAAAACGGCCGCAGAGCCGGGATTTTGCCATCATCGTGTTCGCCTCTCTCAGGCGCGTCGAATGATGTACTTTTTGTTTGGGTGAGGTAAACTGAGGGTGTTGACCACGGGTCACGGTCAGGTCAGCGCCCCCAGGTCACGAAATTGGTCGAAGGAGGTCATGTCGCATATCATTCGATTCGGCAGGTCTTCCTGAGCCCATTGATAGCTTCCCCGACTCGCTAGCTCAATTTGATCGGTAGTTATTGACGACAAACTTATATGACCCTTATAACTTCATAAATGACGTCGCGCAAGGTCAACATTGCAAAAGTGACGCATCGAACCTTGCAAGGAGTGCATGAAAGATTCAGTGTGCTTGAGATAGTTGAAGATCGTTTACGGCGCCAGAAAAAGTTTTCAGTTTATCCCCATTGACTTATACCTAATGGTGAGGTCACGAAAATGTCCTTAGGAAAAATCCGAGATGTACAAGTTGTGAGACTCCTAATGGATACTAGGTCCTCCAAGGTTCATTTCCCTGTGAAATCTTCTCTGGCAGTGAGGGCGTTGCGAAGTTGCGACATCTGAAGACCGTGCAGAGGTTCACTTATGACCTCATGGGTCAGTGACCTAATCTGACCCGAAAATGCGGTTGGTGTCAAAAGATCCGGCTTGATTCAAAGGTCAGGTATGCAAAGCTTCAGCTCTCTATCACCGGCGTGTTCGGAGCTATCGCGAACAAAAAACTATGGAGGGGCGGCACCCGCCCCCCCCCATCGGCCGGTGAGGATTGAGGCCCTCAGAGACCAGTACAGGGCCTGCAAAGGGCAGGATGAGACATTTAGATGCCGACTTGGGCCATCAGAGGCTAATGTGGGCCCTTACAGGCCAGCATGGGCCCTCCGAGGTCAGTGTGGGACCCTAAAATGCCGGCATGGGCCGGTGTTGGACCCCAGAGGCCAGCAGAAGGCCCTCAAAAACCAAGATGGGCCTCAGAGGCCAGCATCAGGTCTTCAGAATCCAGTGCAAGGCCCTCAGAGGCTAATGCGGGTCCTTACAGGCCAGCATGGGCCCTTAGAGGTCAGTGTGGGGCCGTAACAGACCGGCATGGGCGGGACCTGGAACCTAGAGACCAGCGGAAGGCCCTCATAGGCCAAGGTGGGCCCTCAGAGGCCGATGCGAACCCTTAGAGACCGGTATAGGATCTTCAGAATCCAGTGCGGGGCCCTTAGAGGTCAATGTGGGACCCTAAAATACCAGCATGGGCCGGTGTTGGACCCCAAAGACCAGCAGAAGACCCTCAAAAACAAAGATGGGCCTCAGAGGCCGGCATCAGGTCTTCAGAATCCCGTACAATGCCCTCATAGGCTAATGACGGGTTCTTACAGGCCAGCATGGGCCCTTAGAGGTCAGTGTGGGGCCCTAAAAGACCGGCATGGGCCGGCGTTGGACCTCTAAGGCAAAGATGGACCCTCAGAGGCCGATGCGGACCTTAGAGGCCGGCATCGGGTCTTCAGAAATCAGAATTCAGTGCAGGACCCTCAGAGGCACCTAAAGGTTAGTCTTGGGACCCCAGAGACCGGTGTGAGGCCCTCAGACGCCGACTGGGCCCTTGAGGCCGGTTTAGGGCCCTCAAATGAGGTCAATGTGGGTTCTCAGCGGTCAATGTCGGCGCTTGACCGCCACTGAAGTGCCCTCCAAGATCAGTGTAGGACCCTCAAAGACTGGCTTGGGAGCTGTTAATAGCTAGCGTGGGATTCTTGAGCCTCGTGACAATCGAATAAGGGCCAGAGCCCCATACGCCCATGGGGGCTCATTGGTTGTTTGGGGGGGGGGCAAATGATATGATGGCCCCCTGATTAGCCTTTGGAGGGGGGAAGGGCATGGCCCTGATCCCCCCTCTGCGACCGCCACTGCACTGAAAGTGGAAGGGAAGGGGCAGATACAGACATTGCTGGCCCCCAGCCTGTTTGAGCCGAGGCGGGGGCATGGTCACCCTGGCCCCCAGCTAGTACGCCTTTGACGAACTATGCCGACCCCAAGCAGATCCGGTCAAGCGTGGGTCGTTTGTATACGCATTCTCCTGCACCGTGCTAGTATTGTCTTATACCTTTTCAGTGCTCGCTGTCCCGTGCCTCGTATTCAACAAAATGCTGTCACCAGGACCCACAGTCTTGCCTCTGATATGGTTTCCTTCATTGAGTGAAGGAAATTGCGGTCAATAACGCTGTAGAAACAAAAGGGAATCTTCATTAAAGGGCAAGCTGAATTGCTGTCAAGTTACCGGGTGGTAGCACTGGTACCTAGGTACAGACAGACACTTAAGTCAGCAAAAAGTGGGGGGGGGGGCAGTTAACATTGCTGGCCCCCCACCTCCGAAAGTGGGGGGGGTGGCATGGCCCCCCGGCCCCCCTGTTCCTACGCCTATGCGTGCGCGTGACGTCATCAACACCCTGCGAAAATTTCAGCCCCATCGACCGCACCGTTTGACCTGTGCACGGCGTCAAAGCACACCTCTGCACGGTGCAAACAGAAACACAGAGTTTCATTCTACAAATAGTATAGTAGACAAGCGGCTGCGCCACTTGCTTCGCGGCGTAGCCATAAAATGCGGGAGCAGCCAGTTTGCTTTCGAATGGTGTTTGATTTAAATTGATCTGTCGTCTGGAAGCAGAGATATGGACGGAAACGTGCAGAGGAAAATTTTGAACATAAGAACTATTCTGAGGGCTTAGTTGGATGAAATTTGGGTCATACGGGGTCAAGTCAGGTCAAGGTGGTCATCTTTGGTCACACTGGGCCAGGCCAGGTCACCTTCGGTCAGGCCAGGTCGTATAGGTCACAACGTCACATTGGATCGGCCTGGGCCGCACTTCTACTACTTCTACCCATACCACTACTCCTACCACTACCCCTACCACTACCCCTACCCCTACCACTACCCCTACCACTACCCCTACCACTACCCCTATCCCTACCACTACCCCTACCACTACCCCTACTACTACCCCAACCAATACTACTACCCCTACCACTACCCCTACTACTACCCCTTTTACTACCCCTACCACTATCCCTACCACTACCCCTACCACTACCCCTACCACTACCCCTACTACTACACCTACGACTACCACTACCACTACCCCTACCACTACCCCTACGACTACCACTACTACTACTCCTAACACTACCCCTACCACTACCCAGGTACTACTACCCCTACTACTACCCCTATAACTACCCCTACCACTACCACTACCCCCACCGCTACTCCTACCACTACTGCTACCACTACCACTACCACTACACCCACCACTACCACTGGGTCATGTGAGGTCACAGACTATCAGATAAACTGATAAACTAAAAAGGGGTTGCTAACCCTGCTCCTACTCGTGTCATTCCAATATCATTTATCGTATTTGGTGAAAATGGCGACTTGTGACAAATGTGGTGCATTGCGACAAAAGTGGTGCATTTGTAACTGCCGTTTTATCATACATCTTTCCACCGAATTACACCTTTATTGGATCATATTTGACAAAGTTGTGCGTTTTGCGACAAAAAAAGGCGCCTTTGGACAAATGTGGCGCACTACGATAAACTTGGTGCATTTGTCTAATCGCATTGCAAAATTTCCCCCAGAATCAACACCTTCATTCGCCTTTGTTTAATTATCAAAATAAATCAACTCACTTTCCACAAATGAGAGGCACCCGCCGCCGTTTGCCATGCATTTTATTGTCAAAGTTCATTGAACTCGGCTGCCGATGCCTTGAAGACCGAGCAAATTTGTGAAGAAATACGCACTTTTCCAGGTCGTGCCACGTGCGACCCATCCACCCCCCGGGACTCAAACCTCGACACTGCACGTGCGCGTGACGTCATCAACACCCTGCGAAAATTTCAGCCCCCTCGACCGCACCGTTTGACCTGCACACGGCGTCAAAGCACCCCTCTGCACGGTGCAAACAGACAGAAAGACAGACAGAGTTTCATTTCACAAATAGTATAGTAGACAAGAATTACCCATTGTGGGGGAATGCAACCCTCAAGCCAAAGAACAGGAGCAGTCACCTACCTCGGACGCTGCCAGCCACGAAGCGCCCCGATAGACGGCGAGCGCTACGTTTTAAGCGGTCCGAGGCGAAAGCATGTGACGTGGCCGGCCCGGGGTAGCGGCCGGCCCCGTCCCATGACGGCGGCTGCACCTGAGTCCTACCCAGGCGTCGCTGACATTACACGTGCAGGGGAAATTTTTGAACACAATTATTCCGAGGGCTTAGTTGGATGAATTTTGGGTCATACGGGGTCAAGTCAGGTCAAGGTGGTCATCCCTGGTCACACTGGGTCAAGCCAGGTCACCTTCGGTCAGGCCAGGTCTTATAGGTCATCACGTCACATTGAATCGGCCTGGGCCACACTTCTACTATCACTACCCCTACCACTACCCCTACCACTACACCTACCACTACCCCTACCCCTACCCCTACCCCTACCCCTACCACTACCACTACCTCTACCACTACTCCTACCACTACCCCTACCACTACCCCTACCACTACCCCTACCCCTACCACTACTCCTACCACTACCCCTACCACTACCCCTACCCCAACCCCTACCAAAACCCTACCACTACCACTACCACTACCCCTACCACTGCCCCTACTACTACCCCTAATACTACCACTACCCCTACCGCTACTCCTACCAATACTACCACCACTACACCTACCTATGAGTACCTACCACTACCACTGGGTCATGTGAGGTCACAGACTATCAGATTTATTGATAAAACTTAAAAGTGTTCCTAACCCTGCTCCTACTCGCGTAATTCCATTATTCTTAATCGTATTTGGTTGAAATGGCGCCTTGTGACAAATGTGGCGCATTGCGACAAAAGTGGTGCATTTGTACTTGTCGTTTTGGCATGCATCCTTCCACCGAATTGCACGTTTATCGGACCATATTTGACAACGTTGTGCGAATTGCGGCAAAAATGACGCCCTGAGGCAAATGTGACGCATTGTGGCAAACGTGGTGCATTCGGTTAAGCGCATTGAAAACTGTCTTTATTTAACGAAAATCAACATCTTCATTCGCCTCTGTTTATCAAAATAAATAAGCTGCCAATCCGGAAATGAGAGGCACCCGCCGCCGATCGTCATGCATTTTAGTTGCAAAGTTTATCGAACCCGGCTGCCAATGCCTTGAAGACCGAGCAAATTTGTGAGAAATGGCACCTTTTTCCAGCGCGTGCCACGTGCGAACCATCCAAACCCCGGGACTCGAACCACGCCACTGCACGTGCCCGTGACGTCATCAACACCCTGCGAAAATTTCAGCCCAATCGACCGCACCGTTTGGCCTGCGCACGGCGTCAAAGCACCCCTCTGCACGGTGCAAACAGAAACACATACACACAGAGTTTCATTTCACAAATAGTATAGTAGACTAGGGTGACCCGCGTGCTCCGCAACGCGAAAAGGGGCATTTACGATCGGCGGGTGTTTGGTTTTCTTGTATCGGTTGGTAGCAGACTAGGTTTTTACTGGCTGTGGTCATTTCAGGTCAAGCTAGGTCAAGGTCAATGATATGTGTTTGTATGTCTGTGTGTGTCTGTGTGTATACTGATGGGTGCACCGATTGGTTTATGTGTCTCTATTACATGGAATCATGAACTGAGAAACTTTTACCAAAAATGCAGTAAAAACAACTTCACGAAAAGTAAATTCAGCTAGCTTAAAATGCGATGTTTTTAGATGGCCTAGGTTGACCTTGACCTTGACCCTGACATCTGTAAGTACAGTCCACAGCAGAAGTAATGTGGGGTTTCAGTCATGGGTATGTTCTGCTTCTGAAGCTTAGGAACGATTAGCCAGACTACAATGAAACTTTGAATGTAGCTTATATGTATCGTCACCCTTGCAGCTGCAACTTTAGCTATTGACATCTTTTTTTCGATCACTCCGCATTAAACAATCGCCAGTCAAAGCCAACCGTTGAGATTGGTAAAACCCTACATTACTTAACCCTATTCCTGGCGGGCTCCGCCGGGACAAGAAACTGGCGGGGGGGGGGGGCCGATTCGCCCCCCCCCTGAGATCTCGAGAACGAAGCAAGATAGCGACAAGCGGTAAACGGCATCGGATACGCATGGACAAGGTCTACAATTTTTACTAAGGTCATTTTCAGGTCAGGTCAAAGATGACGTCACAGGGGTCGAAAAAGTCAAAATGGCGGCGCTAGATATGGAGAGAGTTTTTCTCGAATAACTTTCGAATTAGTAAAGATAGAAACAAACTAAGGGCATCATCGTGATCCTCTCGTCAATCCGCATCGAATGATATATATGTTGACCTCGAAAGGTCAAGGTCAAGGGTTGACCTCAGGTCACGTGACCTCGAGGTCATCATGTATATCATTCGATGCGTCTTGACGAGCTGAACACAATGAGACCATCCACGCGTCTGTATCTTGTTCCTGTACGGAGTTATTGGCCAAAAACCTTTGGTGACCTTTGATGACGTCACATGACCTCACAGCTGCCCAACAGCAAAACAGACCTCAAGGTAGTGAAGGTTGATCGTATATGAAGTCATGTATGGGATATGGGGCCATTCCGACCCGTTTTAGTGGTAAAAACAGGGAGTTGATTTTTCCCCCATTGACTTATAATGGGGAGGTCGCGAAACTGACCTGACCTTAGGTCACCGATATCAAAATTCCGAGATATACAAATTGCACATACTGGTACCCTAACTAAAGCCTGAAGAGAAGAAATTGATCGGTCAAAAACTCTAGCTCTGGCGTGATTGCAAACTTTTCTGAGGTAGGGTCACCAAACCGCCTCTGGTGACCTGACCTGAGGTCAGATCAACTCAAAATTTTCAGACATGTTGCGTAGAAGCCTTTTAGGAAAAGTCAGAAAATTTGAGCTTCCTAGCTCAACGCGTTTGGGAGAAATAACCAAAAAACCTCAGGGGGGGGGCTCCTGAGGCCCCCCCCCGCCAGGAATAGGGTTAAGCGGTGGGCTGTACAGTAGGTCTATTAAAAAAGTCCCCAGCACCAGTGGGCGCTGCCTTCGCTGAGCCGAACCCCCGTATGCCTGTCCCGTATCGCGCCGGTATCAGGTCAGGTAGGGTCAGCGGGACCGCTCGGTCCGGCCCGCGGGCGGTGGACGGGCGGCCGGTAACGCTTTCCGCCAGCCAGCTGTAGAATCCAACAAACGAGACGGCCACCGCTCAGCGCAGCGAAACCGGTGTTAAAGAATGGCAGTAGATGTTCATGGCCACAATGATTATGAGATAGTCATTGCTAGCCCGTGCCCCACAGGAATGCCTAGACTCTCACGCCCTGTTGGAGGGGAATGGGGATTGAGCATCATTCTTATAACTCAGCTTTGGGCATTTAAGTGGTATTCGAAGTAGCGTCAAAAGTAGCAAAAAGAAGAAAAATACTTCAGCCAATTTTAGATCGGTTCAGAGCAAAAGGTCATGTCACCAGAGGTCATCGATGGTAAAATTTTGCTTGGACAGGATGCGTTGTGCGCACCGGTGCATTGGGTTTCCAATTTCCATGGAAACATCAACAGACTCGGAAGCTCGTAACGCTAGCGTGGAGCCGAATTCATATCAGCCGCCGCTACAATGCATGGCAGCGCAGAGCAGCGTGCTGCAGCGCGGGGCCGTGAAACATCGCCCAGGGCTATCCATGTATCAGGGCAATCCAACCCACGTGATGGGCTCGGCCCCAGCGGAGCATGAGGCGCAGGACTCCCACCCAGGCCCCCTGTCTCCCCCTAATTCCTGTCATCCTTCCCACTCTGTAATCGACCGAAAGAGCCTAACCTAACACAACAAGCAGCTCGTTTACCGCTATGTCTGAATAATATTGTCAGATTTAATTAAGGTCAACGGCTTAGCACAGCAACTGCCACCATCGGTATTATGAGAAAACCAATTGCTTTTCCACAAACACTAAAAGTTTTAAGCTAAACCTGCATGAAATTAATTTTACCAGCCTCGTGTTCCTCCTATCAAAACGCTTCGAATGAATCAAAAGTTGATTTTAAGCCTCACCGGCACAGGCCATTTTGCATCCTTCGACGGCACAGGGGGGGGGGGGGGGGGGTTGGCACGACCCCACTCGCGCTTGGCCCCTGATTGAGCTAGAGCTTCGCGGAGAAAACGAGCGTGCTGCCCGTCACGAGAGGAAGCCGATGATACCCAATTTTGAGGTCCTAGGTCATCGGGTGACCTTCCAGGTCAGGTCAATGACCCGAAAATCGGGAAAATGGGGACCTGTTAGAAAGTCGTAAAGTGTGGCTGCTACGGGGTTTTCCGGGGTGCTGATCACGAATATCGTGCTAGTTTTGATCAGAGATGATGTCTTAAAGCATTTAGACCAGGTCGGGTCAGGTCAGGTCAACCGGTAGGGGTCACGACGGGTATTCGTAATACCTGTCATCCGCCTCTGACAGCTTCGTAACATGTTACGAAGGCACCAAAACTACTTTGTAAATGTTCAAATGGTTGCTAAATTCGAATTCAGCTCCAAAAACTGGCGTAGAAACATGTAAAACTCGAAAAAGTGAACCGAGGTCACCAAAGGTCAATGACCTGACCTGACCTTCAGGTGATCTTGACACCCACCCTAATGCATCGGAGCAACATCAAATCACATGTTTGAACGCTTGAAACCACGAAAAGCTTGCAAACGCGCGGCTAATGCGAGCCGACATACGCCGAATCGCGATTCCGGCCAAACATGGTCTCGGAAAAGAGGTCACAGGTCAAAGGTCATTTGGGTCGGGGTCATGAAATTTTCAGGGTAGGTGTAAGATTGATCAATGCGAGGGTACTGAAAGTTTCGTCGCGATCGGCCGCTTTTTACGCGAGTTATTCGCGAAAAACCTTGGAGGGGGGAGGGTTGCATCAACCCTCCCTCCCTGTGCCGGCGACGGAGGTCATTTGAAGAATTTGGCCTATGTCCATAGACATGACCTGACCAGAAATGGTCATGATGGATAGCAGGATATTAGATCCGTATCGTGAAACTTCACAAACACTTTAGATGATTTCATAACTTAAGCATGTCTATCAAAAATATTTATTACATGGCTCATGTGTAAGCTGGGTGTGTGATCATGCTTACGAGTATGTTGAACGCAACTGATAATGTTCTGTTGGCCACAATTTCTATATTTAATTTATCCTCCCGGATTTCATATTTTTATTAATGGCACCTTGACGATGTCGAGAAAAAAAAAAACGCTTAGAAGATTTAACAGCCTGAGATACATTCAGTATAAGGAAGGGTCAAGGGTGCTAGATTCCTTCCGTCCTCGCTATCCTCAGGGAAAACCAATCCGCATCGCCCCTAATCTTCATGCTTCCCTCTCTGGACTGGAGGTCACCCCACCAGCCAACCTGTAGTTGATGTCGGTTCCATTCCAAGACACATAACCCTCTTCGGGTGACCGTTGGGGAGACGGCTGGACCGCCCGACAGGGCAATCGTCCCACGGGAACAGTCACGCTTCCGGAGTCCGCAGATCACTGTCGCTGGCTCGCACAACCAAATTACTACACCAGAGCATAGTTATGTCATAGCTCTGCAAGGACCTTCTCAGACCGAAAAAGATGGCTCCCAACAAAACAAACAATTTTCTCATTCAGTATTGTATCTCATCAGGCACCACATGTTTTCAGAGTGTTTATTATGCGTTCCGTCCAAAAAAAGCGCAGTTCAACTTTCTCCCATTGACTTAAGCGATCTCAAAATTGACCCGACCTTTCTGTCAGCAATGTCAAACTTGCAAAGTAATCGTTTCAAATACATATACTGTTGCCCATTGAAATCACTGAAGGTTCTAAAGCGATCGGTTAGTCGATGAATTTAGATATGATGAGCACAGGAACTTTCCTTGAGGTAAGGTCACTTGACGTGACCTGGTGTTATGACCTTGAATTGAAAGACTTGGGCGGGAAAAATGGATCATTTGAAATCCTAAAATGTTAGATTTTACAATAATTGCAAACACTATCCCGGCCAAATAGTGAGTGAGGAGGGAGCGATTCCCCATCCCCATGTTTAGCTCCTATAATTGAGCTAATTGCTAGAGCCTCGCGGGAAAAAAACGAGCGCTTGCGTCGTTACGTGACGCAGCGACTGTCACCCCATTTTAAAATATCAGTGACCTCTTAGGGCAGGTCAAGGCACTGGCGGATCCAGACTTGCGTTTTGGGGGGGGGGGGGGCCAACTCCTGCAAGTAACCAAACCTAGGGTACCCCCAAATCCTGTTTTCTCATCGGATTTAGGCCACTTATTTTTTCGTCACAGCCCTGAAACGATATTTTTTTAAAACTAAAAATAAAAAATATAGAAATGGTAGCCCACCCAACCCGAGCCTAAATATTACTTTGAAAACACTTCAAATTGCTTTTGTCGACCAATTAGCCCGCTCCGGGTCGGTGCGTGGCGCAGCCTTCGCGGGCTGGGAGGTGTCGGTTGGACCCCCTGCCGTTCGGCCCCTGATTAAGCTAGAGCTCGCGGAAAAAAACAGGCGTGTTGCCCGTGAGTGACGAGACGAAGCCGATGATACCCGATTTTAAGGTCCTTGGTCATTGGTTAACCTTCTAGGGCGGTATTTCACGGTCGCGCTGCCAGCCGCTGACAGCGCATTCCGAGAGCTAAGGTCAGCCTTCGGTAGTGTTGTGGGTATAGGCTTGTTGATGTCTCCATTGAAACCAAAAGTGCCATCAGCGCTGGCAGCGGCTGGCAGCGTGCCGTGAAACACCGCCCAGGCCAGGTCACAGACCCAAAAGACGGAAAAATCAGGACCTGTCAGAACCTCCTAAAGTAAGGCTGTAATACGTTTTTTTTTTTTGTGCTGATCACAAATTTCATGTTAGTTTGGATCATAGATAATGTCTTCATGCGTTTAGACCATGTCGGGGCAGGTCAGGTCAGATCAACCAGTAGGGGTACTTATGGGCGTCCGTATAGCAGGTGTCCACTACCACTGGCAGCTACGTAACATGATACGAAGGCATCAAAACTACTTCGTAAATGTTCAAATGGCTGCAAAATGCTAAATTCAAAATCAGCTAAACGAAACTATCCTAGAAACATGTTAAACTCGGAAAAGTGCACCGAGGTCATCAAAGGTCAATGACCTGACTTGACCGTAAGGTGACATTGGCATCCGTCCTAATGCGTGGGAGCAACATCATATCACATGTTTGAGCGTTTTAAACCACGAAAAGACTATGAAAGCGCGGATAATGTGAGCCGACATACGCCGAATCGCTATTCCGGCCAAACATGGCCTCCAACATGGCCAAACATATGGTGCGTTCGGAGAGGCACATTCCACGTGGAATCCGTTGAATATTCCATGCGCGCGGAATATTTCCGGAGATTAGCCGTTCAGAGAGATACGCCTCCGAACGCGGCACGGGGAATATTCCCGGGGACGGTGAATATTCCATGCTCTCCGAACGCACGGATAGTCTCGAGAAATAGGCCACAAGTCAAAGTTCACTTGGGTCAGGGTCATGAAATTTTCAGACTTTGTCACCATGAGGGTACTAAAGTTTCGTCGCGATCGGCTTCATGATACCTTACACGATAACTTCACACGTCGATCGAGAGTTAAAGCATGGATGAAGGAGAACCAGGGGATGAAGGTTCTTTCATCCATGGTTAAAGTGTGCAATAAGAACTTCTTGGGTGAAGACAAGACCAACACTTTTATCAAGCTCACAGATTTTTAATGATACGGTATTTTCTCTCTACCTACTACGCCCTTCTCACATTCATTTTTCTTAAGTGTTTTTGGGGACAAAAAATATATGTTGTTCCCCTTTCAGGCTTGGGGGCATGACCCCGTGGCCCCCCTGGATCCGCTAGGCCGAAACTAACTAGGTCGTTTTCAAACGGTCTGATATTTCAGGTCATAGTTTGCAAACGGCCGGTGTTTTCAGGTAGTTTCATATGGCCTGACTGGGCCAGGCCGTTTGCAAACGGACCGAATTTTCATACGGCCTGTAACATATATTCAGATTTCGACATCTGTCGTAGCATCAAATGCTGATGTGGCGCACTCAAAAGCCGGAAGTGGTCCTTGGATGCCGTAAGGACCCTTTTAAGAAATAAGTGACCCGACTGACCCTTAGAGATTGGCCTGAGCTGTGACCGAAATAAGTCTTTTACCGTTTCGCAGGAAGGGACAAAAAGGTCCCTCATATGCTTCTTGTACAATTACGAAACAAAACAAGCTTTTTTTCAACGAAAACTCAGGGAGTTTTCCTAAAAAATTTATTGCGCATATTCCGTGAATGAAAAGTTGCCGGGTCATGTCAGGTCAGGCTGCCACAGCAAGTTTGTTAACTTGACAGCTCAATCGATATTTATGCAATAAGACCTGCTCGGGTGACGATAAGACATGACGACACTTTATGAAGGAAGCTAGTAAACCCGGTAGTTTCTCCATAGGCGCAGGAACCAGGGGGACGGGGCAGTGGTGGCAGCTTGCCCCCCCCCCCCCAACTCTGGGGCCGTGCGGGCGGTGCCCCCACAACTTTCAGACAGAATACCGCTCCTTTTTGCAAATGTTTTCTTTTTTTTTGTTGAAAAAGCCAAGGGATGAAAAATAAGTGGCCTAAAACCGGCGACAAAACTATATTTGGGGGATCCTAGGTTGATCTCTATCATGGTGTGACCTCCCCCCCCCCGTCTAACCCCTGGGTTTCTCTACGCTATTGAATCACGCTGCGGATTCTAGTAAGTATCTACTACACAACCTTCTCACATTAAGTTTTCTTCGAGCGTTTTGGGGGGCCAAAAGATTGTTGGCCCCCTCTTTCAGGCTTTTTGGGCCCATGGCCCCGGTGGCCCCCTTGAATCCGCCAGTGGGGGCGGTGCCCCCACAACTTTCAAACGGAATACCGTCCTTCTTTGCAATTGTTTTCTTTTTTTGTTGTTGAAAAAGCCAAGGGATGAAAAATAAGTGGCCTAAAACCGGTGAGAAAACTAGATTTGGGGGGACCCTAGGTTGATCTCTATTATGGTGTGCTCCCCCAGTCTGAAAGTAGTTCCCGCGCCCCTGACTTTCTCTACGCTATTGAATCACGCTGCTGATTATGGTATCTACTACGCAACCTTCTCACATTAATTTTTCTTCAAGCGTTTTGGGGGGCCAAAAGATATGTTGGCCCCCTCTTTCAGGCTTTTGGGGGGCCATGGCCCCGGTGGCCCCCCTGGATCCGCCAGTGGGGGCGGTGCCCCCACAACTTTCAGACGGAATACCGTCCTTTTTTGCAACTGTTTTTTTTTTTTTGTTGAAAAAGCCAAGGGATGAAAAATAAGTGGCCTAAAACCGGTGAGAAAACTAGATTTGGGGGGACCCTAGGTTGATCTCTATTATGGTGTGCTCCCCCAGTCTGAAAGTAGTTCCCGCGCCCCTGACTTTCTCTACGCTATTGAATCACGCTGCTGATTATGGTATCTACTACGCAACCTTCTCACATTAATTTTTCTTCAAGCGTTTTGGGGGGCCAAAAGATATGTTGGCCCCCTCTTTCAGGCTTTTGGGGGGCCATGGCCCCGGTGGCCCCCCTGGATCCGCCAGTGGGGGCGGTGCCCCCACAATTTTCAGACGGAATACCGTCCTTTTTTGCAACTGTTTCTTTTTTTGTTGAAAAAGCCAAGGGATGAAAAATAAGTGGCCTAAAACCGGTGAGAAAACTAGATTTGGGGGGACCCTAGGTTGATCTCTATTATGGTGTGCTCCCCCAGTCTGAAAGTACGTGAAAGTACGTGAAAAGAAGTACGTGAAAGACGTAGTTCCCGCGCCCCTGACTTTCTCTACGCTATTGAATCACGCTGCTGATTCTAGTAGGTATCTACTACGCAACCTTCTCACATTAATTTTTCTCCAAGCGTTTTGGGGGGGGGGGCCAAAAGATATGTTGGCCCCCCCTTTCAGGCTTTTGGGGGGGGCCATGGCCCCGGTGGCCCCCCTGGATCCGCCAGTGGGTCAAGGGCCCCAAGGCATTGGATCGGTTTTTGGTGAATAACTTTGCAAAAAAAGGTCGCATTATCGTCATTTCGATACAATCGTGTTTTCTGTTCAGTGTTCTCAGACGCGTCGATTTATATGCTTTTTTGCTTAGGTGAAGCAATTTAGGATGTTTAGGTCAATGTCATGTTAGGGCAACACAGGTCACGAAGCTGTTGAAAGGAGGACATGCTGCATAACATTTGATTCGGTAAGTCTTGCAGAGTCCATTGATGGCTGTCCCGACTGGCTAGCTCATTTTGATCGGGAGTTATTGACGAAGCACTCCGATTGACGAGCACTCCGACACGCAAGGTGAACAATGCAAAAGTGAAGCATTAAACCTTGCCAAGAATGTATGAAGTCATGATTTCATGTGCGTGAGGTATAGTTTTAGCTCATTTCCGACGCCAAATTAACAGTTTCCATATTTTCCCATTATGCTTATATCATGACACTAAGTGCATTATGGATTTGCATCATTTATAACCAACAACCGTGCAGTCTGCAGAGGTTTACTTAAGACGTCATAGTTAAGTGACCTGACATGAAAACGTGGTTGATTTCAAATGATCCGGCTTGAATCAAATGTAAGGCATATGAAATGTCAGCCTTCTATCATCAGTGTGCTTTGAGCTACCGCAAACAAAAAATACATGGTGGCGGCATCCACCCCTCCTTCTCGGCCGGCGAGGGTTAAAGCTCGCTTCGAATTATTGCAGATAATGATGCGACCGAAAACAAAGCATTTATCTGTGTCTAGAACGGCCGCTGACTTGTTGGACACGATCCCCATTCTTAATTTGCTAGATGGGAATAAAATACTCGGCTATGATACATATATACCCCTCGATTTGCCCTCGCGCAAAGTCAATTCTAATCATCACTGTCGCTTTTTTTATCCGAGATGATGTCGCCACTAAACGGGTTGTTTTGTTTGCTTGCTTGCGTTGAATGGTCATTACGGATTATTGAAGGATTATGATATAATAGGAATGGGGCAAGGGAGGATATGCACTGCAGTGCAGGTGTTTAATTTAGATCACAAAGGCATCGTTTCCGGCATCGTGCAGAGTCACTATATTCCCCTCCTCTGCACTGCGGCATCTCTGCGCCCCACACACGGCGTCCTCACTCCACGGCCGGCCGCCGCCAACTGACCCACTCGCCGGGCGCCGCGACCTGACCCGTGTCACTGCCGTGGCCTGCGCAATAGAGTCGGGGCTGGAATCCGGGGGTTCGGCCGGCCGGCCGCCTCTGGAGCGGGGGACTTTTTTAGTAGACCTACTGTACATCGTCGAAGAACATGTTCCATGATAGGTGGGAGGTAAGACTAGCAACACAATACCGAAATCAAGGTGTAAAAGCTCACAAGACCCATAGCCAACGCAAGCTATTGGGTATTGGTCATTTGGGTCATAACATGACCTGAAGAACAAGGTCATATGTCCGAAACCAAAAACCACAGAAACTTGAAATTTTCAGTGGACGCCAAGAGAGGATAGAGAAGAGGCTATGCGTAACATCAGGCTTCTAGCTTTTGCAGAGCAGAAAAAAAACTGCCGGGGGGTGGCAGCCCTCCCCCTCCCATGTGCGGGCGAGGGTCAAGCGGTTTAAAAAGATACTGCAGAAAAAACGAGTGTGCAACATTAAACGAAAGACGAGACCAAAGGAGTGCCATCGAAATTTACAACTTTGCGCAAGCTCGGGGGAAACTAGTTCCGGGAAGTGGCAAAAAATTGAGCTCCGCTTCAACTGTATTCGCTCAAATTGTCTCCATTGACCACAATACATTCGCTCAAATGGTCTCCCATTGACAATACATTCGCTCATATGGTCTCCATTGACCACAATACACTCGCTCAAATGGTCTCCATTGGCCACAATACACTCGCTGAAATGGTCTCCATTGACCACAATACATTAACATTCGCTGCTGAATTTAGTGTTCACTATGGTTGATATAATCGCTGTAATTAAATTCGCTAAAATGACAATCGCTCACAAAATCCATCTGTGTCTATCTCTCTGTCTCTCTGTCTCTGTCTTTCTGTGTCTCTGTCTTTCTGTGTCTGTCTCTCTGTCTCTCTGTCTCTGTCTCAGTCTCTCTGTCTCTGTCTGTCTGTCTGTCTGGCTGGCTGGCTGTCTGTCTGTCTCTCTCTCCCTATCACTCACTCTCTCTCTCTCTCTCTCTCTCTCTCTCTCTCTCTCTCTCCCTATCTCTCTCTCTCTCTCCTTCCCTCCCTCCCTCTCACGGGGTTGCGGCGTCCAGTGATACCCGGACCGCTCGCGGGACGTCCCTTTCGTGGCGAGGATCAGATGAGTGGCGTGCTAGCTTCTCAGTTCACGTCACGATCAGCTGTGGTTGCTGCGTACGTCCTCGTCGTCTTGGCTGGGCCGCTGCTGCTGTTGCCGTACTCTGTACAGGCTGTACGTACAGTTGAGCTTACCGCGCAGCTGCTGACGAGGGATGAGCTCCTCCAGAGGCTCCACGCCCTGGCGGCGCATTCGGTCCCGTACCTGCCGCAGTGGACCATGTCGCAGTTAATAATCGCAAGCTGTTGTTTCAAAAGACAAAATACTAACGAAAGGGTTTGCCACTCGGTTAGGAATAGAAAGAGAGAGAGAGAGAGAGAGAGAGAGAGAGAGAGAGAGAGAGAGAGAGAGAGAGAGAGAGAGAGAGAGAGATACAGATACAGAGACAGAGACAGAGACAGAGACAGAGACAGAGACAGAGACAGAGACAGAGACAGAGACAGAGACAGAGACAGAGACAGAAGAGACAGAGACAGAGACAGAGACAGAGACAGAGACAGAGACAGAGAGAGAGACAGAGAGAGAGAGAGAGAGAGAGAGAGAGAGAGAGAGAGAGAGAGAGAGAGAGAGAGAGAGAGAGAGAGAGAGAGAGAGAGAGAGAGAGAGAGAGAGAGAGAGAGAGAGAGAGAGAGAGAGAGAGAGAGAGAGAGAGAGAGAGAGAGAGAGAGAGAGAGAGAGAGACTTCTTTTATTTAACCCGCGCCCCAGTGGCGGTCTCAGCCAACTTCACCATAGTGTAGGGGGCATATGTTACCACCCACCTCTAACTAAAAAACTAAGAGGGCTAGAAAGACGCGGTAAAATCAGTTGATAGCTCTCAATGTGTACGCTTGAAAGTATTTCAGTCATTTTTCATATTAGAGCAGAATTGGGGTCACCAGAGGTCATTAAAGGTCAAAACTTGCCAAATGTCATTATATTTTTTTCAGAAAACATGCCGTTATCTCAGGAACCATGATAGCTAGAAAAACGCATGGAAAAGCAGTCGATAGTTTTGAACTCTTCTTTTGATAAATTCAGATCAAATTTGACCTTAGGTCAACGGTTAAGCCTCCATAGGTCAAATATTGTGAAAATAGCTGTTTTTGGATAACATTTTTTTCCACTCTTGAACCAGCAAAGATGAAAAGTTGGCAATGGCCCTATCGTGTTTCTCTCCTTCAGTTTCTTCGAAAAATATATTTTTTACCTAGAAAGGTAAAGGTCAAATTTTTACCTCACGTCAAGGTCACGTGGTGACCCAAATTGGTCATGTTGCATGCCATCCGATGCGTCTCGACAAGAGAAGCCATCCCCAGCGTTTTATCTCTTTCCAATCGAGAGTTATTGGCAAAAATATGTTTGTAGCCTCAAATGTGTGAGAGACGGGCGAGTGTGAGAGTCGTTACGCGGCGGCAATGAAGTTGAACGAAAGCTACATGAAGACTAGTTGAAAGCATCACAACCAGAACCTTACGTGTTCTGAGCATTTGCTATATCCCCAACGTGATGTGCTATCTGCCATTGCTGTTCTATTGAGCGGCTTATTAACCCGCGCTCGGCTGGGGGTCCTGGATTTCCACGCCCTGCTGGGGGAGAGGGGGGGGGTGTTCGAACACCCCCCCCCCCCTTGTAACTCGGCTCCTGGGCGACGTAGCGATACGCGGAAGGCGGCGTTCGAAAGAACGTCAAAAATAATGACGAAATCACTTTGGTCAATTTTTTGGTCAGGTCAAAGGTCAGGTCACCAGAGGTCATTGAAGGTAAAATTTCGCCGATTTCCAGGTCGAATGTCGAAAATTTCCAAGAAGCCAACGCATAACTCGGGAACCAATAGAGCTACAGCGCCGCGGAAAAGCGCATTCGATAGCCCTAATAACGCCCTTTCTGAGTAATACTCTCAGATTTGACCTAACGTCAATGGTTTTGCCTGCAGGGGGCAAAAACTGCAAAAATAGCCGATTTTTTCGGAAAGTTTTTCTGCAATAACTTTTGATCCAAGCCTTGTACGAGCTTACTTTCACCGGCATCGCGTTCCTCTCGTCAAGACGCATCGAATGAACTATAACTTGACCTTGAAAGGTCAACTTGAAAATTTGACCTCAGGTCAAGGTCATGACCTGACCGGAAAGGGTCATGTTGCATATCAGTCGATCCGTATCGTCGAGCTGAACACATCTACGGCGTTTTCATCTCTCTAGCATGCCTCTATCAAAAGTTATTTGCGAAAAACTGTTAGATACCATTCGTGACCTAAGATGACCTCAGGGCATAAACAAGGGTCACGGACACCATTTTCATGTTAGGTGTGTCTAAACCACTTGTAATTCGGTGTTTGGGAGTATTTATAATGTCTTTCGTCCAAAAGAGGCGCATTTCAATTTTCTCCCATTGACTTATAATGGGGAGGTCGCAAAATTGACCTGACCTTAGGTCATCGATATCAAAATTCTGAGATATACATTTGGTACATGCTATTGCTCTTAGCAATCGCTGAAAGTTTCAAAGCGATCGGTCACTCGGTGTAGCTATGGCAGACATTGAAACTTGTTATGAGGTGAGGTCACTTCAAGTGACCTGGTGACCTGACCTTGATGAACGACCTTGGTCTGAAATTTTCACAACATGTGTAGAATTGATGTATTATAAGGTGTACAAAAAACGGCGGCGCGGAGCGCCGCCGTTTTTGAGATATTCGCGAAAAACCACAAGGGGGGGGGGGGGTGTTCAAACACCCCCCCAGCAGGGCGCGGGTTAACCCTCGCATGTGTAGGGGGGGTCGGATGGACCCCCCATGGTTTTTCGCGAATAACTCGCGTAAAAGGCGGCCGATTGCGACGAAACTTTCCGTACCCTCGCATTAATCAATTTTACACCTACCCTGAAAATTTCATGACCCTGACCCAAATGACCTTTGACCTGTGACCTTTTTTCCGAGACCATGTTTGGCCGGAATCGCGATTCCGCGTATGTCGGCTCGCATTAGCCGCGCGTTTGCAAGCTTTTCGTGGTTTCAAACGTTCAAACATGTGATTTGATGTTGCTCCCATGCATTAGGGTGGGTGTCAAGGTCACCTGAAGGTCAGGTCAGGTCATTGACCTTTGGTGACCTCGGTTCACTTTTTCGAGTTTAACATGTTTCTAGGCTAGTTTTTGGAGCTGAATTCGAATTTAGCAGCCATTTGAACATATACGAAGTAGTTTTGGTGACTTCGTAATATGTTACGAAGCTGTCAGAGGCGGTTGACACGTACTATGAATATCCGTCACGACGCCTACTGGTTGACCTGACCTGACCTGACCCGACCTGGTCTAAATGCTTAAATACATCATCTGTGATCAAAACTAACACGATATTCGTGATCAGCGTCCCGAAAACCCCTTAGCAGCCACACTTTACGACTTTCTAACAGTTCGCGATTTTCCCGACTTTGTGTCATTGACCTGACCTGGAAGGTCAACCAATGACCTAGGACCTTAAAATTGGGTATCATCGGCTTCCTCTCGTCACGGGCAACACGCTCGATTTTTCCGCAAAGCTCTAGCTGGATCAGGGGCCAAACGGCAAGGGGGTCCAACCGACCCCCCCTACACATTAGAAGCTGGCAAACGCCGCACACATGCGAGGGTTAAATCATGCCACTGTGCCGAACGGTCTAGTCTATTCATTGTTGACACCCTTAGTTAAACATAAGAATGACGTGCTTAATGATAAACTAAACTATAGGGCAATTGCCCTTTCTACGACTTTGTCCAAAGTTCTAGAACTTATTCTTGTAGAAAGACTACAGCCTTTCTTAAAAACTAGTGATGCCCAGTTTGGGTTTAAGCCACTGGCGCCCCTCTAAAGCACCCGCATTCTTCTCAAGATTACAGTCGCCCTATCCGAGATCAATAGCACCCTCAACTCTCAAGAGCCACTAGCGTCCCCTCCCCCTCCCCCTGAGACTGAAGTCGTCCCACTTGAGACTTAAGTCCGGCGCGCTTCTGAAGATCACAGTCGTCCTCATCCGAGGTCGCTGGCGGCCCTCAAAAGTCACTGGCGCCCATCTAAACGGAGATCACAGCTGCCCCATCTTAAAATCGATAGCAACCCTCTGAAACCAATGGCGCCCTTCTAGAGTAGGGGAGAGTGGGGTAATTTGGCCGGTGCACGGAGAAAAATAATTACTCCCCCCGGGAATCACGATCCCCTATTAGGGAATCAACTGACACCCATGGTTTAATCCGATTCTGAAAAACAGTGTCCATACACCGTTTTTTAGTGTAAATTGATCTCGGTCAGAATCACATACCCAAGGGTCATTTGACTCCCAAAATTTTGACTCCCATTTTAGGTGTCGTGTCAAAAGATCCTGCACGGTGTCAGCGTAAAATAACACATCTAAGCGTTTTTGACGCTATCATGAAGAGTTTATATCCTATAGGAGTCATTTCACACAGTTGAGCGTTTTCGCAATCCGTGACTCCCTTATTAGGTGTAATTTGATCCTCAGTGGTGTCATAATATTCCGTTCAAATGACTTATTGAGTGTAATTTGACCCTCGGTAGTGTCATAATATTCCGGTGTCATTTGAGCCCCATTGGGTTCAAATGACACCGGAATATTATGGCACCACTGAGGTTCAAATTACACCTAATAAGCGAGTCACGGATTACGAAAACGCTCAACTGAGTGAAATGACACCCATAGGGTTCAAAAACTCCACATGATAGTATCAAAAAACACTTAATTATTACAGAAATTGTTTTGACGTCACTGGTGGTATACCACCATCTCTTGACTCTGCAGTGTTGGGAACCAACACTGCAGAGTCAAGAGATTTTCGGTGAATCAGACTCCGAATCCAGCTCCGGCTTCCAATATCGACTCCGACTCCGACTACGGCCAGAACTGTCGTTTCCAACCGACTCCGACTACGGCCAGAACTGTCGAATCCAACGGACTCCGACTCTGACTCCGTACCTAACCCTGGTGTAGGTTCAGTGATTTGATTTTGAATCAATGCCCCGAGTGACGTCATGTGTGAGCTAGCCATGGCTGGTCCGCTACGAAGATGAAATAGGCAATAGCCCAATCAGCAGGCTGCACTGTCAATTTGCGGACGAAGATTTGCGGAAAAAATGCGAGACGAAGAAATGCGGAGACGAAGAAATGTGCGGACGAAGAAATGCGAGACGAAAAAAATACGGAGACGAAGAGATGCGAGACGAAGACATGCAAGACGAAGACATGCAAGACGAAGACATGCGAGACGAAGAAATGCGAGACGAAGAAATGCGAGACGAAGAAATCCGAGACGAAGAAATGCGAAACGAAGAAATGCGAGACAAAGAACTGCGCGGACGAAGAAATGCGGAGACGAAGAAATGCGAGTCGAAGAAATGCGAGACGAAGAAATGCAAGACGAAGAAAGGCGGAGACGAAGAAATGCGCGGACGAAGTTTTGCGGACGAAGAATTGCGCGACGAAGAAATGCCATGCAAAGATTTTTCCGGATACGCTGCGGTATCAATTGATTTTCGGTGACCCAGACTCCGACTCCAGCTCCGGCTTCCAAAGTCGCCGTCGACTCCGACTCTGACTCCGGCCACAACTGTCAACTCCACCCGACTCTGACTCTGACTCTGTAACCCTGGTGCGAACCACAGCTCAGGTCCAGTGGTTTGAGTCAATGCCCGGCCAATCAGCAAGCTGCATTGTCGTGTGACGTCATTTGTGTTCTAGCCATGCCGGTCCGCCACGAAGATGAAATAGCTCGACCTTGCAGGAAAACCGTTAGGAAAGCCGTTGACTTCAGTTGCCGGTTGGTTGCCGGAAGTGTGCCCACGTGGGTGCGTGTGGTGTGAGCGGGGAGAGGAACTTATTTGAATTAACGCGCTTTTAATGTCGCCAAACGTTGTTTAAAGTGTAGATTTACTTCAAGTAATAGTGCTTTAACGATAAACTTCAGATATTATTTGTAGTTTGCTCAACATGCGTATTTAAACAACAAGGCGCCCTGCACTCGGCGAAATTTTGAAGTAGGACAAGATAGTAACGCACCATGGAGACGGAGGTAAGTTTTTATGTCATAAAGCTGCAGAATAACTCTACCTAAGTAAGAAGCAATAATCACCGGTTGATGGAACATTGTTGAAATGTGAGTAATTCCTTACGGTGAATGGAGTCACGGACCCATGAGCCTTACGATAAGTTTTCATTAGATTTCGCCATACATTTCGTGCCCAAATGTTTTGGAATTTATTGTTGCATATAAAATAAAGAATGACATGCATGTATTGTTAATTTACGTCACGTGGTTAACAACTGCAATTATGACTCTGTTGGAGAGTGTATTTTCATCCCATAAGGTGTATGATTCCGAGAATCATTTGACAATATCTGGTATAAAGACTGATTGAAAAGAAGACGTCATCGTCAATAGATAAAATTGTAGCTGCAAGGGTGAAGACACATGCAAGCTACATTTAAAGTCTCGTTGCAGTCTGGCTAATCGTTCCTATAAGCTTCAGAAGCAGAACTACCCGTGGGTATGTTGGTTAGTTGTACCATACTATTGGTCTCAAGATAAGGGCCCAGGCGACCTGTTTTTCTGATGCGATGAATATACCCTTTATACCCTCGCCGCAGCTCGGTTCGAGTGCATCCCTCACCCCTGCACACAACCCAATCCCCGCTCTCGAATATTACCGGCATTTCTTATATAGGAGACCAATAGTACCGGTAATGTTGAGTGATGTATAGACAAATAGATGTATATTGAGTAGGAAAAACATACAGCACATGGGTGGACGCGTTTCGTCACAGACTTTTTCAACACCCGAATATCGACAAAACAATACGAACACACAAGAACAAAGCTAGCAAGCACAGATTCATACCTGTTGATATATCGCGTGTACATATTATGAGAATGTGCCTAAATGCAAATACACTTCCAATACTGCGCGTCAGTTAAATGGCAAAGAAAGAGAGAATACATATATAAGACAATTCATGTTGACAGTATCTGTTTTTCTATTTAACATTTATTTTATAATCTGAGTACAATATACGGCCGCAGATTTTGCCCATTTTATAAACCCAACCCGTGTATTGATCGTTTCGTTCGTTGCAATGTATGCCGCTTCCGTCGCCTTTCTACTCCCCTTGCTTTTGCACTTCGCTATCACTTTCGCCCCTCCCCAATTCGGTAAATGATTCGTTGAGTGAGCATGAAGCACGAATGCACTGTGTTCCATATCGTTTCTTACATCTCTCCTATGTTCCTTTAATCTTTTGTCCATGCCTCTACCTGTTTCACCTATATATGACTTTTCACAATGCCCACAGGGTACCTGATATACAACGCTAAGATCTACATTCTTACTTATTTTCTTTTGCGTGATCTCTCCTATTTTTCTGCCAGAAGTCAATGCGACTTTGACGCCTGTCGTTTCAAGTTCTTTCGCGATGTTTTCGGCTGCTTTTGAGTTCGGTAATGAAATATATCTTATGTCGTTCTTTCGTTTCGCTTCAGCTTTTGCTCTGTTTCGAATGTTCAACGCTTTTTTCTTGAGACGAATGAGATAGCCTTTGGGATATTTAAGCTTCATGAAACTGGAAAAGATGTGCTCAATTTCTTCAGCAAGATACTCCTCACTACAAATACGAAAAGCCCTTAAGAAAAAGCCCAATACCACCCCACTTTTCACTCTATCACTATGACCGGAAAAGAAATGAACATAATCTTCCCGGTTTGTAGGCTTACGATATACTTTGAATTTTGCACGACTATCGCTTCGGACTACTTCCGTATCTAAGAAAGCAATGGAACCTCCCTTTTCTGTTTCCACAGTAAACTGAATCTTCGGGTCGACTGCGTTGAGTTCGTTGACTTTGGCGTTCAAATCGATCGTTTTTGGTACTACTACCAGCACGTCATCGACGTATCGTACCCACAGAACATTGTCCCCCATAATATTTTGGTACCTGTTTTGTTCCAGCCATTCCAAATACAGGCACGCTGCTACTGGACTCAAGGGTGAACCCATTGCCAGCCCGCTGTGTTGGCTGTAATCTCATCTCTTATCAACTACATCTTTGATCACTTTTAGGGCGTCGTCTACGGGTACATTCGTGAACAGTGATTTTACATCAAGACTAGCCATGTACTTATCTGTGAAGTCGAAGTCTTTAAGTCGTTCAATTAAGTCGTTGCTGTTCCGAAGGTGTGCATCACTGATGGCACCCAGACTATTCGATAAGGGCTTTGCCAGTACTTAAAAAGTAAAAAGTAAAAGTGATCAAAGATGTAGTTAATAAGATCGATGCGAACCAGTTGCCGCTCGCAAAGTCTGACTACTTTAAGCTTGTGTCAATGTGTATGAAATTTGGGGGTTTTGTATTTGAGTCGGATGATTACAGCCAACACAGCGGGCTGGCAATGGGTTCACCCTTGAGTCCAGTAGCAGCGTGCCTGTATTTGGAATGGCTGGAACAAAACAGGTACCAAAATATTATGGGGGACAATGTTCTGTGGGTACGATACGTCGATGACGTGCTGGTAGTAGTACCAAAAACGATCGATTTGAACGCCAAAGTCAACGAACTCAACGCAGTCGACCCGAAGATTCAGTTTACTGTGGAAACAGAAAAGGGAGGTTCCATTGCTTTCTTAGATACGGAAGTAGTCCGAAGCGATAGTCGTGCAAAATTCAAAGTATATCGTAAGCCTACAAACCGGGAAGATTATGTTCATTTCTTTTCCGGTCATAGTGATAGAGTGAAAAGTGGGGTGGTATTGGGCTTTTTCTTAAGGGCTTTTCGTATTTGTAGTGAGGAGTATCTTGCTGAAGAAATTGAGCACATCTTTTCCAGTTTCATGAAGCTTAAATATCCCAAAGGCTATCTCATTCGTCTCAAGAAAAAAGCGTTGAACATTCGAAACAGAGCAAAAGCTGAAGCGAAACGAAAGAACGACATAAGATATATTTCATTACCGAACTCAAAAGCAGCCGAAAACATCGCGAAAGAACTTGAAACGACAGGCGTCAAAGTCGCATTGACTTCTGGCAGAAAAATAGGAGAGATCACGCAAAAGAAAATAAGTAAGAATGTAGATCTTAGCGTTGTATATCAGGTACCCTGTGGGCATTGTGAAAAGTCATATATAGGTGAAACAGGTAGAGGCATGGACAAAAGATTAAAGGAACATAGGAGAGATGTAAGAAACGATATGGAACACAGTGCATTCGTGCTTCATGCTCACTCAACGAATCATTTACCGAATTGGGGAGGGGCGAAAGTGATAGCGAAGTGCAAAAGCAAGGGGAGTAGAAAGGCGACGGAAGCGGCATACATTGCAACGAACGAAACGATCAATACACGGGTTGGGTTTATAAAATGGGCAAAATCTGCGGCCGTATATTGTACTCAGATTATAAAATAAATGTTAAATAGAAAAACAGATACTGTCAACATGAATTGTCTTATATATGTATTCTCTCTTTCTTTGCCATTTAACTGACGCGCAGTATTGGAAGTGTATTTGCATTTAGGCACATTCTCATAATATGTACACGCGATATATCAACAGGTATGAAACTGTGCTTGCTAGCTTTGTTCTTGTGTGTTCGTATTGTTTTGTCGATATTCGGGTGTTGAAAAAGTCTCTGACGAAACGCGTCCACCCATGTGCTGTATGTTTTTCCTACTCAATAAGTACCGGTAATATTGATATTAGCTGATGTATGACGCTAACAGGAACAGGCTCTGAGCCGGTATAGAAAAACCATCCCAAGAGTCATTTGACACCGTTGAGGTGACACCTACGAGGGGTGTTTTTTGAAGCGTACCAAAAACGCGCAGTTTCCAGGAGTCAGATTACACCCGGAATCAGACACTTCCTAGAGTATTATGACTCTGATTTGGGGTGTATTTTTATTCCATAAGGCGTATGATTCCGGGAATCATTTGACGCCGTACGGTATAAAAATACACCCTCAACCAGTGTCATAATACCCTAGAAAATGTCTGATTCCGGGTGTACCTAATCGGACTCCAGAAAACTGCGCGTTTTTGGTACGCTTCAAAAAACACCCCTTTTAGGTGTCATTATTTTTTTCAGTGTGGTGTAAATTGGCCGCCCCCACCTGTACGATGTCTAATAAAAGTGAGTGAAATAACTCAAGTCCCTATTCATTTGTCATGGGTAGAAATAACTGGTGGACAAATGTCAAAACTTTGTCCCTCGTAGTTTTGTTAAAAATTAATAAAATGCTAATTTCATTAGAAAATGGTAACTTTTGCTTCTGTTTACAAAGTTGTATAACATGTAGTATTTGGGCTAAAAACAAATTCAGACATCATAGCGCCATTCTTGGGGGTGTTCAGCGGTTCCAAGAGGTATTTCATCTAATTCCGTATAGCCGTGATGACTTTAACCCGCGCCCTGCTGGGGGGGGGGGGGGGTGTTTGAACACCCCCCTTGTGGTTTTTCGCGAATATCTCAAAAACGGCGGCGCGGAGCGCCACCGTTTTTGGTACACCTTATCATATATCGATTCTACACATCTTGTGAAACTTTCAGACCAAGGTCATTCAAGGTCAGGTCACCAGGTCACTTGAAGTGACCTCACCTCATAAAAAGTTTCAATGTCTGTCATAGCTACGACGAGAGACCGATCGCTTTTAAACTTTCAGCGATTGCTAAGAGCAATAGCATATACAAAATGTATATCTCAGAATTTTGATATCGATGACCTAAGGTCAGGTCAATTTTGCGAACTCCCCATTATAAATGCGTCTCTTTTGGACGAAAGACATTATAAACACTCCCAAAACACCGAATTACATGTAGTTTAGACACACTGAACATGAAAATGGTGTCCGTGACCCTTGTTTATGCCCTGAGGTCATCTTAGGTCACGAATGGCATCTAGCAGTTTTTCGCAAATAACTTTTGATAGAGGCATGCTAGAGCGATGAAAACGCCTTAGATGTGTTCAGCTCGACGATACGGATCGACTGATATGCAACATGACCCTTTCCGGTCAGGTCATGACCTTGACCTGAGGTCAAATTTTCAAGTTGACCTTTCAAGGTCAAGTTATAGTTCATTCGATGCGTCTTGACGAGAGGAACACGATGCCGGTAAAAGTAAGCTCGTAAAAGGCTTGGGTCAAAAGTTATTGCAGAAAAACTGTTTCCGAAAAAATCGGCTATTTTTGCAGTTTTTGCCCCCTGCAGGCAAAACCGTTGACGTTAGGTCAAATCTGAGAGACAGAGAGTTATTCAGAAATGGCGTTAATAGGGCTATCGAATGCGCTTTTCCGCGGCGCTGTAGCTCTATTGGTTCCCGAGTTATGCGTTGGCTTTTTGGAACTTTTCGACATTTTACCTGGAAATCGGCGAAATTTTGCCTTCAATGGCCTCTGGTGACCTGACCTTTGACCTGATCAAAAAATTGACCGAAGTGATTTCGTCATTATTTTTGACGCTCTTTCGAACGCCGCTTTCCGCGTATCACTACATGGCCCAGGAGCCGAGTTACAAGGGGGGTGTTCAAACACCCCCCCCCCCAGCAGGGCGTGGAAATCCAGGACCCCCAGCCGGGCGCGGGTTAAAGACAAAAAATTTCAGAATGGCAACATGGGGTAATTTGGCCGGGACTAGCGGGGCAACTTGGCCGGTGCGCTCATGGTCACTATGCTAGAACGGCTGAGTTTTCATGGTGAATTGTACCATAAATGACATGATTCATGACCAACTTTGGCTACTTTGATGCCTTACTTCCGATTGGTCAGCTGTAAGAGCATATGACGTCATCAAAGGTTACCAAACGTTTAATCGTTACATAAAAATGGTACAGCCGCACAAATGGTCTCATTCTGTTCAGTTGGCCAAGGCGCATCGAATGATATGCATGATGACCTTGAAATCACGTGACCTTGAGGTCAAGCGGTACGGTATGGTACGGTGTCGGACCATCGCTTTTAGACGTCGTCAACTCGAGTCTTGTGAGCGGTCAGGTTCCAAAGGCTTGGAAACACGCGCTGGTGACGCCCATTCCGAAGGGCGGAGTAGTTGCGGAACCGGCCGACACCCGACCTATCTCGATTCTTCCGGCCATTACCAAGATAGTGGAACGTGTTGTGCAACACCAGCTGTCCCAATATTTAGAGCAAAATCACCTTTTTTCTGACGCACAGCACGGCTACCGAAAATTGTATTCTACTGAAACTGCTCTCCATGTCGTGACGGATGCTGCTCTTCGTGCAATGGACAACGGAGAAATTACAGTCAGGGTAACTCTCGAACTCTCGAAATGTTTTGATGTCGTGCCCCATTCAAAATTGTTGGAAAAACTTTGCGCGCATGGAATCCACACAGAGTGGTTCCGCAACTATCTTCACGGTCACACGCAGCAGGTGCGCCTGAGCGGGCGTGCCGGCGCCGAGACGGGCGAGACTCCGGTGGTTCCGGGCGCCCGGCCGGCCGGCGCGCCGCGCCGTTTTAGAGCTAACGGCGCCGCACAACTGTCGAACACACAGGACATCAAATCTGGCATCTTTCAAGGAGGCGCATTGTCACGCATCCTTGTACGCCCTTTATTCCAGCGATTTTAGCTCCTACATCGGTGACAATGTGACAACAGTTTGCTACGGTCGCCGAGACGATTCTACTCTTTTGACAAGCGGTAGAAAAAGTGATATCCATCTAGCCATTGCTCGGATGGAGGCAGCACTTTACTCTGCATATCAATGGTTCTGTCACAACGGATTGAAGGTGAATGCCAAAAGAACACAGATGGTGGTCATCGGCACTCCTGCGATGCTTCGCAACCTGCCACCGGTTACACTAAATTTCTGCGGTACCACCATCGTCGATTCGAGGGCCGTCAAAAGTCTTGGTGTTACCATCGACCGGCACTTACGTACCAGGCTCACATCGACACCATTACACGGAAATGCACCGGCATACTCATCGCTCTGAGTCATGCGAGACATGTTGTACCTCGCTCTGCGTTGAAGGTCATAGTAGAGTCTCTTGCGGTGTCTGTTGTCCGCTACTGCTTGTCTGTGTATGGTTCTTGTTGCGCGGCACAAATGCATAGGATCCAAAAGATTTTGAATTTTTGCGCCCGAGTAGTAACAGGTAGGCGTCGATTTGAACATATATCGGATGCGATAAAGCAGCTTGGCTGGCTGACTGCACGACAGTTGATCGTTCTCCACACTGTTTGCGCCGTCGGTAAGATTGTGGCATGCGGCTTACCTGAAAGCATTGCCCGAACGATCGGCCCGCCCGCCAACCAAGTGCACGCGCACTGCACGCGACGCGCCGGCCAGCGAATCCTACCTCGCATTCGCACTGAGGCGGGACGGCGTCGTCTATGTTACCGAGGCGTGGAGCTCCTGAACTGAACGCCATTGGCATTGAACCTTCCGCTGCTGGTTTTAAGGCCGATGTGAAGGCCTACCTGCTCCTGGATGACGTCACGTGATCCTACTTCTCTTATTTGAGATGTGTGATTGTATGTTTGTGTAACTTACCTTTACCTTTAACAGTTGACGAAACGCAGTGAAAAGCCCGCACCATGTTGAGGACTGTGTTGAATAAAATCTGAATCTGAATCAAGCGACCTGAGGTAATGTGACCTAAGGTCAACCTTTGACCTTGACTTCTCGAGGTCACCACATATATGTTTGGATGCGGACTGACGAGAGAATTGCGATGGTACTCCGAAGTTTTGGCCTAGCTTGATTACTTCAAAAGTTATTCGTAAAAAACTGTATTCGCATCTAGAGCCGCTAATTTGGCTATTTTGACCCCTGTGACCCCTGAGTCAACCTCCAAAATGCGGCAAATGCGTCATAGGACACACAGTCATTGCTGAATCTGCAGCTGACTCGCAATATAACAGAGAATCCCGACCGCAAACTAACACCGGCCAAATTGCCCCACACCTCCGGCCAAATAACCCTGCTAGTTGGGCAATTTGGCCGCCTTGCAGACCTTTGTAATACGTCACAATTTCAATATAAGTAATTACTTTATCATTTCAAGTTCACTGTCCAGTAAAGTAAAATAAATGCGACACCTGCCAGCGTTGAGAAAATGCAGAAATGTGTCGTCAATTTTAAGCTACATCGTTTTTAAAAAAGCGACCAAATTACCCCAACCTCCCCTACCCGGCGCCCCTCTGAAAATCACATTCGCCCCATCCGAGACAACGCCCCTTGAGACTACAGTCGCCCCACCCAAGCTCAAGGCGCCCCTCTAGAGCGTCCGGGGTCCTGCAGAAGGCAACAGTGGCCCCATCCAGTATCCATGCCCAATGGCGCCCCTCTACGCCCTTCTAAATATCACAGTCGCCCCATCAATCCAAGGTTGCTGGCGTCCCTCAAGAGCCACTGGCGCCCACCTGAACCGGGACTTCAGTCGGCCCATCCTAGATCAATGGCGCCCCTGTGACACCACTGGTGCCCCTCTGAAAATAACAGTCGGACCATCCGAGATGAATGGCGCCCCTCTAGAGCGTCCAACGCCCTACTGAAGGCAGCAGTGACTCCATCCAAGCATAACACCCCTCTAGAGCACCCGGTGCCCTTCTGAAGATCACATTCGCCCTACTGAATACCACTGACGCCCATCTAAATGGAGACTTCAGTCGCCCCGCCCCATTCAAGATCGATAGCGACCCCCCCCCCCCCAGAAATCACTGACGCCAGGTTATTATTTTACAATGGGGCTTTCTCAGCGACACCAAGGGCCCTTTTCAAGATGCAGCAGCCGGGCGGCGACGAGCTAAGATAGGATGTGCCAAGCGTTTCTTATAAGGCAGCGTCGTTAGTGCCACCCCTCGTTGCGATACCGCGCCTCAATGCAACGCCGCCCCTTCAGCGTGCAATGCCACCCCTCAATGCAAGTGGTGCCCCTCAGCGCATTGACGCCCATGATTGCGATGCCGCCCCCGCCTAGCAGTGCGGTGCCGCCCCCAGCGTACGCGTTTTTTTATTGAACCTGCTGGGGGTGTTTGAACACTGACTTCTAACTCAGCTTGTGGGTCACGTCGAGACACGCAGAAGGCAGCGTTCGAAATAGTGTCAAAAACTATTGCAAAACTACTTCATTTTTAACCCTCACCGGCACAGGGGTGTTTTAATTTGACATTAAAACTGGGGGTTGATGCAGCTCCTTCTAAGGTGTTTCACGAATAACTCGCGTAAAAAGCGGCCGATCGCGACAACTTTCAGTACCCTCGCATTGATCAATTTTACACCTACCCTGACAATTTCATGACCCTGACCCAAATGACCTTTGACCTGTGGCCTTTTTTCCGAGTGTAGCAGAATACAAATATTAATAAGCAAATTCTTGTTTGTGACAGTCTAGATTTGTAGGACCGTAGTTGTTCTTGCCGTTCAACCAACCGATTCCAAAAATAAACAGAATGTAAAATACAAAGTTGGGCCTGTTTTCAATTCACGGCCACAGAAACCAAAAGATAACAAACAAATTGACTTTGCCAATGTCCGAAGACAGACTGGTCCGCCGAGCAGTAAAGACAGCAGTGCCCGGCTGCGACTCCAAGACCGAAGTGCTCTACAGCGCGGCACCGGCCGAGTTCACGACACACACACACATACATCACATATACACGTCAGACATACAGATGTACGTCATATCATAGCACCAATCAGAAGCGGGCAAGGACAGGCGTCGCAGGTGAGGAGTGAGGACCATATAAGGATATTGTAAGTGGGCGAGGGGGCTGGGCAGTAAGTATAGGTACAGAGGGAGGTGGAGGACGGGGTAGGAACGAATTTCGTTACACCGAGACCATGTTTGGCCGGAATCGCGATTCGGCGTATGTCGGCTCGCATTAGCCGCGCGTTTGCAAGCTTTTCGTTGTTTCAAACGTTCAAACATGTGATTTGATGTTGCTCCCATGCATTAGGGTGGGTGTCAAGGTGACTTGAAGGTCAGGTCAGGTCATTGACCTTTGGTAACCTCGGTTCACTTTTTCGAGTTTTACATGTTTCTAGGCTAGTTTTTTAGCTGAATTCGCATTTAGCAACCATTTGAGCATTTACGAAGTAGTTTTGGTGCCTTCGTAACATGTTACGAAGCCGTCAGAGGCGGATGACACTTGACAGGTACTACGAATACCCGTCACGACCCCTACCGGTTGACCTGACCTGACCTGACCCGACCTCGTCTAAGCACTTAACGACATCATCTGTGATCAAAATTCAAAACTAACACGATATTCGTGATCAGCACCCCGGAAAACCCCTAAGCAGCCACACCTTACGACTTTCTAACAGGTCCCGATATTCCCGATTTTTGGGTCATTGACCTAACCTGGAAGGTCAACCGATGACCTACGACCTTAAAATTGGGTATCATTGGCTTCCTCTCGTGACGGGCAACACGCTCGTTTTTTTCCGCGAAGCTCTAGCTCCATCTGGGGCCAAACGCGAGGGGGGTCGTACCAACCCCCCGCCCCCTGTGCCGTCAAAGGACTCAAAATGGCCTGTGCCGGCGAGGGTTAAGGTTAGGTCCAACTGGTCGACGGTCAAGTCACCAGAGACAACCGAAAATCAAATTTCGCCGATTTTGACATTTTTCGACAAAGCGGCGCACAAGTCAGGATTCATACAGAGATTGAGCTACAGCCTCGCAGCAAAGCGCATTCGATAACTCTTTAGATGCTCTTTCTTATAAATCATCTCATATTTGACCTAAGGTAAACGTTTCAGCCTCAAAATATACGTTTTCGCGGAGGATGTTTATCTGTAATACCTTTTCGCTCAGACCTACACGAGATTAGTTTTACTGGCATCGTGTTCCATTTTTTTAGATGAGTCAAATGAACTAGAATTTGACATTAAAAGAACATTTTGAGAATTTGACCTAAGGGAAGGTCTTCACCTAACCGGGAAAGGTCATACTGCATATTATTCGATCCGTATTGTCAAGAAGGAAAATAATTGTATCAGGTGTTTCATTGCTCTACCATATCTCTATCAAAAGTTATTGTCCAAAAACTACTGGAGACCTTTCATGACCTGAAATGACCTCAGTAACATAAAAGTGGTCACATCACGAGTGAAATTTTCCGATTAATTGCGTCATGCTTATCTGTATTCCGATGTTTAAGGGTGTTTTCGTTCTGAAGAAGAGTATTTCAATTTTCTTACATTAACCCGCGCCCGGCTGGGGGTCCTGGATTTCCACGCCCTGCTCGGGTGGGGGGGGGGGGTGAACACAGTGAACACCCCCTTCTAACTCGGCTCCTGGACCACGTAGCGATACGCGGAAGGCGGCGTTAGAAAGAACTTCAAAAATAATGACAAAATCACTTCATTCACTGTTTTGGTCAGGTCACCAGAGGTCATTGAAGGCAAAATTTCGCCGATTTCCAGGTCGAATGTCGACAACTTTCAAGAAGCCAACGCATAACTCGGGAACCAATAGAGCCGCGGAAAATCGCATTCGATATCCCTTTTAACGCCCTTTCTGAGTTGTTCTCTCAGATTTGACCTAACGTCAACGGTTTTGCCTGCAGGGGGCAAAAACTGCAAAAATAACCGATTTTTTTCCGGAAATAGTTTTTCTGCGATAACTTTTGACCCTAGCCTTGTACGAGCTTACTTTTATCGGCATCGTGTTCCTCACGTCAAGACGCATCGAATGAACTATAACTTGACCTTGAAAGGTCAACTTGAAAATTTGACCTCCGGTCAAGGGCATGACCTGACCTGAAAGGGTCATGCTGCATATCAGTCGATCCGTATCGTCGCGCTGAACACATCTAAGGCGTTTTCATCGCTCTAGCATGCCTCTATCAAAAGTTATTTGCGAAAAACTGCTAGATACCATTCGTGACATGAGATGACCTCAGGGGCATAAACAGGAGTCACAGACACCATTTTCATGTTCAGTGTGTCTAAATTACTTGTAATTCAGTGTTTGGGAGTGTTTATAATGTCTTTCGTCCAAAAGAGGCGCATTTCATTTTCTCTCATTGACTTATAATGGGGAGGTCGCCAGTCTCCAGGTCACGTCAGCCATTGGCAGTTTCCAACATTGTTGAAATAGACTAGATTTGAACTTTGATGACCTCTGGTGACCTGACCTTTGACCTGACCTAAAAATTGAACGAAGTGTCCGTCATTATTTTGGACGCTCTTTCGATTGCCGCTTACCGCGTGTTGCTAGTTGCTACGTGGCCCAGGAGCAGAGTTAAAGGGGTGGGCGTGAAAACGCCCCCCCCCCAGCACGACACGGAAAACACAGGCCACCAGCACGGCGCGGGTTAACTAATAGGTAATGGAGAGGTTGCAAAATTGACCTGGCCCTCAATGTAGATAGTTTGCCTATAGGGATTACGCAAGGCGAATGTTCTGTGAGATCAGCAGGTTTCTATGGCGCCTATTCAAAGTTGATCACGCACACTCACATCATCAAAGGTCATCTTCTATGCTACGCCGGCCGAAGACATCTTTTACCTTCGTGCTACTGCCAATATACAGGGTTGGGCAGATAAATTGGGACAAATATCAACTTCCTCTAAAACGACTATTTTTTGAGTGGTAAAGATAATTTTTGAACATAAATATGTGCTAATTAATACATTTTCATGTTATGCAGGTTGCGTTATAATTTTGAGTCGGCTGTCACAGAACGTGGGCTTAAGCAAGCCACTATCAACTTAGTCCGCGCGCACATGCATGCCAATACTCTAATTATGCTCCATCAAATGGCTGAAAGTAGTGTGTATCGAACAGACGTAAACATTGGAGGAAGAGATGATATTGACTCATCCTTACATACCTATTGCATTAACACCGGCCGCTCCCCCGGTTTTCCGGGGGGGGGGGGGGGCTTAAAGGCAAAATTCAGTTAAATCAGAGGATCCTCGCGAAAACAGTGGCGCGAGCTTACAACGAAGGTAGCCGCGCCATGAGAAAGCGATATACCAGCACCTCAAACATGTACTCTTATGCATTGATGCAAATCAACTGTCAACATAGATGTTGAAGCAGCTGTGACGTTAAAAAGATTGAAAAAGATTGTTACACAGTACGGTGTACTGTAAAAGTAAACATTAGTCCGGTGGTTCAGATAGGTAACGTTTGAGGTGGTGAGGGAACACGGTCACTGGTAGCTCAGTGAGTATCGATGGTAGTGAGTTGAAGAGAGCAGGACCGCGACAACAGCGCCTCTTCCCCATTTCGGTACGTGACCGGGGCACATAGAGGTCGCGGTCCTGGCGAGTCGTCCTGGTCAGTGTCCCCAAGGCTTCGCGCCTATTTGCCACAGTGACAAAGCCCTCGGCTAAAGCTTGGGGCTCGCCGTGATTGCGCACCTTGTGTACGAGACAGAGAGTGTGATAAGATGGCAGCTTCTCCGCGCTGAGCCAACCTAGCTCCTCAAGCAGGTGCGATACATGATCATGCTTTTTGCGGCCGAAAATCATTTTTGCCCCATAATTTAGAACTTTCTGAATTTTGGCAAGGTTCTTCTTTGAGCCGTTGCCATATACCGTGATACAGTAACGGACCTGCGAGAGGACCAGAGCGTTGACCAGCACGGAGAGGACGGACGATGGCAGGCGGCTCCTTAGATGTGACAGACCACTGAGTATGCCGAAACAGCGTCGTATGACTGATGCAACATGAGTGCCCCAACTCAGCGTGCGATCAAACATGAGGCCGAGGTTCTTTGCTTCCGAAATAGGTAAAACTAGGGTTACCCGCGTGCTCCGCAACGCGAAGGGGGGATTTTTTGACCCGTGGGTATTGGGTTGGTCTGTGTCGGTTTTGTTGGTATCCATTTCGTTCGATTGCTTTTTGACGGCCAAGCATTTTGTAATAAAACAAAAAGATACATCGCATCGAGGTGCCCGTGTCGTATTATCATGCGTTCTACTTTAACTTTAGAATGATTCGAAAACTGACGTGAAGTCTTTTGAGGGCCATCAATGAATTCCGGTAAAAATGACAATGTAATGGTTTGGAACATTTACATTTTTAAGAATACTGTTGATCATCATGCAAAAATGAAAGCTGAGCCTTGGACATAATTGAACGCTCTTTCCAACGGTGCCATTTTTAATTGCCAAAGATATCAGATCATTGAGCAAAACCCGTGTGATTAATAAAGTGGCACAAAATTGACAAGCACCATTTTCTTCCGTGATTTGTACCACCTTGATTTGGAGCAATCAGCTTTTCACAATTTTCTCATGAGAGGCGGTACATTTTTATTGCTAATAGGCGTTGTTTCAACTCGCTCCGTCTGACGGTCACCTGAAAATAATATAAATTCCAAAATCCGTCCAAAATGTCAATTTTCCACATGAAAGTGCCCTCTCCGGTGCACGTGGCGCGTGCTATCCTCTGCATTGCACACCATTCAATAGCCCGTTCAATTCTGTACACGATGCTGTTTTCCCCGTGCCGATCGGGCGCACGGTTACCGAGATATTGCACGGGGATCGGACCCGTGTCGGGCAAATTCGGCCATTTTCGCCCGATTTCGCACGCCGATTTATACATGTAAAGTCTATGACGCGAATTTGCACTTTTTGAGCACGCGCCACGCGCTACCTATCAATCCGATCGAGCTGAGACCCCTCAAAGCCACGTCGCGCATCCTTGATCTATAAGTTGTGCAAATTTCACCGGGCTAGGTGCAACGGTCTGGCCTGTAGTCCACGCAAAGCAGCACCAAGTCGGGACCTCGGTAACGGACAGACGCACCCTCCTCAAATAGTAATATAGATGTTGTGATCGCGGAATTTTACCGTGAAACTTGGGGCATTGCGCAAATTTTGGCTGCTTCCCAGCAACATCAGTTGAGTTTTTTTTTCAGCGTTTACTTTCAAGCCGTTAGTACGAAACCATCTGTCAAGTGAGGCCAATGTGATTTCCATCTTCTGTATTACGTTAGAGAACTCTGTACTTTTGCCACTAACCAAAATTTGGGTGTCAGCGTACTGTACTATAGTTCGTTTTTCTTAAGTTTGTCCCTCACTGTAAACGTCTCTTTGAACACAGCACGAGAATTGCTAGCTGAATTACTGAGAAAACTGGTTAGCGCACATTGTATTGTAGATATGAATAATATTTTCAAAAATAAGTTTTGAACACCGACGATTTGACGTTATGTTAAGCGCCGTGCAATTTATTTATTAGTTCAGACATAATTCTTGAGGAATCGTCTATCCCTGTGGGCCTGTAGGTAGCAAATACGATTTACGAGTCTGTGAAATAGTAAATAAATTTGATGAAATTGATCGTCTGTGAAATCTTGTCAAATCAGTGTGCGCCAACCAGTTTTCTCAGTAATTCAGCTAGCAATTCTCGTGCTATGTTCAAAAAGACGTTTACAGTGAGGGGCAAACTTAAGAAAAACGAACTATACTACTGCGTCCTCGGCGAACAGACTGAGGTCGTTGGCGAAGACGCAGTAGAGCAGAGGGCCGAGACAGGATCCTTGGAAAACACCGATGTTGTTGGGAAGTGGAGCTGATTTTTTGGTGTTCCCCAGAGTGTCAGTGAGGCTGACACTCTGTGTGTGGTTCCGAAGATAAGAAGCAAACCAATTGATATCAATTCCGTACAGCTGCAATTTTGTGAGTAATTTGTCGTGGTCTATCACATCAAAACATTTGCTCAAGTCCAGCAGGCAGAAGAGTGACAGCTCTCCCCGATCGTTTGCGGATAGGATGTGATCGGATATGGATACTAGCGCGGTTTCAGTCGAGTGACGAGGCCGGAAACCGTGCTGGGTGGATTATATGAGGTAATTGTTGTTGAGGTAATTGTAGAGCTGGTGATGAACGGCTCGTTCTACAATCTTAGGGATGACGGGGACAATGGATATAGGACGGAAGTTGGACGGGTCAGAAGGATCGCCGGCTTTGTGGATTGGATGGACAAGGGAATGTTTCCAGGATTGAGGTATGTCGGAGAGAGAGAGAGATGCTGGAATTGACCAAATGCAGGAGCACCGTGCCGATCGCGTCGAACGACATGCGGACCATGCGGATACAAATACCGTCCTCTCCATGAGCGGACGAACCGCTCATGGAGAAGACGATAGAGCGCAGATCAGACAGTGACAGGGGTGACAGTGAAAACGCGCAGGCCCCCACGCGCGGTAGTCTGCAGGGTAAGTGAGGCGCTTCCCAGTTCCCCCGAGTTACGCACCTCACAAGACACGCGCGGTCCCACTTCCACAAAGTAGCGGTTCAGCTCGTCGGGCGACATGTCCGGCGTGGTGCGGCCGTCTCGACCACTCCCCACTGCCGACCGCACCACCCTCCACACCGAGCCGCGCCCCTCCTCCTGCAGCCGCCGCCGAGTCTCTTGACAGCTGTCGTGTCTGATCGCGCGCCGGGCGGCCCGGTTCACCCGTATATATTCGGCAGAGCTGTGGCCGAGTGTAGCGAGCACGGCGCGGCGACGGGATAACAGATCGCGAGCCGGTTCACTTAAAACAGGCGCACGAGCATTCCTAATCCGCATGGTCCGCATGGGGGCATGTGAATCGACAATGGGTAAAAACAGGTCGGTAAAACAGTTCCCCATTTCAGGGTGACAGTAGGGGCAGTGAAAACTGGGGTCCAGTCAGCGGAAGTAAGATCTCAATGAAAATCGGCTATGCTGACACGGCGCAGACAGCGCGAACGAGCAATACGTTTCGGTTGACGGGGACGAGGAACGTCTATGAGCGTTTTGACAAGTCTATGTGGGCTAAAATGGCAAAAAACAGTTGAGCATCGTTTCACGAGATAAGAACAGTTTGATAAAATCACATCGAGTAAAGAGCCAGAGACGTACGTTGAAGACTTAACCGATTGAGTGAGTGAATAGTCAGATAAAAACATGGATAATCTGAGTCTAGCTGGGTCACTGGGAGGCTTAAGTAGGTCACAGTTTAAATCTCCACACAGTAAAATGTTTGTCATTGGATGGTCAATGGCCACGCGCTGATACTGGGCCTCCAGGTCGGAGAAGTCTGCATCGAGGTCGACCGCGCTGCGTCTCGGCGGGCGGTAGGCGATTCCCAGGACGAACCTCCGTCGGCGATCAGGCCTCACCATCACCCACAAGGTCTCGAGCCTGCTGTTGGGGACGGGCTCCGTGGTGACCTTGAGCGGGGAGGCACTGATGCTGTCCCGGGCGGCCAGAGCGACTCCACCGTAGCCTCGTCCGTCCGACCGGTCGGCGCGCAATAGGCGGTAGCCCGGTAGCACGAGAAGGCGGCTGGGTGTAGTGGGCCGTAGCCACGTCTCATTCAGTGCCATCAGGTCATAGCTTCCATGATGGAGCGTGTTATTCAGGTCGGGAATCTTCGGCTTCAGGGACTGAATGTTGAGAAGTCCCACGGTGAGTGCAGCGCCGGCCGTCATCGAAGAGAGGTCTCCGCAGCGGCGGCGGCCGCCTCTGCTCCCCCGGCGCCGGGCCCCAGGCGCGCGCCTGCCGCGCCTCGTGCCGCGCTCCGCCCGATGAGGCTGGCTGCCGGCCTCGGTTGATCGGCCACAGGGCAGGGCTGACCCAGCGCCGGGCACACGAACCGCTGGCTCCGGGTCAAGGTCACGCTCCGAGACCAGGGTGGCAGGGAGCCCAGAGCGCCGGTGTCGGTGTCGGGCCGGGGACAACGCTGTCGAGGGTGGCATTGCGGCGGGTGTGGCGGCCAGCACCAGCGCGTCGACGACGGCCAACAGGACGACGAGCCGCAGCAGGTCGCGATGGTGGGAGATCCTCCACAGCAGCATGACGAACCCGGATGCACCGAGACGGTGAGCACGGTAGGACCAGTAGTCAGGCCAAGGCCCTATATACCAGGTAGGTTCATTAGGGAATTTTTTACGTTCCCCCTACCGGCCCCGGATGACGTCACTGGGGTGCTCCCGCCGCGGCCGGCCTATGTATAGAGCATTACTACGAACTCTCCGGTGGCATTTTTTCGTGTTATAACGCCCAAAAAGCTATCGCAAGCACTTTTCGCACTAGAAATTGAAAATATGTCGCATTTTAAAGTGAGTAATAGTGATATAAGGTCACGTCCAGGAAAAGCGGGCCGAAACCAGCGAGGCTTGTATGGGTCCCAGGGCGCAGGGTTATTTAGTCGGGACCGCACTTTGATCGGAGTCGAACTGGAGCCGGAATCGGAGTCGGAGTCGTTTTTGGAAGCCGGAGCCGGAGTCAGAGTCGAAGTCACCAAAAATTCATCGGTTCCGCAGACTGCGGAGCTGCAGGGCTGCCCGGAGTCTGAGTCGGAATCGGTCAGAATAGACAGTTCTGCCCGGAGTAGGAGTCGCAGGGCTGCGGAGTCGATGGATTTTCGGTGACTCCGACTCCGACTCCGGCTTTCAAAAACCAGCTGCGACTCCGACTCCGACTCCGGGCAGAATTGTCGACTCCGACCGACTCCAACTCCCGACTCCGACTCCGCAGACCTAGCAGGGGTGCGGAGTCGACAGATTTTCGGTGACTCCGACTCCGACTCCGGCTCGGGTTTCTAAAATCGACTCCGACTCCGACTCCGGTCACAGCTGTCGACTCCGACCGACTCCGACTCCGACTCCGACTCCGCAGCCCTGAGGAGTCGGAATTAGTTTTTGGAACTAGAAGTCAGGAGTCAGTAGTCACCGAAATTACATCGGCTCCGCTGCCCTGCTAGGGCGCTCAGGACGGATGCACTTAAGTTGCATTGCTGAGAAAAATCGAATAAACATTTTCACTAAATATTATAAGTTTCACTTACGGGTGGCCGTTACTCACAGCTGGTGGTACAATATCGAGACGCACAGCCGTTACCCAATGCCGAGTCGCACAGTGAGTCGCACAGCCGTTACACACAGCCGGAGGCACCATGCCGAGTCACACAGCACCAACAGATCTGGCCGTGCCACACCGAGTCGCACAGCCGTTACACACAGCCGGAGGCACCAAGCCGAGTTGCACAGCACCAACAGATCTGGCCGTGCCACACCGAGTCGCACAGCCGTTACACACAGCCGGAGGCACCACGCCGAGTTGCACAGCACCAACAGATCTGGCCGTACCACACCGAGTCGCACAGCCGTTACACACAGCCGGAGGCACCAATTGCCGAATCGCACAGCACCCACACAGAGCCGGCCGTACCACACCGAGTCGCACAGCCGGTACACACAGCCGGAGGCACCATGCCGAGTTGCACAGCACCAACAGAGCCGGCCGTACCACATCGAGTCGCAAAGCCGTTACACACAGCCGGAGGCACCATGCCGAGTCGCACAGCACCCACCCAGAGCCGGCCGCACCACACCGAGTCACACAGCACCACGCCGACTCGTAGTCGCTACACGAGCCGGTTTACCAGCTCACCTAGAGCTCCTTGCATGATGGCCAACTTTTCTATCGGCTCTTTTCAGCTGCCGGACCTCGTCCAGTCAGGCTAAGGGACCGAAGGGGGAGGTGGAGACGGGTGCTCGCCAACTTCCTGGACACGCGGGTGCCGAGCTGAGGCTGCTTGACGGCGATGAACAGCTTGAGACGCTATATGACTCGCGGCCCCTGATCTGCAGTTGCCCCCATCAGCAGGCAGAAGTTCCGCTCGAACTCCTCCACAGCCGCCATCCAGGCTTGTGACAGAACAAACAGGTGGCCTCGGCTGATCGTCACAATTCAGCTGTTCGGCAGGGTGTTCAGTGTCTCCAGCGGCGCCCGAGAAGTCAGGAGACCGGCTACCGAGGGTGGCGTCGATGTGGTGACACTTGTATGCCACGAAGCCAGCAACAAATGCCAGCCCCTCGCGCTGAGCTTCCAGGTTGGAACTCGTCAGCTCGGCGCCGGCCATGGCTGCCAGCGTCGACACCGGCAGCGGCACTGTGAAAGCAGTTTTACGCTACATCACTTGAAAGACATTGACAATTAAATATTGTGCAACAAAAGGAAAAACGTTAACACTTAAATGAGCCTAGTCTACGCACTGAAAGTGACAGATTTCGCGGACATCGAAAAATGCATGCCCTTTGGCTTTGCATTAATCCATTTTCCCGTTACTATTAACCCGCGCCCCACTGGGGTCTGCGTATAACACGCCCTACTGGGGGGGGGGGGGCTATTCATAGCCCCCTCCTAACTCCGAAACTACTGGGCCGATCGTCAAAATTCAAACGGCGTCTGATAGCCCCGGAAAAACTGTCAGGCGAAACCTAATTTCATTGACCTCGAGGTCACCGATGACGTCACAGGTCAGGTCAAAGTAAAAATTATTAGCATTTTGGCTTGTTCACGTTTTGGGCTCTGGCCGCCGTCTTACAAGTCAGATCAGGCTCATTTTTGGATCACACACTCGGGAACAGATGCCCTAGTTACCCTGAGGGTACCAAACTTGTACTTTGATTTTCAGGTCAAGGTCAGGTCATCACAGGTCACGAAAATATTATATCATGCGTCGGTCACGTGACACATGTTTTATGGTCCATTTAGGTCAGAGATTTCGAATTTGATGTCGTCTGTGTCATTCGAGGTCATTTTGAGTCGAATTTAGCTTATGTTAGGTCACTTTCAGGTCAAAAAAGGTCAAATTTTGAAGTTAAAATTTTTCAATAAAAAAGGTGTCTATTGGATGCAGTTTGAGCTCAGGAACACGATGAAGCTATTTATATTGGCGTACGATGTCAAAAACGTGCTGAAAAATTGATTTGAAAAATTAATAATTGTGATTTTTTGCAATAATGCGTAAAACTTGGCCATTTTTGAAGATATTTAGCTAAAACTTGCTAGAGTTAGTCATAATAATGCGTTCTATCATATATATTCCGTTTTTTTTCGAAAAGTCAAAAACTTTTTGAAAAAATGTAAAAATATAAATTTTGGATATTATTATTTCAAATTTTCAAAATTTTAAAATTTCGAAAATCCGAGATAGCAGTTTGATAGCGCAGTCTATTCTGAGACCTCTCATGCAAAGAAATTGGATCTAGCCTAAAAACTGAGCTCTTGGGAGCGATTGCCGTGGTTCAATGTTTTGCGTCGAAATCGGCCGGACATGACGTCACTCTGACGTCATTTCCGGCCGACCTATAGTAGGTACGAAATTCAAATTTTGACACAAGGTGTCAAATTGATGCAGCCTAAGGTACTGAAAGTTTGGCGTCGATACGTCGAGCGGTTTGGAAGTTATCGCAGAAAAACGGGAGGAGGGGCTATAAATAGCCCCCCCCCCCCCCCAGTGGGGCGCGGGTTAAGCCTCGTTTGGCGACTGCCCCACGAATTCGCTCGTGATTAGCATGACACTTTTTCAGAAGGAGAAAAACACTGCGTATAAAATTGTTCAAACATCAACCAAGACTGAAACAACTCAGTTTTTTTTAAGCATTAGTTAGGACCAGCATAGGTCATTATCAGAACATTTAGTGGATGTGACTTGAGACATCACCTTATTGGATTGAGTGGCGGCCTTATGCCGACAAAAAGTTACCATTACTCATGGCAAAAAGAATGTTTTGATGCATTTTACCAATGGGAATTAAAATGGTGTCGCTCAAGACGGGCCAGGATTTTTAACACTGATGGATATTTGTGAGCACTTTTAATGTGAGTGAAAACATAAACCATTAGACTTACTTGTCAGAGGTGCCTGCTGGCTGGTCTAGAGGTTGCTCGCAGGTTGCCCCCAGAATCTCCTTGACCTCCTTTGCAGTGGTCCTCCTCAGGGACCTACTCGCCCTCGCCTCAGCTTTCCTGTAAACAGAAAACTCTCAGCACAAACAAATTTGGCTAACATCATGCTGACAGTACAAGCAACTAATAAATAAATTTGAATAAGATAAAGCAGTAAGCACCTACCCATGAAATAACTTTAGTGACCAATTTGAAAATAAACAATAATACCATGCAAAAACATTTGTTTTCATTTTTACAGCTCTGATAACATTGCAACGAGACTGAGATGAACCCAGCCCGCAGTATGTGACCATACTATATACAATTTAAATTTTAATGATAAAAAGTAAAGAGCTCATTTATATTTCAATTTGCCATTGTAGCACTAGTTTGTTTACATTGCGTGCTTTCTCTAAACATTTTATTTGTTGAGTGTATCATGTTAGGTCAAGGTACTTATGCGCACTGCGAGCACTGAAAAATTATTACCTACCAGCTTAATTGCAAAAATGGAAACTTTAAAAAACGCCAGATTATGTAAAGATCCGTTGCAAAATGAATACCTTGGTTGAGGTTCCTCAGCATGTTCCCCCTTGAAATACTTGGTTGTTCTTCATGATATATGAGACGAAACGTAATACAAAGTGTGGTTGCCACTTATGTTAAGCTTTTGCGACCTTCAAACACATGAAAATGTGTTTATATTATTAAACAAACATATTAAAACTTTGCATAGCAACCAAAGTAATAACACGCAACGGTCGGAAAACACTGCGCCGGTGCGCCAGAATTGACTACATTACTCGAATCTCAGCGACCAATCAGCTTTCGAGCATCCCAGTGACGTCACATTGGCAGCATTTGGTAGCAATTTCCTTGTACGTGTGTCCCTATGGCGATGAACCCCCCCCCCCTGAGTCAGGCTGTCCGTCGGTGTTATTTATTTACGGAATCGGGAGGGGGTTCGCCATTACATGGTACCTAACCATTATTCCGGCAGTTCGGATCAACAAGACGGAGGAAGGCAACATCCTGCATGGAGTGATGCTCTTCGAGGAGTCAGCTCTCCGGCATACAGTAAATTAAATACAAAATCTCCTGAAACGGAGGATCCCGCAAACTGTACCCAAGAGAAAATGCTCCCTTCTTCATTAAACCTCAGCCCACACAATTCTGGTATCTAATGTCTGTATTGCTATGCGAGACAGTTTACAGTTCACGATAAAAAAGACCGTTCTGGTTTTTAACAACACCTTACACCCAATATCACAAATCACGATAGGTTGCTGGGGCGTTTTTGCGGGTGAGTCTAACGAACGTCCCCATGTGACTGTGGTGAGCCTCAGCAGTGCCAGTTGGCTACAATTACGAGCCATTTCAGACGGGAGATCTCGCCGCGCGTGCGGCCAGTCCAGGCACCGATAAGGACTAATGCAGGTGGACCACGGTGACCATATTTGGTGATAAATGAGTAAAATTGGTGTGACAATATGTGATCCAAATTTGAAATGCCTATGTTTACAAATTGCTAAGCTACGGCGTTCTAAATGCAAATATGTATTTTGTCCCAATTTATCTGCCCAACCCTGTTGGGACAGTCTCACGCCTCACCCATCTGGCACTCATGCAGTCATGCATGTCCACAAGTAGGGGCTGCACGCACTAGACATCGAATTGTAAAGGTGATTTGTGGATAAAAAATCCAGAACGTTATTGTAGGAAGGCGGCTCCTCCTCCCGTGCCGCCGCCTATTGTGCTGACAGTGGACTGCCGCTCCGAGACTGTGTCGGACTCGGGACTCTGCCGCTGCGAGCGCCCGCGGCCGCAGGTCACGCGCCGTGGGCTATATGCCGAGCTTGCGGCAACTGCTTGTGTGCAGCGTGATGGCGGCTGCTGATTGGCTGGCGCTGTGACGCCAGGGCAGCCGCTGATTGGTTTCGCCTCTGGAACCTTCTGTGCCAAAGGTCGTCTCAAGGTCATGTTCGAGACGGGGGGATTGATTGTGATTCATATAGATAGATAGATAGATAGATAGATATTTATTCACAAAAGGTCCACTCAAAAGTGTGGCTTTTCACTTCCGCACGTCACAAAATAAGACATGAGTAAACATTCACACGCAGCTACGTAAACAGGGTTAAAAGGTTAAAATGATCTAAAAGAAGATAAAGAGCACCAGTTACATAGGAACATCTAAAATTATTCAGTTACCGGACGCCGACCGCTCGGACCTCAGGTGTCTTTTCACGGCTGCCCTGTTCACAGTGCCCTGCGTTCTGCGCACGCTGTTATAGCCCTGCACGGCGCCATAGCACAGCCGATTCCGCCCCGCCTCCGTATGTATGCTCGGCAGTGACAAGCTGTCGGCATCTCGAGTGTCGTGCTGATGCAGCCGGCTCGCTGGGGGACCAATGGTTTCAGCAAGCACCGCTGGCACACGGTGTGTCACAAGTCGATGTACGGACATAATCCTGTGGTACTGAATAAGCTGCTCAGCAGTGAGCCATCTGACATGACAAATGACGTCAGCAACGCGCTGATGTTTGCGTCGCCCGCTCAGCACTCGCGCGGCAAAGTTTACCAGCTTTTGTAGCCGACGCTTCTCCGTCTGACCACATACGCCGAACACCGACAGACAGTACCGCATCGCTGACATCATCAACGCGTCGATCAGATACTTGATCGTGCCGCGAGGCAGGACATGTTTTGCATTGTTTAAGGCGAGCAGCATTCCTGTGCATTTTTGAACGATCAGGCTGACGTGAGACTGAAAAGACAAGTTTCGATCAAAAATGACGCCTAGATTTCGCACCTCTTTGGTAGCTCGAATGGTCGATGCATTAAATTTCACAGACACATCAGGAGTAAGAGCAAGTAATTGTCTACTCCCAAATACCATTAACTCAGTTTTTGCAGCGTTCACTTTCATTCCATGGTGACAGAACCAGTCAAACAAACACTGCAGAGCAGTTTCGATCCGACTGACCAGGGCAGGTAGGTCGCGTCTCTTTCCACTAGTCCATATCTGTGTATCATCAGCAAACTGAACTATGCGCACTGAGTCTGGAATGTGCAGGCACAGGTCATTGGCAAATATCATGGTGTGTCAAAAGTGGAAATAGCCGCCCAGCTTTAGTTCGCCAGCCTTGTCAATAGATGGCAGTACCACAATATGGGCAGCGGATAGTGCAATTGACGTCAAATTTTCGTTATCTGCTAAGAATTGAATGGTGGATCTTTTCATGCAAGAATCAAGTAAATTGGTCCACAACTTTTCTAGCAACAGAGATATGAAGTCAAACACCCTGCCAGACGGCGGCGCGGCGGCCGGCGGCGGCCGTCACGCGCCGCCTGGGAGACTGGCGGCGCTGAACAGTTCCGACTTGGCACTGCACTAAAACCTGTTAACTGCTTGGAATAGTTATTATAACAAATTTTTCATTCAAGTGAGGAATAACCAAGGGCAGGAAGTGTGTATGCTTGTGTGCGTACTGTGTAAGCCAAGAAACTGCATTAGCAGATACTCGCTAATATTAGATCCAGCCAAGTCCAAACGCATTCAAGGGGATGTGTTCCTGATGGGTCAACAATATTTATCGTTCGAGGGCGGATACAGTTTTAACAATACAAAAAATATTTTTGCACAGCTCTATTCCTTGAATAATTCTCTTCAACGCCTCATTCCTAGTTAAGCGAATTAGCCCACCCTGGTTGAATAAATAAGGCGATTTCGCCACAAGGTCGCGGAAAACCGACCGAAAACGGCCGCGCTCAACGTTAATTTGGGCATGCAGACTCTTAAAAACTCGCATTGGGCGGGTAGGGTTTCCAAGGTATTGGCTCCAAAACACCGTATTCGGCTCCCGAATACGTCCAAGTGACCCGCCTCGTTCCTAGTTAAGCTCTAATTAGATCAAGTGACTCATAAGGAGCGAAAAAGCGACAAAAAGCATGCATTCCCCTATGGCGGCGGGCTGCCGGGTTGCCAGACGGCGCACCGGCTATTTCCACTTTTGACACACCATGATGCACCAGAGAACGCAACTCATCGATCCGCCCTGGTAAACGCCAACCGAATTCTCCCTGATAGACGATCGAGATACGGATCCAAGAGCACTATTTGTAAGTTGTACTTGTTGGGTATGTCCTTCCAGATAATGTTTGATCCAAAAAGTGTCTATTCCGTACAGAGACAGCTTTTCTAATAGCTTATCGTGCGGTACCATATCGAAACACTTTGACAGGTCTACCATAGCCCACAGAGTGATTTCACTTCTGTCCATCGCTCCGAGTATGTCGTCTGTCACCACGTGAAGAGCTGTTTCACACGAATGCTGCCTTCTGTATCCGTGCTGCGCCTCGCTCAGTAGGTGATGTGACTCCATGTATGATGTGAGCTGAAGTTGGGCCGCTCTCTCGGTCACTTTCATGATGGCCGGTAGCAGCGAGATTGGGCGCGTGCCCGACGGATCAGATGGTGCCTGCTTCCCCTTCGGAATTGGTGTGATGATTGCACGTTTCCATGCGCTGGGTACTTGGCCGGTCTCGAGGCTGGCGTTTACAGCATCATGTATGATGTGACCGAGGCCGGGGAAGAAGTCCTGCATCATCCTGACGCTGATGCCGTCGTCACCGGCGAAGGTAGATGGCTTCATACCCTGTACTATCGTCCACAGCGTCTCCATGCTGACGGGCTGAATTCTCAGGGCTCCAGACGTAACCCTCGGCAGTCTGATGGGGACCGACTTCGACGGGGCAGGTAAGGTGGAGGCTAGGTCTCGAGCCACCGACGTGTAGTACTCGTTCAGTGTGTCAGCGGTTATACGGCTGATGCCTGACGAGGACTTCTTGGAATCGATGATGGGCCGGAGAACTCTCCACATGTTGCCGGGACCGCTCCTGTGCAGTTTTTCCTGCAGGTCTCTCCGACAGTCAGCTCGAATGGCCGCGCGTGACAGCCGATTCAGCTCTTTGTACTCCTGGTGGCGGCCAGCAGAGAGTGCAGTTCGTCGCTGTGTAAGTAGGTGGCGGGTATCACGGGAGACAGGTGGCGCCCCCTCCGGCCGGAGAACGACGCGTCTCTCGGGCGCCGTCAAGTCGAGAAGTGGTTTGAAGATGTTGATGAAGGCGGTCCACTTCTCCTCAGGTCCGGCGGCGGTGTAGACGGACGCCCAGTTGACGTTCAACAGCTGTAGGTTGAACTGTCCTTTGTCTACGTTCGCTAAACACCTTCGCCGGACGACGGGTCCGGCTCGGACCCTGTCTTCGGTGAGGCGGAGAGCCAGGCGGGTATAGTCATGTGGCGATCCGTAGTGGCATCTGGTGACGCCGGCTCGAGTGACGAGATCGCTCCGGTTTGTGGCCATAATATCCAGGAGACTGCCGGCGGGACGGTAGGTAGGCTCAGTGGTATTACATATCTGCAGCCCGTGCTGACAGAGGAGTGAGCGCAGACGGTTCCCTGGACTGCAGCAGTTGTTCGCGGTCTTGAGGAGGCAGCAGTTGAAGTCACCACCGATTATCACCGTCAGTCCGGGCTGCGCGGCGATCAGATGCTGCAGCTGTGCCTCCAGATCGTCCAGATCGGCTGTCAGTTGTTGGCTGGTGTTTCTTGGGACTCGATAGAAGGACCCGATAAGTAGACGTCGACATTTTCCCACGCGCACGGCCACCCACTGCGCCTCAAGATTGGAATCGCGCATACCCGTCGCGGGCGTAGGGAGTGGCTCTATCTCAAATGACTCTCGGATGTACATTGCGACACCGCCGTGACCCCTCGCGAGACGGCCACCGCGCGGCCGGTCCTTGCGCACGAGTCTGTAGCCGCTGAGATTGAGCAGACGGTCCGGTATGCGCTCCGTGAGCCATGTCTCGCTCAGCAGCAGCACGTCGAAAGAGAAACGCGAGTCGATGTCGGCACGGACGTCCGGTAATTTGGGAAGAAGGCTCTGCACGTTGAGTTGACCGACGATTAGGTGCCGGTTCCCGATGTCTCCGTGCCTGCGCCACCGAACCCCGCCCCTATCATATATCATATCAGTGTATTTAAACCTTCCACAAGGTGGCTTTTACGGTTTGGCGTCAGTACAATGGGTATACAAAGATAAGCGAGTAATAGACAAGTAAAAGCATACAATGTAAATTAAGAACGAATCAGGGGCGGAGTTTCCTATACAGTTTATGGGGCGGCTGCCCCACCAACTCTGTATTTTGCCCCACCAATAAGCGTTTTGCCCCACCAACTTTAGGTGATTTCTAAGACTTTGTTGCTTTGCAAATTAATATTTTTCGCATTGAAGAGCTTTGGAATGTCTGTTTAATGCAAAATATTATATCTGTAATGATAGGAATTGATTCAGTGTGACATTTTATTCAACTTCATCATCGGACATTGTGGGTTTGACGACTTTATGCCCCACCAACTTCCTTGGAAAAGCTCCACCCATGGAACGAATTAAAACTGACATATACATCAGAGCACACTCGATAAAATACATCAGGCACTTCTATTGATAGCTTTAAAAGCTGCCATCGACGTCGCGGTTCGCGCTGCTGGTGCGAGCCGGTTCCATGCCGCCGCCGCTCGGTATGAAAAGTGTTTCTGTGCCACCGTCAATCTGCGTCGCGGTAGCTGCAGGCTACACTCCACAGACCCTCGGGTTTGTCGACTAGACACGGTTTCGCGCGTGACAAACATATTTCGTACATCGGTTGGCACTCCCTCCGAATTTAACGCATTATATGTTTTTACTGCGTCGCGGTAGGCCACCATGGACTCTATCTTAGGCCATCCCAGTGACAGAAGTGCAGGCGTTACATGCTGACGTTTCTTGCAGCCTGTTACAATGCGAGCAGCGAAATTTAACACTTTTTGAATGCGATGAAGTAGGCTCCCGGTCGCCCCACCCCAGACGCACAGACAGTAGTTTAGATGAGGGAACACGTATGCCTGAATGATGGTTTTGAGAGCAGTCTGAGTGAAATAGTGGCGGAACCTATACAGAGAAACAAGAATCCTGTTGCACTTTTTGATAACACTACAGATGTGAGCGCTCCATGTAAGACCAGGGTCGATTGTGACACCGAGCAATTTTATGTGACTGGACTGTTTTACTAACGAATTACTGACTTCGATACAAATTCCTGAAGATTTGGTCAAGTTATGTTTTGTTCCAACAATCATAAAATCAGTTTTCTTTTCATTCATCTTAAGCAAATTGTTTCTGAACCACGACTGAAGCTCAGACATGGTCAGGGTGAGTCTTGTTTTCAGGTCGGTTAGACCCGGTCCATCAGGGCGCGCTCCATCAATGTGTACCGTATCATCGGCGTATGATATGAGTCGGCCATGGGTCACATGCGAATAGATGTCATTTGTAAAAAGTATAAACAAAATTGGACCCAAAATAGAACCCTGCGGCACACCGCACGTCACAGGTAGGGTAAGTTTCCCGCCTCGCACCACTTGCTTTCGGTTACTTAAATAGCTTTGAAACCAGTCCACATCAATGATACCATACCATGACAGTTTGGCGAGGAGAAGTCTATGATCAACGCAATCAAACGCTTTTGACAGATCGATCGTCGTCAGCGACGACACATGTCCCTCATCGATGGCATCAGTCACGCGTTCGATCGCGACGAGAACGGCGTCCTCGGTTGAGTGTTGCATCCTGTAACCAAACTGTGATGGGTGGAGCAGATTGGTTTCGGCTAGGTAGGTCGTCAGCTGTGTGCTCACAACTTTCTCCACTATTTTGGATAAAACGCTTAGTAGGGATATTGGCCTGTTATTGGATGGCACTGACGGGTCACCGGTTTTCGGACTTGGATTGATTCCATCCATCCAAGTGATTCGGACTTGGATTTTGACTTTGGCTTTGAACTGGTCTTGGTGTTCAAAATATACTTTGACTATGCTTTACGGTTAATCACTCACGGCCACGGGCCATGTCTTTATTTGGTGGCAGCGGGTTACGAGCTTCGCTCTTTCGTGATAAGCCGTAACCGGTAACGATGAACTGATTCGGATATTATACCTACCGGCTACCAAGAACGAAGATCAAATGAAGATGTTTTCGACTCGGACTGGCTCCTCTCGGTGCTCGAGGCCCTGGGCCTGGCCTACCTCGCGAGTGCATCCGGTGAACTCAGAACTGTGAGTTTTCGTGTCTGGTCCCGCCTGGGCCATGATTTTGTGCCTGAGTCGAGACTATCAGTGACTCGTGCCAGAACTATGGTGATGCTGCACTTTCTGTGTCTCGGTGGCCAGCTCTACCGCTGTTTGTTTGGCAGCCGTTCCGTGAGCCCCGCTGGCTCGACAGGCTGTGAGATGAGCGGCCAGCTAGCCCCCTTCAGTCTTCGGCGTTGCGCGCAGTGGTTGGCCTGAGCTGGTGCCGGCCACCACATGGCGCTGACGGCTGACGCTAGATTGCTGCAGGATTTCAATTTTCAAGTTCGTCGTTCGTCGCCGCTGCCAGCCGTGACGACCCGTGGCGACTGAAGTGACCGTTTCAAGTTCGGTCGTCGCCGCCGTCCATCGTGGCGGTCCTTGTGATTGCGATGCTCGCCTCCGAGAACGTCCGCCGTCGCCGTCGCTCGTGGCGACCGCTGTCGCAGCCGTCTTCTTCGTCGTCTTCAAGTTGCAACCGTCGCTCCTTGGCCGCCGGCTTCGGCCCAGAGCTGCTGTGACGTCAGCGGTCACGTGACGCTGCTCGTCGCTCGGCCGGCTGTGCGTCAGCTGACCGCCGCGGCCGCCGGCTCCTGCGGCTCCTGACGGCCTGGCGGACCGATGGATGGGCCGACGGCGAGGATCTCCATCGACAGACGACGACAATAAGATAAGTGTATCGATGGCTTGTGTGATGAGTGTATCTTGCAGTGTATGTATTTTGCTTTGTGATGTGTAGATAGGTGTGCCATTTTGGCGAAATGAATCCCAGGGACGGGGAGCAGAGTGGATCTGGGGACGTGCGCCGCGGGGCGATCGGTGGATTTTCTTTAGGGGCGCCAAAATTCTCTGGGGAGAGTGGTTCAGCTTGCAACATATTTTTGGCTGATCTGGATACGTTCTACACATTTCACAATTTTGATGATGAGTTCAAGCTGCGCTTCCTGCCGCTGTGCTTGACCGGGTTCGCACGAGATGCTTTTGAGGCCCTCCCACGGGAGGAGAGGAACACCTTCAGCCGGGCTGTTAGTGCTCTCCGCCACTTGTTCATCAAACCTTGCGCGCTGGATGCTCATAGTCAGCTTCACCAGTTAACCCGCGCCCGGCTGGGGGTCCTGGATTTCCACGCCCTGCTGGGGGGGGGTGTCTGAACACCCCCCCTTCTAACTCGGCTCCTGGGCCACGTAGCGATACGCGGTAGGCGGCGTTCGAAAGAGCGCCAAAAATAATTGACGAAATCACTTCGGTCAATTTTTGGTCAGGTCAAAGGTCAGGTCACCAGAGGTCATTGAAGGCAAAATTTTGCCGATTTCCAGGTCGAATGTCGACAATTTCCAAGAAGGCAACGCTCAGCCGCTGTTACTGCTACTATCAACTATCGTGGTTCAACTATCGTGGAACCCGCTGTTACTGACTCACTTATCGGATTCCTTGTCCTCTGGGCCACGATGATGGTAAAGTCTGCTACCCAATGTTGTATTTTAGCCGTCCCTCACCTGTTCCACCTGTCTGAATGCTCTGATCAGGTTGAGGCCGGCTAGTTTCTGCAGGTCGAGCACAGACCAGGAGCTGTCGCGGAGCAGTTCGGCAAACAGAAACGGGTATCGCGAGACGTCCTCCAGACCGAGCGGGGTGCTGCCGACAAGGCCACGTCCAACATCTCACCAGACAGACTGCCGCGGCCACGTCCAACATCTCACCAGACAGACTGCCACGGCCACGTCCAGCATCTCACCAGACAGACTGCCACGGCCACGTCCAGCATCTCACCAGACAGACTGCCACGGCCACGTCCAGCGTCTCACCAGACAGACTGCCACGGCCACGTCCAACATCTCACCAGACAGACTGCCACGGCCACGTCCAACATCTCACCAGACAGACTGCCACGGCCACGTCCAACATCTCACCAGACAGACTGCCACGGCCACGTCCAGCATCTCACCAGACAGACTGCCGCGGCCACGTCCAGCATCTCACCAGACAGACTGCCACGGCCACGTCCAGCATCTCACCAGACAGACTGCCACGGCCACGTCCAGCATCTCACCAGACAGACTGCCGCGGCCACGTCCAGCATCTCACCAGACAGACTGCCGCGGCCACGTCCAGCATCTCACCAGACAGACTGCCACGGCCACGTCCAGCATCACACCAGACAGACTGCCACGGCCACGTCCAACATCTCACCAGACAGACTGCCACGGCCACGTCCAACATCTCACCAGACAGACTGCCACGGCCACGTCCAACATCTCACCAGACAGACTGCCACGGCCACGTCCAGCATCTCACCAGACAGACTGCCGCGGCCACGTCCAGCATCTCACCAGACAGACTGCCACGGCCACGTCCAGCATCTCACCAGACAGACTGCCACGGCCACGTCCAGCATCTCACCAGACAGACTGCCACGGCCACGTCCAACATCTCACCAGACAGACTGCCGCGGCCACGTCCAACATCTCACCAGACAGACTGCCACGGCCACGTCCAGCATCTCACCAGACAGACTGCTGCGGCCACGTCCAACATCTCACCAGACAGACTGCCACGGCCACGTCCAACATCTCACCAGACAGACTGTCACGGCCACGTCCAGCATCTCACCAGACAGACTGCCGCGGCCACGTCCAGCACCTCACCAGACAGACTGCCACGGCCACGTCCAGCATCTCACCAGACAGACTGCCGCGGCCAAGTCCAACATCTCACCAGACAGACTGCCGCGGCCACGTCCAGCATCTCACCAGACAGACTGCCGCGGCCACGTCCAACATATCACCAGACAGACTGCCGCGGCCACGTCCAGGATCTCACCAGACAGACTGCCGCGGCCACGTCCAGCATCTCACCAGACAGACTGCCGCGGCCACGTCCAACATCTCACCAGACAGACTGCCGCGGCCACGTCCAGCATCTCACCAGACAGACTGCCGCGGCCACGTCCAACATCTCACCAGACAGACTGCCGCGGCCACGTCCAGCATCTCACCAGACAGACTGCCGCGGCCACGTCCAGCATCTCACCAGACAGACTGCCACGGCCACGTCCAGCATCTCACCAGACAGACTGCCACGGCCACGTCCAACATCTCACCAGACAGACTGCTACGGCCACGTCCAGCATCTCACCAGACAGACTGCCACGGCCACGTCCAGCATCTCACCAGACAGACTGCCACGGCCACGTCCAGCATCTCACCAGACAGACTGCCGCGGCCACGTCCAACATCTCACCAGACAGACTGCCGCGGCCACGTCCAACATCTCACCAGACAGACTGCCGCGGCCACGTCCAGCATCTCACCAGACAGACTGCCACGGCCACGTCCAGCATCTCACCAGACAGACTGCCACGGCCACGTCCAACATCTCACCAGACAGACTGCCACGGCCACGTCCAGCATCTCACCAGACAGACTGCCACGGCCACGTCCAACATCTCACCAGACAGACTGCCGCGGCCACGTCCAACATCTCACCAGACAGACTGCCGCGGCCACGTCCAGCATCTCACCAGACAGACTGCCGCGGCCACGTCCAGCATCTCACCAGACAGACTGCCACGGCCACGTCCAACATCTCACCAGACAGACTGCCGCGGCCACGTCCAGCATCTCACCAGACAGACTGCCGCGGCCACGTCCAACATCTCACCAGACAGACTGCCACGGCCACGTCCAGCATCTCACCAGACAGACTGCCACGGCCACGTCCAACATCTCACCAGACAGACTGCCACGGCCACGTCCAACATCTCACCAGACAGACTGCCACGGCCACGTCCAGCATCTCACCAGACAGACTGCCGCGGCCACGTCCAGCATCTCACCAGACAGACTGCCGCGGCCACGTCCAACATCTCACCAGACAGACTGCCACGGCCACGTCCAGCATCTCACCAGACAGACTGCCACGGCCACGTCCAGCATCTCACCAGACAGACTGCCGCGGCCACGTCCAGCATCTCACCAGACAGACTGCCACGGCCACGTCCAACATCTCACCAGACAGACTGCCACGGCCACGTCCAACATCTCACCAGACAGACTGCCGCGGCCACGTCCAGCATCTCACCAGACAGACTGCTACGGCCACGTCCAGCATCTCACCAGACAGACTGCCACGGCCACGTCCAACATCTCACCAGACAGACTGCCACGGCCACGTCCAGCATCTCACCAGACAGACTGCCACGGCCACGTCCAGCATCTCACCAGACAGACTGCCGCGGCCACGTCCAGCATCTCACCAGACAGACTGCCGCGGCCACGTCCAGCATCTCACCAGACAGACTGCCGCGGCCACGTCCAACATCTCACCAGACAGACTGCCACGGCCACGTCCAGCATCTCACCAGACAGACTGCCACGGCCACGTCCAGCATCTCACCAGACAGATGACGGTCGCGGGTATACTGATAGCTTTTCAAATCCGAGCCCCAGTGAAAGGACAACACCCAGTTAGCACCCATTTCGTGGGTGAAGGGGCGTCGACACGGATTTTCGACAGGGGGGGGGGGGACGGATCGCCGGGCTAAAAAAAGTATTGCTACCTCACTTCTTCAGGCTGATGCATCATCTGTCTTATGATGATGGGCCAAATTCCTTCACATTGCAGTACCACAGTACAGGTACACGTCTGAAGTCAGATTCATTTTGACATGGTGGCCAAATCATCTGGTCCTGTAGCAGCCGGTGTAATTGTTGGCGTATGCCACCAATCCACCACTGGGGTAAAGCATACATACCTGCGTGGGAGTGGCTTTATTAGTCAAATCAATTTTTCTCTTTGACTTGAGTATGTATCAGCGGCGCGAAGCGCTGCCAGAATGGGAATAATCACTTGGCAAAACGGCTCCAAAACACATCGATTTTGCAGCCCGTGTAACAAGTTTGTTACCAGAACACTTAACCCGCGAGTTGCTGGGGGAGGGGGGCGTTAAACGCCCCCACTTTTTTCGCCGGGCCATAGCATAAAAACGGCGCGCCGCAGGCACGCCAAATTTTGGGTACCTGTAGGGAATTGATTTAAGTTTATTGTGACAAAGTTTCAAAAAAATCGGTCGGAAAATTTTTGAGATATCGAGGTTTTAGTGACGTCATGATTTCTGAGTTTTCGACCAAAAACGGCATATGTTAAAAAATTCATATAAAATCACAGAATAGACATACAGACATGCCGTAAACGCCATTAGACTGCCAATGCCATGAACAATCAAATGGCTATCTTCGATTATTGATTTTCGATCTGCATTTTCGAAAATCTTGAACTGAATCTTGGCAATTTCTCGTGACTACTTCACGACCATGATACATGCATTTCTTAACCCTCGCCCTGGCAGGGGGGGGGGGTCAATGCGACCCCCCCCTAAGGTTTTTCGAAGATAGCGTAAAAACGGCGGCGCAAATTTGGCACAGCCTATGGGGCAACCTTTTTACATATGACCTGAAACTTTCAGGTCCGGGTGACCTTGGGTCAGGTCACGAGGTCAGAAAAACCGGTACAAGGTCATGGTCAAATTTCAATTTTCTTTTTGCACCTGTCCAACTCACAGTTTTGGACTGATTTCCTTCAAACTTTCAGGATGTGCTAAGTTCACCGAGTTGTATAACATATAGTTCGTTTTTTTAGGTCACTGACCTGAGGTCAGTTAGAGGTCATTACGTCGTAATGTTAAGCCTATGGGAAAATACTAAATTCGGAAAATACTGGAGATATCCGCTTCGTTCTATCACTTTTGTGCTTTGAAACCACAGTACTTAACAGCAGGTCACTTGGTGCTTCTTTGTTTGGTGTACTTATCCATGGGTCAGGTCAAATGAGGTCAACTGAGGTCAAATGACGTTTTTGCCAACAACTTGGCACATAATGACGCTAGAGCTTCAAAAATTGTGTCATTGTGTTCCTTGTGATCAGCCGAATCGAATGATATGCGATATGATGCAATTTGGTTAACTTGAACTTAATTAATTAATTAAAGTTTACTTAAAATTTAAGAAAAACTTTAAGTACACTTAAGTAGGCTAAAAAGTATACCATTCGACGCGCCTTGACGTGCTGAGTTCACTGGTGCTTTTCTGTTTGCTCTATCTTGATTAGATCAAAAGTTATAAGCGAAAAACTTTTGACCTGTTTTTAGCGAAATTTTTACATTTATACCCCCCAAAACCCCCCTAAATATTGACCTAGAGCAACCAAATTCGCACAGGGGCGAGAACTCCAAGGGGCCCACCTACCTACCAAATTTGGTGTTTCTAGATGCCATAGGAGCCAATCGCGAGGGGGGTCGCATCGACCCCCCCTGCCAGGCCGTGTTATGAAAAATGCCCTGCCAGGGCGAGGGTTAAATTAAACTTTTTGAGCCAAACACTTACACATATGACAAAATGAATGTCACCATCGTGTTCTACGCCCCAAATTACCCATAAAACATGTGTCACAGGCTGCGAATATCAGTTTTGATTTTCGGGGACATGTGCCTACCCGGTTGACCTGACCTTGACCCTGACCTATGCTTGACTGACCCCTACATGAAGCTGACACTCTTGTAGGCCTTATATGATGGATTGTGCACCGTTTTGACAGAGTTTATGACGAGAGACGCCCATTGCGAAGTCCTGAAGTCCATGCTACTGAAAGCCCGATTTCAGGTGTTTGACCTGACCTTGACCCGACCTGTGACCTCAAAATTCAACTTTAAAGTACTCACCTGACGTGTCTCGTCGCGTTCTTTCGTTTGCCGCCTCGTGCGTTACGCTGCGCCTATTGGTTCTCGAGTTATCGGCTGGGGGCGTTTAACCCGCGACCTGGTGGGGGGGCTATTTTTTGCCCCCCCTCCAGACTTTTCGTTATATCTCAAGAACCACTGCGCCGATCGTCACCAAACTTTCAGTACCCTCCCGGACATCAATTTTACACATTGTGACCAAAAATTTTTCCAAAGGCTATGATAGGTTGGCCGGAAATGACGTCAGAGTGACGTCATGTTCTGCCGTTTTCGACCCAAAAAAGGGTTTCGCGGGAAGAGCTGTCAGGCCTATAGCTTTGCAAATACAGAAAAATGATATTAACATAAAAGCTGTAGAATTAACAGGGCTACAAAACTGCTATCTCGGATTTTTGAAATTTTTAGATTTTGACCCCCAAAAATAAAAAAATAGATTTTTTGAATATAATAGCCAAAAAATCCAAAAAGTTTTTTGAATTTCGAAAAAACCGGAACATATGTGATAGTCCTTACCGCTTTCTATCTACATACCAAATTTGAGATCGATACCTCTTTTTTTGGCCAAGTTATAGCGAAAAAACTGTTCAAAATTGATCACGTCAAATTTTCAAACTCAATTTTCAGCAATTCTAGACCTCGTAGCGCAAAACGAAGACCACCATTAGACTCCCCGTGACGAGCTGCATCGAATCAATACCCATTTTATGCAAAAATATCAACTTTGAAATTTGACCTTTTTTGACCTGACCTTGACCTGACCTCCACCAGAAAGTGACCTAAACCGTACCTGATGGTCTTATAACCAACACCATTGAGTTGGAAATGAAAAACTGGCCATAAAACATGCATCGCATAACCTTAGTAAAGTTGGGTTCATGTGGTGACCCTTGGTGACCTTTGGTGACCTGACCTGTGACCTGACCTGGTATGACCAGTGACCTCTAACAGCAACATATCTACTAGGCAACTGACGCCCTATCGCTGATTCCCGACAAAATGCGTTTTCCTCGGTGTTATAGCGCATTTCCTAGAAGACCCGTGAACGGTGAAACATTTCATCTTTGACCTGACCTGTGACGTCATCGGTGACCCCGAGGTCAATAAAATTTGGTTTCCCTCGACAAATTTGACAGGCCTTTCGAACGCCGTTTGAATTTTGCGGATCCGTCCAGTAGTTTCGGAGATACGAGGGGGGCAAAAAATAGCCCCCCCACCAGGTCGCGTTATAAACAGACCCCACCAGGGCGCGGGTTAACGCCCCCCCCCCCCAGCAAACGGTGGGTGGCGAAATACCCCAGCAACTGCCGGGTTAAGGACTGGTCACTTGTTCAAGTAGCCCTGCCTCTAAAAAACTTGTGGTCCTTTATCGGTATAGCTTATTTCCTATATGTCGGAAAATTCGGAGTCGATCGGAATGGACAGTTCTGGCCAGAGACGGAGGACTGCGGGGTCGGAGCCGCAGTCGATCGGAATGGACAGTTCTGGCCAGAGACGGAGCTGAAAACACTGAAGTCGTTCGGACTTCTACTCCTAAGTTGGAGCTGGCATTCTCTGGCTTGAAGTCATGCTCTTAACCCGCGCCCTGCTGGGGGGGGGGGGTGTGTTTGAACACCCCCCCCCCCTCCTTGTGGTTTTTCGCGACTATCTCAAAAACGGCGGCGCTCCGCGAAATATGAAAGAAATATGGGAAATATGGGAAGCCCGTTTTCGGCTAGTATACGGTACATGAAAACCTTGACCTGAGGTATACGGTACTAGTATACGGTACATGAAAACCTTGACCTGAGGTCAAATTTTCAAGTTGACCTTTCAAGGTCAAATTATAGTTCATTCGATGCGTCTTGACGAGAGGAACACGATGCCGGTAAAAGTAAGCTCGTACAAGGCTTGGGTCAAAAGTTATTGCAGAAAAACTGTTTCCGAAAAAATCGGCTATTTTTGCAGTTTTTGCCCCCTGCAGGCAAAACCGTTGACGTTAGGTCAAATCTGAGAGAATTACTCAGAAAGGGCGTTAATAGGGCTATCGAATGCGGTTTTCCGCGGCGCTGTAGCTCTATTGGTTCCCGAGTTATGCGTTGGCTTCTTGGAAATTGTCGACATTCGACCTGGAAATCGGCGAAATTTTGCCTTCAATGACCTCTGGTGACCTGACCTTTGACCTGACCAAAAAATTGACCGAAGTAATTTCCTCATTATTTTTTACGCTTTTTCGAACGCCGCCTTCCGCGTATCGCTACGTGGCCCAGGAGCCGAGTTAGTAGGGGGGGGGGGGGTGTTCAAACACCCCCCCCCCAGCAGGGCGTGGAAATCCAGGACCCCCAGCCGGGCGCGGGTTAAATGGTTAATCGAAATATGGGAAGCCCGTTTTCGGCTAGTATACGGTACATGTGGATGACGAACTAATAAATTCTCATTTTTCCCAGGACGGGTGGGATACTGTGCTGAAGGTTCTGTTGGCCGTGGTGACTGCTGGACGGTGGTGGTATGGGCGTCAGACCAATATATTATACAGGGTGTCCCAAAAGTTTCTTAACACCCATTTTTTCACATTATTGGCCATTGCTACCACTTTGAGAATAGTGAGAAGCATGATACTGCTATTGACATGATGCGTAGTATGTCTCAAATCAGAGGGAACCTTTTTACCGCCCCAGGCTACCGCAGAGACGACCCAGGGTGGTCAATCCCACACCCAATTTTTAACCCGCGCCCCATAGGGCTATCGGCGGACCCTACCACCCGTAGAGGGGGGAGGGGGGGGGGGCGTTTCGCCCCCTAAGATCTCGGAAATTTACCGGCCGATTTTCAAAATTCAAACGGCGTTCGATAGCCACATCCGGGAACTACCTTGTGACCAAATTTCATTGACCTAGGTCAAACCGATGACGTCACAGGTCAGGTCAAAGGTCGGATTTTCACCGTTCACAGGCATTTCAAGAAATGTGTTGTGAAATCGAGTAAATTGGTAATTTATTAAAAACTATCGATGGTACTTTGTTTGTCAAACACATTCTTTGCTATCTGAGGTCACTGATACCAGGTCAGGTCACAGCGAGGTCAGCTCACTTTCACAATATGAAAGTGCCGTGTGATACATGTTTTGTGGTCCATTTTACATCACAAATGCGATTATGTGGGTTAGGCAGCCTTTGGGGCCAGCCTAGGTCACGTTTTGGTGAAGGTCAGGTTTGCCGGTCCCGTAGCTCAGTTGGTAGAGCGTTGGACTCCGCGTGGTGAGAGCACGCGTTCCCGGTTATAACAGTCCGGGTTCGAAGCGCGACGGGCGCTTGACATTTATGGGCCTCCTGACAGGTATGGTTGCGGTTGGTGGCAGGCCGTAGCCAGGCGAAGTCAGTGAGGGGACCGGCCGTGCGCGGCTATGTGCGCACGTTAAACTTTGGACTCTAAATTCTGCCATAGAACTGGAATTGCGCGATCGGAGGGTAGAGGGCAGGGTCACCGCAACAAGCTTCGCTTAGCGGTGTCTCTGTCCTTGTGAATCCTTCCTATCAAAAGGTTCGGACTAAATTTATAAAAAAAGGTCAGGTCAAATTAGGTCAAATTTTAAAGTTGATATATTTGCATAAAATGGGTATTGATTCGATGCAGCTCGTCACGGGACGTCTAATGGTGGTCTTTGTTTTTCTCTACGAGGTCTAGAATTGCCAAAAATTGAGTTTGAAAATTTGACGTCATCATTTTTGAACAGTTTTTCGCTATAACTTGGCCAAAAATCGAAGTATCGATCTGAAATTTGGTATGTAGATACAAGACGGTAGGTACTATCACATTTTTTTTTTCGAAACTCAAAAACGTTTTTGATTTTTTGGCTAATTAATAAAAAAATGCTTTTTTGATTTTTGGGAGTCAAAACTCACAATTTGCAAAAATCCGAGATAACAGTTTTGTAGTCCTGTCAATTTTACACCTTTTATGTCTTCATCATTTTTTTCTGTATCTTGAAAGCTGTAGGCCGGACAGGTCTTCTCGCGAAGGTCTTTTTTCGGTCGAAAATGACAGAACATGACGTCATTCTGACGTCATTTGTGGCCAACCTATCATGGCCTCTGGAAAAAATTGGTCACACTGTGTACACTGTGTAAAATTGATGCGCGGAGGGGTCCTGAAAGTTTGGTGGCGATATCTCCAGCCGTTTAGGAGATATCGACGGAAAAGGATAGGGGGGGGGGGCGTTTCGGCCCCCCTACGGGGCGCGGGTTAATCGTAAGCATAAATGTGCCGAGGAACGTCACAACAGGATAAGTATGCCGATTACGTGGAATTAGGTCAATTGAAGGTGGTAAGGTAAAAGACAGAGGTTAGTTGCAAAGCCGTTTGGTGTACCCCGAACTAGGGTTGTTATTGGTTGGAACGAGATTCTTGGACAATTAAACCTGAAAAGAAAATGGTGCTCCGGCCGGCCATCGTTGTGAATAACGTGAAAATCGCTTGTTCGGAGGTTATGGGCAAGCGGGGACACAGTGTGCAAAAATTTACAATGCGATTATCAGGGAAGCGATCACAAGTATCAAAGCTATAAACATACTGTTTTTTTATTGTATTTATTGATTTTGAAACCGCACATCCTATGGCTCAATCAACCAGAAATAACAGAAAATCGGCAGTATTTGCAGATTGCAGGCTTTGCAAAATAGGTAAAAGTAGACTTTTTATAAATAGAAATGAGTTATTTGGAATGATGAATCAGTACTCAAATACCAGCATTCACCACACTGGCAAATCCAATGGTAGTGAGGCCAAATAATGCGCCCCCTGCGTGCGCTCTGTCGTTTTACTAGTTTTCCGCGGAAATAGTACCAGTGTGCTTTCAAGCATCAGCGATGTCGAATAGTGCTAGCTTCGGCAATGCGTAAAATTCACTATTTAACATTCAGAAGAGGGGTCAGGGGTACCTTTTTTGGATACTTTGGTCACGATCGAGAAATGGGGGGAATATGCTACGGTAGAAACGGAACTGCACATAAAACCTTCTAATTCTGGTGTCATACTGCATTATCATTCTGCACATCCTACGATGACAACACATAACGTGGCCAGGAGTCAATTTATTCGTGCGCTACGGAACTCCTCTAGCGCAGGGAAGGAGGAAAAAAGCATAGGCAAAATTTGGGCTTTGCTGGTGGAAAATGGCTATCCAACACACATCCTGTCCATGCTACTACGAGAGGCACGGCAAAAGGGAAGCAGGTCCGTCGACGCGAAGAGGGAAAGAAAGGACTTGGATGGGTATTTATGTTTACCTACGTCGATGAGCAGCTCTTGTGTAAAATCAAAAGTAAGGTAAAAGGGTCAGGTTTGAATGTCAAGTTAGCTTGGAAGAAGAAATGTAAACTAAAAAACATGATGGTCAGAACATCACTTCGCAAGCCTAAATGTCCGGCGGTCACCGATGCCACGCATGAGGTGACCTTGACACCCACCCTAATGCATGGGAGCAACATCAAATCACATGTTTCAACGTTTGAAACCACGAAAAGCTTGCAAACGCGCGGCTAATGCGAGCCGACATACGCTGAATCGCGATTCCGGCCAAACATGGTCTCGGAAAAGAGGTCACAGGTCAAAGATCATTTGGGTCAGGGTCATGAAATTTTCAGGGTAGGTTAAAATTGATCAATGTGAAAGTACTGAAAGTTTCGTCGCGATCGGCCGCTTTTTACGCGAGTTATTCGCGAAAAACCATGGGGGGTCCATCCGACCCCCCACACATGGGAGGGTTAACCCAAAAATAACCTGGAGTTCTATAATCTATAGCCTTGGGTTAATCATGATAACGACGGTAACGACTCGTTTGTATCGCCCTGAAAATAAATGAGCCCAAAGCGCCAATACTGTCTCTGCTTAATGTTCACAAGCAGCAGAGTCTGGTTTTTGTTAGCAAATTCCTGCGCTCTGATTGGCCGCCATCGGATGTCGCCAAGTACGTCATCGGAGTTTCTTCAGTAAGCAAAACCGTGACCAATGGCGTTCCATTAGGTGTCACATCCCTGGTACTTAAAGGAAGGGTGCCACCTTCCGAAATTTTTGTTCTATGAATCTATTTTACTTATTTGAATTTTTAGACGTGGTTAGCGCGTCCACAATATACAAAAAACCGAAACATTGCATTTAATACATTGGCCAAAAAAAAGATCGTTGTTTATATCACCACTACAACTCAAGGTCGTTTGATGTGGCAGCTAGGACGGCTGGCATATCCTGTTGTCATGGCAACATATCATTCTGCCATTTGCATTGATGGCGCAACTGAGACAAAAAGATGAACAAATAAAAAGGAAGAAGATAACATGATTTGAACTAAGTTGTAGTAAGTAAGTTGAACTAAGTAAGATACGTCAAAAGAACATCAAATAAGTCGAGTAAAGGTTTTTCCTTTACAATGCTTAAGAGATCTATGGAACCCTTCACCCTTCATGCAACTTACTAGAAAAACTTCCCAATTAAAATTTTAAAACTTAAGTGTATACCATAAATAAAAAATATACCCTTTCAAAATGATAAAACATGCTTCAAAAGTATAACTTTTATACATACCTTTGCTGATTTCATGTTTTATAAAATACCCTTAACACGACGAGGAAATAGTGCTGAAGATTTTTGCCTGCCCGAATGCTGGCAGCAAAACTCGCAAATGATAACTTCACGTGCGGATTCAATGCTGACCGTCTCGAGCATAGGTAAGTGAAGCCGGTTTTTAGGTTCATGTGAGGCTAATCTTGTAAAAACTGCGTTGTGTCCAAAAGGTGGCACCCTTCCTTTAACCCGCGCCCGGCTGGGGGTCCTGGATTTCCACGCCCTGCTGGGGGGGGGTGTTTGAACACCCCCCCTTGTAACTCGGCTCCTGGGCCACGTAGCGATACGCGGAAGGCGGCGTTCGAAAGAGCGTCAAAAATAATGACGAAATTACTTCGGTCAATTTTTTGGTCAGGTCAAAGGTCAGGTCACCAGAGGTCATTGAAGGCAAAATTTCGCCGATTTCCAGGTAGAATGTCGAAAATTTCCAAGAAGCCAACGCATAACTCGAGAACCAATAGAGCTACAGCGCCGCAGAAAAGCGCATTCGATAGCCCTATTCAAGCCCTTTCTGAGTAATTCTCTCAGATTTGACCTAACGTCAACGGTTTTGCCTGCAGGGGGCAAAAACTGCAAAAATAGCCGATTTTTTCGGAAACAGTTTTTCTGCAATAACTTTTGACCCAAGCCTTGTACAAGCTTACTTTTACCGGCATTGTGTTCCTCTCGTCAAGACGCATCGAATGAACTATAAGTTGACCTTGAAAGGTCAACTTGAAAATTTGACCTCAGGTCAAGGTCATGACCTGACCGGAGAGGGTCATGTTGCATATCAGTCGATCCGTATCGTCGAGCTGAACACATCTAAGGCGTTTTCATCGCTCTAGAATGCCTCTATGAAAAGTTATTTGCGAAAAACTGTTAGATACCATTCGTGACCTAAGGTGACCTCAGGGCATAAACAAGGGTCACGGACACCATTTTCATGTTCAGTGTGTCTAAACCACTTGTAATTCGGTGTTTGGAAGTGTTTATAATGTCTTTTGTCTAAAAGAGGCGCATTTCAATTTTCTCCCATTGACTTATAATGGGGAGGTCGCAAAATTGACCTGACCTTAGGTCATCGATATCAAAATCCTGAGATATACATTTTGTACATGCTATTGCTCTTAGCAATCGCTGAAAGTTTCAAAGCGATCGGTCACTCGGTGTAGCTATGACAGACATTGAAACTTTTTATGAGGTGAGGTCACTTCAAGTGACCTGGTGACCTGACCTTGAATGACCTTGGTCTGAAATTTTCACAACATGTGTAGAATTGATGTATGATAAGGTGTACCAAAAACGGCGGCGCTCCGCGCCGCCGTTTTTGAGATATTCGCGAAAAACCACAAGGGGGGTGTTCAAACACCCCCCCCCAGCAGGGCGCGGGTTAAAAATGAGTGTATAATACATTCGAAACGCGTCGAACTTAAACGAATATTTTTACATGAACTTTGCCGATCTTATACATCGTATTGACGAAAATAGCAACAAAATAGTCAATAATATAATAAAAAACAAAGCTTTCGAAATGTGAAAGTGCTATTAAAAACGTCACCTCAGCACCTCTTCCGATCAACATCGGAATTTTCCAGGGGTCATGTATGGGACCGATGTTATACAACATCGCCTCCATCAGCGCCGCATGCTATGTCCCGACAGAAGTGGATGGCTTCCTCATACGAATGGCAAGATACGCCGACGACACCCAGTTGGTGATCTCAGGGCCGAGGAGGAGGCTACCGGACATGCAGGTGGCGCTGGAGAAGACTCTGGATACGCTGGCGACATTCTTCATGCAAAACGGCATGAAGATCAACGCAGCCAAGACCGAGCTGATGATCATCGGAGACAGAGATGCGCTACGGACCGCTGCCACAGGTCTGACTGGTGTGCGGTTTGTAGAGGAGGACCTCCAGCCCGTGCCGACAGCGAGAAACCTCGGTGTGGTTTTCGACAATCGACTGAGCTTTGAACCCCATATAGACGCCATTGTCACCAAGTGCTTTGGAATCCTAATAGGCCTTATGCACGCGAAGCATCTGCTCCCGACATCGGTGCTACCAACTATTGTCAACGCGCTGGTCATGTTGCATATTCGGTATTGTAGCCAGGTGTTTGGCTGTGTCAACAAAACCGCTGTCAAAAGGTTGCAGAAAGTGCAGAACTTCGCTGCTAGAATTATATCAGGTCGTCACAGATCCCAGCACGTATCTGACGTGATTCGATGCTTGAACTGGCTTCCAGTCACTGAGCTGATAGAATTTAATGATTTGTGCCTGTTGCACAAAATCATCATGACCAGTGAACCCGCTGTGCTCAGACAGGAGGTGCGCTACAACCGAGATGTCATTGGCCGTACAACTAGACATTTAGACTTCCTGTACCTACCTCGCTTCCGCACCAACGCTGGCAAAAGTACTTTTAGACACCGGGCGTGTTCGCTATATAATGCTCATGTCATTGGCTCAGACGTGCAGGGGGCGTCGTACGCGCGATTCAAGAGGATGATGAAGCTTCGGCTTACCAGTTAGTTTTTTTTTTGTACATTTAACACTGGCCTTTTACTGACGTGCTACTGTGCTACAGCCTGTGTGTCACAGACTGCTTTTTACTTTTTCTTCATTCGCTTTTATGTATATTTTTAGCGGGTTTATCCGAATTGTATGACGAGGGCTCATAATAGCCACTTCTTGTGGACGAGTGCCGATGCTGTCAAATAAATAAATAAATAAATAAATATTACGTTTAATGGTCTGTGTCTAACAGAAGATTTATTGCCGAAGTACACACGCACGCACGCACGCACGCACGCACGCCACACAGACACAGACACACAGACACACAGACACACAGGCACACAGGCACACAGGCACACAGGCACACAGGCACACAGGCACACAGACACACAGACACACAGACACACAGACACACAGACACACAGACACACAGACACACAGACACACAGACACACACACAGACACACAGACACACAGACACACAGACACACAGACACACAGACACACAGACACACAGACACACAGACACACAGACACACAGACACACAGACACACAGACACACAGACACACAGACACACAGACACACAGACACACAGACAGACACACAGACACACAGACAGACACACAGACACACAGACACACAGACACACAGACACACAGACACACAGACACACAGACACACAGACACACAGACACACAGACACACAGACACACAGACACACAGACACACAGACACACAGACACACAGACACACAGACACACAGACACACAGACACACAGACACACAGACACACAGACACACAGACACACAGACACACACACACACACACCCACACACACACACACACACACACACACACACACACACACACACACACACACACACACACACACACACACACACACACACACACACACACACTGAAAATCATATTCCCTCAGCAGAGAGAAAAATCATATTCAAAGACCCTCAGCGAAGACAAAATGAAAAATCACATTCCAAAATGTTGCCACCAGGGCCTCGTTTCATTAAGCGAGTCCGTAACTTACGGCGTTTTTTGGTCTTGTATTGCAGGTGCATGTGAAGCGATGCCGTTAGTTTGAATCGTTGAATTTATTTATCTTGCAAGCAAGAATAGCAGGGAGAAGGGGAAATAAATTTATCGCTTCACATGCACTTGCAATACAAGACCAAAAAACCGGCGTAAGTTACGAACTCGCTTCAGGTGGTTGCCAAGAGGTACCGCTTGTGATATAGGAGGGTTTTCAACAATTTTCAGCTAAAGGCCTATCAGGAAAATTTTCTGAAAATTGACTTACAGAAATGACTCCGGGGGACAAGAGGGTTAAGCTCCTTTCACACACGAATTAACCCGGCAGGCGGTGGGCCTCCCGGCCACCTTCTACGCGGTGGGGGGGGGGCATTTTTGCCCCCCGTATCTCCGAAACTACTGGACGGATCCGGAAAATTAAAACAGCGTTCGATAGCTCTGTCAAATTTGTCGAACCAAACCAAATTTCATTGACGTCGGGGTCACCGATGACGTCACAGTTCAGGTCAAAGATAAAATGTTTCACCGTTCACGGGTCCTCTAGGGAAAGCGCTATAACGCCGAGTAAAACACCTTTTGTCGAAAATCAGCGATAGAGCGTCAGTTTTCTAGTACACATGTTGCTCTTAGAGGTCACTGGTCATACCAGGTCACAGGTCAGGTCACCAAGGGTCACCACATGAACCCAACTTTACTAAGGTTGTGCGATGCATGTTTTATGGCCAGTTTTTCATTTCCAACTCAATGGTGTTGGTTATAAGACCATCAGGTACGGTTTAGGTCACTTTCTGGTGGAGGTCAGGTCAAGGTCAGGTAAAAAAGGTCAAATTTCAAAGTTGTTAGTTTTGCATAAAATGGGTATTGATTCGATGCAGCTCGACACGAGGAGTCTAATGGTAGTCTTTGTTTTGCGCTGCGAGTTCTAGAATTGCTAAAAAATTGAGTTTGAAAATTTGACGTCATCAATTTTTGAAGTTTTTTCGCTATAACTTGGCCAAAAAAGAGGTATCCATCTCAAATTTGGTATGTAGATAGAAGGTGGTAGGGACTATCACATGTTTCCGTTTTCTTTTAAATTCAAAGAACATTTTGGATTTTTCGGCTATTATATTCAAAAAATCTATTTTTTATTATTGGGGGTCAAAATTCAAAAATTTCAAAAATCCGAGATAACATCTTTGTAGGCCACTAAATTCTCCACCTTTTATGTCTGAAACATTTTTCTGTATCTCTAAAGCTGTAGGCCTGACAGCTCTTCCCGCGAAACCTTTTTTGGGTCGAAAATGGCAAAAATGACGTCACTCTGACGTCATTACCGGCCAACCTATCATAGCCTTTGGAAAAAACTGGTCACAATGTGCAATAGCTATTCATGGGAAGGTACTGAAAGTTTGGTGACGATCGGCGGAGCGGTTCTGGAGATATATCGAAAAAACTTAAGTGGGAGGGCAAAAAAATGCCCCCCACCGCCTGGAAGGTAAATGCCGTTGAAGCCGGTGGTACTCACGAGTTAATGCCGTCGTAGCCGGCACCGATGCCCACGTGGTCCACGCCAGCAACTCTCCGTATGTGGTTTATATGCGCTAGAACACACAGAAAAAAGCACAGTTGGTGCAACTGCAAAACCTGCTAAAAGAAAATGTTGAGTGGAAAATTTATGAGCGGATAGTATTTCGTCATAATTGATGGCATTACCATGATCTGACAGAGGTACAGTCCACTGATAAAGTATTTTGCTGTTTTACCAATTTCAACAGATATCTTTGACTGACGACTTTTAAATACGGAGTGATCCTGGGCCCAGTATCACCAAGCTCTGTTTGGGGTAGTTTCGCCGAAACTACCCCAAACCAGTTTCACCAAGTGGGGTAGGTTCTGATTGGCCACTTCCAAACTACCCCATGGGGTAGTTTTTATTTTACCCCAAATTTGCCATGCAAACAGATGCTCACGGTCCGTGAGCATCTGAACAAGCCAATCAATCAGCTGTTTGCCGGCAATTCTACCCCAAATATCCCACCAAAATTACGGCAGACATTCGTGGGGTAATCTGTGAATATGATACCAATTGTGAGCAAGAATTGACAGTAAAATAGTAATAAGAACATAATTTATTGAAGTCCAATCACCTGTCATGTTTGAGTATGCATTATTCATAGCATACTTCAAGTTTCATCCAAGTATTTTATACTGCATGTAGCCTGCGCCACCTATGCTTGTGATCTGCAACACCCAAAAATAGCACTATTGATGTCGCCCTAGCTGAATGCCAGAATTTTTACTTTTTAACTATTAAAGGTTTTCCTTCAACAGTGACCTTGAATACCGGATGAGGAAGACTTGAAATATAAACAATAAAAATGCACATTCTTCACGGTGGTTATATGCTGACGCTGTGCCTTGTTGAAATGATCATAGTACCTATTACAACTTGTGTGATCTATTCAAATTATCATTTGAGGTACCTATACGCCTTACGGTCAATGTGCAAATATCAAGCAAATGTCAAGACGCTTACAACTGAAATCAAGATAAAAAATGCCGTACCTAAATCAGCAAGAGGATGTGTCATGCATAACTAGGTAATTCTCATTAGAAATAAAAAGCATATGGTGCAAGTAATTCGTAATAAGCAGTTGTTAAAAACACCAGGCCAAGTGGATTCGATACTTTCCATATCTATTTTTCATTTTTGTCGCTGTTGTGCATATCTCAATAAAGTTGTGTTAAATGTGCCGTGCATCTGTAAGTGGTATGTATTTTGCGCATTTTGTAGTGCACATTAGAAATAAATAGCATCTGATGCAAAAGATTCGTAGTTAAAAGTCGTCAAAAATACCAAGCAAGGTGTATTCGATACTAAAACATGCACTAATTTACTAAAACATTCTAATTATAAAACACTAAACATCTAATCTAATCTAAAACATCTAATCAAACATCTAATTTACTAAAACACTAATTAAATTTAAAACATTCGATACTATTCGATAATAAAACATGCCTTTGTTCTGTAACCTATCCATCAAGATTCGCGGCTGTGCATTGCATTCCTTTCTCAATAAAGGTGTGAATCTTGGAAACTGAGGTGCCATGGTGTCATCGTTACCAAGGTGATTGGTAGACAAATACAAGAAGCCAAATCAAATGTGTTCTTCATTTCACGCCGTCGTGAAATGAAATTCTCGACCAATCAAAACGTTCCGTTGTTTTGCTGATGCTGCTTGCTTAGCAAACATTCACAAGAGACGCCGAAACTACCCCATGGGGTAGTTTGAGCATGGTGAAACTGGATTCTACCCCATGGGGTAGAATGGAAATCTACCCCATGCCGAAATTACCCCACTTGGTGAAACTGGGCCCAGGAGTAGGCACAAAAAAGTTGTCCATTGGATGCAGTTTGAGCTCAGCAAGGGCGGATCCAGTGGTGGGGGGGGGGCATAGGGGCCAAGCCCCCCCCCCATTTGGTGCTGTAAGGGGGGCCAACATATCTTTTGGCCCCCCTTTCATCCGTGTTGTTTCTCACAGCCGGCCAATTTTTCAGAACTATTTTCACCATTTTCATCGACGCTCAGGCCGAACATCAACTTTTTTGTTATAGGTAGGTAAATATGAACAGAGATTTACGCACGAACGCAATTCAGCGTGCAGGCAACCAGCTTATGCAGCACAGACGACTTTATTTTCGACTTTATGTCCGTTTGGCCGTAACTGCAAGGCGCCGAGGCTGGCCGCTGCAGCGCTGGCTTCTATTTGTCCATGTTCTGCTGGAAGGTAGCCCAAAGATACTCGATCAGGATTAGGGTCCGGATGGTAGCCGGTTAATATCTTCAGAGTTCCGGCAGGCTCGATTTGGACAACCGCCTGGACATTGGTAGAGCAATGAGCTGGCGCGCCGTCCTGCATGAAAATGCGTGTTGACCTGTCATCCACCGTCGAGGCCATGCGTCGACTAAGAACTGAGCGGCTGGAGGCTATTGTTGGTAATGGGCCTCAGTGAACTCTTCTACTTCTAACATCTAGCGTTTCATGGTCCTGTCTGGAGGTGGGATTGTCCTTGAGCGTAAGCAGCTTTGCCAAATTATTCAACAATTGACCACTGTTTCTGGCCGCCATTTCAATGCGATTTCTGCCCCCGACCAAATGGTGGGCGAATGCCCGATCTCGGACAATCAGCAACACTGCCAGCAGCCGTATGCTTATCCCACCAGTGCGGGACTGCATGCAAGCAGATGTCCCAACTGACTAGAAATAACACGCTGTGTTATTTTGGCCTGAAGTATGTCGACTGTCTGGTTCAGCTCCCCGAGAAAGAAATTCCTTACCTTCATTTTGCCTTCATTTTGCGGCGCGGTCATTCGGGGGGGGGGGGTGAATCTGTGTATAACTTTCATTATAGCTCGGTGACCTATGGCCCGAGGTTCGGTCGCGGCCTCATCTTCCGCGGCCAAGGACCGTGCAATGCAAGGGTGCAGCCAAAATATTTATCCCTTAGGGGTAGAAACGATTAGAAACCGGATAAGTGTTGTCACAGGTAGAGGACAACACTTTTGCCGGACCGTGCATAAGACCACCCTGCAGTTTCTATTCAATCGGCTTTGATCCAGCAAAAATAGTCACGCGTTAAGGCTGAGCTACACTATGCGTGACCGTCCAGGAAATTACGTGCGTGATCTGCAGATCCGTGATTGCGAGACTCCCTTGACATCGGTTTCTGCGATTTTCCAGAATTTCCGTGAATGATTGTATTCTTACGTAATTACGAGCGAGCGAGCGCAGCGAGCGAAGTGAGTCTTTTCAATATAACGGAAAAATCTCAGTATGAGCGGCCCGGCCCGGCCCGGCCTGTAACGCTTTTGAGAGGCTTATATCTCAGCAACCGCTGGACCGATTGGCCTGCGGTCTTTTTTTTTGTTGGGTAGCCCCATCCCTTCTACCCCGTAATTGACGACTTTTGATACATCTCAGTGACCGTCGTGGCACGTGCCACGTGAAAAGTCAAGGGTGTTCAAGCTGTTTTGCAAAAGTAGTGATTTTGAGAGGCTCATATCTCAGCAGCCGCTTGGGCGATTGACTTGCGGTAATTTTTATAGGGTAGCAGCATCCCTTCTACCAAAAATATGATACTCTCGATGCATGTGGGTCACCCCCAGTGCACGTGCAAAATACAACAATAAGAGGTGCCAAATTTGTTCCCATTTCAGTAACTCGGTAATTACTGGGGCGATTTCGCTAAAACTTGGCATATATGTAGGCACCCACCAGGCAATGCATTCCCATGTGTTGCGGTTAAGGTGCTACTACACGTGCGCACGTGCAGGGGGCGTTTCCAGATCTCGAGAACGGCTGGGCCGATTGCGCTCAAATTTGGTACACGGTTGGGGACCAGTAAGTAGGGTGCCGTGCAAAAGTCATTTTGGACCCCGTTTGCACGTGCGCACGTGCAGAATGCCGCTTCCAGATCTCAGGAACGGCTGGGCCGATTGCGTTCAAATTTAGCACACCGCTAGCGACCAGCTAGAAGGGTGCTTTGCGCAAGCCCGTTGGAAGCACCCTCTCGCCCTTCCGCACGTGCAGGGCTCACTATCTCGCTCGCTCGTTCTTCGCCCTAAAGGCGTTTTACTGGTAATAACAACTAACCAGTAAAACGTCTTTTGGGCGAAGGACGAGCGAGCGAGATAGTGAGCCCTGCACGTGCGGAAGGGCGAGAGGGTACTTCCAACGGACTTGTGCAAAGCACCCTTCTAACCGGTTGCTAGCGGTGTGCCAAATTTGAACGCAATCGGCCCAGCCGTTCCTGAGATCTGGAAGCGGCATTCTGCACGTGCGCACGTGCAAATGGGGTCCAAACTGACTTTTGCACAAACATCTAATCAAACATCTAATTTACTAAAACACTAATTAAATTTAAAACATTCGATACTATTCGATAATAAAACATGCCTTTGTTCTGTAACCTATCCATCAAGGGCCCAGTTTCACCAAGCTCTGTTTGGGGTAGTTTCGCCGAAACTACCCCAAACCAGTTTCACCAAGTGGGGTAGGTTCTGATTGGCCACTTCCAAACTACCCCATGGGGTAGTTTTTATTTTACCCCAAATTTGCCATGCAAACAGATGCTCACGGTCCGTGAGCATCTGAACAAGCCAATCAATCAGCTGTTTGCCGGCAATTCTACCCCAAATATCCGACCAAAATTACGGCAGACATTCGTGGGGTAATCTGTGAATATGAAACCAATTGTGAGCAAGAATTGACAGTAAAATAGTAATAAGAACATAATTTATTGAAGTCCAATCACCTGTCATGTTTGAGTATGCATTATTCATAGCATACATCAAGTTTAATCCAAGTATTTTACTGCATGTAGCCTGCGCCACCTATGCTTGTGATCTGCAACACCCAAAAGAAGCATTATAGATGCATCGCCCATAGCTGAATGCCAGGATTTTTACTTTTTTAACTATTAACCCTCGCCGGCACAGGCCATTTTGCGTCCTTCGACGGCACAAGGGGGGGGGGGGGGGTTGGTACGACCCCCCTCGCGTTTGGCACCTGATCGAGCTAGAGCTTCGCGAAAAAACGAGCGTGTTGCCCGTTACGAGAGGAAGCCGATGATACCCAATTTTAACCCTCGCCGGCACAGGCCATTTTGAGTCCTTCGACGGCACAAGGGGGGGGGGGTAAGACCCCCTCCCTTGCGTTTGGCCCCTGATTGAGCTAGAGCTTCGCGGAAAAAACGAGCGTGTTGCCCGTCACGAGAGGAAGCCGATGATACCCAATTTTAAGGTCCTAGGTCATCGGGTGACCTTCCAGGTCAGGTCAATGACCCGAAAACCGGGAAAATCGGGACCTGTTAGAAAGTCGTAAAGTGTGGCTGCTATGTGGTTTTCCGGGGTGCTGATCACGAATATCGTGTTAGTTTTGATCAGAGATGATGTTTTTAAGCATTTAGACCAGGTCGGGTCAGGTCAGGTCAGGTCAACCGGTAGGGGCTGTGACGGGTATTCGTCATACGTGCCAACCGCCTCGGACAGCTTCGTAACATGGTTCGAAGGCACCAAAACTACTTCGTAAATGTTCAAATGGTTGCTAAATTCGAATTCAGCTCCAAAAACTAGCCTAGAAACATGTAAAACTCGAAAAAGTGAACCGAGGTCACCCGAGGTCACCAAAGGTCAATGACCTGACCTGACCTTCAGGTGACCTTGACCCACCCTAATGCATGGGAGCAACATCAAATCACATGTTTGAACGTTTGAAACCACGAAAAACTTGCAAACGTGCGGCTAATGCGAGGCGACATGCGCCGAACCGCGATTTCGGCCAAACATGGTCACAGAAAAGAAGTCACAGGTCAAAGGTCATTGGGGTCAGGGTCATGAAATTTTCAGGGTAGGTGTAAAATTGATCAATGCGAGGGTACTGAAAGTTTCGTCGCGATCGGCCGCTTTTTACGCGAGTTATTCGCGAAAAACCTTAGGGGGGTGCATCAACCCCCCCCCCCTGTGCCGGCGAGGGTTAAGGTCCTAGGTCATCGGGTGACCTTCCAGGTCAGGTCAATGACCCGAAAACCGGGAAAATCGGGACCTGTTAGAAAGTCGTAAAGTGTGGCTGCTATGTTGTTTTCCGGGGTGCTGATCACGAATATCGTGTTAGTTTTGATCAAAGATGATGTCTTTAAGCATTTAGACCAGGTCGGGTCAGGTCAGGTCAGGTCAACCGGTAAGGGTTGTGACGGGTATTCGTAATACGCGTCAACCGCCTCTGACAGCTTCGTAACATGTTACGAAGGCACCAAAACTACTTCGGAAATGTTCAAATGGTTGCTAAATTCGAATTCAGCTCCAAAAACTAGCCTAGAAACATGTAAAACTCAAAAAAGTGAACTGAGGTCACCCGAGGTCACCAAAGGTCAATGACCTGACCTGACCTTCAGGTGACCTTGAAACCCACCCTAATGTATGGGAGCAACATCAAATCACATGTTTGAACGTTTGAAACCACGAAAAGCTTGCAAACGCGCGGCTAATGCGAGCCGACATACGCCGAATCGCGAAACGCCGAATCGCCGAATCGCGATCGCGATTCCGGCCAAACATGGTCTCGGAAAAGAGGTCACAGGTCAAAGGTCATTTGGGTCAGGGTCATGAAATTTTCAGGGTAGGTGTAAAATTGATCAATGCGAGGGTACTGAAATTTTCGTCGCGATCGGCCGCTTTTTACGCGAGTTATTCGCGAAGAACCTTAGGGGGGTTGCATCACCCCCCCCCCCCCTGTGCCGGCGAGGGTTAAAAGTTTTCCTTCAGCAGTGACCTTGAATACCGGATGAGGAAGCCTTGAAATATAAACAATAAAAATGCACAATTTTCACGTTGGTTACATGCTGATGCTGTGCATTGTTGAAATGATCATAGTACCTACTTCAACTTGTGTGATCTATTCAAATTATCATTTGAGGTACCTATATGCCTTACGATCAATGTGCAAATATCCAGCAAATGTCAAGACGCTAACAACTAAAACCAAGATAAAAATGCCATACCTAAATCAGCAAGAGGATGTGTCGTGCATACCTAGGTAATTCTCATTAGAAATAAAAAGCATATGGTGCAAGTAACGTAATAAGCAGTTGATAAAAATACCTACCAGGCCAAGTGGATTCGATACTTTCCATATCTATTTTTTATTTTTGTCGCTGTTGTGCATATCTCAATAGAGTTGCGTTAAATGTGCCGTGCATCTGTACTGTATGTATTTTGCGTATTTTGTAATGCACATTAGAAATAAAAAGCATCTGATGCAAAAGATTCGTTGTTAAAAGTCGTCAAAAATACCAAGCAAGGTGTATTCGATGTTAAAACATGCACTAATTTACTAAAACATTTAAAATTATAAAACACTGAAACCTAATCTAATCTAAAACATATAATCAAACATCTAATTTACAAAAACACCAATTAAATTTAAAACATTCGATACTATTCGATAATAAAACATGCCTTTGTTCTGTAACTTATCCATTAAGACTCGCGGTTGTGCATTGCATTCCTTTCTCAATAAAGTTGTGAATCTTGGAAACTGAGGTGCCATGGTGCCATCGTTACCAAGGTGATTGGTAGACAAATACAAGAAGCCAAATCGAATGTGTTCTTCATTTCACGCCGTCGTGAAATGAAATTCTCGACCAATCAAAACGTTCCGTTGTTCTGCTGATGCTGCTTGCTTAGCAAACATTCACAAGAGACGCCGGAACTACCCCATGGGGTAGTTTGAGCATGGTGAAACTGGATTCTACCCCATGGGGTAGAATGGAAATCTACCCCATGCCGAAATTACCCCACTTGGTGAAACTGGGCCAAGATTCGCGGCTGTGCATTGCATTCCTTTCTCAATAAAGGTGTGAATCTTGGAAACTGAGGTGCCATGGTGTCATCGTTACCAAGGTGATTGGTAGACAAATACAAGAAGCCAAATCAAATGTGTTCTTCATTTCACGCCGTCGTGAAATGAAATTCTCGACCAATCAAAACGTTCCGTTGTTTTGCTGATGCTGCTTGCTTAGCAAACATTCACAAGAGACGCCGAAACTACCCCATGGGGTAGTTTGAGCATGGTGAAACTGGATTCTACCCCATGGGGTAGAATGGAAATCTACCCCATGCCGAAATTACCCCACTTGGTGAAACTGGGCCCAGGAGTAGGCACAAAAAAGTTGTCCATTGGATGCAGTTTGAGCTCAGCAAGGGCGGATCCAGTGGGGGGGGGGGGCATAGGGGCCAAGCCCCCCCCCATTTGGTGCTGTAAGGGGGGCCAACATATCTTTTGGCCCCCCTTTCATCCGTGTTGTTTCTCACAGCCGGCCAATTTTTCAGAACTATTTTCACCATTTTCATCGACGCTCAGGCCGAACATCAACTTTTTTGTTATAGGTAGGTAAATATGAACAGAGATTTACGCACGAACGCAATTCAGCGTGCAGGCAACCAGCTTATGCAGCACAGACGACTTTATTTTCGACTTTATGTCCATTTGGCCGTAACTGCAAGGCGCCGAGGCTGGCCGCTGCAGCGCTGGCTTCTATTTGTCCATGTTCTGCTGGAAGGTAGCCCAAAGATACTCGATCAGGATTAGGGTCCGGATGGTAGCCGGTTAATATCTTCAGAGTTCCGGCAGGCTCGATTTGGACAACCGCCTGGACATTGGTAGAGCAATGAGCTGGCGCGCCGTCCTGCATGAAAATGCGTGTTGACCTGTCATCCACCGTCGAGGCCATGCGTCGACTAAGAACTGAGCGGCTGGAGGCTATTGTTGGTAATGGGCCTCAGTGAACTCTTCTACTTCTAACATCTAGCGTTTCATGGTCCTGTCTGGAGGTGGGATTGTCCTTGAGCGTAAGCAGCTTTGCCAAATTATTCAACAATTGACCACTGTTTCTGGCCGCCATTTCAATGCGATTTCTGCCCCCGACCAAATGGTGGGCGAATGCCCGATCTCGGACAATCAGCAACACTGCCAGCAGCCGTATGCTTATCCCACCAGTGCGGGACTGCATGCAAGCAGATGTCCCAACTGACTAGAAATAACACGCTGTGTTATTTTGGCCTGAAGTATGTCGACTGTCTGGTTCAGCTCCCCGAGAAAGAAATTCCTTACCTTCATTTTGCCTTCATTTTGCGGCGCGGTCATTCGGGGGGGGGGGGGTGAATCTGTGTATAACTTTCATTATAGCTCGGTGACCTATGGCCCGAGGTTCGGTCGCGGCCTCATCTTCCGCGGCCAAGGACCGTGCAATGCAAGGGTGCAGCCAAAATATTTATCCCTTAGGGGTAGAAACGATTAGAAACCGGATAAGTGTTGTCACAGGTAGAGGACAACACTTTTGCCGGACCGTGCATAAGACCACCCTGCAGTTTCTCTTCAATCGGCTTTGATCCAGCAAAAATAGTCACGCGTTAAGGCTGAGCTACACTATGCGTGACCGTCCAGGAAATTACGTGCGTGATCTGCAGATCCGTGATTGCGAGACTCCCTTGACATCGGTTTCTGCGATTTTCCAGAATTTCCGTGAATGATTGTATTCTTACGTAATTACGAGCGAGCGAGCGCAGCGAGCGAAGTGAGTCTTTTCAATATAACGGAAAAATCTCAGTATGAGCGGCCCGGCCCGGCCCGGCCTGTAACGCTTTTGAGAGGCTTATATCTCAGCAACCGCTGGACCGATTGGCCTGCGGTCTTTTTTTTTGTTGGGTAGCCCCATCCCTTCTACCCCGTAATTGACGACTTTTGATACATCTCAGTGACCGTCGTGGCACGTGCCACGTGAAAAGTCAAGGGTGTTCAAGCTGTTTTGCAAAAGTAGTGATTTTGAGAGGCTCATATCTCAGCAGCCGCTTGGGCGATTGACTTGCGGTAATTTTTATAGGGTAGCAGCATCCCTTCTACCCAAAATATGATACTCTCGATGCATGTGGGTCACCCCCAGTGCACGTGCAAAATACAACAATAAGAGGTGCCAAATTTGTTCCCATTTCAGTAACTCGGTAATTACTGGGGCGATTTCGCTAAAACTTGGCATATATGTAGGCACCCACCAGGCAATGCATTCCCATGTGTTGCGGTTAAGGTGCTACTGCACGTGCGCACGTGCAGGGGGCGTTTCCAGATCTCGAGAACGGCTGGGCCGATTGCGCTCAAATTTGGTACACGGTTGGGGACCAGTAAAAGTAGGGTGCCGTGCAAAAGTCATTTTGGACCCCGTTTGCACGTGCGCACGTGCAGAATGCCGCTTCCAGATCTCAGGAACGGCTGGGCCGATTGCGTTCAAATTTAGCACACCGCTAGCGACCAGCTAGAAGGGTGCTTTGCGCAAGCCCGTTGGAAGCACCCTCTCGCCCTTCCGCACGTGCAGGGCTCACTATCTCGCTCGCTCGTTCTTCGCCCTAAAGGCGTTTTACTGGTAATAACAACTAACCAGTAAAACGTCTTTTGGGCGAAGGACGAGCGAGCGAGATAGTGAGCCCTGCACGTGCGGAAGGGCGAGAGGGTACTTCCAACGGACTTGTGCAAAGCACCCTTCTAACCGGTTGCTAGCGGTGTGCCAAATTTGAACGCAATCGGCCCAGCCGTTCCTGAGATCTGGAAGCGGCATTCTGCACGTGCGCACGTGCAAATGGGGTCCAAACTGACTTTTGCACGGCACCCTCCTAACCGGTCCCCAACCGTGTACCAAATTTGAGCGCAATCGGCCCAGCCGTTCTCGAGATCTGGAAGCGCCCCCTGCACGTGCGCACGTGCAGTAGCACCCTAACCGCAACACATGGGAATGCATTGCCTGGTGGGTGCCTACCTGTATGCCAAGTTTCAGCGAAATCGCCCCAGTAATTACCGAGTTATTGAAATGGGAACAAATTTGACACCTCTTATTGTTGTATTTTGCACGTGCACTGGGGGTCACTCACATAGATCAAGAGTATCCGACCTTTGGTAGAAGGGATGCAGCTACCCTATAAAAATTACCGCAAGACAATCGCTCAAGCCGCTGCTGAGATATGGGCCTCTCAAAATCACTACTTTTGCAAAACTGCTTGAACACCCTTGACTTTTCACGTGGCACGTGCCACGACGGTCACTGAGATGTATCAAAAGTAGTCAATTACGGGGTAGAAGGGATGGCGCTACCCAGCAAAAAAGACCGCAGGGCAATCGGTCCAGCGGTTGCTGAGATATAAGCCTCTCAAAAGCGTTACAGGCCGGGCCGGGCCGGGCCGGGCCGCTCATACTGAGATTTTTCCCTTATATTGAAATGACTTCGCTTCGCTCGCTGCGCTCCCTCGCTCGTAATAAATGGTTTCGCAACAAACGCTTAAGTTTGCTTTCTTCTATACTATTTTATTAATAATTAATTTATTTTGTTAAAGGGACTATCCCACCTTCTAAAATGTTGTTAAAACCAGTTAACCCTATTAGTGGCAAGGGGGGGGGGGGGTTGTTTTTATCCACCCCTCAGGTTTTTCGGGAATATCTCCGAAACCGCTGAAGCTACGATGCTGCAATTTTCTGACTTTTCCTAAAACTAAATTGGGCACATTCCCTGAAAATTTCAAGTTCATAACTTTACCAGGGGCGGCTCCAGAGCACTGGGAATTGGGGGGTCCTATTCGTGAAGCGAGTCATTTGGGCGAAGATCACGATGCTGCACCTGTTTTACGAACAGTGAATGAAAGGTATCATGTGATAACATATACAGTTATTGTGCATCCTCTTTTGACACGTTTTTGCTATAATAGGCGGATCCAGGCGTCCAAAAAGGGGGGTTATGTTTTACCTCCCAACATAGGTGCCCTGACACCGCCTATGCATGACCAATACAATTCTAGTCGCTCTCATAAGAAAATTGTAACATAACAAGTCCATTACCACCCTTTTTAGAAACAGTACCAACAAAAACCTTATTTACTATACTTTTTGTGTACCCCCAATCTCAATGATCTGTATCCGCCTATGATTTTTGAAAATGCATATTTTTAGGATCCATGTGAATTCCTGGTTCATTCTCTATCGATCGCCAAAAGTTGCGTTAAGATTGGTTCAGAAACCTGGCCGTGATAAACAGTCTAAAATGTATCTGCAATTTGCCCGTTTTTACCCCCCTCTACCCCCCTATTGACATTTTTTAATTTTTATTTTTTTAGAAATGTAGATCACGTTGAGCGAAATCGAATGCCGTTTGAATTTTGAAAATCGGCCCGTTAGATCTCGAGATATCAAGGTCGTAAACAGCCCCCCCTGCCACTAATATGGGGTAGCCAGGAGCCTGCCACTAATAGGGTTAAATTGTGCCCGACTTTATAGATTGGATGACCAGGAACACGGTTCTGGCATTTATTTTTCATTAAACATCTTAGGCTTCCCATATTCCAAACACAAACTTTCAAATATGTGACGTCACAGCCAAAAATTACCTCCTTCCCCAGGCCACATTACTGTCATAAAGCTGATTCTTTTTACTCTGTAGGCACCACAACAAAGTTCAGGCCAAGTTTTAAGCGATTTTTCAACGAACAAACCCATTTAAATCAGAATGACTAAACGAGGTGACGTCACACTAACGGTCGCTCCATGTTGAAGATAGGGCCTTGCACAAGGCCCATTTTCAAATGAAGGGAACGAATTTCTTCAACACCAAGAGGCCGCGGGGGTTGCAACCTAGATAGATAGTGGTTTCTGAACCTCGCCGCAAACTTGGCTATCTCAACTCAAACCCCATGTTAAAGGTGGGATAGTCCTTTTAACCCGGCAGTTGCGGGGGTATTCCGCCACCCACCGTTTGCTGGGGGGGGGGGGGGGCGTTAAATGCCCTCAGCCGATAACTCGAGAACCAAAAGGCGCAGCGTAACGCACGAGGCGGCAAACAAAAGAACGCGACGAGACGCTTCAGATGAGTACTTTAAAGTTGAATTTTGAGGTCACAGGTCGGGTCAAGGTCAGGTCAAACACCTGAGATCGGGCTTTCAGTAGCATGGACTTCAGGACTTCGCAATGGGCGCCTCTCGTCATAAACTCTGTCAAAATGGTGCACAATCCATCATATAAGGCCTACAAGAGTGTCAGCTCCATGTAGGGGTCAGTCAAGCATAGGTCAGGGTCAAGGTCAGGTCAACCGAGTAGGCACATATCCCCGAAAATCAAAACTGATATTCGCAGCCCGTAACACATGTTTTATGGGTAATTTGGGGCGTAGAACACGATGGTGACATTCATTTTATCATATGTGTACGTGTTTGGCTCAAAAAGTTCAATTTAAGAAATGCATGTATCATGGTCGTCAAGTAGTCACGAGAAATTGCCAAGATTCAGTTCAAGATTTTGGAAAATACGGAACGATAATCAATAATCGATGATAGCGATTTGATTGTGCATGGTATTGGCAGGCTAATGGCGTTTACGGCATGTCTGTATGTCTATTCTGTGATTTTATATGATTTTTTGAACATATGCCGTTTTTGGTCGAAAACTCAGAAATCATGACGTCACTAAAACCTCGATATCTCAAAAATTTCTCGATTGATTTTTTTGAAACTTTGTCACAATAAACTTCAATCAATTCTTTACAGGTACCCTAAATTTGGCGCGCCTGCGGCGCGCCGTTTTTATGCTATGGCCCGGCGAAAAAAGTGGGGGCGTTTAACGCCCCCCCCAGCAACTCGCGGGTTAATAAAACATTAGAAACACATGAAAATTAAAGAAACAATTATCAATTACGTCACTTGGATTCATACGCTGCGCCACCAAGTGCGCCAACAACTGTCTCATATCACGCCATCTCTCAGATTCTGCAAAAAAGTTCGTAGCTCTGAACTTTATATCGGTACGGAACATCCTGACCGTCCTGACTATCCGGCATTTCCTGTACTGAACGTCCGCAAGGGCGGATCCAAGGGGGGCCAACGGGGCCATGGCCCCCCCATGACGGTCAAAGGGGGGCCATACTATCATTTGGCCCCCCAAGACATAAGTCAAGAAAACTAAAAAATAAACATTCTCAAAGTTCCTACGTTGAAAAACTGAAATATTGCTTTGATGATTGAGTGACCTTGGGGTAAACGTGAAAAACTCTGCCAACCAGAGTCAAAATGGCCTGTGCCGGCGAAGGTTAACATGTAGGAGAAATTGACATGATGTCACATTGTTATTCGCATTCATAGGCACGTGTTCTGTATTGTGTACTGGTTGATTTTAATTGCAAATTTGTTGGAAAATAAGATTGTCATTAGGCACTTTTTTTTAAAGAAAAAGGTATTTTCAACGTTTGCCATGGCCAAATGTTGATTCTTGTCAGAAAACTGAGGAATGATCATAACAACACTGAGTATAATCAACTTCAGCTTGAGAGATTTCAGAAGCTTCTTAATAGCTGAAGCTTCTTCATAGTTCATTAACACTATTAAACAGGAGCTTTCTTGTCTCATGCCTGAATGTATATGGATTTAAACCTCGCCCGTATTGGCGTTTTGTCAGCCGCGAACGTATAGGGGGGGGGGGGGGGGGCGTTGCCCCCATTGCCGTTTGGCCGCTGATCGAGCTAGAGCTTCGCGAGAAAAAAAACGAGCGTGATGCCCGTGACGAGAGTAAGACGATGATACCCAATTTAAGGTCCTAGGTCATTGGTTAATGGTTGACCTTCCAGGTCAGGTCAATGACCCAAAAGTCGGGAAAATTGGGACCTGTTAGAGCGTCGTACCTAAGTGTGGCTGAGCTTTTCCGGGGTGCTGATCACGAATATCGTGTTAGTGTTGATCCCAGAAGATGTCTTCATGCATTTAGGCCAGGTCGGGTCAGGTCAACCAGTAGTGGTCCTGCCGGGTATTCTTAGTACGTGTCAACCGCCTCTAACATCTTCGTAACATGTTACGAAGGCACCAAAAGTACTTCGTAAATGTTCAAATAGTTGGTGAATTCGAGTTCAGTTCCAAAAACTAGCCCAGAAACATGTAAAACTCGAAAAAGTGAACTGAGGTCATCAAAGGTCAATGACCTGACCTGACCTTCAGGTGACCTTCACATCCATCCAAATGCATGGGACCAACATCATATCACATGTTTGAACGCTTGAAACCACGAAAAGACTGCAAACGCGCGGCTAATGCGAGCCAACATACGCCGAATCGCGATCCCGGCCAAACGTGGTCTCGAGAAATAGGTCACAGGTCAAAGGTCACTTGGGTCAGGGTAATTAAAGTTTCAGGGTAGATGCAAAATTGACTAACTCGAGGGTACTGAGATCGAAAGTTCCGTCGCGATTAGCCGTTTTTACGCGAGTTATTCGCGAAAAACCGAGGGGGGTGGGGTCTGTTCGACCCCTCCCCCTATACGGGGGAGGGTTAACAGAGGAAGACACAATTTCCCCTTACCTATACTTGTTTTTGCAGTGTTTCAAGCGTCATTTTGAGAAGGTGCTCTATTCAGTTAGGGGGTGCATGTGCACCCCTAAAACCCCTAATGCTCCACCATATGTCGCTAACTAAACCCACTATTTGAAGTTATACTTAATGACACATGGGTAGTTACTAGTTTTCACTCAACATAGTACGATAATTAAGCATTAAATGCAAAATTAGAGCTTGAGATTGTCCGGCATTTAGCCCAACAGGATACCTCTTCAACCGTCCTAGCTGAAGCCTGAACCCAGCATAAGCTCAGCTTGTCTGAACTCGGACACACCATCAACATTGCCGAGTCTGAATTTGAGCTCGACGCCGGGCCATGGGCCTGAACTTTGTGGTCATGGGCGCGGGAGCTGGGGGTCAGTGGGGGCAGCCTGCCCCCACAACTCTGGGGCCGTGGGGGCGCTGCCCCACAACTTTCATAGGGCTAGGAACCGTCGGGGCAGCTTGCCCTCCCTGAATTAGCGGTTGTGGGTCACAAAGGAAAACTAAAGGGAAGAAAACATTTAAGAAAAAATCCCCCTCTTTACCTGGCTTGACAGCTCAGGTGGAAGATTTAAGCCTTTATTCTACGTTACCAAAAAGGTAGTTCCTTGACTCAGCTGAGACAAAATATCTCACTTTTTGCAAATGTTTTCGTTTCGTTTTTTTTTTTCGATGAAAAGGCGAAGTGTGAAAAATAAGTGGCCTAAAACCGGTGAGAAAACTAGATTTGGGGGTACCCTAGGTTTGGCTAGTCCCAACGGGTTGCCCCCCCCCCCCCCCAAGACGGCCGGCTGGATCCGCCCTTGAACGTCCGGGATTTCCTTGACTGAATCTGCGTGACCACAATGTAGCCGACCCCGTGTATTTCTTATCAGCTGAACTTGACCTGCGTATCGATTTTCTGCAAAACCCGCAAACTCGCAGATTGCGTCCTAGGTCATCTAAAATAATTGCGTTTTAGTCAAGCTGAATTTACTTTTCGTGAAGTTTTTTGACTGCATGTTTTTTGGTAAAAGCTTCTCAGATCATCATTTCATGCAATATGGACAAATAAACACTCGGTGCACATATCAGTATAAACACAGACAAACACATATAATTGACCTTGACCTAACTTGACCTGAAATGACCTCAGCAGCAAAATTATGGTCGGGTAGTGTTCCAAAGAGGTTCTAGCTGGCTTGCCACCAGAAAACGGCATCGTCATCGGTATATGATAAGCAGCGCACTTGATATCCAACGGTGACCCAAAACAGCATCATTTTTTAGTTTAACCTGACCTGGAAGGTCAATGACTGACCTGAGAAGGTGAAACTGGGTATCATTGGATTCGTCTCTTCCCTAAGAATCTTTTTGGTCTTAACCGCGAAGCTCTATCTCCAACAGGAACGAAATGGCGCGGGGGGGTGGCAACCACCCCCCCACCCCCCATGTGCGTTCTAGGATGGGAAAATGGTATGTGCGGGCGGGGGTTAAAGGTAGTGTGCCACCTTCGAATGATTTCCCATTTTATTTTTCCTAGGATAAGAAGCTTCTGTTTTTACCTAATATCGCAAAAAAATCAAAAATGGGCCTAAAATAGTGCTATTTTCGCCTAAAAGTTTATCGGTTTTTCGATATGTATAACAACTGTAGTGGGCTGACCTGCAAACAGGCGTCGGCAACAATCACGAATGCGGCGCACATGTGACAATAAGCAAAGGTCATTATAGAGTTACGACGTACGGGAATGAGTTATCAGCTGTCTAATCGCAGACAACACAATGTCGAATTTAAATTGTAAGCCTGTATTGGTATTGTTTCTTTAATTTGGCTGTCAAACATTAATTTATGGTTTGAAATATTATTTTATGTAAAATAATTGATATGAAACAGCCGTCTCTAAAGTTATGACCCCATCTCACCACATGAAAGTGGCAGAAATGACAATGATCAGCTGACGCATTTTTCTTGGCCGAAGTCAGCGCGCGGCCCGACGCACCACCACCGCACCACAAAGTATGAGCAGAAGCCGCGCCCAAAGCCAGGGCCCCGGTAACGTGAGGTAGCCGAGTCGGGGCAGCGTGCGCTGACCCAAGCCGGGGCCGCGGCTTTGGGCGCGGTCTACCGCATCCCCGCGGGCAGCCCCGGGCTATCACATGACACCGGGAGGACGCGCGGTCCCGGCTTGGGTCAGCGCACGCTGCCCCGACTCGGCTACCTCACGTTACCGGGGCCCTGGCTTTGGGCGCGGTCTACCGCACCACCTAACAGGCGTGTTCGAAACCGCAGGAGATGATGATGAACGGGTTTATCGAAACTTGATTGGATGAGCCTATCGGTAATAGCGATTTCAGTGTGTGCATTTATTGTTCATAGTGGTGTGAAATGTGGTTGGGGTACGACCGACAACCCGTCGGGGCGAATTTCGCACTGCGGTACTCAAAATTTTAAGAATTTAAGACGTTTCCATGAGTTTTGAAGGTATGAATAAGTTCTAAAAATCCGGTTCTCCTTATCTGGGCCATTAACTCCATACGGTCCAGGAAAGCTGGCACACTACCTTTAACACCCCCCCCGAAAACCCTTAACCCACGAGCCGCTGGGGGGGGGGCATAAAGTTGCCACCCTTTACGTTTTGTGAAATATCTCCGAAACCTGATGAGCTACGAACGTGAAACTTGGCATAGCTTCAAATGAATACCTAGGCAATGTTTGAGGAAAGTTTGGTGGTTGTAGCACCTAAGATGACGTCACAGTGACGTCATAAAGTTTTGTCGTTTTCCGATATGGACCGTTTCTGATGACGCTGAGCATGAAACTCGACTGTAAATGAACTAGACAGCACCTGCTGTCATCCTAAAACATCTTACTACACTTCCATCTAGTTTCTGACCAATAATCGGCCCTTTATATTCGGTCCAATATATGTGATGTGTCGTGAGGAATATGAGAGTCGCAAATCTATAATTTCACTTATGACGTCACTGTGACGTCATTTCAAATGGGATCGACACCAAATTTGGAAACAACCTCGGCTAGGTATTCAGGAAGATGTGTGCAAAGTTTCGCTTCTCTATCTCTTCGCGTTGCGACGATATCGTCGCAGAAGTAAAGGGGGGGCAACTTTATGCCCCCCCCCCTCCCCCAGCGGCCGGCGGGTGGCGTGGAGGCCCAGCGGCCGCCGGGTTAATATTGACCTAGAGCAACCAAAGTTGCACAGGGGCGAGAACTCCAGGGGGCCCACCTCCCTACGCTCACCCTGCCAGAGCGTTGCGGGCCCGTCGTCCGCCGTTTACCGTCGCGATGCACCCTGAGCTCCTGCGATGTATGATCGTGCTTGCCGTCGCCCGTCTGCTGGTGTTGGCCGCCGCCTCGGCACCCGCCCCGCCCTACGCCCGGTGCACGCGTACCGGCGGCATTCCGGCGGATGACCAACTCAGTTGGTGACATACCAGGGAAATAAGCTAAAGTTAGAGCGCTCTATTTATTGCTCCTGCCCCATGTTGAAGAGATACCCCTAAAAGCGTGATCTTTTATCGGCCCTTACGCAGCAAGGCAGTACTTCTCAGACCGGTGGGTGGTATCAATAGAAAGAGAATGCGTCAAAGATTAACATGAATTAATTAAGATAACATTAAAATGTTAATTAAGCGTGGAAATTAGTCCCAAACATAAGCTAATTATTGCTCCTACCTCGGCGACGGCGCTCCCCGCAGTCAGCGGAGAAGCTAAAATAAAAGCCACCATCCTCCTCCGTAAGTCAATTTTAGAGCGGCCGAGTGGGCCGATGCGGGGCCACCAAACTGAGGTGAGACATGGCTAGCAATTGCAAACCGCCATAAAAATCAATATCTTAAGACGTACAATATGGGATGATTACTCTGAAGCTGGAGTGAAAGCATGAGTAGATTGCAAGAAACGAAATGCATGGATTGGTTGAATTATGTACAATAGGCACAGCCCAGATGAAGCCATTTCTATGATGTTGACATTTGACATAACCCTTCCTCTCCTCACCTATGACCTAAGTGCATTGGCAGTTACCGGCATAGTTTTTGATCACGAGTGTAATTCGCCGTCGGACCGCAAAGCATGTTGCTAGGCTGCTACAATTACAACGAACATACGAATACTGCCTTCATTTGTAGACGTTTGTTTTTTAGGCGGTCTTTGACGTACAAGGGGGCATACCTGTCGACAACTTGAGTTTCTCCGAATTTCAAAAACTCCCAGAATTTCAATTCCTTATGCACTGTTGTAGGTACAGCTATGTTCACAAGTTTTCGTTTCCTCCTGTTCTAAAAAGGATGATATTTGTCGATTTCGTGCGTCGCTGATAGGAGGGTGCGTTTAATAATTAGGCCCAACGCTTTCTGCATCAGCGAGTACCTTCAAAAGGGAACAACAGTTTCCATTTATTACACTATGGGACATGTGACAAAATGACCACTGGAACACGCATGAAACGGAGCTCATTTGCCTGTCCCGTAGCTCAGTTGGTAGAGCATTGGACTCCCGGTAGTGAGAGCCCGGGTTCGAGACGCCCCGGCGCTCGATATTTGAGACTCCTGACGGGGATGGTCTGCGGTTGGTGGGAGCAGCCGCAGCCAGTTGAAGTCAGTTGAGTGGGGCAGGCCGTGTCCGGCTTTGAAGGGCACGTTAAACTTTGGCATCTAAATTCTCCCGATACCCGGAATTGCGCGATCGGACGGTAGGGATCGGGGTCTACGCAACAAGCTCTGCTTAGCGTGGGCTCCGGCTCTGTCAATCCGTCCATTCAAACATTCGAGCTAAATTTATAAAAAAGATATTCCTAAAAATGTCTACAATCACTTCTTTTCTGACACTATTAGCAAATACCATCTCAAGTTAGGTGGTTGACAGACAGTCAATGGAGATCTGGGGAGACTGAGTGATGCCAATTCACCACTTAACTGATAATGAGGGCCGAGGGGAGAGAAACATGCAACATGCACAACTGACAACTTGACAAGTGACAAAACACTACCACTATTGCGCAGTGCACAACAAATTAGGTACAGCAGCCAGCCCAAAAATGCTTTTGGTGGCTAATTGCAAAACAAGTCAATAATAAATGTCTTAGTTGCAGCTGAACACTGCACAATGATCACACTGTTCACGCATTGAGTGAGATGCCACAGGTGGTTTGAATCACACTTTGGTACAACTGCAAATCTGAAGTGTTGTCATGAGGTTCATGCCTCCATGATCACAGCACTTTGGTTGTGGTTGGCATAACACTTGTAGTCTGCAAGTTCCACATGAACTGCAGACACCTCATCTGGTGGTCTTCATGTTGCTCAACTTCTTCAGGAGGCAAATGTCGACCACCCAGCGGAAGCATGGTCCTGCAGAAAGGAAAGGTAATGCATAAGGTACAAACATTATCTGCTGAAACAGCCCCTTCTGTTGGCTGTTATTAAGCTTTTAACATAACATAACAACAAGTATTCCATGTATATTACATTTGTTGAAGTAAAATACTGCCGGGTATTTCAAAACCAGAAAATGAAATTATACTGTGGCATAATTCACATGCTCAGCTATCAGTATCAAATAATAAATTAATTTAAAATTTGGCATATTCTAAAAAACACATTCATAGAATATTCTACTTCACGTCACAAGGACTCACAATCTTTCTGTTGGGTGTTTGATTGACGCATTAACTAAGTTTGTCTCAGGTTTTATTATTGCAAAAAATTCATATTGCATTATTGTATCAATTCAAAATACTGCCAGCAATAACAAAACAAGAACATGAACTGTCTATGAGCAAGCCGCCTTTCCTAAAAATGGGTTACTTTGAAAAGAATTCTAGTTTCTTTTAACCCGCGCACCGACGGGGGTCTGCGCCAACTTCGCACCGACGGGGGGGGGGGTGACCGCCCCCCCTGAGATCTCGAGAACGAAGCAAGATAGCGACAAGCGGTAAACGGCATCGGATACGCACGGTCAAGATCTACAATTTTTACAAAGGTCATTTTCAGGTCAGGTCAAAGATGACGTCACAGGGGTCGAAAAAGTCAAAATGGCGGCGCTAGATATGGAGAGAGTTTTTCTCGAATAACTTTCGAATTAGTCAAGATAGGAACAAACTAAGGGCACCATCGTAATCCTCTCGTCAATCCGCATCGAATGATATATATGTTGACCTCGAAAGGTCAAGGTCAAAGGTTGACCTCAGGTCACGTGACCTCGAGGTCATCATGTATATCATTCGATGCGTCTTGACGAGCTGAACACAATGAGACCATTCACGCATCTGTATCTTGTTCCTGTACGGAGTTATTGGCCAAAAACCTTTGGTGACCTTTGATGACGTCACATGACCTCACAGCTGCCCAACAGCAAAACAGACCTCAAGGTAGTGAAGGTTGATCGTATATGAAGTCATGTATGGTATATGGGGCCATTCCGACCCGTTTTAGTGGTAAAAACAGGGAGTTGATTTTTCCCCCATTGACTTATAATGGGGAGGTCGCGAAATTGACCTGACCTTAGGTCACCGATATCAAAATTCCGAGATATACAAATTGTAGCTACTAATAACCTAATAACATCCTGCGACTTTCAAAGGCCTCCGACATCTACTGTAGCTCTGGCACGGTGACAAAGTTGCAAAAAAGTGACTTGAGGTTGGGTCATTCAAAGTGACCTGGTGACCTGACCTTGAAAGGTAGGAGGTTCAAACTTGCACACCATGTGTAAAATTGATGAGGGAATAGTCATACCAAATTTCGCGGCGCTACGCGCCGCGGTTTTCCCGCTATTCGCGAAAAACCTCAGGGGGGGGGGCGGATATCCGCCCCCCCGTCGGTGCGCGGGTTAAGGAAAATGAGAAATGATTATCAGGTACTTATCAGAAAACCACTCAACCAGCAAGTGGCTGGGTGGTTTCACAGCAAACATCAAGCCAAAACATATACTTATATTTATCTAACAATTGAGCCATTTGACTACTACAAGGATATGTGAGCAAAATAAGGATCCAATTATCCAATGTTGACTTCCTTGCAAAGTTTATGCCTTATTTTATGAAAATGTGTCACTAGAATATGATACTTATCATCGAATATTATTTAATTTACGATTTATTTCGATCGAAACGCACATGAAGTCCCGCGCCATTTTCGTCGACGATGAATATGATCGTGTTTCATGAAGAGATTAGGGGTTTCAATGGTCTTTCAAAGCAATAATTTGATTCAAAAATTGGTAGGAAATCATATAAAGCTGGTTCAAACGGCCATCAACCACTTAAAACACCGAAAATACTCACAACTCCGACGACCACGCAGCACCGCGCACGCTACACTACTGGCACAATGCTAAAACTGCTGTCACAGCAGAAATATTTTTTTTTCTCGATTGCAATTGTGGAATTATTTATTAAACAGAAGATGATCTTTCCGAAAAACCGACTGATTTCATACACAGATGCATGGAAAATAAAAAATCCCGGTAAGTTTATTTGTATTGTTTTGTCGATTTTGACATGCTCCTAGTTTGCAGCCATATTTCGATATGTTCTACAGGGAGTTTAGAATTATTTCAGGACCAATCTTTTCCTCGTTCATTTTCCCGTCGATCATGAAATTTTTAGAGCGGAACAATTAGTTTCCAGGCGGTCCGAGCGGTTTTCGTGAGATGGGTGCAAAAATCGGCGTCATTTTTAGAGCCTCGACACCAGCTCAACACAGGACCCTATGGGAGACGGTGAAGTAGCGGAAGCAATAAATAGAGCGCTCTAATTTTAGCTTATTTCCCTGGTGTGTCACCGACTGAACTGAGGGTGCGCATGACGGCCGTCCGACCAGCCGGGGCCCGACCCTCCACCCCACTTGCTCGCGCCCTGCCTGAGGTCACGACCCCGCCTGGGGCGGTGACCGGCCCTGACAGGGGTGCGGCCGGCCCGCCGCGGCGTGGGAAGAGGAGCAGGAGGCGGGGAAAGAGGGGCGGACGAGTCTGGCGGACTTCACCGCGGCCCGGACACCTCTACATCGGGGCGATCAACGTGCAGAGCTTGAAACCAAAGCTGCTGTCACTTCGACAGGACATAGACGAGCATGGGTACGATGTCATCGTGTTGACAGAGACATGGATGCGACAAACGACACACAACCGACTTGTGCCCATCCCGGGCTACCAGCTACAGCGGCGAGACCGACCCGACTGCAGGGGCTACGGCGCACACTGGTCGGAAACGCTCCAGCGAGAGGCCAGCGGCCTTTCCGCAAAAGTTTTTTGCTTGTTATTCCACAACTAGTGAAGCAAACTTCATAAAACTTTGCATACCTTCTCTGTCATATGTAAGCTATCATTTGGATGTCAAGCACTAAATATATGACGTGAATCTGTTAAGTTATGACGTCATAATTGAGTATAATACAGGATCTAGCACCACTTTATGTCAACAAGGGAAATTGGGAGCTGCTATTCGGGCACCGGGAATGGTTTCATGCACTCCTTGTAAGGTCCAGTGCTTCACTTAAGCATTGTTGACTTTGCGTGACGTCATTTATGACGTCACTAAGGCCATATAAGTTTTTCGTCAATAACTCCTGATCAGATGGAGCTAGAGAGTCGGGAAAGCCACCATTGGACTCAGGAAGACCTGCTGAATCGAATGATATGCAATATGACCTCCTTCAACCATTTTCGTGACCTGACGGGCTCCGACCTGGCCTTGACCCGAGGTTAACACCTTAAGTTGACTTCACCCGAACACCAAGTATAGCATTCAACGCGCCTGAGCTAGACAAACACGATGATGTCAAAATCGCGGCAGTGCGACCATTTTTGGCAAAGTAATTCACCTAAAACCGAGCCCGTGCCTTGTGGCACTTACCTGACCTAAGAGTTCACTGGCTGACCTAAGACCTTAAAATCGGGTAGTACCTAAAGGCCGCCCCACACTGGACCTCGCATGCGGGTTGCGAGTTTTTGGGTTTTCGGGTTTCTTCAAAATCAAATAATACAATCTAGGCCGAGTGACCCACACTACCATCTAACAAGCGAGTCTGCATGTTTTTAGCTCGCGAGCCACCTTGCATTGCATTCCAAAAGTTGATTTTGAGTCAACTTTCGATTTTCCTCGCTGCGAGGTCTGCGAGTTCTGCGAGGTTTGCGGGTTTTTCGTTGGAGCCGAATTTTGGTTCGTTGCGCTGGTATTGCGACTATATGTAAGTTTCTGAAGGTGTACCGGCTTCACTGCATTCATGAAGTTACCATAAGGAAACGGTCTAATCACTCTATGAATTAGTATTATGCCCGCAAACTCAAAACCCGCAAACCCGCAACCCGCATGCGAGTTCCAGTGTGGGGCGGCCTTAATTGTTGCGTCTTATAACGGCACACAAGCTTGTTTTTTCCGCGAGGCTCTAGCTCAATTAGAGGCGAAACGGCGAGGGAGTTGTACCAACCCTCCCCGTCAATATAGAAAACCAATCGGTCCGGCCAGGGTTAAATACCGGAATTGTGATCTAATGTAAAAAGACGGCCCAAGGTAACCCGACGTCAGTGACAGGTGTCCTATATTTGCAGCGTCTTATATTCACGAAGGTTTCAATTTCCACTTTCTTCAGCCGAGTGATGGTTGTCAATAGCAAGGCTCTCTAAATGCAAGCCGTAATCGCCACGCAATATGTGGAAGGCTTTTGATGTCAATACATACATAAATGCATACATAAAACGCGCTTTTCACTAAATTCATAAACTCAAGCGCATCTGTTTTTAATGACCAGTCAACTACGCATGGATGCGTGCAGGCCACACAGGTCAGCGTAAGCCGGGCGCGGCGGCCGAGCCGAAACTGGGGCGGGGCGGGCGGTAGTTGGGTAGGAAGAGCGGCTCCTGCAAATTTTGCGCAAATATGCGCAGTTAGCTTTTATGTTGCCCTGGTGTAAATTTAAATCCTGATTCATCTCACAAAAAATCAGAGTGGAACTAGATGGGACTACCTGTTGTTTCCTTACCTAAACTTTGCAGTTATATTCCAGAATCACTGTAGGAGAGCCTTCATAAAAAAGCTACAGTACATCTTAGTTAGGGAAAAAGTATACCAAAAAATTTGCACTGACCAGTCGGCAACTTCATAACGAACATTTTGATGCATAATATGTGGGATTTCAATTTGGTGTCTATCAGCAATAAGACTCTGAATATCCGGCTCAAGAAACCTCTTGCTCCGCGTCAGTTTCCGAGTTCTGGGATACCCCATCTTCGGAGGCTGATTACAGTTATTTTTGGTCACCCGGATTAGTTTTTTCGGCCTAAGTATAATAATTTGATCAATTTCAAATCGATCTATTTAAAAAATAATCCGAAACTCCGGAATCGCCCGTGGCCTCTCGTGAGGGCGTTTCCGACCAGTGTGCGGCGGTGTGGCCATAGCAGCACGGGAGTCACTGACAACCGTTGAGCGGCCCGGCCAGCCTGTGGCCGGCTCTAAGCTGGAGAGTCTGTGGGCACAGATTCGGGCCGGCTCCCACCGAGTTATGGTCTGCGCTGTTTACCGGCCGCCGGGGCTGACCCAGGCGCAGGTGACGGCGGACCTGGACGAGCTGGAGGAGCAGCTCCAGTACCGTAAGGTGGGGCTATTTGAGACAGTGGGGCTATTTGAGACAGTATTTAAAATTGTTATAATATAAAAACCGTTTGAAATTTATGATCAATTTTTGCTGAGGCGATTTACTGTTCGATTCTACACCTTCCTGAGCAAAAATATCACATAGAAATCAAACGCTCTTCATTTTATAGCGATTTTAAATACTGTCTCAAATAGCCCCACTGTCTCAAATAGCCCCACTTTACGGTACGTACGGACCCGTCACAGCGGACCGGTGGTGATAGCGGGAGACATTAACATCAACGTCCAGAGCGACACGACCGCCAGCGCCAGATTCCGACAGCTGCTACACACCTACTCCCTGCAACAACACGTCACTGACCCCACCTTCCGATCGTCCGGCTCCACAATCGACGTTATCTGCACCAGTCACGGCGTGACCCGGGCTGGAACCCTCCACTGCGACTACAGTCCCCACAACTGGACCCGTGCGCTGATACCCGTGCCTGACTACAGGCCTAAGGCATGTGCGGTGACGGCGCGGTGCTGGTCCCGTCTAGACAGTAACGAGGTGAACGGGCTGTTGAGTGCGGTGGATTGGGACCCGGTTTACGCTAGTGATGATGCTGGGGTTCAGTGGGACTATTTACTAACGGTGACGCGCCAGGTATTTTGGACCATGTGGCCCCGCTCAGACGACGCCGAGTGCACAGCCCGTCGGCACCGTTCGTGAGTGACCACACCAAGACGATCATGTCTAGACGACGTGCGGCGCTTCGGGAGCACGATCGTCAGACCCACAAGGACCTGAATCGACAGGTGCAATCTGCTATTCGCCGCGACACAAGGGAGGAGCTGGACCGGCGGCTGCGGGCGGCGCGACCGGGTGACATGTGGCATGTGATCCGGCCTGTAATTGGGTCCCGGCGGTCTGCCCAAGCCGCCCCCAGCGCTGATGCGGACGCCCTAAACCGATTCTTCGTGAGTGTGGGCATGGACGCGGCCCGCCAGATGGACTCGTCCGGGCCTGACCTGCCGGTCCGCCTACCTCGGATGAACACTAGAGGTCTGCACCGGCCGGCTGCAGCCGCGGCTGGCTGCAGCCCCACGGCTGTGGGCCGGGGCGGCTGCAAATATCTCCAAGAACACGGTTACGGCTGTGGCCACGGCTGTGAGATTTCAAGCTCAATCTAAAGTACTCAAATATAAAATTTTAAATCCTTAATCTTACATTCTGATAAGCAGTCTAGCCTGTAAAAATCATGCAAAGGATGCCCAGCAACATTGAAAGTGGTTAAGCCCTTGAAAACCTGTAATGGTTTTACAATTTGCTGTAGGGGAGTTTGCACTCTGGTACAGAATACTAATTATAGGTACCAATTGTTCCTTCATCATCAAGAGCTTGACAGTTTCAGAAAATGCAACATGTTGCACTGTCACATCCCTCTCAAATCAGTCTCACCTGGTCATTAGGAGAGCACTTTACAGCTATTGAAGACGAGCGTTCAATAATTCTTTCAGGTAATAGAAAAAGAAATCACGCCTAGGTAAAGGCAGGTAAAGGCTTCATAAAATATTATCTAAAATAACTCTTAGATGTATTTCTGGATTTTCGGCAAGTCCAATTACATAATATAAAACTGGCGCTTTATGTTCTAACTGGTGTGTGAGTGACCAACAGAAAATGCTGATCAACGAAGCCAATGGAATTAGATTATAAGTGAGCATGAACCTTACTTGCGGTTAATTCACATGATGGTGAAAACCCTGAACACGTAATTCACATGACGGTGAAAACCCTGAACACAATATTTCTTACGCGAGCTGTTGACTTTACTAATAAAATGACGTCTTCTTCTGAAAATGTAAAAATTTGATAATTAATCTTTGTTTGAGAGCAAGTTTTTGACTGTATATTATTATTAATTAATTAATTATAATTTTTATGGCTGTTTATAGTGACATAAAACAATTTATTGCCACTGCTTTGCTATTGACGTCATTGAAAACTCAAGTAAAATTTTTGATTGAAAGAGGCAATTGTGGCTCGGACGTCCTTGGGCCTTGGGGATTTGAGCGAAGATCATTATTTGGAAAAATCAAAATAGATGAATGTTTTTCTTTCTTGGATGCTCACTAGTGTTTTGATGCCTTGCATATCAAATTAGTTTGAGACTTGCTCAGAAGGCTGCTTCAAGCCTGGCATATCACACCCCAGAAAATATGCAAGGTAAGAAAGAAGCAAGAGTTTTGACTAGACAATCACTGTTTGACAGTCCATCAACTTCAGTTTCATTTTCCATACCTAACATTGATAATGAAAAGCATCAGGGTCTGTTGTTCTGTCCCACACTCATGCTTCAGGATTTGGCATTAGATGTCTACACTGCTAGTGCTTCTATTCTGGTTCGTTGTTTATGTTTTCTGTTGATGTAGGTACCTACCTACCCATCTTTCTTAACCCCTTGCAAGGGCTTGTGTAGGCTTGCAATGCGCATCAGGCTTCAGGCCTTCGGCCTAAAGCCAGATACACAACCACTTAACCTATGATGCTTCATGAGCTTGAGAATCTATAGCCCATTGCAATGTGCTTTTGGCTATATGTTTCAACTAAAAACAACATATTATATACTATTTGGTTGCATTTTATTGAAAGTATCCACGGCCGGCTGACGGCTGGCTGCCCACAGTTTGCCACGGCTGTGGGCGGCTGTGGCTGTGGAGCCACGGCTTCGGGGCGGCTAGGCTGTGGAAAATTGCAGCCGTGCAGAACTCTAGTGAACACCGGCAGATTTCAGCTGTCACCCATCTCACCCGACGACCTGTGTCGTGTTGTGGCCCGCATGCGGAACTCTGCAGCGTGTGGCTCGGATGGGCTGTGCATCCGATTTATCAAAATATGTCTACCGTCGCTCTGTCACGTCATCACACACATTGTAAATACTAGCATTCCCTCGCATCATGTTCCGGATTCATGGAAGATGACTCTTGTTCACCCGATCCAAAAGTCTTCCAAATCTACGGACGCGACCAACTATCGTCCCATTTCGATACTACCAACAATCGCAAAGATCATCGAGCGCGTAGCTTACGAGCAACTTTCTCACTACTTTACTACTCATCATTTGTACTCACCAAACCAGCATGGCTTTAGATCCAATCACTCGACCGACACCGCGCTTTTATCTGTAACTGACCACGTTTTTTCCTCCATGGACCGCAGTGAAATTACGCTCCTATGCCTTCTCGACTGCTCTAAGGCCTTCGATGTGATTCAGCACGACCGTCTACTTCGCAAACTTGAGCTATATGGTGTTGACACTCGCTGGTTTGAGAGCTACCTGGCTGGCCATTATCGGATCGTGTGCAGCTAGGGGACCGGGCCTCGGGATGCTCTGTCATATCGGATCGTGTGCAGATAGGGGACCGGGCCTCGGGATGCTCTGTCATATCGGATCGTGTGCAGATAGGGGACCGGGCCTCCGGATGCACTGTCATATCGGATCGTGTGCAGATAGGGGACCGGGCCTCCGGATGCACTGTCATATCGGATCGTGTGCAGATAGGGGACCGGGCCTCGGGATGCTCTGTCATATCGGATCGTGTGCAGATAGGGGACCGGGCCTCCGGATGCACTGTCATATCGGATCGTGTGCAGATAGGGGACCGGGCCTCCGGATGCACTGTCATATCGGATCGTGTGCAGATAGGGGACCGGGCCTCGGGATGCTCTGTCATATCGGATCGTGTGCAGATAGGGGACCGGGCCTCGGGATGCTCGGTCATATCGGATCGTGTGCAGATAGGGGACCGGGCCTCGGGATGCTCTGTCATATCGGATCGTGTGCAGATAGGGGACGGGGCCTCGGGATGCTCTGTCATATCGGATCGTGTGCAGATAGGGGACCGGGCCTCGGGATGCTCTGTCATATCGGATCGTGTGCAGATAGGGGACCGGGCCTCGGGATGCTCTGTCATATCGGATCGTGTGCAGACTTACGACGGCTGTCGACCAACCAATTTAAAAGGGAGCTGAAGCAGCATCTGTTAGCAAAGCAGCGGGGCGGAGTCGGCTAGGTGTGTTGTTTCGTGATCTGACGACTGCGACGAGTAAGGCTGGTATGTTTTGTATGTCGTGTGAGCGTGAGTGCTGGATGACTGTATTCTGTCTTTTAATATGCTGACATCTGGGTACGGAATAGCCATGTTACTATGTGGATGTGCCCTACGACGTAAATACATACATACATACATACAAATTTGGTGTTTCTAGGTGCCATAAGAGCCAATCGCGAGGGGGGGTCGCATCGACCCCCCCTGCCAGGCCGTGTTATGAAAAATGCCCTGCCAGGGCGAGAGTTAAAACGTATTTTGAAAATTTGACATTTGGTCTAGAAAATGACCAGGGCCGTATTCACGTCGACTTCGTAAGTCAATTTTCTTTCGTAAGTATAAGTTGGTATTCACGTCAACACTTCTTAAGTTTTTCCTTACGAAATGTCTGGATATCTACGAAAATCGGTATTCACGTCGAATTCCTAAGTGCAAATGGCATTCACGTCGAAATTCGTAGGAAATGTCTTACGAAATGCGTAAGAAGTGTTGGGTGCATTCATGGGCATAGGAACGGCTGGAACATTGTGGGTGCATGGGTGCAGAAATCCAGCCATGGCCGGTGAAGCGGGGGGGGGGGGGCGACACCCGAGGGAAGGCTCGTTACGAGCTTTGAGGGTGTACCATGTCGAAAAGGTACCAACCGGTAAGTGCATTTGGAAGCATTGACCCTTGCATGTGTAGGGGGGTCGGATGAACCCCCCCATTGTTGTTCGCAAATAACTCGCGCAAAAAGCGGCCGATCGCGACGAAACTTTTAGTACCCTCGAGTTGATCAGTTTTACACCTACTCTAAAAATTTCATGACCCTGACCCAAAAGACCTTTGACCTGTGACCTGATTCTCGAGACCATGTTCGGCCGGAATCGCGATTTGGCGTGTGTCAGCTCACATTACCGCGCGTTTCCAGTCTTTTTGTGATTGTAGACGTCCAAACATGTGAAATGATGTTCTTCCCATGCATCACGGTGGGTGTGAAGATAACCTGAAGGTCAGGTCAGGTCATTGACCTTTGATGACCTCGTTTCACTTTTTCGAGTTCTACATGTTTCTAGGGTAGTTTATAGGGCTGATTTCAAATTTAGCATCCATTTGAACGTTTACGAAGTAGTTTTAGTGCTTTCGTGACATGCTACGACGCCGTCAGTGGTAGTTGACACCTACTATGGATAGCCGGTAGGACGCCTAATGGTTGACCTGACCTGACCTGACCCGATCTGGCCTAAATGCATGAAGAAATCATCTGTGATCAAAACTAACATCAGATATTTGTGATCAGCACCCCGAAAAAACCGATAACAGCTTCACTTTACGCAGTTCTAGCAGGTCCCGATTTTCCCGACTTTTGGAATATTGACCTGACCTGGAAGGTCAACCAATGAAGTAGGACCTTAAAATTGGGTATCATCGGCTTCCTCTCGTCACGGGCAACACCCTCGTTTTTTCCGCGAAGCTCTAACTCGATCAGGGGCCGAACGGCAGGGGGTCCGACCGACCCCCTCCCCCTCCCCCTACACATTAGAAGCTGGAAAACGCTGCACACATTCGAGGGCTAATATTGTCAATATTGACTACCGCAAAAAGTAAAAGCGGCCAACTTAGCCATTTTCGAAGGCATCGGGCTAAAATTTTTGACAGTGGGTCATCGGTTCGGTATGTGTTCAATCACATGCTCCATTTCCTTTTTTTTAATTTAGTCCGAACCTTTTGATGGGAAGGATTCACAAGGACAGAGCCACCGCTAAGCGAAGCTTGTTGCGATGACCCTGCCCTCTACCCTCCGATCGCGCAATTCCGATTCTATGGCAGAATTTAGAGTCCAAAGTTTAACGTGCGCACAAAGCCGCGCACGGCCGGTCCCCTCGCTGACTTCGCCTGGCTACGGCCTGCCACCAACCGCAACCATACCTGTCAGGAGGCCCATAAATGTCAAGCGCCCGTCGCGCTTCGAACCCGGACTGTCATTACCGGGAACGCGTGCTCTCACCACGCGGAGTCCAACGCTCTAACCAACTGAGCTACGGGACCGGCTTTTTTCAGCACAAATGTAAGTTTTGAAGACCATCACTGATCACAGTAGCAAATGCTTCGAAAGATGGATAGTAGGCAACATATCCTGAATTTGCCCTGCTGCATGGGAAGTAGTGTTGATGAAAAAGGGGTTTTTGGTTAAGATTATTGTGGGTGCAGAATACATTGTCTCACACCCACTGGATAAATATTGTGGGTACAGCTGGGTGCAGCTGCACCCTTGCACCCATGGTTCCTACGCTTATGGGTGCATTGACCTTTGCTTTAACCTGGCGGCCGCTGGGCCTCCGCGCCACCCGCCGGCCGCTGGGGGGGGGGGGGCATATAGTTGCCCCCCCCTCTACTTCTGCGACGATATCGTCGCAACACGAGGAGATAGAGAAGCGAAACTTTGCACACATCTTCCTGAATACCTAGCCGAGGTTGTGTCCAAATTTGGTGTTGATCCCATTTGAAATGACGTCACAGTGACGTCATATGTGAAATTATAGATTTGCGACTCTCATATTCCTCACGATACATCAGATATATGGGACCGAATATAAAGGACCGATTATTGGTCAGAAGCTAGATGGAAGTGTAGTTAGGTGTTTTAGGATGACAGCAGGTGCTGTCGAGTTCATTTACAGTTGAGTTTCATGCTCAGCGTCGTCAGAAACGGTCCATATCGGAAAACGGCAAAAATTTATGACGTCACTGTGACGTCATCTTAGGTGCTACAACCACCAAACTTTCCTCAAACATTGCCTAGGTATTCATTTGAAGCTATGCCAAGTTTCACGTTCGTAGCTCATCAGGTTTCGGAGATATTTCACAAAACGTAAAGGGGGGGGCAACTTTATGCCCCCCCCAGCGGCTCGTGGGTTAACCATTGATATTTGAGGATCTTCCTTGTGAGGATTTTCATAACATCTAAACATATTTTCACGTAACGAATCCGAGAGATATAAAATGACGATAATAACTCAAGTTTATTGTAAGAGACAAAGCTTTCGATACGTGTCGCATAGTATCTTGATCACTGTCAATGAGATGAAACCATACGTATCGAAAGCTTTGTCGCTTACAATAAACTTGAGTTATTATCGTCATAATATATACATTTTTTTTACGTAGGTATTTACTCTTGATACAACTGCAAAACATACTTATCATGCATTTTTGTATTTAATTCGCTGAAGGACAATATGCAAAGTTTGTAATGGTACCAAGATTATGAGGATTTTCTTTTTATACAAGAGATCATTCGAGTCGGGGTTTTTGAACTGTATTTAGCATAGTTAACCCGCGCCCCACTGGGGGGGGGGCTATTCATAGCCCCCTCACGTTTTTCTGCAATATCTTCCAAACCACTTGACGTATCGACGCCAAACTTTCAGTACCTTCGGCTGCATCCATTTGACACCCTGTGTCAAAATTTGACTTCGTAGCTGCCATAGGTCGGCCGGCAATGACGTCAGAGTGAGGTCATGTTTGGCCGATTTCGACGCAAAACATTGAACCACGGGAATCGCTGCCAAGAGCTCAGTTTTTAAGCTAGATCCAATTTCTTTGCATGAAAGGACTCAGAATTGACTGTGCTATCAAACTGCTGTCTCGGATTTTCAAAATTTTGAGAGTTTCGAAACTTTTATATAATAGTATTCAAAATTTATAGGTACTTTTATATTTTCTTCGAAAAGTTTTTGACTTTTCAAAAAAAAAAACGGAATATATGTGACAGAACGCATGCTTATGACTAACTCTAGCAAGTTTTAGTTAAATATCTTTAGAAATGGCCAAGTTATACTTATTATTGCACAAAATTAACAATTATTAATTTCTCAAATCAATTTTTCAGTACGTATTTGACATCGTACACCAATATAAATAGCACCATCGTGTTCCTGAGCTTAACTGCATCCAATAGACACCTTTTTGTTGAAAAATTTAAACTTTAAAATTTGACCTTTTTTGACCTGAAAGTGACCTGACCTAACCTAAATTCGACTCCAAATGACATCGAATGACACAGACGACATTAAATTCGAAATATATGGCCTAAATGGACCATAAAACATGTGTCACGTGACCGACGCATGATATAATATTTCCGTGACCTGTGATGACCTGACCCTGACCTGAAAATCAAAGTGCAAGTTTGGTACCCTCAAGGAATCTAGAACATCTGTTCATGAGTGTGTAAACAAAAAATGAGCTTGATCTGACTTGTAAGACGGCGGCCAGAGCCCAAAATGTGAACAAGCCGAAATGCTAATAATTTTTACTTTTATCTGACCTGTGACGTCTGGTCTGCCCGCATGGTCTGAGAAAGATAAAAAACCATCTAACATACTTAACCATCGACATACTAAAGTAGGGGAGAACGGGGTCAATTGTAACATTTTTTTGCATTTTATCATCTGATGCAAACACGTTTGCAGTTATAAAGCTTTTTCTTTTATTTTCAGAAACTATGATGTTTTGTCTTTAAAATGCAGTTAAAACATTTCCAAAACAACTTCTTTTTCGGGTCAAAATTGTTGTCCGAAAAAGTCAATTCATCTGTTACAATTCACCCCAGATACGGGGTCAAAAGTAACACCACCCCGGGACAATTGTAACATGTTAATTTACAGGCTACAGCAACACAATTTTTTCCAAAACTTTTATTTAACAAAAGTATTGAACACTTGTTCATCTTCCCATACTTGGTAGTGACGGTTCTTCTCAGGAAAAAAGGTTAAGAACCTCGTACTTATACAGGGGTTGGATGGACCTCCTCTCCCTCGGTTTTTCGCAAATACATCGCGTAAAAAGCTGCCGATTGCGACAAAACTTACGGTTCTCTTAACCCGCGCCCTGATGGGGGGGGCCATTTTGGCCCCCCCCCTGTGGTTTTTCTTAAATAGCGAGAAAACGGCGGCGCGCAGCGCCGCCAAATTTTGGGTACCTTACCGGACATCAATTTGACACCTTCACACAAAATTTCAAGTCACAGGTCCCCTCAGGTCAGGAGTTATTGAGGTCAAACTGAGGTCATGTTCGAGTAAAAATGAGCAAAAAACATGACATCTTGAAACGCTCACCAATTCTACAGTTCACAAGCAATTTTAAAGTTCTTTATGTGGTTGTGTAGAGACAAAACGGCGCTACAAAACTGCGATCTCGGATTTTTGAAATTTTTGGATTTTGACCCCCAAAAATCAAAAAAATTGATTTTTTTAGAAAAACTCAAAAAATTTCCAAAAATTTTTCGAATTTCGAAAAAACCGGAATATATGTGATAGTCCCTGCGCTCTTCGATATACATATCAAATTTTAGATCGATATCTCTTTTTTTGGCCAAGTTATAGCGAAAAAACTGTTAAAAATTGATGACGTCAAATTTTTGAACTCAATTTTTAGCAATTCTAGACCTCTTAGCGCAAAACGGAGACCACCATTGAACTCCCCGTGACGAGCTGCATCGAATCGATACCCATTTTATGCAAAAATATCAACTTTGAAATTTGACCTAATTTGACCTGACCTTGACCTGACCTTGACCTGACCTTGACCAAAACATGACCTAAGCTGGCCCTAAAGTCTGTCTGACCCACATAATCGCATTTGTCATGTAAAATGGACCATAAAACATGTATCACACGACACTTTCATATTGTGACCCCCCAGTGACCTGACCTCTGTGACCTGACCTGGTATCAGTGACCTCAAATAGCAAAATATGTGTTTGAAGAACATTTCCCCATCGATGATTTTCAATGAAATGCATTTTACACGATTTTACAACGCATTTCTTGAAATGCCTGTAAACGGTGAAAATTCGACCTTTGACCTGACCTGTGACGTCATCGGTTTGACCGAGGTCAATGAAATTGGGTCACAAGGTAGTTCCCTGTTGGGGCTATCCAACACCGTTTACCGCTTGTCGCTATGTTGCGTGGTTCTCGAGATCTGAGGGGGGGGGGCCAAAATGGCCCCCCCCATCAGACCGCGTTGCTCGGCAGACCCCATCTGGGCGCGGGTTAATTCTAGCAATGTTTAATCTCTCTTGAAAATTTGGCGACTGACATAATGGCCACTGACCTATAACCTGTTACATTTGACCCCTGCAAAAATGTTACAATTGTCCCCGTCGCGCCTTGACATATTTTAGACGAAACTGGCGCAAAAAGATGTTGCATACAGCATTTAAATGCTTTCAATTTATGGCCAACAAGCCTGCCAACGCTTACACAAAGTCTAAAGTCGATATCTTTTCAATGGCGGGAATGAGCTAATCAAATATAACGGTATAAAAATTTACAAAATGCACCCAAAAACACATTACTGTGCACAGCCATCGACATACCCGGCATTTTCGCTTCAAACTCCGTTGGGAAAGGCAGTATAGAATTACGCATTTTCGGTCTTAACACATCAGCTCATTCTATTGGTAAGTTTATGAATTATTAACACTGTTACAATCAAGGGCGGATCCAGGGGGGGGGGGCAAAAGGGGCCATGGCCCCCCTTAGGCGCTGAAAAGGGGGCCAACATATCTTTTGGCCCCCCTTTCATCCGTGTTCTTTCTCACAGCCGGCCAATTTTTCAGAATTATTTTCACCATTTTCATCGACGCTAAGGCCGAACATCAATTTTTTGTCATAGGTGGGTAAATATGAACAGGGATTTACGCACGGACGCAATTTGACGTGCTGGCAACCAGCTTATGCAGCACAGACGACTTTATTCTCGACTATGTCCGTTTGGCTGTAACTGCAGGGCGCCGAGGCTGGCTCGCTGGCTTCTATTTGTCCATGTTTTGCTGTAAGGTAGCCCAAAGATCCTCGAGCAGGATTAGGGTCCGGATGGTATCCGGTTAATTTCTTCAGAATTCCGGCAGGTTCGATTCGGACAAACGCCTAGACATTGGTAGAGCAATGGGCTGGCGCGCCGTCCTGCATGAAAATGCGTGTTGACCTGTCATCCACCGTCGAGGCCATCCGTCGACTAATATCTGAGCCGCTGGAGGCTATTGTTGGTAATGAGCCTCCGTGAACTCTTCTAATATCTAGCGTCTCATGGTCCTGTCTGGAGATGGGAGCAGCTTTGCCAAATTATTCACCAATTGGCCACTCTTCCTGGCCGCCATTTCAATGCGATTTCTTCCCCGGGCCAAATGATGGGCGACTGCCCGATCTCGGACAATCAGCAACACTGCCTGCAGCCGTATGCTTATCCCACCAGTGCGGGACTGTGCAGGCAGATGTCCCAACTGACCAGCAATAACACGCTGTGTTATTTTGGCCTGAAGCATGTCGACTATCTGGTTCAGCTCCCCGAGATTGAAATTCATTACCTTCATTTTGCCTTCATTTTGTGACGCGGCCATTCGGGGGAGGGGGGGGGGGGCAATCTATCTGTGTATAACTGGCAGTAGCTCGGTGACCCATGATCCGAGGTTCGGTCGCGACCTCATGTTCCGCGGCCAAGGACCGTACAATGCAGAGGTGCAGCCAAAATATTTATCCCTTAGGGGCAGAAACGATTAGAAACCGGATAAGTGTTGTCCTAGGTAGAGGACAACACTTTTGTCGGACCCTGCATAAAACCACCCTGCAGTTTCCCTTCAACCGGCTTTGATCCAGCAAAAATAGTCACGGGTTAGCCTCTCTCCTTAACCCGCGCCAGGCCGGTCCTGGGTGCGAACCGCTCCGGGCCGGTGGGTGTCTGAACACCCCTCTCCTTCCAACTCGACTCCTGGGCCGCGTAGCGACACGCGGAAAGCGGCATTCGAAAGAGCTTCGAAAATCAAGACAAAAGCAGTCATTTTTTAAGTCTGGTCAAAGGTCAGGTCACCAGATCAGAGAACATCAAAGGAAAAAATCTTGCCTATGTCAACACATTTCGAAATACTGGCGCATATCTCAAGAACCAACAGAGCTGCAGCGCCGCAGAAAAACGTATTCGATAGCCTTATCAACGCTTTTTCTAAAGACATTGCTCACATTTGACCTCAGGTCAACGGTTTAGCCGCCAGATGGTAAAATTGAAAGTATCTGCTTTTACGAACAATGTTTTTTTTAACCCGCGCCCTGCTGGGGGGGTGTTTGAACACCCCCCCCCCCTTGTGGTTTTTCGCGAATATCTCAAAAACGGCGGCGCGGAGCGCCGCCGTTTTTGGTACACCTTATCATACATCAATTCTACACATGTTGTGAAAATTTCAGACCAAGGTCGTTCAAGGTCAGGTCACCAGGTCACTTGAAGTGACCTCACCTCATAAAAACTTTCAATGTCTGTCATAGCTACACCGAGTGACCGATCCCTTTGAAACTTTCAGCGATTGCTAAGGGCAATAGCATGTACAAAATGTATATCTCAGAATTTTGATATCGATGACCTAAGGTCAGGTCAATTTTGCGACCTCCCCATTATAAGTCAATGGGAGAAAATTGAGACACACTGAACTTGAAAATGGTGTCCGTGACCCTTGTTTATGCCCTGAGGTCATCTCAGGTCACGAATGGTATCTAACAGTTTTTCGCAAATAACTTTTGATAGAGGCATTCTAGAGCGATGAAAACGCCTTAGATGTGTTCAGCTCGACGATACGGATCGACTGATATGCAACATGACCCTTTCCGGTCAGGTCATGACCTTGACCTGAGGTCAAATTTTCAAGTTGACCCTTCAAGGTCAAGTTATAGTTCATTCGATGCGTCTTGACGAGAGGAACACGATGGCGGTAAAAGTAAGCTCGTACAAGGCTTGGGTCAAAAGTTATTGCAGAAAAACTGTTTTCGAAAAAATCGGCTATTTTTGCAGTTTTTGCCCCCTGCAGGCAAAACCGTTGACGTTAGGTCAAATCTGAGAGAATTACTCAGAAAGGGCGTTAATAGGGCTATCGAATGCGCTTTTCCGCGGCGCTGTAGCTCTATTGGTTCCCGAGTTATGCGTTGGCTTCTTGGAAATTTTCGACATTCGACCTGGAAATCGGCGAAATTTTGCCTTCAATGACCTCTGGTGACCTGACCTTTGCCCTGACCAAAAAATTGACCGAAGTGATTTCGTCATTATTTTTGACGCTCTTTCGAACGCCGCCTTTCGCGTATCGCTACGTGGCCCAGGAGCCGAGTTAGAAGGGGGGGTGTTCAAACACCCCCCCCCCCCCCAGCAGGGCGTGGAAATCCAGGACCCCCAGCAGGGCGCGGGTTAATAACTTTTGACTCAAGAAACGTCGAAATCTCTCGTCGAGATGGCTCAAATGAACATAATTTGGTCTTTAAAAGTCAAAAGGTATTTTGAAAATTTGACCTTGGGTCAAGAAAATGACCTGGTCGGAAAAGGTCATTTTGCATATCAGTAGATCCGATTCTCGACCTGAACAAATCGAATGTGTTTTCATTGCTCTAGCATGTCTCTGCATAAAAAGTTATTGTCAAAAATACTGCTAGGGCCTTTCATGACCTGATATGACCCCAGGGAAATAGAGGGTTCATGGTTACAATTTTTTGATTTAACGTGTCTATTTTACCTGTAACGTGTTTGGAATGACGTTCGTCCAAAAGAGTCGCCTTTCGATTTTCTCCCATTGACTCATAATAGAGAGGGCGCAAAATTGACCTGACCGTAAGTCACCGATATAAAAACTCCGAGATGAACATTTTATACATTCTGCTATTCGTTATGTTGTAACCCGATGTGTGTATATTACTGCTACTCGTACCAACCGCTGTAAGTTTCAATGCGATAATTCAGTCGGTGTAGCTATGACGAACATTCAAGTTTTCTGAAGTGAGGTTACTTGAAGTGATGTAGTGACCTGTTTAGAGGTCTGCACCGGCCGGCTGCAGCCGCGGCTGGCTGCAGTCCCATGGCTGTCGGCCGGGGCGGCTGCAAATATCTCCAAGAACACGGCTACGGCTGTGAGATTTCAAGCTCAATCTTAATTCTTAAGTACTTAAGTAATATATACTTTTAAATCCTTAATCTTACATTCTGATAAGCAGTCTATCCTGTAAAAATCATGCAAAGGATGCCCAGCAACATTGAAAGTGGTGAAGCATTTGGAAACCTGTAATGGTTTTATCGTTTTATCATTTGCCATCATAAGTAGGGGAGCTTGCACTCTGGTACAGAATACTAATTATAGATACCAATTGTTCCTTCATCATCATGAGCTTGACAGCTTCAGAAAATGCACCATGTTGCATTGTCACATCCCTTTCAAATCAATCTTACATAGACCCGGGAACAGGAGGGGGGGGGGGCAGCGGGGGCGCTTGCAGGGCTCAAATAAAGCTCCGTCCTGCCGATGAGGTCGGCGACCACGAATGCTACTCAAACATCGGTTCATAGGTAAACATGACACACTGAATCGGAAAAATGGCTGTGACCCCTCTGTGTGCCTCTGAGGTCATTTCAGGTCATAAACGGTCACCAGCAGTTTTTTTGGCTATAACTTTTGATAAAGACGAGCTAGAGCGATGAACGCACGTCAGATGCATTCAGCTCGACGATACGGATCGACTGATATGCAACATGACCCTTTCCGGTCAGGTATGACCTTGACCTGAGGTCAAATTTTCAAAATGATCTTTCAAGGTCAACAAACAGTCCATTCGACGCGTCTCGACGCGAGGAATACGATGCTGCCAAAAGTAATGTCGCGGCTTTATTGAGTCAAAAGTTATGGACGAAAAACCATATTCGTGAAAACTGCTATTTTAACAGTTTTTGCCCTCTGGACGCTAAACCGTTGACCTGAGGTCAAATCTGAGAACAATGATCAAAAAGGTCTGTAAAAGGGCTATCGAATGCGCTTTTCCGCGGCGCTGTAGCTCTATTGGTTCCCGAGTTAGCCGCTGGCAGTTTCCAAAATTGTTGAAATTGACTATATTTGATGTTTGATGACCTCTGGCGCCCTGACCTTTGACCTGACCCAAAAAATGGCTGAAGTGTTTCCGTAATTATTTTCGATGTTCTCTCGAATGCCACTTACCGCGTGTCGCTACGTGGCCCAGGAGCCGAGTTAGACGGCGGGGGGGGGGGTTGGGACACCCCCCCCCCGGCCTGGCTCGGAAGTCGCGGAGCACCGGCCCGGCGCGGGTTAAGAAATAAGAAAGCCCATATTCTCCTTATAAGTGCCCTGAGTACGAACTATACCCGAAATGCTACCCGCTGCTCACGAAGATGTCAAAGGTCTGCAGCATTAGCAACATTGTCACTGAAACCTTCAAATTCGGAGCTTTTTAGGAGGGGGCACCCGGTATGAATATTGCGATCACATTGCGAACACTCACCGACCACGTCTGCCATGAGCGGATCCCCAACACTTACCGACTATATAGTCCGCCATGTGAGCGGATCTCCAACACTCACCGACTATATTAGTCCGTCATGTGAGCGGATCTCCACTCCAACTCACCGACCACGTCCGTCATGTGAGCGGATCTCCAACACTCACCGACCACGTCCGTCATGTGAGCGGATCTCCAACACTCACCGACCACGTCCGTCATGTGAGCGGATCTCCAACACTCACCGACCACGTCCGTCATGTGAGCGGATCTCCAACACTCACCGACCACGTCCGTCATGTGAGCGGATCTCCAACACTCACCGACCACGTCCGTCCTGTGAGCGAATCTCCAACACTCACCGACCACGTCCGTCATGTGAGCGGATCTCCAACACTCACCGACCACGTCCGTCATGTGAGCAGTACCGTTGCAGGTCAGGAAGTAGTTGTAAAAGCTGACCATCACCACTCCTCCGTTGGCAGCCTGAGAACGGCAGCAAAGGGTAAATGCAACGAGCATACACTGGGCTAGCGGCCCGGAAAAGTGCTAGAAATTATTTGTGGTTAAATTGTTGATCTCAGTGGCAAACAAACTGTAACGTTCAAAATGGCACTGCTTAGCTTATGATACCCATGGAGCCTCACTATGAATAATTGCCAAACCCGCGCCCTGCTGTAGGGTTTTTGACCCCCCCCCCCCCTGCGGTTTTTCGCGAATATCTAAAAAACGGCGGCTTGATTAGACATCTTTTCCGCACGCATGTTTTTTTAATCCCACCCGGAGATGCACCATTTTTGCGCACATGAGCACAAGTGACCTTTCTCGCGGTGAGCACGAGCCTAGCGCTATCTGTAAAGTGACTCGGCTTGGTAGCCGGCTGCGCCCGGCCGCTTCACCGCGCGTGCTTTGAGAAGAAGCACGACTCGGACAAAAGGCGGAACAGCTCGGAGCACTCCTCAGGTCAGGGAGGCACCGGTTCTGACGTCACACGGAAATGTCAGTCGGCTGGTTGTGGCACTGCCCCCTGCCGGCGCGACTGTGCTGCCACCTAGCTTAGCCTAGTCATAGCCTAGGGAGGACGGTAATATGTTTCTCGTTGAGAGGGGTGGCTTGCAACGACACCCCGTTCACATAGCTGTGCTGCAACATACCCCAGGTTCGGAGTCTCGCAGATGGCCATTCCCGCTCCATAACCGCAGCCAAGGCCCCGCTGACCTTGAACGGGATTGACCCGACGACGTAGCATCTTCGTAGTCCGAGAGACGCGGAACCCGGGGGTAGTTTAGCGCAGCCTTGGCGGCCGAAGAAGAGCTCGACATATCTCACTTGATTATGGCGTGGCCAGCCTCACTTCTGTAGTTTTGCTTCACTAAATTCCACGTCCTATTGAGTTTCCGGTTACGTAGCACACGACCACGTTCAGGAGCTTGATGTTTTTTTTAGATATATCACGCAATGACAAACTCTTGGCAGTATTTAACCCTCGCCGGCACAGACCATTTTGCGTCCTTCGATGGCACAAGGGGGGGGGGAGGGGGTACGACCCCCTCGCGTTTGGCCCCTGATCGAGCTAGAGCTTTGTGGAAAAAACGGCGTGTTGCCCGTCACGAGAAAAAGCCAATGGTACCCAATTTAAGATCCCAGGTCAGGTCAATTACTTAAAAGTCGGGAAAATCGGGACCTGTTAGAACGTCGTAAAGTGTGGCTGCTATGGGATTTTTTTTCGGGGAGTTGATCACGAATATCATGTTAGTTTTGACCACAGATGATGTCTTCATGCATTTAGGCCCGGTCAGGTCAGGTAAGGTCAAATATAAAGGGTTCTGCCGGGTATTCGTATTACGTGTCAGCCGCCTCTGAGAGCTTCTTAACACATTACGAAGGCACCAAAACCACTTCGTAAATGCTTAAATGGTGGCTAATTTCGAATTCAGCTCCAAAACTAGCCTAGAAACATGTTAATCTCCAAAAAGTGAACCGTGGTCATCAAAGGTCAATGACCTGACCTGACATTCAGGTGACCTTGACACCCACCCTAATGCATGGGAGCAACATCATATCCCATGCTTGAACGCTTGAAACCACTACATACAAGACTGCAAACGCGCGGCTAATGCGAGCCGACTGGAGCCGACACACGCCGAATCGCGATTCCGGCCAAACATGGTCTCGAAAAGTAGGTCGCAGGTCAATGGTCATTTGGGTCAGGATCATGAAATTTTCAGAGTAGATGTAAAACTGATCGACGCGAGGGTATTCAAAGTTTCGTCGCGATAGCCCGCTTTTTACGCGAGTTATTTGCGAACAAACCTTGAGGGGTGCATCAGCCCCCTGTGCCGGCGAGGGTTAACCCGCGCCCCAGTGACGGTCTCAGCAAACTTTGGCTTAGGGGGGGGGGGGCATATGTTACCACCCACCTCTAACTCAAAAACTAAGAGGGCTAGAAAGGCGCGGTAAAAAAGCAGTCGATAGTTCTCAATACGTGCGTTTGAAAAAAGTTCTGTCATTTTTCATCTTAGAGCAATTTTGGGGTCACTGGAGGTAATCAAAGGTCAAAATTTTCCAAATGTTATATTTTTCAGAAAACATGCAGTTATCTCAGGAACTATGATAGCTAGAAAAACGCATGGAAGAGAAATCGATAGCTTTTGAACTGTTCTTTTGATAAGGTTATCATCAAAATTAACCTCAGGTCAATGGTTAAGCCTCCATAAGTCAAATATTGTGAAAATAGCTGATTTTTGGATACAACTTTTTCACGAATTACTTTTAAACCAGCAAAGATGAAGAAGTGGCAATGGCACTATCGTGTTTCTCTTCTTCAGCCCCTTTGAAACATATATTTTTTACCTGGAAAGGTCAAGGTCAAATTTTGACCTCAGGTCAAGGTCACGTGGTGATCCAAATAGGTCATGTTGCATATCATTCGATGCATCTCGACAAGACAATCACAATCAAGTTATCCCCAGCGTTCTATCTCTTTCCAGTCGGGAGTTATTGGCAAAAATCTGTTTGTAGCCTCAAATGACCTCGGATGACCTTTCTAGAGGCTATCAGCAAAAAAGACACCTTGGTCGTCACTGACGGTCCAAATCATTGTGATTCTGAAATACTTGAACTGTTCCTATGCGTACACACGGATCTAGAGGCATTTTCATTTTTCTCCATTGACTTATAATGGAATGGTCACGTCACTGTCCTGACCTTAGGTCACGGATATAACAAATCCGAGATATACAAATTATAGGTGCCCATACACACAGAGAAAAATTTACCCCTCTATGGGTAATTTTACACTTATGAGTACCGGTATCCCGATTTCTCCGGATATTAAAACCCGGACAGAAATAACCCGCGCCCCAGTGGCAGTCTCAGCCAACTTCGCCCTAGTGGGGGGGGGGGGGGGCATATGTTACCACCCACCTCTAACTCAAAAACTAAGAGGGCTAGGAAGACGCGGTAAAAAGCAGTCGATAGCTCTCAATGCGTACGTTTGAAAGTACTTAGGTCATTTTCATCTTAGAACAATATTGGGGTCACTGGAGGTCATCAAAGGTCAAAACTTGCCAAATGTCATTATATTTCTCAGAAAACATGCATTTATCTCAGGAACTATGATAGCTAGAAAAACGAATGGCAAAGCAATCGATAGCTTTTTAACTCTTCTTATGAAAAGGTCATCATCAAAATTGACCTCAGGTCAACGGTTTAGCCTTTAGAGGGCAAAAACTCCAAAAATAGCTGTTTTTACGAAAAGTGTTTTTCGACAATAACTTTCGACTAAAAAAAGCCACGACATTTCTATTGCCGGAATCGTGTTCCTCTCGCCGAGACGCATCGAATGAACTATAATTTGACCTTGAAAGGTGAACTTGAAAATTTGACCTCAGGTCAAGGTCATGACCTGACCGGAAAAGGTCATGTTGCATATCAGTCGATGCGTCTCGGCAAGACAAACACAATGAAGCCATCCCCAGCGTTCTATCTCTTTCCAATCGAGAGTTATTGGCAAAAATCTGTTTGTAGCCTCAAATGACCTCGGATGACCTTTCTAGAGGCTATCAGCAAAAATGACACCTTGGTCATCACGGGTGGTCCAAATCATTGTGATTCTGAAATATTTGGACTTTTCCTATGCGTACACACGGATCTAGAGACATTTTCATTTTTCTCCATTGCCTTATAATGGTAAGGTCACGACACTGACCTGACCTTAGGTCACAGATATAAAAAATCCGAGATATACAAATTGTAGGCGTCTATAACATCATGCAATCCACCAAGTTTGAAACCTTTCTGACAAACACTGCAGGCTGGACATGATCGCAAACTTTTTTTTAGGCTTGGTCAGTTAACTTGACCTGGTGACCTGACCTGACATGACCTGGGGTCAAAAATGTAACAGCCTCGCGGCGCCCATAGATAATACATGGGACCTTTTCTTTTCAGACCTATCGTGTCTAAACCAAGCCATTTAGTGCAAGGATACGACTGGTTTGAGATTCAGTAGTCTTTTGGCTATAAGTCGGCATAAGAAACGTATTTTTATCGGCAAAATTCGCAAAGTACCAGGTGGTTTTCCGATACCCTGCACGCCTCCTAACCGGCCCCGGCGGCAGACCGGAGGAGTCAGTAGCGCTCCATTCACGTCTTTTGGCGATAGCTCAAAACACCTTACAGCTAGAGGGCTGCTATTTGGCACACCTTATCTTTGCTTCCATACGCATCTTCGGAAACCAATTGCATTTCCGTCTCAGGTCAGATCACTGACCTATGACGTTACACGTGAACCTCTGCAATAGTCCCAAAATACCGAAACTTCGCAATGCCCTCGGTGCCAGATGAGCTATCACAGCGAGATGGTACTTACAGGACCTAGTATCCTCTAGGAGCCTCAAAACTTGTATATCTCGGATTTCTCCTAGAGGTCACATGAGGTCAGGCCGATCGCGTGACGTCACCATTACAAGTCAATGGGGAAAATACGGAAACTAATTTTGACGCCGAGAATGATCTAAGTCTAGCTCAAGCACATGGAATCGCAATTTCATGCAATTCTTGCAATGTCCAATGCTTCACTTTTGCATCTTTAACCTAGCGTGACGTCATTTATGACGTCACAAAGGTCACAAGTTTTTTCGTCAATAACTCCTGATAAAATTGAACTGGCAAGTCGGAAAAGTCGCCAATAGACTCGGGAAGACCTACCGAATCGAATGATATACGATATAACCTCCTCCGACCAAGTTCGTGACCTGAGTGCCTCTGACCTGGCTTTGACCCGATGTGAACACCTTATGTTGACCCCATCCAAACAAAAGTGAACCATTTTGACGCACCGGAGCATGACAAACATGATGGTACTAAAATCGCGACTCTGCGCCGTTTTTTGGCAATGCTATTTCTCAAAACCCGAAATCGTATTTTGGCCCTCGGGGCACTTGACCTGACCCTCAGAGGCCACCAGTTGACCTGAGACTTTTTAACCGTGCATCAATCGCTGCGTCCCCGGTCCCGTAACGGCATACATGCTTGTTTTTCCCGCGAGGCTAGCTCAATTAGGGCGAGGGAGTCGTACCCGCCCACTCTCGTGGCTGGGGGGTAGGTATGTAAAAAAACTAAAAAGTCTGGTGATGATTGATGCAAGATTCTTACAGATAATGGCAGATGAAGGTAGGGCATCAGTTATAAAAGATAAGGGAAACAAATTTGCAGCCCTCAGTAGCATTGATTTATGCATTAAGGGTTATTGAACCATAGGCGGCGGAACGGGGAGGGCACCGGGGCACCGTGCCCCCTTTAATTTTGGCATTTTAACATTAGCCCTATGGGCGTTGCATGGAAAGAATCGGACCGAAAGTCGGCAGTGCCCCCCCCCCCCCCTTAAAGAAACTATCCCACCTTCTAAAATGTTGTTAAAACCAGTTAAATTGTGTCCGACTTTATAGATTGGATGACGAGGAACACGGTTCTGGCATTTATTTTTCATTAAACATCTTAGGCTTCCCATATTCCAAACACAAACTTTCAAATATGTGACGTCACAGCCCAAAATTACCTCCTTCCCCAAACAAAACAAAATGAAGGTGTTCCGCCGGTACTGTATATAACAACTGTAAGCTGCAGGCTCAGCTCTTCAGTTTCTACCTATGCCTGCAAACACAATAAACTCAATGGAAGAGTAATAATTGTAGATTAATTGCATTTTATTGATGCTATTCAAGTATCAATGGTAACTATGTCACCGATGATTCAATATTATTTGCACGGCATCATTTACCACCACAGTCTAAATATTTAGCATCTAAAATAATGCAGTAAAATAAGCTGCGCCACGTCTGTCGACAAAATCTGGTGCCAACTCAAGGTCAAACGGAAAATGTGGTCACGTGACTAATGTCCGGCAGCTGGAAAATACATTCCTGCCCGGGGCTGGGAAAATTTATTGGTGTCACCGAGTTTTTTAATTGAAAGTACCGAGGGCCGGTAGGCCCGAGGTACTTTCGATTAAAATACGAGGTGACACCAATAAATTTTCCCAGCTCAGGGCAGGAAGCTATTTCCCATACATGCGTACCATTATAGGGAGCGTTGCAAATGTTATGGAGGAACCAAATCGCCCCAATTTCAACCTTGTTGAGTCTTTCGTGGCTATAGTTTGTTGCGAAATAGCGTCAAAGTTTAAATTTTATATGGTGATGTTTCACTTTATTCATGACAAATAATAAAACCCTTGCATCAAACACAATGTAGGTAGGTATATCATGTAAGCCAATCAAATAAAATGGACGATAGATAAAATGAATTTATAAGGCGCAAAATGATGCTCTTCAACTTTATGATGTGACGCCATTCACAATGACGTCATATATTTGAAAGGTGCAGGAAAACGTCGAGGGGTGCAGGAAAACGTCCAAAGGTGCAGGAAAACATATTTTCCTGCATGTCTCGGAACCAATCAGCATTGACTTCTCGTATGTTTCAAAAGTGCAGTATAATGCACGTGCCATTTTAATGCCTGGCTTTCTCGATTTAAGCGTGCAATGTTGCATGTATGGGAAAGACATACGCTCGCTTCGCTCGCTCCGTAATAAGCTTAGGTAGTCCAACACTGGCTGAGTAGATATAAACGTTTTCTCGGCGTTAACCCGCGCATGACTGGGGTGGGGCTCCCCCTCATGTTTTTCAGCAATATCTTCTAAACCGTTTGACGGATCAACACGATATTTGCGGTACCCTCAGAGGCATCAATTTGACACCTTGTGTTGAAATTTCAACTTTCTAGCTACCATAGTCTAGCCGAAAATGACGTCCGAGTGACGTCATGTCGGCCGATTTTCATGCAAAATACTGAATTACGGCAAACGCTCTCAAGAGCTCAGTTTTAAAGCTAGATCCATTTTCTTTGCATGGGTGGACTGCAGATACACGTAGCTATCGAACTGCTATCTCGAATTTTCGAAATTTTGTAAATTTTAAAAAAAAATATTTATTTACAATTACAAAAAAATATTTTTGAGTTGACTGTTCGCAAAAACCGGAATATATGTGATAGAACACACACCGATAAACTACATTTGCAAGTTTAAGCCCAATATCTTCAAAAATAGCCTAGTTATTTGCATTATTGTCAAAATTTTACAATTTTATGTTTTCAAATCCATTTTTCAGTACGTTTTTGACGTCGTACAGCAATATAAATGGCTTGGTCGTGTTCCTGAGCTCAAACTGCATCGGATAGGCACCTTTTTTGTTGACAAATTTCATTTTCAAAATTTGACCTTTTCTGACCTGAAAGTGACCTGACCTCCGGTAAATTCAGCTGACAATGACCTCAAATGACACAGACGACACTATTTTCGAAATCTACGAGTAAAATGGACCATAAAACATGCGTCACGTGACCGATACATGATATACAATTTTCGTGACCTAGGATGACCTGGCCTTGACCTTTAAAATTCGAAGTCTAAGTTCGGCACCCTCAGGGTATCTAAGGCATCCGTCAAGGAGTGCGTAAAGCAAAAATGAGCCTGATTGGCCCGGCGATCCGGCGGTCAGAGCCTAAATTGTGAACTAACAAAAATGTCGATAATTTTTACTTTGACCTGACCTGTGACGTCATCGGTGACCTCGGTCAATGAAAATACGTTTCGCTCGACAGTTTTTCCAGGGCTATCAGACGCCGTTTGAATTTTGACGATCGGCCCAGTAGTTTCGGAGATAGGAGGGGGGCTCTGGAGAGCCCCCCAGTCACTCGAGTTATGGAAAATACCCCAGTCATGCGCGGGTTAAAGGACCCGTAAATATAGCACCGATTTGGTACTCGTGAAATACTCAGATTTTTAGGGTAAATATTTCTCTGAGTGTAACTTCATGCAATCCACCAAATTTACCTCTCTTACAAACACTGCAGGCTGGACATGATTGCAAACTTTTTTAGGCTTGGTTAGGCTTGGTTGGTTGGTTAGTGACCTGGTGACCTGACCTGACATGGCCTGGGATGAAAAATTTAACACGTTCAAAATTGATGTACATTGATGTACGCCGCGGTTTTTATCCACACTAAAAAAAAAAACGCGACAGGGTGGTAACATATGCCCCCCTCCCCCCACTGAGGGGCGAAGGTTAAATTGGTTACCGACATATTTTGGTGAGGAAAATCACTGTCGTAGTCGTACAATCAAAACATACCACAAAGGATCAGAACTATAGCAGCATTATTAAGAAAAAGTGTATTGCATTGATCACCGGCATGTTCGTAAAATAAAATACATCACGAATATAAATATGACAACTAATAAGGCCGGGTTCCCACTACGACTGTTCAACATCGTAAATTGCAAGAACGGGAGCAAATGGACGAGATCGTTGATCTAGAGACTTTTCTAAAAAAGTAGAACACTTCCCTAGATTTGGTATACGGGGCAAGATGGGGAAACATCGTGAGACATCGGCAAACGGCTTGGACAAAGCTAGTTGATAGGAGCGATGATGAAGGGATCGGCACAGTAAGCTATTGTAAACAAATCAGAATATAAGTATTTGGCGTGGTAAAAGATCCCATGCAACTGAATGAATGATGAAATTAGAGGCCTGTACACATTCAGCTGTTGTGCTGTTGTCAGCTGAAATAGGCTCCACCCACCGCTTCTGGCTGACGGAAGTGTATACATTTGGCTGATGAGAAATGTCAGCACTGGTTGACTGTTTACAAATATGGCGTTGTAAACAAATATTTCGTCTCATCTTCATGTTCTTTATTAATACAATACTTAGGCAGTTAGATATATTATCAAAATATTTACTGACAATGTGCGAAAGTAATAAGTATTTTTCTTGTATCGACAATTAATTATGAAACCAAATATATGTGAATAGCGCCAACATGGTGTCCAAATTTCATTTATCTGCAGTGCTCAATAAAAATCTGGCACGTGATTTGCTTTCATGCGCCACTACCAGTGTCTAAATGCGTCATTTATGGCTTTTGCTGACGGCTCGGCATCTCTGCACTTGCTTTCTCGTAGCAGCACAGCCCGTCAGCCCATGCTGCCGGCAGCAGAGAGGTGACGTCATGTTGCATGTGCAACATAACGTCATCAATTTTTCAGCCAATAGTGTGAGTGATTCTCGGCTGACAACAGCACAGCAGCTGAATGTGTACAGGCCTTAGAAAACCTTTTAAATTTATTTGCGTGTTTTAATAGGTACGCGAGCATTGAAAAATATTTCAACAATGCCAGCGAAAAGAATTCACAGCTGTGATAACGACAATCTATTGACTTTTGAAGAGAAAATGTGTGCAGTTGATATAACTCATTGTGGTTTTGCTGTGAATGGAAGCTGTAACCGATAAATTGCAAGTTCCGATGATTTCTTAACAGCTAGTTTATTATCGCAATCCTCGATAAAACATTTAGCAATTTGAAGCAGGGTGCAATGCAACTGAATTTGCCAACACAGGTTCCGCGATTTAGGTATACGAGTACAAGTATACGAAGCCGGCATTCAGCTTACAGCAGTGTCACCTCATGTTACCATCGTCATGTGACTACACCATCTCGTCAGGCGATGCTAGAATTGCTAAATGCAATTATAATATCAACTGAACAGACGAGAAACACTTGTTCAGCAAGGAAACTGACGCCGTGTGCTCAATGAAGATAAGCGAGTGTATTCGAGCACAACGGTTCACAGCAGATGGTGGCATGGCAACCGTCGACGTTTGTCTGACAGACATGCAGTGTGGCGTGGCATCACAATGCAGCGGTCTTCCGGAGGAGAGCTTGGTCTAAGCCCTCGGTGACGATCCGACGGCGGAAGCTGTGTGTGTTGAACGAGGAGTCGCCCGCCACTTGTCATAAGTGAGCGACGACGCCGGTGGCCACGATTGTCGGAAACTCTGCCTTTAGTTTCAGAAGAGCAAGTGCTGCTACGGCTATGTATCACTGTTAGATGATGTAAATAAACGTTTGTTATTTGCGCCGCATTTGCAGTGGCATGAAATTATTTGTAGGATTCTTATTTCCGGGCGCTATTGGTAGGTAAATGAATAAATTGCACTAGAACTACGGTAAACCTGCCGAAAAGTTAAGTTATTCATTGCCACTTAGCGCTCGCCTACATCTATGTATATAATTAGAGTTATGTAGCTTTTATCCGCAAAAATGCACCACCTTTCATGCCTTGCTGCTTGTCTTCTCACTTTGAATGTCAAGAAACTTCCCAAAAAGGGCTTCCTGTTCTGTGCACTACCTAAAAATGCTTATTAGTATCATTTAATATCTGCACAAACCTTCAAGAACGTTCAAAAAGTTGAACACTGTTCAACTTTTTGGCGACCTCACCAACCAACCAACATGGGGAGCAAACATGACCTTACAAATGCCTGCACCCGAAAACACGTGTCAAATACCCGGTTCCCACCACCACCGGTAGAGATCGTAAAAATGCATGCTTTGATTTTCCCGATCTTGCCGGTTTTCTCCCGTTATTTTACTTTACGATGTTGAACGGTCGTAGTGGGAACGCAGCCTAAGTCGGACCAGGACACCCATAACAAATAATTATGAACGCACGTGGCAAAAAAAGAGAGATGAATTTGCCCTTCGCAATTGTTAACTTGAAATAAAACTTCACACAAATATGTAACTGATGTTTGTGCATCAAAAGAGCATAAACCTACCCGCTTTGTCCTCGACAGATAATGGGACCATCCTGGCGGGCCCAGCCAAACAGCGCGCCCGCCTACGAGTAGGGATTGGGAATACCGGCGGCCGTAAAAGTGGCCGACAGATACCACAATGTTTCTCACGCCACCTGCGCTGAAAAGTAACAGCTATTTAATCGTGAAATGTAGCCATCCAAGCATGCTGCACTACACCAGCACCACCGCACAGTTAGCAGATAGGTACGGACCACAGGTCCTGGTTTCTTGTCTCTTCCGAGTATGGGGTCTCCGGACCGGTTACCAGCGCCACCATCTCCGCGCGGTAGCTGAAGCACAGCTGTCCGGCCGGGGCCCACAGTTCCTTGATCTCTTCGTCCGGCCAGACCAGCCCGCCCTGCACCTGGAGACTCCGCCATCCGTAGATCCGTCCGTCCAAAGCGCAGACGGCACACAGTGGCAGGGACGCGAGGTGCAGCGTAGCCGCTCCGCCGCCGTGGCGCCGACCCGGATGGGGCACATGTCCAACCGGAAGGTGACGCCAGCCGTCTCTTGCCACGGCAGGGCGTATTTTAACATGTTAACTGGGTCGGCAATTGCCGACCCAGTCACGGAGAATGCCGACCCAGTGACAGCCGCTTGCCGACCCAGTTGCCGCCCCCTCTAGGATGCAGCACGCACATGCAGGCTAGGTGCCGTCATTCATAGTGAGGCTGCTGCCCTCCGAAATGATAATGCCGCCTCTTAAAGTGAAGCAGCCGTCTATAGAAAGTGATGATCCCGCAACTCAATGTGACAGTGCCGCCCCTGAATCTGTTAGTAGCCCCACTCAATGACCAAATGGTGCCGCCCTTCTAAGCATCTGTGGAGCCCCGCAATGTGATGATACCGCCCCTCAAGAAGATGATGCCGCCCCTTTCAGTATCGGTGGCGCCCCTCAATGTGATGGTGCCGCCCTCAAAGTGCCGGTGGCGCCCCTGAATTGATGGTGCTGCCCGCCAACGAGTCGGTGGCGCCCCTCAAAATGATGCTGCCGCCCCTTAAAGTGTTGGCGCCGCCCCTTACAGTGTCAGTGACGCCTTTCGAAGTGTCTGAGGAACCCACCAATATAATGGTGCCGCCCCTCTAGGTATCCACATAGCCCCTCATTGTGATGGAGCCGCCCCTCAAGCAGACGATGCCGCCCATCAAGAAGATGATGCCGCCCCTGAATGTGATGGTGCTGCCCGCCAACGAGTCGGTGGCGCCCCTCAAAATGATGCTGCCGCCCCTTAAAGTGTTAGTGCCGCCCCTCATAGTGTCAGTGACGCTCTTCGGAGTGTCAGAGGAACCCACCAATATAATGGTGCCGCCCCTCTAGGTATCCACATCGCCTCTCATTGTGATGGAGCTGCCCCTCAAGCAGATGATGCCGCCCCTCAAGAAGATGATGCCGCCCCTTTCAGCATCGGTGGCGCCCCTCAATGTGATGGTGCCTCCCTCAAAGTGCCAGTGACGCCCCTAAATGTGATGGTGTCTCCTGTCAACGAGTCGGTGGCGGCCTTCAAAATGATGCTGCCGCCCCTAAAAGTGCTGGTGCCGCCCCTTACAGTGTCAGTGGCGCCCTTCAAAGTTTTGGAGGAACTCATCAATACAATGTTGCCGCCCTCTAACTTTCTGTAGCGTCCCTCCATATACATAATGGTGCCGCTTCTCAAACCATCCGTGGCGCCCCTCAAAGTGATGGTGCCGCCCCTTACAGTGTCGGTGGTGTCTCCTCAAAAGTCAAGGTGCCGCCTCTCAAAGAAATGCTGGTGTCCCTCGAAGTGTCGGAGGCGCTCCTCAATGTCATGTTGCCGCCCCTCAAACCTTCCGTAACGCCCCTCAACGTCATGGTGCCGCCCCCCCCCATGTGCTCACGGCGCCCTTAAATGTCTTAGAAGCGCCGGTCAAAGTGATGACTGTGCTCCTGGCAGTGTCGGTGGCGTCCCGAACAGTATCGGTGGTGCCCCTCAAAGTGATGATGTCACCCTCAAACAAACGGTGGCGCCCTTCGAAGTATCGGAGTCCCTAAATATCATACCTATTGCCGCCCATTAACGATCTGTAGCGCCCCTCCATATGATGGAGCCGCCCCTTAAAGTATCCGCGGCGGTCCTTAAAGTTACAGTGCCGCCCTTACAATGGGGTGGCGTCCTCAAAATAAAAGTGATGTTGCCCCCCCCCCCGAGTAATGTTGGCGTCTCTTCTAAGTATCGGAGGCGCTCCTCATTGTCAGTTTGCCCCACATCACTGCGCACATGGCGCCCTTCAATGTAATGGTGCCACCCCCATCGCTCAAAGAGATAATTGCGCTTCTCACAGTGTCGGTGGTGCCCCTTAAAGTGGTTTAAGTGCCCTAAAAAAGTTGGTGGCGCGCCTCAAAATGATGCTGTCGTCCCTTAGCATATCTGCAGCGCCTCCAAAATGATAGTGCCTTCCCTTAACCGGCGCCGGGCTGAGGTTTGAACCCCCCTCCCGACCCCTATAACTTGGCTACTGGGCCACGTAGCGACACGCGGTAAGCGGCATTCGAAAGAGTGTCAAAAACTACTTGGGTTAGTTGGTTAACCGTACTTTGGTTAGGTCAAGTCAAATGTCAAATATCAGGTGATCAGAGGTCATCAAAGGTGAAATGTTGTCTGTTTCAACATTTATTGACAAACTGGCGATAACTCGGGGAAGAATAGAACTACAGCACCGCGAAAAAAGCGCATTCGATTGCTCTTCAACGTTCCTATAAAGTCCTCAGACTTGACCTAACATCAACGGCTTAACCTCCAGAGCACAACTAGTTTAACCCGTGCCGGGCCGGGGAGGGTTGGAGTGGACAGTGGACCCCCCTCCGCCCCTCTACTGAGCTGTTTTAATGAAGAACCTTTTTACTGTAATAATTATTGACTCACGAAAGTTATGACATTGTGTTTTCAGTACTGTGCTCCTCTCGTCGAGATGCGTCGAATGAACTATAATTTGACATTCAAATGTCATTTGGGAAATTTGAGCTCATGTCCAGGTCATGACCTGACTGGTAAAGGTCACGTTGCATATCAGTCGATTTGTATCGTCAAACTGATATCATCTAAGGTGTTTTCATCGCTCAGGCATGTCGCATGTCTCTATCAGAAGTTATTGAAAAAACTGATGGAGGCCTTCCATGACCTGACATGACCTCAAGGACATAACGAGGGGTCGTGGGTGGCAATTTTCCGATTAAGTGTTTCATTTTTAATTGTTTTATGGTGTTTAAATTCGTTAACTTTGACATTTGTCTACCTAAAAAAAGAGGCATGCATGCCCTGATTTTCTCCCATTTCCTTATACCTAATGGAAGGGTCGCAAAATTGTCCTTACCTTTGGTCAAAGACATAGCAATTTCGAGACTTACATTTTATATATACAGTTACACACTGTTTGTCTTATCAATCGCTGAAGTTATAAAGGGATCGTTCAGTCGGTGTATCTATGGTGAGCATTTGCCTGTTCCGTAGCTCAGTTGGTAGAGCACCGGATTCCCGCATTGTCTTCGCTTGCGTTTTGTCCGCCGGCCGATCCGGAGAGAAAGTTACCGAGTGAAGGTCATTCAAATTTCAAAAACTCAATGAAAATGTCACTGGGGTCACGAAAATATTTGAGTAGGTAGGTATACCATTCATTTTCCCATACATGCAACATTGCACGTTTAAATCGAGAAAGCCAGGCATTAAAATGGCACGTGCATTAGGTATACTACACTTTTGAAACATACAAGAAGTCAATGCTGATTGGTTTCCGAGACATGCAGGAAAATGTGTTTTCCTGCACCTCTCGACGTTTTCCTGCACCCCTCGACGTTTTCCTGCACCTCTCAAATATATGACGTCATTATGAATGACGTCACATCATAAAGTTGAAGAACATCACTTTGCTCCTTATAACTTCATTTTATCTATCGTCCATTTTATTTGATTGGCTTATGATATACCTACCTACATTGTGTTTGATGCAAGGATTTTATTATTTGTCATGAATAAAGTGAAACATCACGATATAAAACTTAAATTTTGACGCTAATTCGCAACAAACATAGCCACGAAGACTAAACAAGGTTGAAATTGGGGCGTTTTGGTTCCTCCACAACATTTGCAACGGCCCGTACGCATGTATGGGAAATAGCTTCCTGCCCTGAGCTGCGAAAATTTAATTGTGTCACCTCGTATTTTAATCGAAAGTACCTCGGGCCTACCGGCCCTCGGTACTTTCAATTAAAAACCTCGGTGACACAATTAAATTTTCCCAGCCCCGGGCAGAAATGTATTAACTTGGGGGGGGGGGGATGAACGTATCGTTACAAATCAATACGCTATTCATTACGCGAGTAACTAATGAATAAAAAATGTATGACTTCATCCTTACTCCACCCGCTCTCCCTCTCCATAAAAAGAGAGTTAATTGTGTTGCATTTTATTTAGATGCAGAAAAATAGAGGCGTCAAAGGATATGGCCGAATATCAACGACCCTTGCTGTGTAAGCAATGGGGCTTGCAATGGGGTATGACAAGTGGGGGTAATGGCCCCGTCCAGCGCCCATAAAGTGGGCACCACTCGTGCGACCTGCCGACCACTGTTCTAGAGCCATAAAACACCGTGAATGTTTTAAGCTTGACGATACGGATCGACTGGTATGCAACATGTTTTATTTATGGTGAGTTCATGAACTTGACCTCAGGTAAAATTTTTAAATTAATTTTTGTAAAGTCAAATTATAGTTCATTTGTCGCATTATGACACGAGAAATACTAGTTATATCCCGGAAAAATAGACGTAATACCGCTGAGCTTAGGTAGGTTGAATCTGAAATCATTACTTAGAAAGAGTTATAAAAGAACCGTCGAACGTGTCTTTTTTGTCATTAAATATCAGTAGGTATGGCGCCCCCCTCAGATGCCAAGTGCCGCCCCTATGAGTGCAAAATGCCGCCCCTAAATGTGATTGCCGACCCAGTGAAAATCCCTTAAAATACGCCCTGTGCCACGGTGGTTTCGAGGGGGAGCATCGGCTCCACTGCCGGCGCGATTCCGGCGGCCTCGCAATCTCCAGTCTCGGACCGAAAACAGGCGCGCCGACGCAAAGGCCTCGGCGCTCGCGCGCAGGGGGTCCCTCACCCTGGTGGCAGAGACAGTGCGGGTGCGTATTATTTAGGCCAGGGTGTCTGAATACCCCCCCCCCTTCTTACTCGGCTCCTGGGCCACGTAGCGACACGCGGTAAGGGGCAATCGAAAGAACGTCCAAAATAAAGACGAAAACACGTCGGTCATTTTTGGGTCAGGTCAAAGGTCAGGTCACCAGAGGTCACCAAAGGTAAAATGTTGACTATTTCAACATTTTGGAAACTGCCAACAGCTATCTCGGGAACCGATAGAGCTACAGCGCCGCAGAAAAGCGCATTCGATAGCTCTTTTACAGACCTTTCTGAATAATGCTCTCAGATTTGACCTCAGGTCGACGGTTTAGCCTCCAGAGGGCAAAAACTCCAAAGATAGCCGTTTTTACGAAAAACGTTTTTTTCGGCAATAACTTTTGACACAAAAGCGTCATGACATTATTTTTGCCAGCATCGTGTTCCTCTCGTCGAGACGCGTCGAATGAACAATAATTTGACCTTAAAAGGTCAACTTGAAAATTTGACCTCAGGTCCAGGTCATGACCTGACCGGAAAAGGTCATGTTGCATATCAGTCGATCCGCAACGTCAAGCCGAACACATCAAAGGCGTTATCAGGGCTCTAGCACGCCTATATCAGAAGTTATTAGCGAAAAGCTGTTAGATTCTGTTCGTGACCTGAGATGACATCGGGGACATAACGAGGGGTCACAGTTGCCATTTTTCGGTTCAGTGTGTCAATTTTACCTAAATCTCGCTGTTTGAGAGTGTCTAGAATAGCGTTCGTGCAAAACAAACGCTTTTCAATTTTCTCCCATTGACTTACCAGTATAACGCCTTTTGGGGCGACTAACGGAGCGAGCGAGAGGGTGAGCCTTGCACGTGCGAAATTTCGACGAGGTACCTCCAGGCTCCAGCTGACTTGTGCACGGCACCCTACTGACCGGTCTCTAGCGATGTGCCAAATTTGAGCACAATCGGCCCAGCCGTTCTCGAGATCTGGAAGCGGCACCCTGCACGTGCGCACGTTCAAAATGGGTCCCAACTGAGTTTTGCACGGCACCCTACTAACCGGTCCCTAACCATGTGCCAAATTTGAGCGCAATCGGTCCAGCCGTTCTCGAGATCTGGAATCGACCCCTGCACGTGCGCACGTGCAGCAGCACCTCAATTCTGGCACATGGATATGCATTGCCTAGTGGGTGCCTACCTACATACCAACTTTCAGCGCAATCGGCCAAGTAGTTACCGAGATATTGCAACAATTACAAAAGTGACACCTCTTCGTTTTGCATGTGGCACGTGCATAAGGGGTCACCCACATGCATCGGCAATAATCCAATACTTGGTAGAAGGAATGAAGCTACCCTACAAAAATTACCGCGTGTAAATCGGTCAAGTGGTTGCTGAGATATAAGCGTCGCAGAATCGTGACCACGGCCGGCCGGCTGGCCGGCCGGCCGCTCATACTCAGAAATTTCCGTTAATCTAAGGAAAGACTACGCTCGCTTCGCTCGCTCCGTAATAATGGAGAGGCCGCAAAATTGACCTGACCTTAGGTCATCGATATCAAAATTTCGAGGTTTACATTTTATAGATAATTTTGCTATAATCAATCGCTGAAAGTTTCAAGGCAATTAATCAGTCGCTGTAGCTATGACGAGCATTCTTATTTTTTTCTGAGGTGAGGTCACTTGGCGTGACCTGGTGACCTGACCTAAGGCGACCTGGGCCTGAAATTTTCACAACATGTGCGGAAAAGATGCACCAACGGAAAAGATGCATGGAAAAGTGCCAAAATAGACGGGCGCGGAGATCTGCAAAAAAACGCAGGGCCGGGGGTGTTCAAACACCCCCCGGCCCGGCGCGGGTTACAAACTCGTGTTGTGCATGTGTGCATTAAGTGTACAAAATGATAAAAGTGGGGATAAAGTGGCAAAAAATTGAGCCCACAAAAAAAAGAAGAAAAAAGGAAAAAAGACCTGTTGTTCGTGTTTCTAACGTTGCGCATTCCGAGAACACCGTCGCTGAACTCAAATGGACCCATTTGAAAGTGTTCTTCGCCGTCAACAAGACATACAACTCGGCCGAAATCGCCAACGGCGGCAGGCCAGAGGAAATATAACTGAACTGAACTCACTGGCGGATCCAGGGGGCCACGGGGGCCATGCCCCCCCCCCCCCCCAAAGGCCTAAAGTGGCCTGTTTGCCCCCCCCCCCCAAAAAAACGTCAGAAAAATTGCTAAGAAAATATACCTTGATGGAGGTTTTAAGCCACTTGGTTAAGTAAAGCTTTTCACAGCATAATATGGAAGCAATATGGTAGCAGTGAGGGTCAGTCAAAAGTTGCGCGAGCGGAGTCGACCTTCAAAAAAAGACTGTTGTTGGCACGTGTTTATGGGCGCGGCAGCTGGTAGTTGGCGGTGTTTCGCGTGGTGTGGCATCACTGGCGGATCCGGGGGGGGGGGGGGGGGGCACGGGAGCCTGAGGTGCGCCTGATAGGCCCGTGGTGCCCTTGCTAGGCCTGTGGTGCCCCTGGACCCTGGCAGGCCTGTGGTGCCTCTGGCGGGCCTAGGGTGCCCCTGCTAGGCTGCTGATGCCCCTGGGACCTGACAGGACTGTGGTGCCCCTGACAAGCCTAAAGTGCCCCCAACAGGCCCGTGATGCCCCCGACAGGCCCAAGGTGCCTCTGCGTGATGCCGTGATGCCTGCGAGGCCGGTGGTGCCCCTGCGAGGCTGGTGGAGCCCCTGACAGGCCCATGGTGCCCCTGCGAGGCCGGTGGTGCCCCTGCTAGACCGGTGGTGCCCCTGGCAGGCCTGTGGTGCCCCTGCTAGGCCGCTGGTGCCCCTGGGCCCTGACAGGACTGTGGTGCCCCTGACAGGCCCAAGGTGCCCCTGCAAGGCCGGTGGTGCCCCTGTAAGGCCTGTGGTACCCCTGCTGGGCCTCTGGTGCCCCTGACAGGCCCATGGTGCCCCTGCGAGGCCGGCGGCGCCCCTGGCAGGTCTCTGGTGTCCCTGACAGACCTGGGATGCTCCTGACAAGCCTGTGGGGCCCCTCACAGGCCCGTGGTGCCCTTGCTAGGCCTGTGGTGCCCCTGGCGGACTGGTGGTGCCCCTGCTAGGCCGGTGGTGCCCCTGACAGGCCTGTGGTGCCCCGGGCACCAAGGGGGGTCATGACCCATGTGGCCCCCTTGGATCTGCCACTGATACATAATATATTTATTTGTAAAGGCGTTATGGCTTATGCAATATGCAATTGCAGGCACTTGGTATCCCTCACTTATCCCTCATTGGGGGCTCTGGCGGGCTCCTGAGGGCCCACGTCTATCTCCGGGAGCCCTAGACAGGCTCCTTTGGGTCCTTTCAGTCCACTATAGCATAAGAAGTCTCCATGCGAGTCCTATACATCTGAGGGCGTACCCTGACGTCTGAGGTACCCAACTGCAGCTCCAATGGTCTCTTACACTGGCGGATCCAGGGAGGGGGCATTTAGGGCCATGCCCCTTCCCAGAGGCCTAAAGTGGCCCGTTTGCCCCCTCCCCCAAACGATAATAAAACATAGTTCAATCAGTGCGTAGCCCAGGAGCCGAGTTAGACAGGGGGTGTTTTACCACCTCCCGGCCCGCAAAGGGAAAAGGGACCCAAGCACTGACTCGAAGCGGGTTAACTGGTCGACAAAAGCAATGGTAAGTGTTTACAAAGTAATATAAAGGCATGGGTCGGGTGGGCTACCATTTATATATTTTTTTAGTTAAAAAAAATCATTGTGTCAGGGCTGTGACGAAAAATAAGTGGCCTAAATCCGATGAGAAAACAGGATTTGGGGGTACCCTAGGTTTGGCTCCTGCATGAGTTGCCCCCCCCCCCCCAAACGCAAGCCTGGATCCGCCAGTGACTGAACTGACCTGTGGAAGTCAACAAATGACCTAGGTCCTTAAAATTGGAGTCATTTGTTTCCTTTCGTCACGGGCAAAACGCTCGTTTCTTCCGCGAAGCTCTAGCTCGATCAGGGGCCAAACGGCAGGGGGGGGGGTCAACTGAGCCCCCTTTTACGATCGAGGCTGGCAAAACACCAACACAGGCGAGGGTTTAGAACCTTAGTCAGAAACTTCCACACCATGTTCCAAAACAACGGCGCTCCGTGCCGCTGTTTTGTTGAGATATTTGCGAAACGCCACGAGTGGGAGGGGGGTGTTAACACCAAAATGGAGACCGCGTGCTAAAGATAAAGTCAGGCACTTACCAGTTTTTTCAGGAGATGGTCAGGGACATTGCGGCTGGAGTTGCAGAGCGCCTGCGCCGACGAGTGGGAGAAGATAACCGGTGCCTCGCTCTGTTCGAGTGCACGCCGCATGGCCAGCTCGGAGACGTGCGACAGGTCGACCAGCATGCCGAGTCGATTCATCTCTCGGATCACGGTCTGCAGGTAGGTGCAAATGGCTGACAAGCAGGTGCAAACGGCTGCAGCAACGCACTCCCTACTCTGTCTGCAACCATTTCGGCGCAGCAAAGATGAATTATTTGACATGACAAAAGTACTACTACGCGCTTACAGGGTGTCCTAAAAGTTTCTTTACAGGGTGCGTCAAACGTTTTAATTAATTAATTAATAACTTATTTACGCCCTTCGTTGCGTTTTCGCAACACAAGTAAGCGTCGACGTGATCGAAGCTTGAGAAGTGTGTAATGGCGGCTAACCGATGAGATAAGTTTCAGCGTGTGTAGCATGGCTGTGCGCATGATGCTACCCAGTTACGAGTCTGTGCGGCCGGTAAGTTATTGCCTAGCGCTCCTAGAGGGGGCATCACTCAGCTATATTCAGATGAAATGGCCTCAAATGACACAGGCGACAATGAATTCGAAATCTATGGGCTAAATTGACCACACAATATGTGTCACGTGACCGACTTATGATATAGGATTTCCGTGATCTGTGATGACCTGACCCTGACCTGAAAATCAAAGTACAAGTTTGGTACCCTCAGGGTATCTAAAGCATCTGTTCACGAGTGTGTAAACCAAAAATCAGCCTGATCTGACTTGTAAGACGGCATCCAGAGCCCAAAATGTTAACAAGCCGAACATCGATAATTTTTACTTTGACCTGACCTGTGACGTCATTGGTGATCTCGAGGTCAATGACATTAAGTTTCGTTCGACAGTTTTATCGGGGGCTATCAGATGCCGTTTAAATTTTGACGATCGGCCCAGTAGTTTCGGAGTTAGGAGGGGGGCTATGAATAGCCCCCCCCCCCAGTAAGGCGCGTTATACACAGACCCCAGTGGGGCGCGGGATTAACAGGGGCCACGGACACCATTTTCATATTCAGTCCAAGTTACTAGTAATTCAGTGGTTGGGACTGTGTTTATAATGGCTTTCGTCCAAAAGAGGCGCATTTCAGTTTTCTCCCATTGACTTATCCCTCGCCGGCCGAGTGGGGTTCGCGATAGCTCCAAACACGCTGGGGATAGAGAGCTGAAACTTGGCATACCTGACCTTTGATTCAAGCCGGATCATTTGACACCAATTGCATTTTCGGATCAGGTCAGGTCACTAACCTATGACGTCATAAGTTTCACGGGAGCTTTCACAGGGAAATGAAATTTGCAGGATCTAATATCCATTACGAGTCTCACAGCTTGTATATCTCAGATTTTTCCTAAATGTCATATGAGGTCAGGTCATTTTCGTGACCTTACCATTATAGGTCAATGAGGAAAAATGAAAACTGCTATTCTGGCGCAGGGAAGGATCTCCAACTATCTCAAGCACACAGAATCATGATTTGATGCACTCCTTGCAAGGGTACATGCGTCACTTTTGCAATGTTGAACTTGCGTTACGTCATTTATGACGTCATTAGGGTCATAATAGTATTTTGTCAATAACTCCCTGTCAAATTGCGCTAGCGAGTCGGGAAAACCACCAATGAACTCGGAAAGACCTTCCGAATCGAATGATATGCGCCATGACCTACTTCGCCCAAGTTCGTGACCTGGGGCGCTGACCTGATCGTACCCCCCCCCCCCCCTTGGCCGGCGCGTATGTAGAAAACCAATAGGTCCGGCGAGGGTTATGATGGGGAGGTCGCAAAATTGACCTGACCTTAGGTCATCGATATCAAAGTTCTGAGACATTCATTTTGTACATACTATGGCTCTGAGCAATCGCTGAAAGCTTTAAAGGAAAAGGGCCACCTTTAACATGGGGATTGAAACTGAGATAGCCAGATCTTGTAGCCCGTGTCCGAAAACCTACCTGTTTACCTCCTTACGGCCGATTTCGGCCTCCATTCGTAGTTATCGGCAATTTTAAAAGAAAATACGCCAGGAATGCGTCCTTATCCAAGGAATGCGTTCTTATCCGACAATACAGCCACCCGCGGCGAGGCTTTGGTTTTTTACCAATCAGCTCCAACCAGCTCAGCTTTAACCAATCAGCTTATCTGACACAATCCGACGAGTCTGTCTTCTGAACGCTGATTGGCTTGAGTGTGACGTCATCGCTATGCCATCATACAGTAGGTGCCGTAGAGAGTATCAACATAGTACCAATATGTTAAATAGTTTTAAATACTTTTTCGCGAATTGTGCACTTCTGGCACCAGTTTTAAAAAGAAAATGAAAAATAATAATGTCAAAATGAAAAACAACGATATCTTCATATTTCACGAAGGTGGCCCTTTTCCTTTAAAGGGACCCTCCCACCTTAACATTAGATTTGAGTTGAGATAGCCAAAATGGGGTCCCTGGCTCACAATTACCGGTTTCGGCACTCACAACATCGAGAAATGCCTTAAATCGGAAATATTGAATTTCAAAATTGCAGCATTTTGATTCAGAGGGGCTAATGCATAGGAATACCCCTCTGAATGTGTGACGTCAGCGCAGATATCTAAAGATTTTTAAATGTTTGACTAAAACGTTTTGTAGCACGCGGTGGTATATGCTGCTTTGCGCGCAACAAATGCCGCACTTTCAAATACAGTCGCTGGGAACAGTGGAGATCCCAAAAAGTAAACAAAAGCAAAAGTCTAATATCTTGAAAACCGATGAATATTTTTCGATGAAATTTGGTAGATAATCGTTTTTGCTCTTTCTGAACCGAGCGACATCACTTTCATGCCAATTCATTAACTTTTTTGAAGGTGGGAGGGTCCCTTTAAAGCGATCGGTCACTCGGTGTAGCAATGGCATATAGTAAAACTTTTTATGAGGTGAGGTCACTTCAAGTGACCTGGTGACCTGACCTTGAACGACATTGGTCTGAAATTTTCACAACATGTGTAGAATTGATGAGTGATAAGGTGTGCCAGAAACGGTGGCACTACGCGCCTCCATTTCTGAGATATTCGCGAAAAACCACAGGGGTAGGGGTGTTCAAACACCCCCCCCCCCCCGGCAGGGCGCGGGTGAATTGGGCGACTGTTCCGTTCGGTGGGTGCCAGCATAGGCGGCCGAACGGGGAGAGCACCGGGGCACCGTGCCCCCCTTTGATTTTGGCATCTTAACATTAGCCGTATGGGCGTTGCATGGAAAGAATGGGACCAAAAGTCGGCAGTGCCCCCCCCCCCTCACCCTTAATTGAAGGCGCTCCGCCGCTACTGGGTGCCAGCCGCTCTTCAGGGGCGCCATCGGACCCTGGGGTCTCGGAATATTCTTGTTTTTAGAGGGCCACCCTTCCTTGGGGAAGGGGGCTCCGGTCCTTTTTGTGGCGCTCTGTGGAACATGGAGGTAACCAGGCACTTCCAAAGAGATATAGTTCGATCCCTGCTTGAATGATGGGTTAAGTGAAGCGCATCTTGTTCATATTGCGACCAGTTTTCCGGGAATTGTGTCGCTTTCAAAGATGTTGTAGCGTTCAGCACTGCCTGCACTGCCTGCCGACAATGTGTCCACTGTCCAGGTTACAACTCACCAGGCCGAACCGAGTGAGGCCCTCAGGGCCGGCTGGTTTGCGAAACCCTGGTATAGGAGCGCACTCCGCCCTGAAACAATGCCAGAAGCTGGTCAGAAATTATACGCCCTGAAACAATGCCAGAAGCTGGTCAGAAATTATATTAGTGCACTCATGTTACATTGTATTCACGTTAACCCACGCCCCGCTGGGGGTCCTGGATTTCCACGCCCTGCTGGGGGGGGGGGGATGTTTAAACACCACCCTTTTAACTCGGCTCCTGGGCCACGTAGCTGTACAGGAAAAGCGGTGTTCGAAAGAGCGTCAAAAATAAGGGATAAATCACAACAGACATTTTTTGGGTCAGGTCAAAGGTCAGGTCACCAGAGGTCAAGGAAGGCCAAAATTCGTCGATTTGTAGGTCAGATGTCGACCATTTTCAACAAATAGACGCACAGCTCGAAAACTAACCCGCGCCCTGCTGGGGGTCCTGGATTTCCACGCCCTGCTGGGGGGGGGGGTGTTTGAACACCCCCCCTTGTAACTCGGCTCCTGGGCCACGTAGCGATACGCAGAAGGCGGCGTTCGAAAGAGCGTCAAAAATAATGACGAAATCACTTCGGTCAATTTTTTGGTCAGGTCAAAGGTCAGGTCACCAGAGGTCATTGAAGGCAAAATTTCGCCGATTTCCAGGTCGAATGTCGAAAATTTCCAAGAAGCCAACGCATAACTCGGGAACCAATAGAGCTACAGCGCCGCGAAAAAGCGCATTCGATAGCCCTATTAACGCCCTTTCTGAGTAATTCTCTCAGATTTGACCTAACGTCAACGGTTTTGCCTGCAGGGGGCAAAAACTGCAAAAATAGCCGATTTTTTCGAAAACAGTTTTTCTGCAATAACTTTTGACCCATGCCTTGTACGAGCTTACTTTTACCGGCATCGTGTTCCTCTCGTCAAGACGCATTGAATGAACTATGACTTGACCTTGAAAGGTCAACTTGAAAATTTGACCTCAGGTCAAGGTCATGACCTGACCGGAAAGGGTCATGTTGCATATCAGTCGATCCGTATCGTCGAGCTGAACACATCTAAGGCGTTTTCATCGCTCTAGCATGCCTCTATCAAAAGTTATTTGCGAAAAACTGTTAGATACCATTCGTGACCTAAGATGACCTCAGGGCATAAACAAGGGTCACGGACACCATTTTCAAGTTCAGTGTGTCTAAACCACTTGTAATTCGGTGTTTGGGAGTGTTTATAATGTCTTCCATCCAAAGGAGGCGCATTTCAATTTTCTCCCATTGACTTATAATGGGGAGGTCGCAAAATTTACCTAACCTTAGGTCATCGATATCAAAATTCTGAGATATACATTTTGTACATGCTATTGCTCTCAGCAATCGCTGAAACTTTCAAAGCGATCGGTCACTCGGTGTAGCTATGACAGACATTGAAAGTTTTTATGAGGTGAGGTCACTTCAAGTGACCTGGTGACCTGACCTTGAATGACCTTGGTCTGAAATTTTCACAACATGTGTAGAATTGATGTATGATAAGGTGTACCAAAAACGGCGGCGCTCCGCGCCGCCGGTTTTTGAGATATTCGCGAAAAACCACAAGGGGGGGTGTTCAAACACCCCCCCCCCAGCAGGGCGCGGGCTAATAAAGCTATAGCGCCGCGGAAAAACGTATTTGATAGCCCTATTAACGCTCTTTCTGATTAGTCCCATCAGATTTGACCTACCGTTGACGGTTTTACCTGCAGGCGGCAAAAACTGCCAAAATAGCCAATTTTTCGGAAACCGTTTTTTTTTTTCTGCAATAACTTTTGACTCAAACCTTGCACGAACTTTCTTTTACCAGCATCGTGTTCCTCTCGTCAAGACGCGTCGAATAGACTATCATTTGACCTTGAAAGGTCAATTGGTCAAGGTCATAATTCCTGACCGGTAAGGGTCAAGTTGCATATCAGTCGATCCGTATCGTCGAGCCAAACACAATTAGGACGTTTTTATCGCTCTAGCATGCCTATCAAAAGTTATTCGAGAAAAACAATCAGATACCATTGGTGACCTGAGGTGACTCAGGGGCATAAGAACGGGATCACCGGTGCCATTTTCATGCTCAGTGTCAGTGTGTCAAAGATACTAGTAATTCAGTGTTTTAGAGTGTTTATAATGAATTCCGTCTAAAAAAGGCGACTTTCAATTTTCTCCCATTGACTTCCTAACGGCGAGGTCGCAAAATTGACCTGATCTTAGGTCATCGATATCAAAACTCCAAGATAAACATTTTACATTACTGCTCTTATGAATCCCTGAAAGTTTCAAAGCGATCGGTCACTCGGTGTAGCTTTGGTAGACATTGAAACTTTTATGTAGTGAGGTCACTTGAACTGACCTGGTGACCTGACCTTAACCCGCGCCCCGCTGGGGGGCAGAATCTGCCACCCTCCCGTTTTTCGCCAATAACTTCCAAACGCGTTACGCTAGCGACGTCAAACTTTCAGTACCTTATCATACATCAATTTGACACGTGCCCTGAAAATTTGAGCGAAATCTGTCGGAAGATTTTTGAGAAATTGACGTTTTAGTGACGTCATGTTCGCCATTTTCGCCTAAAAACGGCAAAATTTCAAACGCCGCTAACATCTTCATATTTAAAGGAATCAAGACGGTAACAAAAAAGTTATACGTGATTCTACTTTGTCTATCAAATGGCTATCTCGGTTTTTTGAAATTTTGGATTTTGGCCCAATTTTTTTCTAAAAAACTGACTTTTTTGGGAAAATAATTATAAAATCCAAAATTTTAAGTGTATCGAAAAAAACCGGAATATATGTCAGAGAAGTGGTCTATGTGCACCTACATACCAATTTTTAGAAGAATCGGTTCAAAAATGTGGGAGTTATTCAAAATTTTATGACGTCACGACACACAAAATTTTTGAAAAATGACTTTTTTGGAAGTTCTAGACCTCGTACGGAAACAAAAATAGCACCATTCGATTTCGCCGTGAAAAACTGCATCAGATAGACACCTTTTTAGGCCTTAACAACCAACTTCAAAATTTGACCTCACTTGACCTGACCTTGACCTGACCTCGACCTGAAATTCATCCAGAGGTGGTCCATATCACTTATTGAGTGTGCCTATTGAATTCTATGAGTAAAATGACCCATATAAACATGTGTCGCACATGCCCTTTTCTATATTTTGTTTTTGGTGACCTGACCTGACCTGACCTGACCTTGACCTTGACCTTTGAATGACATTGTATGCAACGAATATTGTCTTGGTAGTCTAAGAACACGTTTTGGGCAATCAGTCTCAGTCCATTCTTCGGCAACTACGGTGCAAGGCCGATACTGTAGAAACTTGCATTTTGTACCCTTGACCTGACCTTGACCTGACCTCTGACCTACTTAAGCAAAAAAATTTGGGCTCTTAAGATCCGCCTTGTTGAGAGCTTTCGATTGCCGTTTTCCCCGTCTTTCTACGACCATCGGTTCGGAAGTTAGACAGGGGGGGGGGGGGCAGAATCTGCCCCCTCCCAGCAGGGCGCGTATGGCTGAATAGCCCAGCGGGGCGCGGGTTAAGTGACCTGGGTCTGAAATTCTCACAACATATGTAGAAAAGATGAATGAAAAGGTGTGCCAGCGCTTCGCGCCGCTGTTTTTAAGATATTCGCGAAAAACCGCAAGGGAGGGGGGTGTTCAAACTTCTTCAAACACCCCCTTCCCCAGCAGGGAGTGGGTTAACCCGCGCCCTGATGGGGTCTGCCGAGCTACGCGGTCTGATGGGGGGCCATTTTGCCCCCCCCCCCTAAGATCTCGAGAACCACGCAACATAGCGACAAGCGGCAAACGGCGTTGGATAGCCCTAACGGGGAAATACCTTGTGACCCAATTCCATTGACCTCGGTCAAACCGATGACGTCACAGGTCAGGTCAAAGGTCGAATTTTCACCGTTTACAGGCATTTTAAGAAATGCGTTGTAAAATCGAGTAAAATGCATTTCATTGAAAACCATTGATGGGGAAATGTTTGTCAAACACATTTTGTTATTTGAGGTCAGTGATACCAGGTCAGGTCACAGAGGTCAGGTCACTGAGGGTCACAAAATAAAAATGTCATGTGATGCATGTTTTATGGTCCATTTTATATGCCAAATGCGATTATGTGGGACAGGCAGCCCTTGGGGTCAGTTGAGATTATGTTTTGGTGAAGGTCAGGTAAAGTTCAGGTCAAGGTCAGGTTAACCCGCGCCCGGCTGGGGGTCCTGGATTTCCACGCCCTGCTGGGGGGGGGGTGTTTGAACACCCCCCCTTCTAACTCGGCTCCTGGGCCACGTAGCGATACGCGGAAGGCGGCGTTCGAAAGAGCGTCAAAAATAATGAGGAAATCACTTCCGTCAATTTTTTGGTCAGGTCAAAGGTCAGGTCACCAGAGGTCATTGAAGGCAAATTTTCGCCGATTTCCAGGTCGAATGTCGAAAATTTCCAAGAAGCCAACGCATAACTCGGGAACCAATAGAGCTACAGCGCCGCGGAAAAGCGCATTCGATAGCCCTATTAACGCCCTTTCTGAGTATTCCTCTCAGATTTGACCTAACGTCAACGGTTTTGCCTGCAGGGGCAAAAACTGCAAAAATAGCCGATTTTTTCGGAAACAGTTTTTCTGCAATAACTTTTGACCCAAGCATTGTACGAGCTTACTTTTACCGGCATCGTGTTCCTCTCGTCAAGACGCATCGAACGAACTATAATTTGACCTTGAAAGGTCAACTTGAAAATTTGACCTCAGGTCAAGGTCATGACCTGACCGGAAAGGGTCATGTTGCATATCAGTCGATCCGTATCGTCGAGCTGAACACATCTAAGGCGTTTTCATCGCTCTAGCATGCCTCTATCAAAAGTTATTTGCGAAAAACTGTTAGATACCATTCGTGACCTAAGATGACCTCAGGGCATAAACAGGGGTCACAGACACCATTTTCATGTTCAGTGTGTCTAAACCACTTGTAATTCAGTGTTTGGGAGTGTTTATAATGTCTTTCGTCCAAAACAGGCGCATTTCAATTTTCTCCCATTGACTTATAATGGTGAGGTCGCAAAATTGACCTGACCTTAGGTCATCGATATCAAAATTCTGAGATATACATTTTGTACATGCTAATGCTCTTAGCAATCGCTGAAAGTTCAAAGCGATCGGTCACTCGGTGTAGCTATGACAGACATTGAAACTTTTTATGAGGTGAGGTCACTTCGAGTGACCTGGTGACCTGACCTTGAATGACCTTGGTCTGAAATTTTCACAACATGTGTAGAATTGATGTATGATAAGGTGTACTAAAAACGGCGGCGCTCCGCGCCGCCGTTTTTGAGATATTCGCGAAAAACCACAGGGGGGGTGTTCAAACACCCCCCCCCCCCCAGCAGGGCGCGTGTTACGGAATTTAGTGAACGCTTCTCTTGGCAGCGATTCAGCGACTATTTTTAGCAGTGGTTTAGTGTTTCGACGGTCGTCGACGTGGCCTGAGAAATGTGATGTGGTGCGCAGGAATCGTCTGATTCAATATATACGCATTGAAATGGCTTGAGCCACGTGTCTCCAGGTCTGTGTCGGAGATTTTCGGATTTATTTGAGAGTTGAGAGTTGAGTCAAGTTGAATTGTCAACATTTTGGTGCCGAAACTGCCCGGGAATATTTACTGAGTTGTTCTTTCCTGATTTCCAGTCTGATATCGAGTATGGCGGAGATAGAGCGCTTGAAGCGTTCGAGGAACGCCGCCCGAGGGTGGCTGAATCGTGCAGGCGAGTCCCTGAGCGCCGCGCTGACAAGCAAAGATGCAAAGCAAAGTGACGCACAGACAAGCAAAGATGTGGATCTTTTTGAACTGGAAACCATGCTTGCTCTCTTTGATAGGAGGATGTGTAACTTTGAAGCCGCGCAGACGGCTCTTGAGTCGGAACAATCTGAGGAGGACACCCTGTCCGACCAGTCTTCAGGGTCGTTGGACCAGTTTGATCATGTTGAGAGCGAGGGCCATGAAATTGCTGGCAGTCCAAGCAGCACCAGCTTCTGGTGCTGGGATCCGAGGTGAGACCCCCAAGCTACCGAGGTTGGACCTGCCCCGTTTCTCTGGAAAACCCCAAGATTGGCCTGCATTTTGGGAGGCGTTTTGTGTCGCAGTACATGATTCGAAGTTAGCAGATGTCACAAAGCTCACCTATCTGAGAACGTTGCTGGATGGTGAGGCGAAGAGATGCGTGGAGGGGCTCGCATTGAGTAGCGAGAGTTACAAGATAACTTGTGATCTTCTGCAAGAGCGGTTTGGACGCAAGGATTTAATAATATTTCTCATGTGCAAGCTCTCCTCAACCTTGATCCTATTCCTTTGGACAAGCTCCGTGACCTAGTAGATATCCTCCTCATCCACATCAGAAGCCTGGAAGCCCTCGGCATTACAGGAGAGTCCTATGGTGTCCTTCTAAATCCTATCATCCTTTCCCGACTACCCAATGCTGTCCGCCTGGAGTGGGCCCGTGAAGCCGAGGAGAAGGAGGCTGATCTTGATCATCTCATCGGGTCCTGACGAGGGAGGTGGAGCGGCGAGGTCGCTCTGGTGTCTACGTGGGACTGGCTGGTGCTGGAGCATCATCTTCATCTTCACGAGCCAGTGGTGCCGGCGCTTCTTCACGGGCTGGTGGTGCCGGAGTCTCCGCTCGGGCTGGCAGTGCCGGCGGTTCTTCATCTTCGAGAGGTGGGGGCAGCCACCCTGCTGTCACTAGCCGGCGCCCGTCTGTGTACACGGAGGTGCGGGGCACCGGCCCTGGTCTACCCTCTGGGGCAGCTCTGCACTCATCTGAGCTTAAGTGCTCTTTCTGCGGTAAGGGACATGTCTCTGAGAGATGTAGAGTGTTCCAGCGTCTGAATCTCCGTCAGAGATTTCAGAAGCTTCGTGAGTTGTACGCATGCTTCTCATGCCTTGAGGTGGGCCATCGGGCCACTGATTGTGGTAGGATGTGTGATCGTTGTGGAGGTAACCATCACCCATTGTTGTGCATGGGTAAGAGTGTCGGAGTGCCATCCCGTGTAGAGGTAGGTGGTGTGGAGAGGGAGCAGACAGCTGCTCTGCCTCAGTCTGACTCTAGTCAGACTCAGAGTCTCAGTGTGGTGGCTGATGCAGCCCCGGAGGGAGGGCCCCAGGGGGGTGGAGGTGCGTCACTGTCATGTGATGGAGCTAAGAAGTGTTCTGTGCTCCCTGTAGCAAGGGTGCTGGTGCAGGGTCACGGGGGGGAGACTTGTTGAGGCCAACCTTCTGTTGGATTCTGGCTCAGACACTACTTACGTGAGCAGTGCGCTTGTGCGCAAGGTGCAGCCGCGTTGGTGTGGCTCCACGGAGGTGGGGTATGCAGTGTTCGGAGGAGGAAAGGTTCCCAGAGCCACCCGTGACGTGTATGAGCTGAGTGTGAGTGGTTCACATGGTTCTGTATCTGCCCCTCAGAACCTCAGAGCTGTGGCGGTTCCAGCCATATGTGCCCCCCTCGCGCGTCCACTTCTGCCGGCCTCTGTTCTGGATCAGCTTGATGGTGTAGTCCTGGCTGACCCGCTAGAGAGTGAGAGTCTGCACATCGACATTCTGGTCGGTGTTGATCAGTTCTGGCAACTGGTAAGTGGGGAGACGCGAGTACTGCGAGAGGGTATGGTGGCTCAGAGAACTGTGTTCGGCTGGGTGCTGAGCGGTCAGGTGAGTGGCGTAGATGACCACAAGGGTGGATGTCAGCTCCTGTGTCTGGGTGACATACATGAGTCGGCGCTGCGCCGTCTGTGGTCACTGGAGGGAGTAGGTGTGACGGATGTGACCACTGGTGATGAGTCTGATGTGATGACCACGTTCGAGTCCACTGTGGAACGATCAGCTGATGGTCGTTATGTGGTGAAACTGCCATGGAAGGAGAGTGCAGTTGACCTGTTGCAGGATAATCGAGCTAGTGCTGAGAAGCGGCTGACTGGTCTGGGACGTAAGCTGGAGCGGGACCCTGACCTGCGTGCCCGTTATGATGGTGCCCTGTGTGAGATGGAGGGGGCTGGGGTGATTACAGAGGTGCCTGTGGAGGAGCTGGTAACCCAGAACCCTACATTTTACCTGCCCCACCGTCCGGTAGTCAAGGAGAGCAGCACCTCTACTAAAGTCCGCCCAGTGTTCGATGCGTCCGCTCGTGGGCCTAATGGTGTCTCTTTGAACGATTGCTTGGAGGTGGGACCCTGCCTCCTGCCTAACCTGCTGGAGGTTCTCCTGCGTTTCAGGCGCTGGCCGTTCGCAGTGACCGCTGACATCACGAAAGCCTTTCTGCAGGTCGGTCTGAGTGTCGAGGATCAAGACACCCACCGTTTCCTGTGGGACTGTGACGGTCGTGTGCGTGTGATGAAGTCACAGAGGGTCATTTTTGGTGTCAGTAGTTCTCCCTTCCTCCTAAATGCTACGATTAGACATCATTTGTCTCTGTACCCTGATTCTCCTGCCATTCGTGAGATGCGTGAGAATTTCTATGTGGATGACCTGTTGTCGGGTGCCAACAGCGAGAGTGAGGCCTCCGCGCTGCTCTCAGAGGCTCAGCGTGTGATGAGAGATGCCCACATGATGTTGACCAAGTGTCGCTCTAACAGCCCCCTGTTGTTCGACAAGGCGCAGGGTGTGTTTGGTGAGAGTGAGCATGTGAAGGTGCTCGGTGTGATCTGGAACCCGACTGATGACCTGTTCGCATTCCAGGGCGTGTCACTGCCTGACGACATTGTTCCCACAAAACGTGTCGTTCTCAGCTTTATCGCACGCATGTTCGATCCCCTTGGATTCATCAGCCCGTTTGTGATGACTCTGAAATCTCTCTTCCAAGAGCTGTGGCAGCTGGGGTTGCACTGGGATGACCCGCTGCCGGAGTCCTGTCGTGAGACGTTCGCCAGATGGCTGAGTGGACTGGCGGTGCTGAAGGAGCTGCGTGTGCCGCGCCGCTACTCGCCGAGCGCGTGGAGGGACGGCCACGGCGCTGAGCTTCTGGCATTCAGCGATGCATCGCCCAAAGGGTATGGAGCTACCGTTTACATCCGTGTCCCTTTGGAGGATGGGTCATTTCATGTGTCGCTGGTGATGGCAAAGAGCCGTGTGGCGCCTAGGCTAGAGCTTAGTCTTACTAGGCTAGAGCTTCTTGGCTGCCTGATCGCGGCCCGCCTGGTCGTGTTCGTGAGGAGTGCGCTCCGTCTCTCGCACAGTACTCCGTGCCTCTGTTGGACTGATTCAATGGTAGCACTGGGTTGGATCAGGGCCGATCCACGTAAGTGGAAGGAGTTTGTGGCCAACAGAGTGATTGAAATTCAGAGTCTGACGGATCCTGAACGGTGGCAGCACTGTCCGGGGGAGTGTAACCCGGCTGACCTCACCACACGCGGGGTGTCTGCTGAGGAGCTTGTGAGGTCAGAGCTGTGGCTCAGTGGGCCATCTTGGCTGTCACATTGTCACACACCTGACGTGAACCAGTCTGTCTTGGTGCAGCACGATTTGTCCGGCGTCTCTGTGAGTTCTCCCGGAGGTGACGTGTGCCCCCGTGCAGGTGACGGGTGCCCCCGTGGAGGTGACGTGTGTTCCCTTGGTGGTGATGTGTACCGAGCTGGTGGTGATGTGAGCACGCCTGTGTGCTCACCAGGCGGTACCGTGCGCACGCCTGTGTGCTCGCCTGGCTGTGCTGTGTGCACGCCTGTGTGCTCGCCTGGTGGTGCTGTGTGCTCGTCCGGCGGTGCGGCGTGCTCGCCTGGCGGGGCTGTGCGCACTCCCGGCGCAGCCGTGTGCTCGCCTGGCGGTGCTGTGTGCTCGCCTGGCGGTGCTGTGTGCTCGTCCGGCGGTGCAGTGTGCTCGCCTGGCTGTGCTGTGTGCACGCCTGTGTGCTCGCCTGGTGGTGCTGTGTGCTCGTCCGGCGGTGCGGCGTGCTCGCCTGGCGGGGCTGTGCGCACTCCCGGCGCAGCCGTGTGCTCGCCTGGCGGTGCTGTGTGCTCGCCTGGCGGTGCTGTGTGCTCGTCCGGCGGTGCAGTGTGCTCGCCTGGCTGTGCTGTGTGCACGCCTGTGTGCTCGCCTGGTGGTGCTGTGTGCTCGTCCGGCGGTGCGGCGTGCTCGCCTGGCGGGGCTGTGCGCACTCCCGGCGCAGCCGTGTGCTCGCCTGGCGGTGCTGTGTGCTCGCCTGGCGGTGCTGTGTGCTCGTCCGGCGGTGCCGTGTGCTCGCCTGGCTGTGCTGTGTGCACGCCTGTGTGCTCGCCTGGTGGTGCTGTGTGCTCGTCCGGCGGTGCGGCGTGCTCGCCTGGCGGGGCTGTGCGCACTCCCGGCGCAGCCGTGTGCTCGCCTGGCGGTGCTGTGCGCTCGCCTGGCGGTGCTGTGTGCTCGTCCGGCGTTGCCGTGTGCTCGCCTGGCGGTGCTGTGTGCTCACCCGGCGCTGCCGTGTGCTCGCCCGGTGCTACCTTGTGCACACCGGACGGGGCTGTGTGTTCGTTTGACGAGAAGGTGTCTGATCCTATTACTGAGGAGATGGTTGAAGTAGAGTCCTTCTGTTTGGTGACTTCACAGTTTGAGGAAGTATTTCCTGTTGAACGCTGGGGTAAGATGTCCAAGGCTGTCCGTGTGGCGGGCTGGGTCCGTCGATTTATACGGAACTGTCGTGTCCCAGCTGACAGGTGCAGTCTTCCTGATCTGACGACTCTCGAGCTAGCTGACGCGAGGCTCGATCTGCTGCGACAGGAGCAGCGGAAGGCGTTTTCTGGAGAATGGAGCGCGTTGGAGAAGCGCCAGTCGCTGCCGAAGGGCTCGCGCCTGATCGGTCTCGACCCGTTTATCGCTGACGATAGACTTCTCAGAGTGAGGGGTCGGCTGGAGTTCTCTGACTTGATGTACGAGGAGAAGCACCCGATTCTGCTGCCAAAATGTCACTTGGCTGTGCTTTTGGCAAGAGAGCAGCATGTTCTTCTGAAACATGCGGGTGTCTCAACGATGATGACTTCGCTCAGAGGAGCGTATTGGATCTTGGGCTTGCGCTGCATCGCCAAGGGTGTGAAGCGCGGCTGTGTCAGCTGCCTTCGTCACGATTCTCGACCGTTCAACGAGGAGGCGGCGCCTCTGCCGGGCTGCAGAGTGACTCAGTCCCCTCCATTCACAGTGACTGGTGTTGATTTTGGTGGTCCCCTATTCAGCGTCGATTTTCCACGGAAGAAGTTTTACGTGTGCCTGTTCACGTGTGCTGTCACGCGTGCCGTTCACCTTGAAATGACTGACGCCCTGTCGTTACCGGCATTCATGCTAGCACTCAGGCGTTTTTCAGCCAGGCGCGGTCTACCAAGGATCATGTACTCTGACAACGCACCTACTTTCAGGGGAGCTGATAAGCAGCTGCAGCGTGTCTACAGTCATCTGGCGCCTGAGTGGCGCTTCATTGTACCGCATTCGCCGTGGTGGGGCGGATGGTGGGAACGGCTCATCCGTTCCGTGAAAGTGGGCCTGCGCAAGTCGCTTGGGTCACGCTGTCTGTCACGGGATGAGCTGGAGACTGTGTTGTTAGAAGTTGAGTGTTGTGTTAACTCCCGTCCATTGACGTTTGTTGGTGATGGACTGGACTCGAGCCCCCCGATCACCCCGGCGCACTTTCTGACGGGCAGAGGGACCGGGTTCTCCTCGCGGGTGGTGGAGGACCCTGCCTGTGTGAATGCGAAGGCGCTGACTGAGAGAGCTCGTGTGTGTGAGAAGCGTCTGGCTAGATTTTGGTCTGTCTGGTACAAGGAGTATGTCAGGACCCTGCCGCCTTCTGTCAGAAGGTTCAGGCCTCAAGGTAAGCTGTCCGAGGGCTCCATGGTCATGCTGCAGGAGGATAACGTGCCGCGCATGAGGTGGGTACATGGTGTCGTCACGAGACTGATCACCGGCCGAGACGGAAAGGTGAGGTCGGCAGAAGTCCGGACTCCGTCTGGTCTAAAAACCCGTCCCATCCAGAGGCTTTTTGACCTCGACCCGCTGTCCTCTGAGCCGTAAACCGCTCACATTCGTCGGCGGTGTTAGACCGCAGTGTTCGTCAGCAGTGTTCGTTTGTTTTTCTCTCGTCTGCGATTACAGGCAAGGTAGTGTTGGGCGCCGACTGTAGATGTCGCTCTGAGCAGTGAGGCGGCGTGCAGAGGACGCGCTGAGTTGACAGTTGCGTGTGGTGGCTCGCAGAGTGCAGGGTGCAAGTGGCCCTGGTGATGTGACAAGTTTGATGTCGTTTGCGTCGAGGTTGGCGTTTGTTTGTTTGAAGAGTGGTGAATCGATTTACGTTTGCGTTTGTAGACTGATGCGTTTGACTCAGATTGTCTGTCTGAATCTGTCTGAATTGAATTAAGTGATGCAGTCTTGTTCGCTGTGAACTATGGATCTGTCGTTGTAAGATCGGTTCCGTACCTGTGTGAAACGCGCCCTCTGAAGTTCGCATTTCAGGGGGGAGGATGTTACGGAATTTAGTGAACGCTTCTCTTGGCAGCGATTCAGCGACTATTTTTTAGCAGTGGTTTAGTGTTTCGACGGTCGTCGACGTGGCCTGAGAAATGTGATGTGGTGCGCAGGAATCGTCTGATTCAATATATACGCATTGAAATGGCTTGAGCCACGTGTCTCCAGGTCTGTGTCGGAGATTTTCGGATTTATTTGAGAGTTGAGAGTTGAGTCAAGTTGAATTGTCAACAGCGCGGGTTAAGGTCAGGTCAAATAAGGTCTAATTTCAAAGTTGATATTTTGCATAAAATGGGTATCGATTCGATGCAGCTCGTCACGGGGAGTTCAATGGTGGTCTCCGTTTTCCGTTACGAGGTCTAGAATTGCTAAAAATTGAGTTCAAAAATTTGACTTCATCAATTTTAAGTTTTTTTTTGCTATAACTTTGCCAAAAAAAGAGTTATCGATCTAAAATTTGGTATGTATATCAAAGAGCGCAGGGACTATCACATATATCAGTGGCGCAGCCAGGGGGGGGTCAGAGGGTCAGCTGACCCCCCCGAAATTTCTGTCAGGGGCCCGCTCGAGAAAGAGAGGGAGAGAGAGAGAGAGAGAGAGAGAGAGAGAGAGAGAGAGAGAGGAGAGAGAGAGAGAGAGAGAGAGAGAGAGAGAGAGAATCCTAATCTACATAATCGGACGGGTCCGCTTCGAAAAGTAAAGTGCCTAGGTACTGGGACATCACGGGTGAGGGGTAGGCCTGAGGGCCCCGGTGGATGGGTCCGGGCCCCCGGGAGAACGGGCCCCGGAGCCCCGGGTGGACGGAGCCCGGGCCCCCGGGAGAACGGGCCCCGAGCCCGGGTGGACGGGGCCCGAACCCCCCGGTGGATGGGGCCCAGGCCCTCGGGAGAACGGGCCCGGGCCCCGGGTGGACGGGGCCCAGACTGCGGGTGGATGGGGCCCGGACCCCCGGGTGGACGGGGCCCGGGCCCCCGGTGGATGGGTTCGGGCCCCGGGAGTACGGGCCCCGGGTGGACGGGGCCCGGGCCCCCGGGAGAACGGGGCCCGGACTCGGAGCCCAGGTGGACGTGGCCCGGGCCCCCGTGGGGATAGGGCCCGGGCCCTCGGGTGAATGGGGCCCGGGCCCCCGGGTGGATGGGACCGGGTCCCCGGGAGAACGGGGCCCGGGCCCCGGGTGGATGGGGTCCGGCCCTGGGTGGACGTGGCCCGGGCCCCGGGTGGATTGGACCCGGGCCCCGGGAGAACGGGGCCCGGACCCTCGGGTGGACGGGGCCCGGGCCCCTGGTGGATGGGGTCGGGGCCCGGGTGGACGGGGCCCGGACCCCCGGGAGAACGGGGCCCGGGTCCCTGGGAGAACGGGCCCCGGGCCCCTGGTGGACGGGCCACGGAGCCCCGGGTGGACGGAGCCCGGGTCCTCGGGTGGACGGGGCCCGGGCCCTCTGATGGACGGGCCCCGGAGCCCCGGGTGGACGGGGCCCGGAGCCCCGGGTGAACGGAGCCCGGGCCTCGTGTGGACGGGAACCAGCCCCCTGTGGATGGGGCCCGGGCCCTCCGGGTGGATGGGGCCCGCTAGGGTGACCCGTTTGCTCCGCAACGCGAATAAGGCATATTTTCGATCGGTGGGCGTTTGGTTGGTCTTGTGTCCGTGGGTCATGTATACATTTCGGTCGGTTGTCTTTTGACGGCTAAGCATTTTGGTTTGGAAAAAAAACATCCATCGCATCGAGGTGCTCGTGTCTGATAACCATACGTCTACTACAGAACTTGTCAAGTGTATTTTATAGCATAGGTTGACGTAGGTCATTGAAAAATGAGAGCCATAGATGAATTGCCATGTAGAGGTTTGAAAATTTATCTTTTTAAGAATACTGTTACTCGTCTTGCAAAAGCGATGATTGGATCTTGGACAAAAATGAATGCTCTTTCCAACGATGCCATTTTTAATTGTCAACCGTATCAGGTTATGCAGCAAATGCCGTGTAATTAAGTAAGTCATGAACAAAAACCATTTTCTCCAGCGATTTGTTCCACATTGTTTTTAATCAATGCGGTGTTTTAATCAATGCGGGTTTAATCAAAGCGGGTTAATAAACCCGCTCCGTCTGACAGTCACCCGAAAATAGCATTAAGTCCAAAATCCGTCCGAAACGTCAATTTTTCAAGCATAAGTGCCCTCACGGGTGCACGTGGCGCGTGCCATCCCTGCACCGCTCACCATTCGATAGCCCGTTCGATCCTCATTGTTCCCCATGCCGATCGGACCCACGGTTACCGAGATACTGCACGGGGACCGGACCCGTGTCGGTCAAATTTAGCCATTTTCGCCCAATTTTGCAAGCCTGTAAAGTCTATTACGCGAGTTTGCACTTATTGAGCACGCGCCATGTGCTCACCACCAGCCCGATCAAGCTGAGACCCCTCACAGGCACGTTCCCCATCAGTTGTTCTATAAGTTGCGCAAAGTTCAGCGCACTAACGTAGGTGCAACGGTCTGGCCTGTACCTACCCCGGGATAAGTAACACCATGCCGGGACCACGGTGACAGACAGAATCTACGTCACCACATCACCACACCACAATTCAAACCTGGCCCAAGGCAATACATGACCCATGTGAGCACGTTAACCCTCGCCGGCTCAGGCCATTTTGCGTCCTTCGACGGCACAAGGGAGGGAGGGTACGACCCCCTTCCTCGCGTTTGGCGTATGATCGAGCTAGAGCTTCGCGGAAAAAAAAAACGAGCGTGTTGCCCGTGACGAGAGGAAGCCGATAATACCCAATTCCAAGGTCCTAGGTCACTGGTTGACCTTCCAGGTCAGGTCAATGACCCAAATGTCGGGAAAATCGGGACCTGTTAGAACGTCGTAAAATGTGGCTGCTATAGGTTTTTTGTCGGGGTGCTGATCACGAATATTATGTCAGTTTTGATAACAGATGATGTCTTTATGCAGTTAGGCCAGGTCGGGTCAGGTCAGGTCAGGTCAACCAGTAGTGGTCCCGCCGGGTATTCGTAGTACCTACCTACGTGTCAACCGCCTCTGACAGCTTTGTAACATGTTACGAAGGCACCAGAACTACTTCTTAAATGATCAAATGGTTGTTAAATTGGAATTCAGGTCCAAAAAAGCTAGCCTAGAAACATGCATAACTTGAAAAAAAGTGTACCGAGGTCATCATAGGTCAGTGACCTGACCTGACCTTCAGGTGACGTTGACATCCACCCTTATGCATGGGAGCATCATCAAATCACATGTTTGAACGCTGGAATCCACGAAAGGACTGCAAACGCGCGGCTAATGCGAGCCGGCATATGCCGAACCGCGATTCTGGCCAAACATGGTCTCGGAAAGTAGGTCACAGCTCAAAGTTCATTTGGGTAAGGGTCATTAAATTTCTAGGGTAGGTGTAAAATTGATGAACGCGAGGGTACTGAAAGTTACGTCGCGATCAGCCGCTTTTAACGCGAGTTATTCGCGAAAAAAAAAACCTTAGGGGGGTTGCATCAACCCCTCCCCATGTGCCGGCGAGGGTTAAAACTTCTTGTGAGCGAATTCACGTAATGAAGAAGAATAAAGGCACAATGCTTTGTCCGACAGAAGCAGGCAACAGTTCTGATTGCATTATATGCTATACATATTGCGGAAAGGGCACATTTCGGCCTCGAAAGATACGAATACATACGTCATAGTAACATATTTCTGTGGTGGTCAATTTGCGTAAAAATTGAACACCGGGTGATTAACTACCGAGCTATTGTTCTATCCAAATTTTCTGATTCAAACTCGCTCAGGGTTATCGTGCAGGTAAAGGGGGCCCGCTCAGCAGAATGCGTATGAAATATGGAGAGATTCTGAAAAAATGGGTGGGGGGCCCGTACACTAGTGGGCCCGCTTTGGAGGCGATGACCCCCCCGAAACGAAATCCTGGCTGCGCCACTGACATATATTCCGTTTTTTCGAAATTCGGAAAAAAAATTGGAAATCTTTTGAATTTTTCTAAAAAAATCATTTTTTTTACTTTTGGGGGTCAAAATTCCAAAATTTCGAAAATCCGAGATAGCAGTTTTGTAGCACCGTCTTTTTTCTACACAACCAGCTAAAGAACTTTGAAATCACTTGTTAACTGTAGAACTGGTGAGCGTTTCAAGATGTCATGTTTTTTGCTCATTTTTACTCGAACATGACCTCAGTTTGACCTCAATAACTCCTGACCTGAGGTGACCTGTGACTTAACCCTCGCCCGCACATGCCATTTTCCCATCCTAGAACGCACATGGGGGGGGGGGTTGCAACCCCCCGTGCCATTTCGTTCCTGTTGGAGATAGAGCTTAGCGGTAAAGACCAAAAAGATTCTTTGGGTAGAGACGAATTCAATGATACCCAGTTTTACCTTCTCAGGTCAGGTCAAATTAAAAAATGTTGCTGTTTTGGGTCACCGTTGGATATCAAGTGTGCTGCCTATCATATACCGATGACGATGCTGTTTTCTGGTGCCAAGCCAGCTAGAACCTCTTTGTCACACTACCCGACCAGATTTTTGCTGCTGAGGTCATTACAGGTCAAGCTAGGTCAAGGCCAATTATATGTGTTTGTATGTCTGTGTGTGTCTGTGTGTATACTGATGTGTGCACCGATTGATTTTGTGTCCATATTACATGAAATCATGATCTGAGAAGCTTTTACCAAAATGCAGTCAAAAAACTCCACAAAAAGTAAATTCAGCTTGCCTAAAACGCAATTATCTTAGATGACCTAGGTTGACCTTGACCCTGACCTTGACACCTGTACATCGTCGAACAACATGTTCCATGATAGGTGGGAGGTAAAACTGGCAAAAAAGACCGAAATCAAGGTGTCAAAAGCTCACAAGGCCCATAGCCAACGCAAGATGTTGATAATTGGCCATTTGGGTCATGACATGACCTGAAAAACAAGGTCATATCTCCGAAACCAAAAACCACAGAAACTTGAAATTTTCAGTGGACGTCGAGAAAGGATAGAGGAGCATCTATACGAAAAATCAGCTTTCTAGCTCTAAAAATATTGAGTGCAGAGCAGAAAGACTACCTGGGGGGTGGCAACCCCCCCATGTGCGGGCGAGGGTTAAAATTTTGTGTGAAGGTGTCAAATTGATGCCCGGTAAGGTATCAAAATTTGGTGCCGCTGCGCGCCGCCGTTTTCTCGCTATTTAAGAAAAACCACAGGGGAGCCAAAATGGCCCCCAGTCAGGGCGCGGGTTAACCCTATTACTGGTGGAGGGGAGGCCGATTCGGCCCCATCTGTAGTTTTTATTCCTCTCAACGGAAAACCACTTAACCCGCGCCCGGCTGGGGGTCCTGGATTTCCACGCCCTGCTGGGGGGGGGGGGGGGAGGGGGTGTTCAAACACCCCCTTGTAACTCGGCTCCTGGGCCACGTAGCGATACGCGGAAGACGGCGTTCGAAAGAGCGTCAAAAATAATGACGAAATCACTTCGGTCAATTTTTTGGTCAGGTCAAAGGTCAGGTCACCAGAGGTCATTGAAGGCAAAAATTCGCCGATTTCCAGGTCGAATGTCGAAAATTTCCAAGAAGCTAACGCATAACTCGACCTTGGTTCACTTTTTCGAGTTTTACTTGTTTCTAGGGTAGTTTTTGGTGCTGATTTCGATTTTAGCAGCCATTTGAATATTTACGAAGTAGTTCTGGTGCCTTCGTTCCATGTTACGAAGCTATCAGTAGTAGGTGACACTTCTATGGATGGCCGGCAGGACGCCTACTAGTTGATCTAACCTGACCTGACCCGACCTGGCCTAAATGCATAAAGACATCGTCTGTGATCAAAACTAACATGAAATTCGTGATCACCACCCCAAAATACCCCGTAACATCCTAACTTTGCGAAGTTTCAAGAGGTCTCGATTTCCCAACTTTAGTTGGGTCATTAAACTGACTTGGAAAGTCAGCTTATGACCTTGGACTTTGAAATTGGATATATTCGGCCTCATTTCGTCATAGGCAGCACGCTTGACTTTTCCGCGAAGCTCTAGCTTGATCAGGGGCCAAACGGCTGAGCGGGGGTCCAATTGAACCCCCTATACTATGTTGATTATGCACATTTACAGGTAAAATTCTCACCAGGACACACCAGCCAACATCTGTGCACAATCTGGCTACAATTCTACCTATGGTTTACCCTCTACGAATAAATACGTGCTAGAGCGGAAAAATCCCCACTGTGGCATTGGCCCGATCTCATAAATGGAATACTGTCGTATTCACGGCATAAGATAATATTAATAGTGATACCAGCAGTGGATGTGGTAAAATACAGTCCAAAATAAACGAAAGCACACGATTGGTGCATAATGCGCCATCCCATTCAAATAAGCCCGCCCACTTCAATAGATGGTGTAGTTTCTTAGGACGTAAAAGATGCAAAACACTACCGAACTTTTTTAGCTCGGCCACTGGGACCGACAATATACAATTGACTGAAATGCATGAAAACCATTTTGCATTTAGGTACCTACCTAACAGCCGTTTTCTGCACCCAAACTTTAGCCAGTGACGCCCTGTCCATTCTAAAGCGTTTATAAAATTGGTCCCAGCACCCGATTTTATATGGGGAAGTCATTTAAAAAGCATATTATCTCTAACCAATTTATTTATTATGGCCACTTTTACAGGACGTGTAGGGAGCTTTAACTTTTACATTTCTTCCTCGTTCAGGAGCAACGTTTTAACCCTCATCGGACCTTCAGGTTTTCTGAATACCGAGGGGGCGTTAGGGGGTTGGAAGTGAGGGAGCAACCCCCTTCGCCGATTCGCCCCTAATTGAGCTAGAGCCTCACGAAAGAAACGATCGTGTGTGTCGTTACGGAGCCGGTGATTAGGCTGGATTTTTGGGTTACTTTTTCGTTCCGATTCATGTATTTCATAGTGTTTGGCTTTTGAATATTTTAGTTCTTTCAGATAAATATTACTTGCTTTACAAATTTTGTAAAAACCTTTCATTTTTTATAAGCCGACGTTCAGAGTCCTAAAAATACATCAGCACTACAATCATTGTAAACAAACAAATGGAGCGCCACTTGGCTCTGTTCCAATGCCATTTTTTTAGTTTATCTGGTGGTTTTCTTGCTCTTGTACGTCGTTTTGTTGGATGTTTTGAATCCCTTAAGATTGACTTATATCATATTTAAGAAGCATGTTGACTGAAAACAATCTGAAGTATCCAGGAGGCTGACAGAGGTCCTGAGTCTGACTACTGAGCAATATCAATATCAAGTTGAACAAGTTATGAAATTTTGGTTGATAAACGCAAGTTGATCGGGCTCATATATCAGCAAGAAAAAGTAAAATTAAAAGAGCTTATTGTCCAAAAACAAGCTATAATATTGCAGACCTTGGAGCAATACTGAAGAGCACGCTGAGCAGGATCATGCCAGAAAATGTTGACTGATGAGCGCATATTGATGTATTGGTATGAATATTGAATGATAACTTACAACAGCAAGATAAATTAGTGCTAACTTTCAAGTTAAAATCTAGAATGAATGGACTTGGGCAGTTTTACTATGCTTAGATGCTATGCAGATTGTAATGTGCATCAGGTACTCAGTGTCTGGCAAATGAAACATGCGATCATTCCATTGCTACTGGAGGAGAAAGCTTGGATCACTAAATCCACTTTATGTTGATTTTGATGTTAATCATCATCACTGTATTTCTCGAAAAAAGGATTGTAGTAAAATTGTCAATGTGACAATCCATGCAACGATGTGATCATATTATGTGTTCATAGTCATTTGTGATAGTCATTATTGGTCCAATATACAATGGCAAAGCTCTCAGTCTCAGCGTTTCTTCCTGTGGATGGCCAGCAGTGACTCAGAGCTTAGAAGTATTAGTTTTCTTCACAGGGCTGGGATAAAAAGTACTGAGGGTAATCTACCACCAAGGAACTCTACTTTGACATGGTACGAGATGTAGGCACAAGTAGGTAGGTGCTCAGTTCCTATAGTCAGTAGTTGTGTATGTTTAGTCGGGTTAGCTTAGATCAGATTGTTAGTTTTTTAATTTGCCAAATGTCCATAAAATGTGACCTGAGCAATGAGCATACCTGAACCTGACTAACCTGACAGCTGACCTAACCTCAATCATCACACATATTTGCAGCCTACCCAAGACCTGCATGGCAGTAGCACCCAGTTATAGGTAGGTACTCACCCTAACTCAATCTTACCTGCTAACCTTCAACTTGCCAAAAGTTAGCTCACATTGCCAAGCTGTGTCCAGGGAAACAGTCAACTGAGGAACTGGCTCATTGGGTGGCTGGTGTGAGTCTGTGTATTTAAAGTGTTTCTTCTCTGAAGCTGCTCTGCACTGCTGAATGTCATGTTAGATGCTCAGAAAATGTGGGAAATGATTACTAAGCTACTTTAGTGCTTTGTTAATGCTCGAGACATGAACAAGTACAGATCCTGCAGGGTACAGCTATGAGTTAGGTGCTAGGTGAGTACATATGTTCTGTGAATGTGCTGTTCCCTGTTTGACCGTAAGTAGGTATACAAACAAGCACAGGGTCACAGTTATATTCAATCTCCACATAAACATACAACAAAAACGGCCATATAGGTACCTAGCCTAACTCAAAACACACCACAGATAACTTAAGCCTTTGAAGGCACAAAAATGTTTTGATTAACAGGACAGGTTTACAATATATCCTCTGTCCTTGGGGGATCTTGCTGCCAAGTTGAGGTATGATGACTGAACTTCAGGATTGATCAACCTTTTCTTAGCCACTGCTTATATACGAGAAAGACCAAATGCTTGTTTGTTTTGATTTACAGGACATGTATACAATATATCCTCTGTCCTTGGGGGATCTTGCTGCCAAGTTGAGGTACGATGACTGAACTTCAGGATTGATCAACCTTTTCTTAGCCACTGCTTATAAACGAGAAAGACCAAATGCTTGTTTGTAAACTGCGTTGAAAATTTAATGATCCACCTTCAATTCTGACATGAAGGCACAAATGAAATAGTTTCCTCTCCTTTTGGAATACACAAAGCAAAATATTTAATAAATTTTAGTGGATGGACAAGAGCAATTAGCATAGCTTTCCCTCAAGTTAACTTCTGGCACTGTTGATGAATTACACTGACGCTTATTCGCTTCATATTTTGTAACAAACGCGCTAAAACTGCAATATAACAGCACTATATGCTTCTTGACAAAATGCAATAGTATTAACCCGCGCCCTGCTGGGGGGGGGGTGTTTGAACACCCCCCCCTTGTGGTTTTTCGCGAATATCTCAAAAACGGCGGCGCGGAGCGCCGCCGTTTTTGGTACACCTTATCATACATCAGTTCTACACATGTTGTGAAAATTTCAGACCAAGGTCATTCAAGGTCAGGTCACCAGGTCACTTGAAGTGACCTCACCTCATAAAAAGTTTCAATGTCTGTCATAGCTACACCGAGTGACCGATCGCTTTGAAACTTTCAGCGATTGCTAAGAGCAATAGTATGTACAAAATGTATATCTCAGAATTTTGATATCGATGACCTAAGGTCAGGTCAATTTTGCGACCTCCCCATTATAAGTCAATGGGAGAAAATTGAAATGCGTCTCTTTTGGACGAAAGACATTATAAACACTCCCAAACACCGAATTACAAGTGGTTTAGACACACTGAACATGAAAATGGTGTCCGTGACCCTTGCTTATGCCCTGAGGTCATCTTAGGTCACGAATGATATCTAACAGTTTTTCGCGAATAACTTTTGATAGAGGCGTGCTAGAGCGATGAAAACGCCTTAGATGTGTTCAGCTCGACGATACGGATCGACTGATATGCAACATGACCCTTTCCGGTCAGGTCATGACCTTGACCTGAGGTCAAATTTTCAAGTTGACCTTTCAAGGTCAAGTTATAGTTCATTCGATGCGTCTTGACGAGAGGAACACGATGCCGGTAAAAGTAAGCTCGTACAAGGCTTGGGTCAAAAGTTATTGCAGAAAAACTGTTTCCGAAAAAATCGGCTATTTTTGCAGTTTTTGCCCCCTGTAGGCAAAACCGTTGACGTTAGGTCAAATCTGAGAGAATTATCCAGAAAGGGCGTTAATAGGGCTATCGAATGCGCTTTTCCGCGGCGCTGTAGCTCTATTGGTTCCCGAGTTATGCGTTGGCTTCTTGGAAATTTTCGACATTCGACCTGGAAATCGGCGAAATTTTGCCTTCAATGACCTCTGGTGACCTGACCTTTGACCTGACCAAAAAATTGACCGAAGTGATTTCGTCATTATTTTTGACGCTCTTTCGAACGCCGCCTTCCGCGTATCGCTACGTGGCCCAGGAGCCAAGTTACAAGGGGGGGTGTTCAAACACCCCCCCCCCCCCAGCAGGGCGTGGAAATCCAGGACCCCCAGCCGGGCGCGGGTTAAAAATTTAGCCCTGATGGCATTCATTCTTGGTGGAAACGTAATTACAAAATATTTTGTAGTAACTATTAAATTCCGGCCGAAAACAGTGCACGGTTTAAAAAAGAATCATTCCAATGACGGTCTATTCTTGCGGTCCTGAAATCGCCACTATTTCCGGCCTCTCCAACGCAACTCGTTGTCCAGACGTAAATATGCATTTGGCATACCCTCTGGGGCAACATTTTCGTACATGTCCTGAAAATTTGAAGTCCCAGTCTTTTCAGGTCAGGTCACCAGGTCACAAAAACAGGTACAAGGTCAGGGGAAAATTGGACTAGCTTAGCGGCAACTGAATTCCAGAGCTCACTAAAATTGGTAACAAAGTATATCATCCGATGCGCACGGACGTCCTGAGTTCACTGGTGCTTTTATTTTTGCTCTATCTTTTCTAGGTAAAAAGTTATAAACGAAAAAACTTTTAACATGTTTTAGCGAAATTTTTGCACTCATACCCCAAAGCCCCCCTAAATATTGACTTCGAGTCACCATACTTTCACAGGGCGAGATCTCCTGTGGACCCACCTACCCTGTAAATTTGGCGTTTCTTAGTGCCATAGGAGCCAATCGCGAGGGAGGGGGGTCGTACCAACGCCGTCCGTGTTATGGAAAAGGCCCTCGCCTGGCGAGGGTTAATAAGCAACCTTTCTCCTTTGATGACCTCTGGTGACCTGACCTTTGACCTGACCTAAAAATGACCGGAATGTTTTCTTCATAATTTTTGACATTTCTTCAAATGCCGCTTTCCGCGATTCCCTAGGTGGCCCAGGAGCCGAGTTAAGCGGGGGATGTTCTGACACGGGGGGTGTTCAAACATCCCCCGCCCGCCGAGATGTAACCCGCACCCCGCTGGGGGGGGGGGGCAGAATTTGCCCCCCTCCCCTCCCGTTTTTCGTCAATAACTTCTAAACGCGTTACGCCAGCAACGTCAAACTTTCAATACCTTATCATACATCAATTGAAGACGTTTCCTGAAAATTTGAGCGAAATCCATCGGAAAAGTTTGAGAAAATGACGTTTTAGTGACGTCATATTCGCCATTTTCGCCTCAAAAACGGCAAAATTTCAAGCGCCGCTAACATCTTAATTTTTAAAGGAATCAAGACGTAACAAAATAATTATACGAGATTCTACCTTGTCTATCAAATGGCTCTCTCGGTTTTCGAAAATTTTGGATTTTGGCCCGATTTTTTCTTTTAAAAAAACTGACTTTTGGGAAAATAATTATAAAATCCAAAATTTTGAGTATATAAAAAACGTAATACATGGCAGAGAAGTGGTCTATGTGCACCTACATACCAATTTTTAGAAGAATCGGTTCAAAAATGTGAGTTATTCAAAATTTTATGACGTCACGAGACTTTTTTTCGAAAAATGATTTTTTGGAATTTCTAGACCTCGTACGGAAACAAAAGTAGCACTATTCGATTTGCCGTGAAAAAACTGCATCAGATAGACACCTTTTTAGGCGTTAACAACCAACTTAAAAATCTGACCTCACTTGACCTGACCTTGACCTGACCTCGACCTGATATTCATCCAGAGGTGGTCCTTATCACTTATTGAGTGTGCCCTATTGAATTCTATGAATAAAATGACCCAAAAAAAAAACATGTGTCGCACATGCCCTTTCTATATTTTGTTTTTGGTGACCTGACCTGACCTGACCTGACCTTTGCCTTGGCCTTTGAATGATATTGTATGCAACGAATATTGTCTTGGTAGCCTAAGAACACGTTTTGGGCAATCAGTCTCAGTCCATTCTTCGGCAACTACGGTGCAAGGCCGATACTGTAGAAGCTTGCATTCAGTACCCTTGACCTGACTTTGACCTGACCTCTGACCTACTTAGGCAAAAAAATGGGCTCTTAAGGTCCGCCTTGTTGAGAGCTTTCGATTGCCGTTTTCCCCCTTCTTTCTACGACCATCGGTTCGGAAGTTAGACAGGGGGGGCAGAATCTGCCCCCCAGCAGGGCGCGTGTGGCTGAATAGCCCAGTGCAGCGGGGCGCGGGTTAACCCTCGCCCGCACATGGGGCGAGCAACCCCCCCAGGTTGTCTTTCTGCTCTGCACTCTATATTTTTAGAGCTAGAAGCCTGATTTTTTGCATAGCTGCTCCTCTATCCTTTCTTGATGTCTACTGAAAATTTCAAGTTTCTGTGGTTTTTGGTTTCGTAGATATGACCTTGTTTTTCAGGTCATGTCATGACCCAAATGACCAATTCTCAGCATCTTGCGTTGGCTATGGGCCTTGTGAGCTTTTGACACCTTGATTTCGGCCTTTTTTGCCAGTCTTACCTCTCACCTATCATGGAACATGTTGTTCGACGATGTACAGATGTCACGGTCAGGGTGAAGGTCAACCTAGGTCATCTAAACTAGTTGCGTGCTAGGCAAGCTGAATTTACTTTTCGTGAAGTTTTTTGACTGCATTTTGGGTAAAAGCTTCTCCGATCATGATTTCATGTAATATGGGCTTATGAACAATCGGTGCACACATCAGTATACACACAGACATACACAGACATACAAACACATATCATTGACCTTGACCTAGCTTGACGTGAAAAGAGCTCAGCAGCAAAAACCTGGTCGGGTAGTGTGACAAAGAGGTTTTAGCTGGCTTGGCACCAGAAAACGGCATCGTCATCGGTATATGATAAGCAGCGCACTTTTTTATACATTTATTACATTATCACATAGAACAGATACGAACATAACGATAGTATGTACATGGCACTTGAGGGTTACGATACGGTCTGGGCGCGGCGGTCTCGTGTGGGACCGGCGTCTGGTCCCACACGACCGGCGCCGCACATCCCACACGCCTGTCCCTGTAACTAGCTTCGTTACCACGCAGAAACATTAAGCAGGGGAAACAAAACTCGACCATTTCACGTCCCCGACGCGATCGTTGCTCATGATTCCTGTGAGAGGATTTTAATCATTTTTGAGGTTGGGCAGCGCACTTGATATCCCACGGTGACCCAAAATAGCAACATTTTTTTTTAGTTTGACCTGACCTGCAAGGTCAATGACTGACCTGAGAAGGTAAAACTGGGTATCATTGGATTCGTCTCTTCCCAAAGAATCTTTTTGGTCTTTACCGCGAAGCTCTATCTCCAACACGAACGAAATGGCGCGGAGGGGTGGCAACCACCCCCCCCCCCACCCCCCCATGTGCGTTCTAGGGTGGGAAAATGGCATGTGCGGGCGAGGGTTAAGGGGCAGTCGTTACCAGCCAGTGTGGCGGCTGTTGCTTACCAGGGTGTGTCACAGGTGTGAGTGAGCGTCATGTAGCGCACGCCCAGCGCATACATGGCTCTCAGCGAGGCCAACGTCGACTGGATGCCGTGTCCGCCCTCCAGGCCGATCAGACTCGCCACCTTCCCTTCCCTGTGGCCCGACAAAATGTCTGAAAACAAGCATAACTAGTTAGAGCTCGTACTTAGCTTTCTTTCAAAAGTTGTTTCTCTCCAAGAAGTGAGTTCAAACCTAAGTGAGTTCACAGTGGCGGCGGATTCGATTTCGACATGGGGGGGGGGCAAGATCCCAGACGAGATTATGTCACAGGCAGATCCAGGAAGGCGGTTTTGGACGTTTCGGGGGACATAGCCCCCCAAAAAAGCTCCCAAATTCAAAAACTTCTCGGATTTCGATTTCTTATGCACTGCTGAGCAGCTTAAAACAAACTTTTCCCAACAAAACTTTTGATATTTGAAAAAAAAAACTTGTTTGTAAATTTCGGACGCTTATACTGGGGACTATTTGCTCTAAATGTCCCCCCCCCCCTCCCTAGATCTACCAGTGGACGATGTGACAATTTTCGTATCGCTGTACCTATGAAAAATAAGTTCCCATGGGAAAAATTGCGCCACACTCCACAGGCCGACCGCATATCATATAATGAGGAGGAACGGTGCCAAACTTTGAGAAATAGGTGAGCGCTATTCTCCGATGAGGTAATTCAGCATTACTATTTCCACCGTTCATTTCAGATTCGATTTCCTTTAAAGGTTCCCTTAAAAGGTATTTCTGAGACAAACATCAAGTGAAGGTAGCACACAGCGGGAGGAGACCGCTTATCAAACATTCAGAGACAGTCGATCGCGGATCGCCAACTAAACCTATTAAAAACGACGCATGAAGAAACCCAGACTCGATGCAGAGTTCAAGAACGTTTTTTTTTTTCTCGAAATCATGTCATCGCGTTATCACCTTCAGGCTTACCGATTCCGCATATAAAGCGCACTTTACATCAAAATTGTTTTAAACACATGTTTCAGGATTACCCTTCCGCTTTGCAAAGCTGATCACCTCTATTATGTTATCGAAACACAAATGATATTTGCCAATATCAGAGCACATCACTGTCACACTTCTTCGAAGCAAGCCTTGTAATCAATACAAGAAACAATACAGGTGTGAAAACACTCAACAGTGCCCACCATGCATGCTTTACACTATTCACGGCCCTCCTGGCCGGAACAGACGATCGGCCCCCGCCCGCGCCGCCTCGCACATCGGTGCGGCTTTCCACGCGAAGCGGCGCCCCCTGACCGCCGACCCGTCCCACGGGCCGCCTACCGGCCGAAACCGCCGCGCTGGCGGCCTGTGAGACAGGCCGGCGGCCCGGCCTCCCAGCATTGCTGGCAGGCCGGGCACGGGTTAGCCCGGATGGGGTAGGGAGGGGGCTTTTTTCCTTTCCCATGAATGCCAAGATGAAATCATCCGGATCATGGCTTCGATGCTGCTCTGTGAGGTGCTAGAGGAGGCCAGAAGATCAATGTTCTATGGCGTGATTGCAGACGGCACGACAGATCTGTCCACCAAAGAACAGTTTAGTATCTGTGTCCGCTACGCCACTGAGGAGTTGCTTGTGAAAGAGGCCTTCCTTGGGCTCTATGAGGTCCCAGGATCCACAGCTGCCGAGCTCTATGAAGCATTGAAGGACGCCCTAGTGCGTACGATGTATGGTACTGACAAGCTAAGAGGCCATTGTTTCGATGGAGCCTCGAACATGTCCGGAAAAATAAGTGGTGTCCAGAAGAGGCTCGTCGAAGACCAGCCTCGTTCAGTGTACGTACACTGTGCGAATCACTCCCTGGATCTTGCCCTTGTGGAAGAGGGGGCATTCCACGATAGATCGTACCAAGCCCGTCACCCTCATCTCTCAGATTTTAATGAAAATCCGTCCTAGGGGTAATCATAGGCCCCAAAGACGCCTGGCAAAATATCAGACTTCTCAGATCAAAACTTTTTGAGTTATATTGCATTACATTTTTTAACTTCGGTTTGTAACGGTGAGTTTGATGGCCTATAACTCAAGAACGGGTTAAGCTACCAACAAACAGTAAACAACACTAAGCTTGCGATGAATCAAAAATTAGTATTACCATTTAAAAATTCCAAAGAAAAATTTTCATTGTTGAGCAAAAACCTTAATCGTTTTTCGTTTGCCTCTAATGACCTTTGGGACCAAAATTTTTCAAATTTTTATTTTTCCAAAATAAACTTCATGTCATTGCAAATCGACATGCAAAAAATTAGAAAGGTGTTCTTTCTATAAAATCCTCATTTTTCCGCAAACAAAATGGGTTTTGGAGGGGTTGATACGACCCCAGTACGCCGTTTCGCTTCTAATAGAGCTAGAGCCTCGCGGAAAAAAACGACCGTGTGTGCCGCAACAAGTCGCAGCGATTGGTACCCGATTTTAAGGTCTCAATTTAACCGGTAGCGTCTGAGGTCAGGTCAAGTGACTGAAGTTACGGGTTCGGTTTTTAGTAAATAACTTCGCAAAAAATGGCCGCAGGGCCGCGATTTTGGCATCATTGTGTTCGCCTAGCTCAGGTGCATCGAATGGTATATTTTTTGCTAGGATGAGGTCAACTTAAGCAGTTGACCTCGGATCAAGGTCAGGTCAGAGCCCCTCAGGTCACGAAGCTGGGCAACCCTTATCATATGGCATATCATTCGATTCGGAAGGTCTTCCCGAGTCCATTGGTGGCTTTCCCAACTCTCTAGCTCCATTTGATCGGGAGTTATTGACGAAAAACTCGTACGACCCTAGTGACGTCATAAATGACATCACGCAAGGCTACCAATGCAAAAGAAAAGCATTGGACTTTGCAAGAAGTGCATGAAATCACGATACCATGTACGTGGGATAGTTTTAGATCATTCTCGGCGCCAAACTAACAGTTTTTATATTTCCCAATTGACTTATAACAGTGATGTCACGTGACCGACCTGACCTCACGTAACCTTAAAAATTCCCAGATATACAAGTTGTGAGACCTCTGGAGGACACCATGTATGAGTCCTGTAACTTTCATCTCGGACAGCTATGATCGTTGGCGTCCAAAACAATGTCAGAACCAAACAGCCTTTTTCACCCTCGCGCTTATAGGAAAGAGGGTTGGATGAGCCCTCTTTTCACTTTTTTTCAGATGACTCAGACTTCAATTGAAATTTCAGTAACCCGTGATGTTACTACTGTTAACGCCAGACCTCTTGAGACCCTAATTTTTCGCGATTATTTTTAAATGTATGGAAGAATTACAACCAAGTTCAGGACATGGCCGTTTCAAGACCTGCCGAAACTTTTACAATTTAGATATTTTGTCGCCATTTCAATATTTCAGGCACTTCTCATTGACTCGTAATGTTAAATTTCGAGCAAGATTTTCACCCGGCGTGTAGAGGCTATCACCATTCAGTCTGTGATACGTTATGACGTCACAGCTAAGCCCCGCCTCTGTGGTCTTGGCCTGCGGGGGTTTCGGGCCGGCGCGCGGTCACTCTCGCTGTGGCGGGGAGCGGGGACGGTCGAGCGGTGCCGAAAGCCGGCGGAGTTGTGCGTAACGTCTTGTCTGACAGTGCCCAAAGAGCGACATGATGACCGAGGAGCCATAAATGCTCAATGCGCATTGCTTGTACAATGCTGATATGTTCGCTGATATTTGTTTTATTTTTTATAAGCTGCAAATGACGGGCAGGTGGCATATAACTGACATAAGGTTAGGAAATATTCACCCGTATTTAAAGCCTACGGCGTTGCAGATAATGCGATAATGGGATGTCGGATGTCATCAAGTAGCTCCTGATTTGTACATCTCTATGCACCCGTCGACCAGCGCAATAATTAGCTAATTGCATTCGCTACACATCATAAGGCTCGCTCGGACCTATTTCACCAAACAGATATCCTACATCGAAAATCGTATTTGTTAGGAATCGTTAACGTTTTTTCGAAGCATGTGTGAGTAGTAGATTGAGGAGTGATGGTCCTCTTGGTCCCATATACCTACAAGAGTCAACAAGAGCCTAATATTTACTTGACGGTCTGCTGCAATTGATTCATAGCACGTGAAACGTCAGCGAAATTCATAGTCCTTTACAGATGGCAGGTGTGTCGTTTGTACAGAGGTCGCTGATGGGCACGGGTCAATGCCGCAGTCGTGGGCGGAGCCTAATGTCATATGACGTATGAAAGCCTCTATCCAGGATGGAAAAACAGTTAACATTACGAGTCAATGACAAGTGCCACAAATATTTAAGTGACAACAAAATGTATTTGAAGAAAAAGTTTCGGCAGGTCTTGAAACAGCTATTTCCTAAATATGGTTTAAATTATTCCACGCATTTTAAAATAATCGCGAAAAATTAGGGTCTCAAGGCGTCTGGCGTTAACAGTAGGCAGCTTTACCACGCCATTTGTAAGCTCCCCTCCCGAAATCACTATTCGAAACCGTTATCGTGACGTAAAATAAATACATTTATAGAAAGATCACCTTCCTAATTTTTTGCATATTTGTTAACAATGAGCCAAATATTTTTTTAAAGAAATAAAAATTCAAAAAAAAAATTGGTCCCAAAGTCCAAAAAATACAAATGAAAGAAAACTCGATACGTCATACATCAAAAATAACGTATTTTTCGAAATTTCAAAAATACATATTAATCTCTGTTTCATTGCAAGTTCAATGTTATATAACATTTGGCATTTGAATAATCCGTCTTAGAGTTACAGTCCGCCAAACTTAGCGCTGCAAAGCAAGATCCAAAAAATGCTATACACCATAACTCAAAAAATACTTGTCTGATAAGCCTGAAATTGTTACAGGTGGATTCAGAGCCCCTGATTACCCCTGAGGCCAATTCTCGTCAAATTCCGAGAGATGACGGTGTCAAATTGGAAAAAATTGGTACGATCTATCGTGGAATGCCCCAGAGGCCAAGAAAATCTCCCAGGTAGCGGATGCGTTGAATGCGGTCAGAGACGTTGTGGGGATTCTGAAGACAACTAAGAGGAAACATTGGTTTGAAGAGCATCTCCGATAACTAAACGTGAGCGAGGAAAATGACGAAGGTGTAATGCAGCAACCGCCGCGAAAGCTTCTATCCCTGTGCCCCACTAGATGGACTGTCAGGTGCCAGGCAGTGTCACGATTCCTGGACGAGTACGACGCGATCATCTTAACACTTGAAGACGTCGCAGCCGATGCATCTGCATCGCCCGATGTTCGATACCGGGTGAGGGGTCATCATCTCCAACACCTCCACCACTATGAGACGGTGTTCGCCCTTATGCTATGCGAACGCATATTCCGTCCCTGCGAGCTCTTCGCAAAGGCACTGCAGCGCCCAGGGGTGAACTCTGGAGAAGTCCGTCGAGGAGCAGCCATGCTTCTCGAAACGCTCCGCACGCTTCGTGAGGCTGGCTTCGACCAGCTCTGGACAGACTGTGCCCGGAAGAGTAAGTCGCTTGATGCACCGATCGACCCGCCAAAGGAGCCCCGCGCAAGCCGACCACCGAAGCGACTGGAACACTGTACGAACGCAGCTCCCCCTGCAGCTCTCAGCGCCAAGGCCTCGATCAGGAGAGCTTTCATGGAAGCCATGGACCTGATATCGAGCGAGGTAAGACGCCGCTTCGATCAGCCTGGTCTTGAGCGCTTGGAAAAAAATGGGGGACCTGCTGCTCGGGAAAGAAAAAGATGTATCATCTGCACGAGTCAAAGAAATAATGGCAGCTGCGGGTGACCGTAACGAGGACGGTCTCTCCTCTATCCCATGGGGTCCCACAAGGATCCCTCATTGGTCCGATTCTCTTTAGCATCTTTACAAACGACCTTCCATCCTATCTCCCCCACGGTCGTTTGGTATCTTACGCCGATGACACCCAGCTACTTGACTCAGCACATCCAGACGACCTATCATCTCTTAAATCACGCCAGGAGAACTCTCTCCTAGCCGTTCAGTCTTACTTTACTGCAAATTCACTAAAAATGAACCCCTCAAAGACCACTCTCTTGCTAATAGGTACCCCCAATTCTCTCAAGAAGACAACATCCTTTCATCTGAACTTTCATGACTTCATTCTAAAGCCCTCCTCGTCCGTTAAAATCCTTGGAGTTACCATCGATAGCAATCTAACATGGGTAGCTCATATATCCACCGTTGTTAAAAAGTGCAACTCCTTTCTCTTTTGTCTACACAAAATCCGCCATCATTTAAATGCTGATGCCCGTCAACTACTTATCCAGGCACATGTGTTCCCCTTAATCCTTTACTGTCTTTCCGTCTGGGGAGGAGCCACCGCAAACCGTCTGGGCCGCGTGCAGAAAGCTCTTAATTTCGCTGCGAGGATCGTCACGGGAGCGCGGCGTAGCGACCATATATCTCCGATTCTAACAGCATTAGGCTGGCGCACTGTCTCAGAGTTAGTTAACCGTCGCGACTGTATGGCCATACACCGGGCCTTGAATGACCTCCGCGCTCCTACTGCCACCCGCGCACTGTTTTCGTACCGGGCTGATGTCAGTGCGCGAACGACGCGCGCCAGCAGTACGGGGGTACTTGAGTTACCTGGTTTTCGCCTCAGTATGTCGCGGCGAAGTTTCTCCTACAGAGCGGCCGCAACTTGGAACCGCCTGCCGCAACAACTTAGGTCTTCTCGCACCCGTGCCCGTCTCACGGCTATGCTCGATGAACATGCACTGCCCTGAAATTTGTATCGTCTAGTCGTCAATTTCGTCTTTGTCTCTGGTCACTCGTTCTCTGTTCTTTCTGTTGCACATGTACTTACTGATGTTACTGAACCTAACACGGATCGCACAATAAGCCACACACGTGGAATGATTCGTTAAATATATGAATGAATGAATGAATGAGGACGGGTCCGCTGCAGGTGACATCGATCCAGACGCTCTTGCTGCACAGCTGAGTGTGATGCGTCAGTGTAGTGCCATTGATTTTCCAGTCGCATCAATCAGTGAACTTGTCGGCATCATCGTGGAAGAGGGCCTCGTGTGTCGCCAGATGCTATCTGAAGTGCTCCGTTTGGCGACTCGAATTCTGGTAGTCCCGATGAGCGGAGCGTCATCCGAGCGTTCTTTTAGCGCCCTGAGTCGCATTAAGACGCCATTGCGGTCCACTATGAGTCAGGCCAGGCTGTCCAATCTGGTCGTCCTTGCAACGCACAGTGACCGCGCCAGAAAGCTGGATCCGAAGGCTATCCTTCGTGAGTTCGTATCGAATCACCCGAAGAAGCGCCAAACAGTGTTCGGAAGAGTGTGAGTTGGATTTGGTGCGTGCTCTGTGCAACATTTGCGTGAGGAAAGTATTGTTTCGTCTTTATAGATGGCATTGCCAGGGAGTCGTCGCGTCAACAGACCTCAAGGTAGTGAAGGTTGATCGTATATGAATGGATGTCATGTATGGTATATGGGGCCATTCCGACCCGTTTTAGTGGTAAAAACAGGGAGTTGATTTTTCCCCCATTGACTTATAATGAGGAGGTCGAGAAATTGACCTGACCGTAGGTCACCGATATCAAAATTCCGAGATATACAAATTGTAGCTACTAAAGACTTATAACATCCTGCGACTTTCAAAGGCCTCCGACATCTACTGTAGCTCTGGCACGGTGACAAAGTTGCAAAAAAGTGACTTGAGGTTGGGTCATTCAAAGTGACCTGGTGACCTGACCTTAAAAGTTAGGAGGTTCAAACTTGCACACGATGTGTAAAATTGATGAGAGAATTGTCGTACCAAATTTCGCGCCGCGGTTTTTCCGCTATTCGCGAAAAACCTCAGAGGGGCGGATATCCGCCCCCCCCCGTCGCGTCGGTGCGCGTGTTAAGACGGGTCATCCAGCTTTTTTTGCGATAACTTAAACATGTTAGAACGATGCAAACACGTTAGTTAGATGGATTCAGTTACACGACACAAATAGACAGTTATGACACGTGACCTTTTCCGGTAGGGTCACGACCTCGACCCTAGGTCAGATTTTATAGTCGGCCTTTTGAGGTGAGGTTATACTTCATTCGACGCGTCTCAACGAGCGGAATGCGTCGCTGATAAAATCGACAATACAGCCTTGATGAAAAAGTTTCGCAGAAAAACGTTTCCCGAAAAATGTTAACGCTTTAGTTTTCCCCCTGTGGCTTAGACCCCCACCAGGGCGCCGGCTAAACAGCCATTTCTGAGCATTAGTGGCCGTCTCGGCGCGTTTCTATATGCATATTGTTGTCCGTTTCAGGCACGGTACCCGCGCACAGGTGGTGGACGCCTGTCTGCGGCGGTCAGCGCTGTGGCGTCACTTCATTGTGGCGCCGCTGCTGGAGAACATGCGGGCGCGGCGGGCAGCCGGGCCGGACGGTCCAGAGCTGCGGGCGTTCTGTGACTGGCTGCTCGAGCTGGGAGAGGGGCGCGCAGAGGGCCCCGAGGATGGGTTTGGTCAGCTGCCCCCGCACCTGGTGATGGACGCCGATATCGACGCTGTCATTGACTGGGTGTTTGATGACCTGGCAAGGCGACACGGCGACCGGGAGTGGATGGCGTCGCGGGCTGTGCTCGCGCCGCGAAACACTCGGGTCGACGAGCTGAACGCCACAGTCACCGAGCGCTTCCCCGGAGAGGCCGTCCGCCAGCTGAGCGCCGACAGTCTGGTGGAGGAGGCCGAGCAGCTGGATATCCCACATGAGTATCTTAACACTCTGCGCGCTCCCGGCTTCCCACCTCACTGCTTGATGATAAAGCCAGGCATGCCACTCATGCTACTTCGTAATCTGTCCGCCACTGACGGACTGTGCAATGACACGCGACTTATCGCTGGTCGTATCATCAGCCCGCGACTCATGGAGGCCACCATCGCCTGCGGCAAAAACGCCGGAAGGCAAGTGCTTATTCCACGGCTCCCACTCCAGCCCCCGGATGACGCGTTTCCCTTCCGCTGGGAGCGCCGCCAGTTCCCCGTGCGGCCAGGTTTCGCCATGACGGTGAACAAAGCCCAGGGGCAGACGCTCGGTCGGGTCGCGGTCTTTCTGGAGGAGCCAGTGTTCAGCCACGGGCAGCTGTACGTGGCTGCATCGCGGGTCGGCTGGCCGGCGGATCTAAGGATCGCGCTGCCCAGAGGTGGCCAAGGCGCAACACCAAATGTGGTGTACACGGAGGTGATGGGCCGAGGTGATGGCCGGTAGATCCACGAGTCGCAGAGGCGACGGGTAGCCAGAGCGCTACGAGCAACGTGGAGAGTAGAGAGAAAACAGCCGGCCGATCGTGATGCAGGACGGATCAATCCTGGCGAGCCAATGCGCCGTCAAGTGGAAAATTTACACATAATGCCGCAACTGGCTTTGGTGACCTCCAATGCGCGAGCGCCACTTATATTTTGAGGATAAATCAATGTATTGAGTGGCATGTTATAAAACATGTTTAATATGCTCTGATGATATATTTGATATTTGCTGATATATTTTGATATTTGAGAGAACATCTAACAATGGGCGTTTGCCCGCAGCTATACAATCGGCTGCGAGTAGCACACACCGAGTACTTCTCGGGGGGCCTTATTGCCGCTGCCCACGGCCGCCGTGTCTTCCCTCACCAGAGGTGTGTGCTCTGCACCCGGTGAGGGGTCTCGGGCGTTAAATAGAGACGCAATCCGATGTGGCAGCCTCCACGTGGCGGGTTGCGGGGAAAAGCCACACAGAGCGACACGTAAGCATTTCACTGTTGTATTCACTAGATTTGATTGCGTTGCAGAAACATGTCAGGTACTGTCACCTGCGCACTGCAGCTGCTTCCACTTCTTATCACGACATGACGTAGTGTCAGCCCCGAGGAAGACAAGAGGACGCACGAGTGCTGCGCGGGATTCTCCGACAGCATCTTCTTACCCGCGGTGGTGACTGATACAACCAGCGTCTTACGGGTAAGGCAAGAAGTAAAGGATGGTTTGGTATGTGTTGAGTAGAGCTTCTGGGTAGGGTAGGGTTGTGTAGCGTATGGTAGGGTTGAGTGCATAAGGGGCCAGCATGCGAAAGACTCAAACAAAACGTAATCAGCACCAGCATACAGAGGCGGATCCAGCTCAGAGTTTTTTTTGGGGGGGGGGGGTAAACCATAACAATTTATCGATTCTTTCCTTGCATCGTCCATAGGCGTAATGTTAAAATTAAGCTGTTGGGGGGGGGGCAAATGCTCATTTTGCCCCCCCCCCTGGATCCGCCACTGCCAGCATACCATATATTTTAAAGCATCAAAGTTACTCTTTTGATCAAAGTGGGCAAACGCAAGCTAAGCCCAAGCTACCCGACGTTTGCCGCAGCTCAGCGCAAGCGAATTGCTGGCAGGGGCGTAGCCAGGATTTCCTCCAGGAGGGGGCCAAACTTACAGGGGCCCAAGGTAAACCCCCTCAAAATCCAAAAAGTCATCGAATTTCGTCCACTATTTTTTGAAAGGGGCCCAAATAAATTTAAAAAAATTAGAAAATGAAAAAATGTTAGAACTGAGAGAACCGAAGGGCCCCTGCGAACACAATGGAAAGGGGCCCCGAGGGGCCCAGTGGCAAAACTTTAGGCCCGAAGGGCCCTTTTATAACCAATGAAGAGGGCCCAGAGGGGCCCTAGCGGCAAGGTCTCAGGCTTGAAGGGCTCCTGCTCCTCAATGGAGGGCCCCGAGGGGCCCAGTGGCAGGGTCTCAGGCCCAAATGGCCCTTCTACAACCAATGGAAAGGGCCCAGAGGGGCCCCAGTGGCAACTTCTTAACTTCGCTTGACGGGGCCCCTGATAACTTGACGAGGGCACTCTTAGCAACAGAAAAGCCCTCTGAATACACGACAGGGCCCCCTGAGCGCATGGAGGGGCCCCTGATCGCTTCACGGGGCCCTCTAAGCCACAGAAAGGCTCTCTGAGTACACGACAGGGCCCTCTAAGTGCATGAAGAGGCCCCTGAGCGCGCGTGACGGGTCCTCTGATCTACAGGAAAACTCTCTGAGCATATTAAGGACCCCAAGGGGCCCCTGAACGCCTGACAGGGCCAGGCGCGTAGCCAGGATTTTCCTCAGGGGGGCCAATCAGACCGAAAGGGGCCCATGTGAGCGAAGGGGTCCAACGTTTTCTTAATTTCCTGACATAGTTACTAGTTATTTGCTTAACTACCTTAAAGGTAGTGTGCCACCTTCCAATAATTTCCCATTTTATTTTTCCTAGGATAAGAAGCTTCTGTTTTTACCTAATATCGCAAAAAAAATCAAAAATGGGCCTAAAATAGTGCTTTTTTCGCCTAAAAGTTTATCGGTTTTTCGATATGTATAACAACTGTAATGGGCTGACCTGCAAACAGGCGTCGGCAACAATCGCGAATGCGGCGCACATGCGACAATAAGCAAAGGTCATTATAGAGTTACGACGTACGGGAATGAGTTATCAGCTGTATAATCGTAGACAACACAATGTCGAATTTAAACTGTAAGCCTGTATTGGTATTGTTTCTTTAATTTGGCTGTCGAACATTAATTTATGGTTTGAAATATTATTTTATGTAAAATAATTGATATGAAACAGCCGTCTCTAAAGTTATGACCCCATCTCACCACATGAAAGTGGCAGAAATGACAAAGATCAGCTGACGCATTTTTCTTGGCCGAAGTCAGAGCGCGCGGCCAGACGCACCACCACCGCACCACAAAGTATGAGCAGAAGCCACCTGCGGTAGACCGCGCCCAAAGCCAGGGCCCCGGTAACGTGAGGTAGCCGTGTCGGGGCAGCGTGCGCTGACCCAAGCCGGGGCCGCAGCTTTGGGCGCGGTCTACCGCATCCCCGCGGGCAGCCCCGGGCTATCACATGACACCGGGAGGACGCGCGGCCCCGGCTTGGGTCAGCGCACGCTGCCCCGACTCGGCTACCTCACGTTACCGGGGCCCTGGCTTTGGGCGCGGTCTACCGCACCACCGAACATGCGTGTTCGAAACCGCAGGAGATGATGATGAACGGGTTTATCGAAACTTGATTGGATGAGCCTATCGGTAAAAGCGATTTCAGTGTGTGCATTTATTGTTCATAGTGGTGTGAAATGTGGTTGGGGTACGACCGACAACCCGTCGGGGCGAATTTCGCACTGGGGTACTCAAAATTTGAAGAATTTAAGACGTTTCCATGAGGCTTGAAGGTATGGATAAGTTCTAAAAATCCGGTTCTCCTTATCTGGGCCATTAACTCCATACGGTCCAGGAAAGCTGGCACACTACCTTTAAAATTACGAAGGGCCCCTGCGAACCCAATGGAGAGGGCTCCGAGGGGCCCAGTGGCAAAGCCTCAGGTCCGAAGGGCCCTTTTATAACCAATGAAGAGAGCCCAGAGGGCCCTAGCGGAAAGGTTTCAGGCCCGAAAGGCCCCCGCGAACCCAGTGGAGTGCCCCGAGGGGCCCTTACGCTACTTTTATTGTGACACTTACCGTACTTACAGGGTGTTGCAGGTAAATTGGGAATTTTCAGACCTAATTTCAGCATGCTTTTAATACGGTGAATGAAAACACAGAAAGTTGAAACTTCGCACGTGTATTGTGTCATGTACGCACAGCCTTGTCACTCGATGTGACCGCCGTCGGCGTCCCGCACCCTCTCGAGACGGCGCCGGAAAGCGGAGCACGCGCGCCGGGCCTCGTCCTGGTCAATGGTGCTGACTGCCTTCCTGATGGCCTTCTTCAGGTCAGAAACGTTGGCAGGAGTGGTCGAGTTGGACTTTTGTTCTACCACGCCCCACATCCAAAAGTCACATGGATTCAAGTCAAGCGAGTTGGAGGGCCATATGTCCTTGGGTACATATAGGGGGATCCTCTGGCTCAGGAAATCTTGCACCCTCTGGGAAGCATGTGCTGGGGCGGAGTCTTGCACCAGCATGACTTTGCTCAAGTCATAGTATTTCATCATCCAGGGGATGAGAGACTCCTTCAGGATGGTCAAATTCGCGTCAGTGTCGATCGTCACACCAGCAGGCATGAAATGGGGCGGCATTATGCGGCAATCAGTTGCGACGGCCCCGAACACCATTGCTGATGCCGGATTTTTGCCTTTCATCATGGGAGCCACTTCATCAGGGCTGTAGGCGATAGCCCGCGAGTTCCTGCGGTTGGCGACCTCTTCTACGATGAACTTTTTCTCATCGACAAATACTCTGACGTCACTCCCGAGGTGCTTGAGGAGATTGAGGACCTTCGGTGCCCTCTCCCTTCGTATCGCTCTTGCTGGTTCGGTCAGGAGGCTTCGTCGTTTTCTGGTAAACGACTTCATCCCGAGGTCCTCTCTCACGGCTCTGCTGATGGTGCTCTTGCTCACGTGACGGGCACGCGCAAGCTTGTTCATCGAGGTCCTCGGTTTGGCCTGTATCGAGCGTTTCAAGCCGCTCAGGAATGTCGGTGTCCGTTTTCGGTCACTGCGAGGTGTGTGAGAACGTCGAGCGACATCCCCTCCAGCTCCTACAGTCGCGATAGTTCGGTACACGGTAGACTTTGGGTACCCAGTTAAACTTATTATGTCCTTCGCGCTCTGTCCGGCGCGAACTAACTCACCAATCGTTTCCCTCCGACGCTGCTCCATGACTGCGCGATATGTTAGGATTAAAATTTCAATATCAAATGAAAACAATTGTTGAAATTATATTGTGTCAAATTTCCATGATGTTCCTCCGCATACCAAATTTTTTGTAAGGTCATGAACTTAGTCCCAATTTATCTGCAACACCCTGTATATCACCGCGATGGGGGCCCTTTGGGCTCCAGGGGGGGGGGGGCATAGCCCCTATGCCCCCCCCCTTGGCTACGCCCCTGATTGCTGGCTGGGGTGACCTGGTATGACCTAAGCTGACTTAGCCTGATCCAGCCTGACCGTAGGTTGACCCTTTTGACCCGATCTCACCCCGGGTCACCCGAGGTTGACCCAACAAAGCCCTCGGAATGGCCGTTTCATCTAAACCTCCGCACGTTTTTGTGCACACCTCTGTTTACAACCAACAAATCAGCCTGAATGAAATACCATTCGACAGTAAATTAGCCAGTGCCGCATGAATTCACTGCGACGCGAAACAAGCAGTGCAGGCACATATCTTATTTCCTATAACCTTACTCCACAGCAGCTGTTGGATGAACTCCGAGTGAAGATCGCCTGAGCAGTGATGAGCGAGAGAGAGAGAGAGAGGAGAGAGAGAGAGAGAGAGAGAGAGAGAGAGAGAGAGAGAGAGAGAGAGAGAGAGAGAGAGAGAGAGAGAGAGAGAGAGAGAGAGAGAGAGAGAGAGAGAGAGGAGAGGAGAGAGAGAGAGAGAGAGGAGAGAGAGGAGAGAGAGAGAGAGAGAGAGAGAGAGAAGCGAAGAGAGGAGAGAGAGAGAAGAGAGAGAGAGAGAGAGAGAGAGAGAGAGAGAGAGAGAGGAGAGAGAGAAGAGAGGAGAGGAGAGAGAGAGAGAGAGAGAGAGAGAGAGAGAGAGAGAGAGAGGAGAGAGAGAGAGAGAGAGGAGAGAGAGAGAGAGAGAGAGAGAGAAGGAAGAGAGAGAGAGAGAGAGAATATCTTACCTTCGGCAGTGAGCGCCAGACTGAGGTAGTCCGAGTACTGGTGCACCAGTTCGTTTGATGAGGTCCCCTGTTCCAGGGCCCTCTGGACGGCGTTCTTGTATTGCGACGCACGGCACGTAGCCGCCCAAAACTGGCGGCACAGCGGGTGGCCCGGACAGCCGGTCAGCCGGCGCCCCCCCTCCGGCCCACCGGCCGCACCAGTACCACCAGTACCACCAGTACCAGTACCACCAGTCCACCAGTACCAGTACCAGTACCAGTACCAGTACCACCAGTACCACCAGTACCACAAGCACCACCAGTACCACCAGTACCACCACAACACCAGTACCACCAGTACCACCAGTACCACCAGTACCACCAGTACCACCAGTACCAGTACACCAGTACCACCAGTACCACCAGTACCACCAGAACCAGTACCACCATTACCACAGTACCACAAGTACCACCAGTACCACCAGAACCAGTACCAGTACCACCAGTACCAGTACCACCAGTACCACCAGTACCAGTACCAGTACCACCAGTACCACCAGTATCAGTACCACCAGTACCACCAGTACCACCAGTACCACCAGTACCACCAGTACCACCAGTACCAGCACCACCAGTACCACCAGTACCACCAGTACCACCAGTACCAGTACCACCAGTACCACCAGTACCACCAGTACCACAAGTACCACCAGTACCACCAGAACCAGTACCAGTACCACCAGTACCACCAGTACCAGTACCAGTACCACCAGTACCACCAGTACCAGTACCAGTACCACCAGTACCAGTACCACCAGTACCAGTACCAGTACCACCAGTGCCACCAGTACCAGTACCACCAGTACCACCAGTACCACCAGTACCAGTACCACCAGTACCACCAGTACCACCAGTACCAGTACCACCAGACCAGTACCAGTACCACCAGTACCAGTACCACCAGTACCACCAGTACCAGTACCACCAGTACCACCAGTACCACCAGTACCAGTACCCCCAGTACACACCATACCAGTACCAGTACCACCTACCACCAGTACCAGTACCACCAGTACCACCATACCACCTAACCAGTACCACCAGTACCACCAGAACCAGTACCAGTACCACCAGTACCACCAGTACCACCAGTACCACCAGTACCAGTACCAGTACCACCTACCACCATACCAGTACCATACCACAAGTCACCAGTACCACCAGTACCACCAGTACCAGTACCAGTACCACCAGTACCAGTACCAGTACCACCAGTACCACCAGTACAAGTACCACCAGTACCACCAGTACCAGTACCACCAGTACCACCATACCATACCACCATACCACCAGACCAGTACCAGTACTACCATACCACAGTACCCTACCAGTACCACCACCAGTACCACCAGTACCAGTACCAGTACACCAGTACCAGTACCACCATACCACCAGTACCAGTACCAGTACCACCAGTACACCAGTACCAGTACCACCAAGTACCACCAGTACCA